>NC_141245.1:18858214-19483214 GCF_054856555.1 Leptonotus elevatus | reverse complement strand
TCACTCGCATCTCAAGGCGCCAATGAATGACATCATCATAACGTTTCCACAAAGACAAGCATGTGGACGATGCAAGCAGAGAACTGACTTCATTTAATAGCGGATTTAATACCGGAGCAAGTTGATGATTTCGAGCGGAACATCAGAAACGAAGTGTACAGTACGTGACGTCTGCGGCAGGTACCATGGTTACGCTTTTTTTTTTTATATCAGGTGTGAGCAGCTCTCCTCGAAGCAGCTGTGTTCGCTGGAGCAATTAAGACCACCAAATCAACATACCGGCAAACCCACCGGCTGGAAATAGAAATAAATGAGCAAGAGAAAACACTGCATGTTCGGACCGCTTGCGCGGAGCGTTTAATATTATTCGGCGGCGGCTCCACTTCGTTCGAGCTAAATAAAGAATTTGGTTATTGAACAGCTATTTAGCATTGTGTAAAAGTAACAATGCTCTTGGATGTGTCCACCTGTTACCCCATCTACAGGAGATGGTACACTTTAATGAGTTTTTCCATCAATGCCACATAGGTTTTGCACTTTCTAACCAAATGAGTAAATTCCGTCCATTTTTATTTTTATTTTTATGAGAGAGAGCTCAGTATTGTTCATTCTGTAATCTTACCGATTCGACATGTCATCATCATCATCTCTCTCTTTTTTTCTTTTTTTTAAATAAACCCTAATGGTTTCAAAATAGGAATTTCAAACCAGTCAGGGTTTAAAGTTAGAGTTAGCTTTAAGCTTAGGTCAAGTTTCGGGCAAGGGGTTAAGGTTTCAAAGAAAGGTTTGAAGAAAAAAAAAAAGTGAGGGTTTCAATAGTGGGTTAAGATTTATTTGAAACCTAGCTTATGATTTCAAATGAAGCCTTCTCGTCAGGGTTAGCGTTTCAAACTGAGCTTTCAAGCAAAGGTTAGGGTTTTTAAAGTAAGGTTTCAAGACAGAATTTGGGTTTTCCATCTTTATTCTTCACAATCTCACCTGCCCTTGAATGAATTGTGTTCAATTCAAGAAGTTGTGAGAAGTGAGGTTGAAAAGCACAGGTGAGGAAAAATTAGCGGTGAGGAAAAAGAAATCCTCGGCACGGCTAATCTGGCTTGGCTAAAATAAAAATGGATCAAATGATAATGAAAATAATCTTCATAGTGTGGTGGAACTAATCCCATTCTAATGGCTGAATCACTGATGTGGACACGCCGATTAGCTTTATTGGAGTGTGTTAGGGAATTTTTTATTGGGACTGATGTTGTTATCAGGGCTTCTAATCGCATCCATTACTTTTCCTACCCTTTTTGCTGCCTCATCCATCTTCTACTTTGGCAGGAATAGGTGCCATTAGGTTTGACTGTATGGACATACCCATTCGGTTTTACGTAGGATGATTTTTGCCAATCTTTCTCTCTGTTTTCTTTTGTGTTCAATTCAACAAATACTAATGGACTTAATATTGTAAAAGAGTCATATATGTTCTGCCGTAAATTAATTGGCCGATGAATCAATGCTTAGTAATGACGCCTGAACAGCATACAAACTCATTTGTGGGCGGTATTATGTAAATTTGACACCCTTTGCATGAGACAATCTACAGTAGCAAAATTCAGAACAGCTTGCTCAGACACATTCTGGGAATAAGCACATCACAAAATGTATTATTATTATTTAATCAAAATTATTTAAAAAATTTTTACAATATATCCCATTTAAACAAAGCTCGCAAAATGATTACCTTTACTGTTCCTTTGTTTTTTGCGCTTCTTTGTTGAATTCATTAAAAAAGTCACCAACCCGCCGACACATCCGAGGTTCGAAACGTGACCCTGACCTGCACCACATGCTGGGAATGTGTTTTTATTCTATTCCGCAACCAAGTTCGCCGCAGCCACCTTGAGGGCGAACACTCCGTACGCTCATTCATTTTCTTCCCGTTCTTTGCTAACCGGAGAATCAAGAGGCGGCCCTCGTAATGGATCCCACCTGTCAGCCATATAATGACGTCGCCGAGGAGACATCTTTCTTATCAAACGTGGCGGTGGTCGCACACTAATGGCATGCGGAGACGCTCGCAGGCGGGGAGTGTGGCGTCAAGCGGCGGTCAGGTCATTACTCTGGCCACCTTCAAGGCGCAGTCGTCCCAATGAGCCAATTATTCCCGCCTTTGACAGATAAGTGAACATACAAAAACACTCTCATTCCTTTTATTCATGGCATTGACAGCACAAAGGTATTCTTTCTAAAAGCAGAGGGACGGAAACAAAACTAATAATCCTCACTACGACTTAACAGGTTGTTATGTTTTGGGTTGTCAGTTGCTAGGGTCCTCTTTGAGTCATATTTTGGCACTCTTATTTTTGCCATATAGGCCTTTATTCTATCTATCTATCTATAAATGTGCCTTGCCCTAGCTGGAGTTTGTGAGTGACACTTTTGAGAGTATGTCGAGGTTTCTTATCCCTACCATTCCGTGCAAGCTAATTGCTAATTGCATGTGTTGAAGGTTGCCCATGCATCCAGCCCTGCTCTCTCAATCAAGGGTTCTCCGTCAAGTGTTTTCGTCTTATCTGAATGCAGCCCGGCTCTCTGTTGTTTTCTTTGTATTTTTGTATATAAATATGAATTTCCTAACTCTTGTGTCGTGTCTGCGTTTGGGTCCAAATTCCGCACATCACGTGACACAGGTATTAGAGTTAACAAAACAAAAAAAAGAGTGAAATGGCAATAATATGAAAATAAGTGTTCAATAACAAAAACTATCTGAAAATACAGAATGCATTTAGGTCGTATCTCACTGAGCGGCGAAGGCTTGCGATTGCTTGCAAACGTAGCAAATTGCAGTTTTTCATCAGGGTTTGTTAAAGGTTGCAAACGATCTCTAAGACATTCGCCAAACATTCACAAACAGTTTTAACGGTTGCAAACTGTTTTTCTTGTCACCAAGTAATCTGTTCCAAATTTTGCTAAATTTAGCAAAGCTATCATAGTCAAAATCAAGTTTAAGTTCAAGTTCAAAGTTATTTCTGTCCCCGTAGGGCAATTATTGTTACAGCAAGCAGTGAACAACATTTAAGACAAACAAAACATAAAGAACTAAGAGCATAAACGGTTTAAGAAAATGCAAAAAAAAAAAAATGTTTATCATTTCAGTCTTATTATTTCCATACTTGAGCTTTCTAGGTTATTTTTAAATGTATATACTTCACCTGGGACCCAGTGATTCGGGAATCAGTAGCGACGTCATCGGGAAGCACTGCTGATATTTTTGAGAAAAGCCCATACGTCTACATTTGTCTCCTGAACGGTTTTACTTCATGTTGTGCTGCCTGCACATTTTCTGTGGACGTTTATACAGTAACTGTATTTATTTTGTGAATGCTTGTACAGTATATCCGCTAGTAAGTTAAAACATTTTGAAATGGTATTTTTTTACACAATACACATTTTTTGTATCTTGCACTCGAAAAATATCATTTACCAAAAAAACGACTACAATTAATTTAAAAATTATTACAAACCAAAACACAAAATAGAAATTAATTAAAATAATTAAAAACTATAACCCACTCTGAAAACTAACTGAAACAAAGTCAAAACAAAACAAAGACTATCATGAAAATCCCAAACTAACCCTGACACACAAGTTGCGAGAAGTTTTCATCGGAGTTTCAACTGACCCCGGGGATCTTCATTGACCTCACGTGAGCAAGCCTGAAGCCCGGAATGGCAGGTTACACCTGCAGCCAGATGACGACATTAATCCATGGCCACGCTATCCCTGCCCTACCATCTGGCGAAAGGCACAACCTGCCTCTCACCCCTCGATGAATACTAATCTCAGCTTTCTCCTCGGCGAGAGGAATGAGAGGACAATTCCAGCGCCAAGGAAGCAGCCAGCCATTTGCCCATCATTTGACATCTTGAAAGTAGCCTAAAATTGCTCGACCATAATCTTCCTGTGCTCCACTCAGATAGCCCATTTTCCTTCCAACGTAAAAAAAAGAAAGAAACAAAAATGTATATTTCATTTCTGTACATACCAGCGTTTCTCGCACCTCTTTACCCAAGAAAAGACATCTTCAAGGGATTAAAGACAAATATTTTCACATCAAAGACTTACCGGTGTCGTCGCTTTTGAATTAATAATAATAATAATCATAAAGGAAACACATTCTGCCTGTCTCAGCAACTGTAGACGCGGATCTTTTCTCATTTAAAAGAGAATAATTGTGTTGGGATGAATCAGAGACTTCAGCAGGTTTCCTCGAGCACCAGCAGGATCTTCCAAGATGAAGATGACAGCGCAACGTCAAAATAGGAGCGGCTAAAAGGTCAAATAACTTGGAAAGTGAACGTTCAAAAGCCTTCATCATGACACCTATGACATGAGTGCGACAAGAGGAATATACGACCCATGGATTCAACTGCTTATATAACTGTTGCCACTTTTAAGGCGTTCTCACAAATAAGGAGTGTTTTATTGTTTTTACACTTTACAATGTTCATCAAAGCATATTTAAATGTGTGTTAATTATTGTTGTAACGTATTGAAAAACAACAAAAAATCCTCGACTGATTATGAGGAAAATTAAGAATCAGTCAATCAATCAAAAAATTGACTTTCTACATTAAATAGAATGGAAATGCCATTAATCTGTCCCAGCCTACCCCCAAAACCAAAATTTGAGTGTTTGTGTTTTTAAATCAAGAAAAATATCACTCTATTATATTAGTTTAAGTAACACAATAACTGAATAGATTTATAGCATTAAACATTTCGTGAAACTATGACACAATGCTAGTGCAATCCAATTCAGTTTGCTGCTCCTTCTGGTGTTCTCACCTTAGCCACAACCAAGCAGACACAGACAAAGAACACTTCTTCTTCTACTACTAATAAAGAATATACCTTTGAACACCAATATATTATCTGTCTTCATGTGTTGTTCCACCATTTTGTTTAAATATCTGTTGAAAAAAGTGTTGTAAAACCCTCATTGTCAATGCTAGCCATTAGCATGTCAATAAGATTATATGTTAGCATTAAGCTAGCGTTCCGTTCAGGCAACAAAAAACAACACACCTTTAAGACTCTTTTTTGACGGAATGGTCACTATTTGTCGAAGTGTTGCTTATTGTGAACTTGCTAAATTGTCCATAGTTGAGAATGTCTAAGATGTTCCCAAGAGTCAACTGGGATAGGTTCTAACTGACATGTACCCATTAACTCATTCACTGCCATTGACGGCTATAGACGCTAAAAATTAATTTAAACTATTTCTATAAGTTTAACATTTTTTTCCACTTTTGCTAACAAGAGTATGAAAACCTAGAAAAAAATATATTTTAAATTTAGAACAGATATAAAATGTGTGATTAATCGTTAGTTAACTAGTGAAGTCATGTGATTAATTACAATTTTAAAAAAAATAGTTTGATGTCCCAAATTTAAAAAAAGAGAAGAGGAAAGATTATAAAAAGTTTGGGGCGTCAGACAATTACATTTTTTAATAGTAATTAATCGCATGGCTTCAATAGTTAACTCACGATTAATCACACATTTTATATCCGTTCTAAATGTACAATAAAAAATTCTAGGTTGTCACACTCCTGTTAACAAAAGTGGAAAAAAAAAGTGAAACTAATAGAAATAGTTCAAATGAATTTTTGACGTCAATGGCAGTGAATGAGTTAATGGATCCCACCTGCCTACTGTCAGACTATTTAAACAAAGAAAACTATAAATATATTTTAAATTCAGAACAGATATAAAATGTGTGATTAATCGTTAGTTAACTAGTGAAGTCATGTGATTAATTACAATTTAAAAAAAATATTGCCAGACTGGCCTTATTAAAAAAAAATACATAAAAAATAAGGGGCGTTTAATCGTAATTAATCATAATTAATCACATGATAATTTTATTTTTAAAATTCTAGGTTTTCATAAAAAATGAAATTAAATGAAATAACATTTTAACTAAAAAAATAGTTCACATGAATTTTTGACGTCTATAGTCGTCAATGGCAGTGAATGAGTAAAAAAAAAAAAGTATAATAATTGTAATTGTAAATGTGGAATAGCAGAAAATGTTGGGTCTTTACTACCAGCGAAGAAGCCACATGAGTCATGCTCAAAAAGCACCTGGCTCGCGACCCTCACCCACACCCGGGGGGAGTGGTGACCATGACGATGACGCACTTTGTCGAGATCCATCATTTATAGGCTACAATCAGCAGGGACACCTCCGGCGGCTCCACGCACGCCTCAGTTCCTCGCCTTCTTCCCCCAAGATGGGACGAGGAGGCAACGCGAGGTAGAGCGTCTCATCTCCTTCGGGGGTCCGAGCCAAGCGGACCAGCGGCGGCCGCATCATTAGTCACATGAAGATGTTTTTTATTTTTTTATTATTATTTTTTTTTAACTGCAACTTGTGAGCCAGCTAACGACTGATTCATCTAACAAACACGCATCAAAATAAAAAAAGACTTTACATGTCAGCGAGCAAGTGGGAGTAAAAGAGACGCGGACTGTCATGGAGGACGTGGTCGGTAGCTTTACTAATGATTGCCAATTACCATCACTCTTTGTGTGCGTGTGTGTATGAGAGAGAGAGAGAGAGAGAGAGTGAGTGGTCGGAAAAAAGAAAACGTGCATAATTGGTGCAGAATTATTTGATTAAACTCACAGCAGGAGTTAAAAGCATGTTGCCATCGTGATGTTTCAGCGGGTTTTTAACCTGTCCAACAGTTCCATTTTACAGTAGGCCTAAAATACCGCAATGGATAAACGACACGCCGAACAAACGAGGTCTGCCTCCAATACATGACGTATATGTGGTCACGTGACACAAGAAGGAATGTTCATTAACTACCGTGATGCTACATAAGCAACATAATGAGGGAAGTGACTGGCAAAAAGGATTTCATTGAATTAGTTGTAAAGTTAACATGAGTCAGTCAAGCACCCCACATTTTTTGTTTGACAATAATACTGTAGTCTAAATACGGTATTCGGGTTACTATTGCGTTGGTGGAATATGAGTTATGAAGCAAAATCCAGCTGTTTTCATCCATCTCAGTGGGCGGCCATTTTGCCACTGGCTGTCGACTGAAGATGACATCACAGTTGCTCAAGTCTCAGGTAACAACCAATCACAGCGCAGCTTCATTTTATTTTTATTTTTTATTTTCTTGAGAGAGAGCTCAGTATTGTTCATTCGGTAATCTTACCGATTCAACATGTCATCATCATTGCTCTCTCTCTTTCTTTTTTTTTTTTTGTATGTGCGTGAGTATGTGCATGTGCGGGTGTGTGTGCGTGTGCATGCGTGTGAGTGTGTACTCATTAATTCACAAAAAAACTATTAAAAATCCCATACCGTTCACCTAAACCATATACTTCAGAATCCAGCTAGAGTCGTGAGGTTTTCAGGAGACCCGAGGAAGGATCAAAGAAAAGAAAGGACCGACCAGCCACCGGGTTACCAACCAGAATCTTTTCACCAACCCCAGAAACATCTAAATTCCAACAAATTAGGGAGACCTCAAGAGACCAAAGGAAAGCCTGAGGAAAGGAAGGAAGGACAGATGAAGATGATGATGATGATGATGAAGGATAGATGAAGATGAGATGCTTCGCAGCGCAGCTTCAGAAAACAGGTGAGCCGTGATTGGTTGTTGCCTGAACTCTACGCAAAATTAATGTCATCATCAGCTGACAGCGAGTGGCAAAATGGCCGCCGCCTGAGACGACTGGAAAAAACGGCTGGATTTTGCTTCATAACTCAAAGCTGCATATCAGCGATGGATGTCAACAACAAGATCTGCTGCTCAAACCCATATTAAATCCCATTATGAAACCAAATGATCATTGTTTACCAGTAACATCATCATCACCAATGCCTAAGCTCGTTTTCCCCGCGTAATAGTTGGGTAAACAATAACGTCGAGCAAAAGCAAAGGCGCTTCATTTTGACAAGTTGAGTGCGTTGGTGCACAAATGAAGGCATTAACACCGCATTTAAACAATGATCACGCCTCTCAGCCGGATTGCATTAAAAGCGGCATAAAGCGCTTCTGCCCCCTTACACACAACTAACGGAAACTAAATAAGATGACCAAAATATTACTAATTCTCTTTGCTTCTTATTCCTCTCTAATAGCTCCCAGTGCAGTTGTGCACAATTGCAACCACAATAACAATATTATAAATATTATAAAGAATTTTTCACATTTTTAATTTTGCAATTTTGGGCGGTTGACACCTGTTTTTTATGGTAGATTTTTTATTTTATTTTTTTGGCCTGAGCAACAGTTGGAATTTTTATTTTTATTTTTGGGGGGGGGGGATTTATGGTAGTTTTATTTTTAACTGTTGAGATTTTTTATGAGAATTTTTTTTAACCTCAGCAACCATTGCAATGTTTACAGTATTACATTTTTTTCTTGTGCACTTTTTACTGTTCAAGTTGAAGTCGTCTTTTTTTTTTTTTGCCTGTGCAACTTTTTGGCAGCGTTTAACAATCAATTGGTTTAGAACGGCTTGCGAGTCGAGCCGATGAATGTGTGCCAGGACAGCAAACAACGCATGCAAAATATTTGAAAATGAACTGTAATGTATTCTACACATTATGATATTCTGGACCTTGGCCTTGGAAGATTTTCATAAACTTGACCTCTTAATTGTTTAATTGAGGAATTCTGCTCTACAGCCAATAAGTAACGTTAACTCATTCACTACCATTAACGGCTATAAACGTAAAAAAATCATTTGAACTATTTTTGTTAGTTAAACTTTTTTTTTTCCACTTTTGTTAACAAGAGTAAGAAAACATAGGGGAAAAAAAAGGTATTGTACATTTTGAACAGATATAACATTTGTCATTAATCGTGAGTTAACTAGTGAAGTCATGCGGTTAATTGCAATTTAAAAAAATGTAATCGCCTGACGAGATGATTATTAGAAATTAGGGGTCACAAAATGTTTAATCGTAATTAATCGCATGACTTCAATAGTTAAACTCACGATTAATCACAAATTGTATATCTGTTCTAAATGTACAATAAAAAAAATCGAGGTTTTCATACTCTTGTTAACAAAAGTAGAAAAAAAATGTTAAACTAATAGAAATAGTTTAAATGATTTTTTGACGTTTATAACCGTCAATGGCAGTGAATGAGTTAATATCATAGACAATAGATGAATTGATCTTCTGATTGCTTGCCGGATAAAGTGGCACATAGCATTGAAAGGCTAACATTCCTATCAAAAACGCAACAGGAGCAAATAGCATCATAGGGCATTTTCTTATTTAAATACCAAAATTGAATGAGCGCATACATTTAATGCAAGCGCTCTCAGGGAAGGGAAGAGTGACGGCGCTGATGCGTGCACGTGATGCCTCCCCTTCAATTTCTTCCTTGGTATTTTTTGCTTTGGTGGGCCCGCGCTCGCTAAAGATTCTCTTGGCTGATTAGCATTGTAGGCCAGTTAGATAACGTGTGGGCCGTGGATGGCAAAACGGCTAACGCGGTGTACTGTAGCGAACATCAAAGCGAGCGATTCGCGATCGCGAAATGCTGATTGGTGTGTGAATATAATGATGGCGGCGGTTTGAGTCACATTCGCCTCCGAGTCGGCGGGGGCAGCGGTGGTGCTGAGGCAGTCGGAAGGAGGGGGGCGCGGGGGTGGGGGGGGAGGTAAGTCACAACTGAATGGGCATCGAATCCGATGTTTACGGCCAAAATGTAATCGTATTATAATTGTAAGCGCAGAGCAGAAGCGAGCCAGCCGACTGTGATAAAGACTTTTTCAAAAGTGCGTCTCCTCAAATGCCGTTTAAGAGTCAAGCTGTGCCGCGTCACTGCTAATATTCATCGTGACGCTCGGCTTGACCACCTTCTTAAAGGCGCATGATCGGCAATAAACATCTGTGGAAATTCAAAAATACAACAGAAATTTCTGGAAGCTGCTTATCTGTCAAATTGTTCTCATTCATTTTAAAACCTTTTAATGGGGGAGCTCGCAACATGACTCGACACTTTAATTCATCCGAGGGATTGTTGACATTACTCTGTAAGTGCTGGTGTTTTGGTTAGCAAGTAGCAACTGAGCATAAACGTGCTCATAGTTACCATTCCCACTTCTATGGCGGCTTGCAAAAAAACAACCAAAAACAAAACAAACAGACAAAACAAATAAAAAGCATAATAAACAATCTTTTAGATCTTCACTGAGCTTAAGTTCACGAATTTTGCAGGCGTCATGATAACGGAAATTAATTCCAAAATGTACGACTTGTGAGGTTACCAACTAATCTGGCCTAGTTTTGCGTTGGAGAGTTATTTGCATTTCTTGCCTGCAATCAGCATCTCTAACCTCTGCGGGGGTCTGTGTGTGTGTGTGTGTGTGTGTGTGTGTGTGCACGTGTGTGTACGTGCGTGTGCACGTGTGTGTACGTGTGTGTGGTTAATTAGACTGCCTCGTGGAACGCCCACACTAAGGTATGTGTCAGCCTAACAAATGCAGCCATGCATGGCGTCAGGGGAGTAATTCGCCGAGACGGACCGGGCTCAATAAAGTGACAGCGAAGATGTACAGCGCGGCGCCGTCGTCTCTGCACGAGATTGTGTCGCTGACAGAGAAGAATAATGGGCGTCATGTTACATTTAAATGTCAATTACTACAAGCTATTACTGCAGAGGTGGGGTGAGAAACAGGTAGCTTGTAATAAATGAGGTATAATCGTCACCCTCCTAAAATAATTGCCAGTCATTTTTTGGCAAAAAAATATATATAATTTTTGGCCTAAAACGTCTGCTCATGATGCAAATGGTTCCATTTTTTGTGTTGTGAAAAATCTGAAAAAAATGACAAAGGCAATTATTTTAACAGTTCCCACGTGATCTGTATGATCAAGTGAAAGTACATATTTTAAAGGCTCGTATTCTGGTGTCCGTTGCTTAGTGTTATAAAACCACAACTATCAATGTTAACTGTTAGCATGTCAATGGTGTTTAAGCTAGTTAAGCTAGCTAGAAGTTAAACTAGCTAGAAGTTAAACTAGCTACAAGTTAAACTAGCTACAAGTTAAGCTAGCGGGCCATTTTCAAGGCTACTTTTGTTTGGTTTATACACAATATATTTATAGTTTTCTTTGTTTAAATAGTTTGACAGTAGGCAGGTGGGATCAAATGTACAATACATTTTTTTCTAGGTTTTCATACTCTTGTTAACAAAAGTGGGGAAAAAATGTGAAACTACTAGAAAAAGTTCAAATGAATTTTTGACGTCTATAGCCGTCAATGGCAGTGAATGAGTTCAACTGTGATTGGCATAAAAAAAAAACTAAAATCCTCTTTTTTGAGAAATTTGTCACTATTTGCCAAACAGCTACTTATTGACAATTGCGAACATTTCTGATGCAATGCAACACTTCATTCCCACGGTGTATTGTATTGCTTTTGCCTGTGAGATTGTTATAAAGCGTTCCCTCGCTTTACGCTGGGGTTAGGTTTAAAAAAATACCCGCAATAAATGAAATCTGCGAAGTAGTTATACACTTTTCTCATCGAGGCATTTACATTTTTAATGTTAAAACATTCATAAATGTTATAAATTGTCAAATTGTACAAAATTGCACCCAAAAAATCCTCAAAACAGCGAGGACGCGTAAAGTAAACACTTTCACTTTCAAAAGAGACACGGAAAAACTGGTTCATACGATGATTTTTAGTAGATTAATTAAACGATTCTAACAGGGTTCTACAAAAATATAAAAATATAAATAAATCAATCCAATAGCTAAAACTAGTCCAGAATGCTACCACTTTGATAGGACCACATCAGAAATGTAGGAAATTCTTTGCACTCGCATCCTATGAGTCTAAAAACAGATTTGAATTGAAAATCTTACTGCTCGAAAACTGTCTTGGACCTAAACATGAGACTTCCAGAACCCTTAGGTCGTTGGGTACAAGCTTACAGAATGTTTCTGGAACCAGAACTAAACAAAGCAAAACCACATTTTGTTTCGGTGCCATTAGACCTCAACTGTGGAACAAACTTTGTGAACACCTGACATCTGCTCAAACTGTAGGAACATTTACATGTGGCTGTTTTTTTCTACTTCTCATAAATCAAGAAAATTATTGTACACTCTCAACCCTTCTTTTTAAATTCTTCGCCTCTTTAAAAAAAGCACCATAAACCGAGCTAGTGTCCAAATGGAAACAGTGATCTCATGCAGCGTCCCGATGGGAATACGGTTTGTTCCGACAACTGGCCTAATTTCTACTTTAGTTAATGAAGCCCTGCATGATCAGATGAGAGACCCTCAGAGCTCAGTGACGATGTGCTGCCGTTCCACGAGGTCCACGCCGCAGCCGAGCGGCTCAGATGAGGGACGCGGCGACGTCTTTCTTGATAGCCGCGGTGACGGGAAAAACCGAGCTAACGCTACATTCAGACTGCAGGCTGGAGTCACCTTGTCACCGTCCTCGGCCCACTTTGCGCTTTCAGTCATGTGACATAGTTGGCATATACGCGAGCAGAATCAGAGGCGTTAATGGTTATAAAGCATCTCAAAAATGCCCGCCCCCTGGTTTGAGTCCATCAGCGGGACCACGATGAAGGCAGAGTGTCGCATGATTTGTTTTACAGGCTAATTAGCTACGGATGTCAGTATTTTTGATATGTAAAGTGCTTCTGGAGTGTGAAAAAGAAAGAATACATAAACGCATCATGTAAACTGAAAGCGGCTTTCCGTCATCAGGGCCGAGATTGCGCCGCTTTTGTTCATTCTCTTCTTTTGTCGTCAGAGAAAGGATTTTTTCACAATGCTGATTGATTCCTATTTATAAGTCAATTTAATAATTGCTTTAAATTTTTAAATGTACCATTGCAAATACATCAATGAATATTTTGTTCATTGCTAAATAGTTTTGGCCGGGCTATGTCGTATTAAAAACTAAAAACATATTATACTGAGGTACTTACTGCCTTGCGCAATTGTGGCGTTACACCGAAATACATAACCCCATGGCATTATGGGAAAAAAAAGTGTGATGTTTTTAGCTTTGCCCTACATTTTACCAATACGATTGGACGACTTTACCAAGAAGTTGGAACGACAGCTACTGCAGCTCAAAGAGAGAAAAGTACAACCAAATACTTCCAATATGATATCACATTTATGACAGCGCCGTCCATCACTCTTCGATAAAGTCAAGATAAAGTTCATATATTACCATAACGCTGTCTTGAAATGAACATTTTCAACCAGCTGTGTCTCCAATTGGTGAAATGAATACTTGCTCGGTAACTACCATGGCCAATATCGGTTAATTTTTGCTCTGACGTTACTTCGCTAAGCAGAAGAGAGCAGAGAAATAACTACTCATTTCTTATGAAATAAGTACTTTTACTGGTGTCCTACATTTTGATTTTATTCAGCAAAATCCAATTGTTTATTTTATTTTTACGTTTGCTCCCACAGCGCATATTCAATGGGAATATGTTACTCACCCACATTTTCAAAAAATACACCTTGGAGCTGTAATTACAATAGTGCAATGCCGTGAAACAACAATATTTTTTACTTATTTTCTTTTTTGTGAACAGTTTGAAAACGGCAATCTCATATTTTAACTCATTCACTGCCATTGACGGCTATAGACGTCAAAAATTCATTTGAATATTTATATTAGTTTCCACTTTTGTTAACAAGAGTATGAAAACCTAGAAACATTTTTTTGTACATTTAGAACAGATAGAAAATTTGTGATTAATCGTGAGTTAACTAGTCAAGTCATGCGATTAATTACAATTTTTTAAAAATCGCCTGACGCCCCTAATTTATAATGATCATTCTTTTTTTTTTCACAAAAAAAAGTCTTGGTTTTAATACTCTTGTTAACGAAAGTGAAAAAAAAGTTAAACTGATAGAAACAGTTCAAATGTTTTTTTTTTTAAACGTTTATAGACGTCAATGGCAGTGAATGAGTTAATAAAGGTTTCCGAATGGATGAGTTTACTTCCCATTATGGTGTTAGAACATCCTGTTCCACTGGAGGTTCCACTGTACAGTGATATCACAGAGCTTAAATTAGTTTGAGAAAAAAAAATCATTGATATGTTGTGGGGAGGCAAGTTTAGTAATGACGCCCTCATATGGAGCATATCATCATCATCAGCTTGCATTCAGCGCTTGTTATTCTGGGACACTCACAATTAGCTCCATAAATAATGTGGCATCATCATTCTCATCTTTTTGGCTCTAAATCACATCTTGCTTATTTCATTTCAAATCAATTGCGGTGGTATTTACAGCGCAAAAAAAAAAAAAAAAAAAAGTCAACGCCCGAATATTTATGAACCTGACTGTATCCTATCCGTATATGACCAATGAAGGTCGTGTGTGTTGATGCCACGCAGATGTCCTGTACACATTTAGTCAAGCGCCACTTCACTAAATCCAAAATGTTCAACAAGAGTGCGAAGCAAAAAAAAAAAATGACGCAGTGCTCACTTGACTCACACAAGTTTGAGGAGCCTTCGGGGCTTTTCCGAGAAGCGTCTGAATTATACACAGTATGAGCCGCTTTGGAGAAAGAGGGAGAAATTAATCATATTTAATGTGTGCAAACGTTTGCATTCACTTGGTGACACAATATCACTTTGCTCTGCTAAATACAACTTTTAAAGCAGCCGCTATTAAAAGTAAGGTACGACCTCATCGGCTCATATCAACGCGTTCATTGTGTGCCCTCCCTTATAAATAAAACATCACGTGAGCGTGTCTGCTTCTTTTTTTTTCTTTTTTTTTTCAGGTAAATCTCTGCTTTTATGTCATTCCCCAGCTCACCAGGGACGATAAAGCAACATCAGTCGACGTCGTTGAAATTCATTT
Organism: Leptonotus elevatus; assembly: GCF_054856555.1. Classification (NCBI taxonomy): domain Eukaryota; kingdom Metazoa; phylum Chordata; class Actinopteri; order Syngnathiformes; family Syngnathidae; genus Leptonotus; species Leptonotus elevatus. Next base: position 19,468,314 of record NC_141245.1, on the reverse strand, counting down.
TTGGAGCGTTCAAGCGTGCCGAGACAACATTATGCCCTCTTAAGATGAAGAAGTGCTCCTCTGCTGTGTGCTTAAAAGCAGGACCCCCCATCCCCCCCACCCCTGGTTCAAAACCCAGGCGACGTACCCGCAGTGGAATTCAGAGCAAAAAAGAAAAGACATATTTTATGACTTGTCAGCACGCTTGTTCCTGCATTTGACTTTCCAAAACATGGAAGTAAGTGCACTTTTAAGCTTCCAGAGAAAGTCGATGCAGGGCAAACAGGTATTTAGTTGGGAACCAATACATGCACAGTTTGCACACCATACATTAAATCAGCTGGTTAAAAGGGGGGAAAAAACGAAATGGCTTCAATACTTCAATACTAGTAATTTAACATATGCTTGGTATGGACACATTTCATTTTGTTTTATTTTTTATTGTTCTGTTCTCTTATTGGATGGCGATGGGCTTTACGGTGGCATCTGATTGGTCAAACTAAGATAAAAGCATAATAAAACTGACTTTATATAAAAAATGATTGCACATCTTTACGATACACATATTCCGTGTGCCATTGTCACCATGATCCTAATTTATACTGTGATTGTGATTCTGCTGTGTGCAGCTTATTGGTAATTAAAATGTTAATTAGTCAAATTAATTAGAGAGTAAAATATATTTTTAAATGTTTTAAATTATAATAAAGATACATTTTATCTATATACTCATGTACATTTTACCATTTTACTCTAAATGAATTATTTTGTACTTATTGATGTAAATTTGTAAAATTTAATTATACTTTAATTTTAAGATAATTTGTTTAAAAATATTGTGCACGAATGTTTTTTTTTTTATCATTTATGTTAATGGCAAATTTTGCAAAATTTAATAATAAATTATTAGCATTTTTTTCAGGTTTTATGCATTTTGTAAAATGAACATGGAAATATTTGGATTTGTATATTCTACTTTATACAAAGTTTATTTCAAATTGTAAAACTGAATTGGCTCCTGTTAAAGACGTTATTTTCAATAGTGCAATTGCCTCAAAGCAATCACTTGACCTTGAGTTCATCCACAGTTTACATGCAAGATAAACTCCAAGTTCTTTCTTACCTCGAACAATCCACCAGATCACCATCAAGGCTCGCAGTCTTGAGTCCACCTCCATGACGCCACATCCAGCAAGCAGGCGTCGCTTCAAACTTGCCCAGCACACTCACACACCTGCGACTCGCTTGTTCGGGTAACTCCACAAGAAGCCACGACGCGTGCAGCGTTGCAAAAAGAAGCTTTCTCTCATGTTCCCATCCAACTCAAGCGTCACGGCGGACATGGCACGCTTGCACCCGCCGCCGCCAAACGTCACTTTGCAAGCTCCGTAGCCCAGCGTCCCCTGCTCGTTGTTCCTTGCTCCTACCGTCAACTGTGCTGGACTGTACTACTAACACTAAAACAAGCCAAGCCGAGTGTGAGAGTGTGTGCGTGTGTGTGTGTGTCCTTGTCCATGGAGTCGCCTTCCCACCTGATTTACTGGCACGCTGGCGCCCCCTGCCGCGCACTGCAGTGACCGCAACGCAGCTCAGTTAAAAGTACGTTCAACTTTTGACCTCTGAAAACCTCGACGCGGTTACGCTTCACAACGTTACTTTCCCAAAGCAAACTAATTAGTCGAAGGATAAAATAAATAAAAAATCCGAATGCCCAGTCTTCGTTAGAACACACTTTCAAATGGTTATTTAATCCTAAAACACTCTTAATCAGCATAATTGAAATAAGTTTCACCTCTACAAATTAGCCTGCACAGACGTTAAAAATAGAATTACTCTGGACCCTCTGATAATCGTAGTTCGGCACTCGCAAATTCACCTATTAACGGATCCCATCCCCAATATTTTTTTTCCAATATTTAAAAATATTTTTTTGTATTTTTGCTTTCATTTGATTTTGTTTTGAGGGATACCAACCCCCGCTTTTCTTGGAAAACAAATATTGGAGATTTATCCCTTTCTTTTTTTTTCTCAACAATTTTTGGGGACTAAAAAAAACTAGCAAGGGTGTTCAACGAATAGACCAGGGGTGGACAATTAATTTGCAATGGGGACCACATGAGAAAATGAAACACTTGCCTGAGTTTGTAATTTAGAAAAATGATATTGTCGTGTTACAACAAATTCCTACGTGTGTATGGATTGTTAGAATTTCACATCTCAAACAAAATTATAAGCGGTCATTAAAAATACATATTTATACTTTATTAACTCATTCACTGCCATTGATGGCTATAGACGTCAAAAAAAAAATTTAAACTATTTCCAGTAGTTTAACATTTTTTTCCACTATTGTTAACAAGAGTGTGAAAACCTCGATTTTTTAAATTGTACATTTAGAACAGATATAGAATGTGTGATTAATCGTGAGTTAACTGTTGAAGTCATGCAATTAATTACAATTTTTAAAAAAAACATCCCCCTACGCCCCTAATTTTTAATAATCTTTTCTTTTTCTTTTTTTTTTAAATCACGTCAGGCGATTAACATTTTCAATTGTAATTAATCACATGACTTCAATAATTAACTCACGATTAATCACAAATTCTATATCTGATCTAAATGTACAATTAAAAAAAACACTTTTTTAGGTTTTCATATCTTAACAAAAGTGGAAAAAGTGTAACATTGATAGAAATATATTTTTTTAAGTCTATAGCCGTAAATGGCAGTGAATGAGTTAATTGGCTTTAATTTTGTGCACCTGCCACCAACTGCCATTCCATTTAAGCGGGAAGTATAATATTGACAGTGATGTACAGTATAGTGATACAATGTTGACATGTAACACACAAGCAGTGTATGAATTCCTCTTGGAACTCTTCCCTCCACCGTGCAGGAAATAAAAACGTTGTGAACATTAGGACCACTGTTGTCATTTTTGTTTGTATTTTTTGGGGGGAAAATAGGGTTTGAGGGTTCTGAAAAATCGCTAAATACAGTGAAAACATGGCTAAGTTGACAACGCATTAGATGATTTTAGTCTTAACATATGACTATTGTACTTGTGGAATCTCTTGTCCCCCTGTCTTCCTTGTTTGTTTTGCCACTGTGTTAAAGTGACATTGTGTGGAAGTTTGTGAGTGCCATTTTATGTTACTACAAGGGAATTATGATGCACCTGACTGGACCATTTCCAAAAATAACCACACAGGCCTGTTTAAAATGTGGGTTTCTTGTTGGAAATGTCTCGCTATGCTAATGTGTGTGTCACACATGTATTGAATGTGTGTTAATTATAGATAGTTGTGATAAAGCTAGTAGTTCAGGCCAGGTTTTGGGTCCAGCAAGATGTGATCTAAAATATATCAGATGGTTGTGTGTTATGTGCTCCTGAATGCTTCCATTGTCACAGTTGGCATTGCTGTTATCTGCAATAATGCCAGGTGGTGGGAGTCCGTCTGTGTGTGTTTTTTAATTTCCTCTGTATTATTCCACAATGAACAGTATCAGTATTTAGAAAGTGAAGTGACGATGTTGTTGATCTAGTCTGCCACCAAGTGGCCATCACACGTAACAACACATTGACGGTCGCGCAATATTATGACATATTTGCACGGTCTACTGTGAAGGTATTAATGTAACAATGTTGTAGGTTTTAGATCAGCAAGTGGTGCCCGCTGTCACCAGGTATCATATCATGCCACAAGGACCACGTGAATATCCAGTAGTCCTGTTCTTAAAATAGCTCACAATGATGATATTTATAGAAACAGTGTTTTTTTAAATTTTTTATTATGCAAAATCATTAACATTCTCAGTGCCTTCACATGAATTAATGTCCTTATTAATAATAGCATCAAGGCAATTAATTTCCATATCACATTTCATACACAAAGTAACTCAATGTATTTTAATGAATTAAAGTTCAACATTTACAGTAAAAGCGTTTAAAAACAAGTAGCTAAACATCATCTGAAAACAAAGTACCTGTACAGAAATAAGCTTACTAAAATTAACCCCTTCGGACCCATAGATGATTGCAGTGGACATGACATATTTGTGTGTCCAATAAAACGCATAATTTGGATGATGTCAACACTTCTGGTTCATGATTGGATCCTAGCTAACCAATCGCAAGTTGATTTGCATGACGTTTATGTTAGAAATGTTATAAGCTTGGTAAGTTTTCAACACGTTACAGCCCTTTTGTCCTGGCGTCCACTATAACAAATAAAAACATGAGATAACCCCATTTTTTTCCTCCATGTTGTTCTTATGTGGGGAAAGAGTCAAAATCAGAAAAAAAATTAAAAAAATTAAAATAAAATGCCTAGCAGAAAAAAAAGCTGGTCTGAAGGGTTTAAAAGAGGTTACAATGTAAATATGATTTTTTTAAAAGTATTTTTATTTATAAAAGGTCATTTGAGCAAATTTGTTATTTCAAAATTGTGTATCAAACTGGTAGCCCTTCACATTACTCAGTCAGTGGTGACCCCAGTCTAGAATCAATAATTTCTTCAATCTGAACAAGCAAGATCATCAATAAATGACATCAATTAAAATTCAGTGGCTTTCGTGGATCTTTTTATTAAAATCCATAAATGACATATTTTGTTGTTTGACACTGTAATATTCGCTTGAGAGATTCTCACTACAGCATCACACTTTTCCCCCTCCCTCATTTCCAATGTTCTCCACTCCAATCTAACGCTCCCGTTTGTTTCATCGTCCTACATAAACAACAGGAGAGGAATAAATAATCACTGTAAGACATTGCAGTAAAAAAAAAAAGCGAGCACAATAGAAAATGGACGGATGGATAGTTTTCCCCCTTTATTGCATGTTGATGTTTTTTTTTCTGTAGCATTGCTTCATTTTTCTCACCTAAAAGCGTTTCCCAAACATGTCAAGTATTTCTATGTAAGTGCTTTGACAGTTTGCTGCTATCTGCTGTTTACTGATAATCTCAGGCTGCCAGTTCGCCTCGAGAAGTCAATTACATGGAGTAATAGTGGTGTAATGTCTTCAAAAGTTTTCATGAGGTCAGATGACATAAAAAAAAAAGTTTTTTTATCATTCCATATATAGATTCAGTTGCATGTGTGGAAAAGGCACCAGTTGTCCTCTCGTGAAATCAAAGTGACATGTTTCTATGAGAACGTTGACGCCTACTCATTCCAAATAAATAAATAAATAAATAATCAAAATTGGAGAAGAAGAACATGACAAAAGTAATGCCCACACATAAATATTGGCAGAGTAATGTTCTTGTGAACTTGTGACTCATATTGTCAATGCCATTTAAAAGCATGAGCGATATCTACTGCAGTGGTTTGGAATGCAATCCACTTTTCGTATACACCTTGAAAACAGTAAGAGAAATCACTAACGTTGAACTGAGTGTATTTTGAAACCATCTTTCCTTTGCAAGTAATGAAATTAAAGGGTGCTCAGATATAATAACCTTTAAATGTTCAGACCATGTTTTCAGCAACTCATTCACTGCCGTTGACGGCTATAGACGTCAAAAATTCATTTGAACCATTTCTATTAGTTTAACATTTTTTCCACTTTTTTTAACAAGAGTATGAAAACCTAGAACTATTAAAGTCATGCGATTAATTACAATTAAAAATGTTAATCACCTGATGCAATTAGAAAAAAAAAGATTATTAAAAATTAGGCAATTATTATTTTTTTATTGTAATTAATCGCATGACTTCTCTAGTTGACTCACGATTAAGCACCCATTTTACATCTGTTCTTAATGTACAATTTGAAAAAAATCTAAGTTTTCATACTCTTGTCAACAAAAGTGGGGGAAAAAGATAAAACTAATAGAAATAGTTCAAATGATTTTTTGACGTCTATAACCGTCAATGGCAGTGAATGAGTTAATAGCAAAGGGCGCAGACGAATTCTCTCTCTCTCTCTCTGATACTGTTGTGTTCAAGTGCATGTGAGGTCAATTGTAAAAAGGTGTCTTGTCACTATAAGTTTGGATTGTACTGTGCCTAATATCCTCTCATTGTGCCTTCTTTGCCGCATGCCTGGTCTAGACGCTATCATTTTTTTGCAGGAGATTACATTTCGGCGAGGAAGATGAAGAGTGACCTTGTCGAAACAGGATGTGCTGCATCTCATTCGGATGGTGACGGCCAGCGTTCATTCACTCTCGCCTTACGCGGAAAAAAACCCACTCGTCCTGAATAGCAACTCTTGTGGAGGCCAGAGGAAACAGATTCAATTTTACAGACAAGGAGATACTCATGTGTCATGATGAAATCATTTCAAAGTAGAAAAAGGACATCTACGAGATGAGTGCAAAGACTATCTATGACAAATTCACAATCATGCTCCAACCTGTTGCCGTCGTAAGACCTTTTAACTCGATACGAACAGTTTTAAGTTACATTCTTGACTTGCCATACACATGTAGCTAAAGAGAAGGTACTAACTGGAAAAGCTGTGTCATAAAACCAAAGTATAACTACTCAAATGTTATGTCAATAGTCAATAGACCTCAGAAGTGTGACGCGCTAACCAAAGACGTGGAAAAATAAAATAAAATAAAATGAAATTGAATTGTGAGGGACTAACAAATTCAATAGAGGAGACTCTTGGCTTGACTTATAGTGACAAAAGTCTAGAATATGGAATCTCTCTGACCATAAAGTCTTCATTGGATTGAATCTAAATGATCAACCCTTTGACGCGTGCACGTTTCAATGATAAGGGTTGCATTTGTGCTTCCAGCCAGCAGAGGGCATTCCAGAGCCTCAACTGGAATCACAGGATTGACCTCCATATTTAAATGTGATGCCTCTGCGTAGAAAAGGTAGAAAAAGGTACTTAGGAGAGCAGAGCGATAATTAGCACGATGGAGTTCATTAGTGTAGAATGCACGTTAAGGAATCAGCAATAATGCTTCTAGGAACATCATTATTGGAAACACAAAGCCGAGAAAGCGCCTTCACGCCTGTGATGAAATGTTCCAATAATAAAAAAAGAAAAAGAAAAGAGCTCTCGTGTATAAGTGGCAATTACATGACAGGTCTATTTGTACTAAGCAATCACTGGCGAAACATTTCTGAACTCAAAGTCACTCGCTTATTTTTTCTTCTCTTCAATTTTTGCAAACACCAGACGGATGAGTTTGCTAAGTGGAAGTTGTCTCAGCGAGCTGTCACTCAATTCAAAATCCAACAAAACGCGTTTATTTTTCCGAGTCTTTCTCCATTACTATGCAAATTAGTCTAAGGCCCTTATTTAGTTTGTGCTAATCACGATTTGTCCTTGCTAACTGTTAGCAGTTGTTGTTCAGCCATGAATTGGTGCCACTTGAGCCTTTAATGTGAATAATAATAATAATAATAATAATAATAATAATAATAATAATAATAATAATAATAATAATAATAATAATAATAATAATAATAAGGTCCAGACTTGTTGGTGTTGCTGACCTAGCTACCATTTTGCCTGCAATCATTTAGACTTTAATAATAAATTAGCCTTTAGTTTATCATCTGTTAGACTTTGCTGCTACATTAGTCGGACTATTAGTTTGCAGTGAATCATCACTTAAATGTCTTCTAAGACTTGTGTGACGACTGACGAGTTTATGTTCTCGCCTTTTTCTTTTCTTCTTCTTCTTCTTTTTTTAACAATACAAGTATTAAGTCTTTAGTTTTGCAAATTAGCACCTATCATCATTAATTAATCTCAAATAGGGCCTCGTACCTTCTTTAATTCTCGAAAATTTTCTCCTCGTTTTATTACTGTCAAAGTTGTCATTCATGAACTTTTAAGGGGTGCGATTTTGCATCAATTTGTCCTTAATATTTTTCTGTCAGTTATCCTCCAGTAAACTTGTATCAACGAGTTAGCCTTAACGCTAATCTTAAAGTCAAAGCTAGTGACCTTACATACTTGCTATGCAAATTTGTACCTATTCAATGTCATTAGTAGTGTTTCAACCCTTTAGTGAGCGTCTGTTCTCCAACAATATAGCCTCTGCCTGATATTACTCTCTACTTATGCTAATTTTAAGACCAGAATAACATCCTCACTGGTCAAATTTAGTACCCATTAGCTTTTAAGAATAGTCACATGGCAGCTATGTTTTCTTCTCTTGCATTGACAATAATTTAGCCTTTTATTTACAAGTTAATCAATTCTAATACAGTATTACTAAAGTCCAAGCTTGCTAGTGTTGTTGAACCAATCTTTTTTCTAATCTATGCAAATTTGCGCTTTTATTTGTAACGATTTTCCCTTTTGTTGGTATCTGTTAATCTCTGCCTCACTTGTTTCTGTATTCTATTTTATGAAATAAAATTAATTTATCCAAGTGGCAACTGAGAACAGATTCTCATTTTCAGCGCCAACCTGGCAGCATATCTCGTTATACCAAGTTGGCGTTCCTTGCCTGGTGGTGATCCGTCTCTCTTCTACCTTTGCATCAATGCAAACATGAATCGACGAGTTAAGTGTTCTTGATCAAGCTACGCATCCTTGCTCATGCAAATGAGCACCTTTTAGCGATTTAGCCTTTCTTAGCCCTCATTAACGTACGGTACATTCACAGTGGTGTCGCTTCGTTATAGAAAGTCAACTTCTTGTTTGGTGACTCTTTTGTTACCTCTGCACTGGGAGAGGATGTTGTGCATAAACGCATGCACGCACGCACATACGCGCACAGACACACACAGACACACACAGACACACGCACACGTCTCTCTCCAGGCATTTGTTTGATGAATAATAATCAAGCACACCTTTTAATAATGAATACAGGATCATTATAAAGTTATCTTTAACTCTTCCACGCCTACTTTCCCAGACATTTTACTCAAGGCCACATTGCGAGACACGGGCCTGTAAGGCATAATTAATAATGATGAATGTGCGTTGTTTCCAACTAATTAGGTCTCCATTTTGACAAGAGTTTAGGATTTATGATGCTTTTATGAATAGAACACAGCAACAAGGGAGCACGATGGCATATTCACGAGCACGCTTGGTTTTGGGTTTGGAGTTTGCATGTTCTCGTCCTCCCGCATTCCAAAAACATGCACATTCTAGGTTAACTGAACATTAAATATTGTTTGGAATTGTGAAAGTGAGTGTGAATGGTTGTATTGTCTATACATGAAATGTGATTGGCTATAGCGACCATTCCAGGGTGTACCTTTCTTGCTCGAAGTCATCTGGGATACACTGCCTACCTATACCTGTACAATAAATTTAAAAAAATAAAAAATTTAAAATTTTAAAATTTAATTTTTTTTATTTAGCAATTTTAAATTTTACAAATTTTAAAAATTCAAAAATGTAATAAAAAAATTAAAAAATAAGAAAAAAATAAGTAAAGAATTTAAAAAACAAAAAAATAAAAAAATAAAAATTTAAATACTTTTTTTTTTTACAAATTTACAAATTTACAAATTTAAAAAAACGTACTCAGCTGATAAAAGTTATAATGCCTTCAGATTTTTAAGGGGAAGCATTCCAAAAAAAAATATCTGGTAACAAGAAATATTATGGCAGACTAAAAATAATCCTAATTTGTCTATATTTGAAAATGTAATCTTGATTATATTTGAGTTTTTGCCGTGCAGGCTTTAGCTCACCCTACTGAGGACAAAGCTATAGAAAATGGATGAATGGAGAACAGCAGCATTTTTAAACAATGCCTTGGCTAGCCTCTCGTGCAAGGAACAACATTTCATAGAGTCACGAGAGGAAGTCTAATGTGAACTCGTGAAGAAATGGAATGTGAAATAGTGATATGTCCGACAAATAGCCTCATTGAGGCTCATTATATCAGTTTATCACAGACAGCAGCAGCACTCCTGCAGGGCTTGTGTGTGCACGGCTCGCTGCAAACAAGTCACACAATGCTGAGCACAATGGAGGGGCAAAAAGGAACTGGAAGTGAAATGTTGAGTGGTGCTTTAATAAAGGCTTCACTGCAGCCCGGTTACACTATAAATAAAGCCCTGTAGCTCATCTGACCGTCTCAAGGTCCTTTGCGAAACGCGCACACACACACGCTCGCACTAATCAAATGTGCTGACGAGGTTTCCACTCAGGTCAACACCTCAGACCTCCCAGAATGGACAGCGTGCTAACAGGCGCTAATTTGCACCAGCAGACGAGTCGCCATGCACGCTCATACTAGAGCACGGGTGGGAAAATTAACAAGTAACCTTAACCTCCTAAAACCTCACATTTTTAGTTGTCTAGAGCACAATATTGCATTTTGCTCTACAAGTGTCCACTTATGAGGACATTATACTGCGTTTTAGTGGTGGAAGAAGAGTAAAGCACATTAAAGGTTCGATTCAAGATGGCTGCCAACACACCCAGAAGCTCAGTCGGAATAAGTCACTTTGAGTTCAGAGGTAAAAAAAAAAATATATATATATATATATATATATATATATATATATAAATACTCCGAAAAACAGAGCACCAGCTTCTGTTTTCAAAGTAATTTTTTTCTGTCTTCTTGAATAATTCCCCCCATTTTTCTGAATATTTTTCCTCCTGTTTTTCTGAATACTTTTTATGACAGAAAAAGAAATCAGTAAAACATAAAAAAAATATTAAAAAAAAAAATACACAAAAAAAAAAGCTCCCCCCATAAAATAGGACAGGAGGTTGTTTTTTTTCCAAGCGAATGTGATACGCTTTAGTATACAACTATTTTAGTGATTATTATTATTTTTATTTTTTTTTATATGGAAAATGTATTTAAAATAATAGGTCCTGGAATAGGTTGTGTTTGTGTTTGAGGTTTTTTTGAGGGTGTGTGTGGTTTGGTAATGTAGGAGGGATAAATATGTTGTTACTTTGTTAGTGAGGTAAAGTGAGACAAGACACATAATGTCAGAGGGCGGGGGGGGGGGGGGGGGGTGAAGATTAAGGAACCAACAGCTGAATCTTACATTCTTCATCTCAGTCAGACAGGCTTCTCCATCCCATCATCTCTCTCCCCCGCTGCTGTCCCCACACACACTAGCACAAAATACACAACATAACCTACAGTGGGCAACTTAAAATTCCTTATCGCACATGCACATAAACGAAAATGACAGTAATGGTAAATCTTTCCGTAGAGACTGTGCTGTAGGGGGTTATGGGATTTTGTGCTCTTTCCAAATATATTGCATGTGCTTTAATGGAGCGCTTGACATTTTGATGCGTACACTTTGTCGGAACCGCACATGGAATACAGGAAATCGCTTCTACCTGAATCCAAATGACAAAATCAGCGAGATGTCCTCCATTTTACACACTGGAAGTCGTTTCCCTTACAAGCATTTTTTCTACACCATTTACATAAAAACACGCGATATGTTTGAATGGTTCCCCATAGAAAATAACAAAGTTAATCAGTTTCAGGTTTAAAACCTTTGTCATTTTGAAACTCTTAAATGTACAGGCAATTTTCAAACCACATGAACTTAAACATTGAAAAATGAATACGCTAAAAATAATGAACCACTAAAAATCCTAATTAAAAAACATACACAATGGAAAGACAGCACTGTATATCGAATATGGCATCTGCAGGACCTTCACCTCCATTTCATGCCTTTTTACTCTTTGTGGCCCCTTATTAAGCTGCACACTTCCCCTGAAGCAAAGATGGAGCCATTGTGGGGCCACTCTTTGTGTCCCGCTCTGCAGCAGACATCTGGACTCCTCTTCAACCACCCAATTCCCAATCACATTCAGAGGGAACAAAGGCAAGCCGGCCTCCAAAAGCCACCCTCCATCATGTCCGCCTCTCCTGGCCTGACACGAACACAATGAGGTGGCGGGATGAGATGTGCCGGACCGGCTGAACCGTTTGCTCTGAGTGAAAGTGAGCTTGTACCCCCCCCCCCAGGGAGACGTGTGTCCACAGCCACACTCCCTAACACCCCACAAGAGAGACACCCGGTCAGCCTGTGGAGGCGCCAACAGGGCCAGATTGTGGGTGGGAACAACAGCTGGCTAATAAATCAACAGAGGAATCAGCTATATGGCGGCACTGCTATGACCCACGGGATGTTTGAAAATCATGCATTGCAATATTGGGATGAGGAACTCATGGTTGGCTCTCCGTTTTCCACTATACGGTCACCTAGATGACTTGGCTAGCTCCATTTATCTTGTTAAACTACCAAAGGCATTATTGTGGATAACAAAATTCATTTACTCAGTTTTATTAGTTATAGTATTGTTATTACAGTTAGCAATGAGTTAGCATTTTGAAACCACCGCCAAACCAAAATCATCTTATGTTAGCAACTAAATAATGCTAATTTTTTTTAGTTGGTGCCAGCAATGTTAGGCCTACCTAATTACTGTAGATTTTTTCCTTTTTCTTTTTTTTTAGCAACTTTTTGCTAAAATGTTCTTTTTAATCATTGTATAAACGTTTTACATGAATTCTGTGAACTATAATAATAATAATAATAATAATAATAATAATAATAATGCTTCTTTCATGTTATTATTTAGCAAAGTAAAGTCCACAAACCAGACTTGGGTCATCAATGCTCGCTGTGGAAAAGTGAAGTCAAATTCATTTGAACCATGCTGTCTGTGTTCAAAAGAAAGCACCTTTTCGTCTCTCCTTGACCTAATGACGTAATCAACAAAGGTTAAGGAAAGGTGGCATAAAGGTCGTAATACCAAGACTGACCTGAGATAGGCAGCATGGTGCTACAAAAAAAGAATGAGTAGCACTAGAAGAAGAAATAGAAGACGCTAGGCTAACTGTTAGCTTATTTGCTATATGTACAATGCTGCTGCTAACTCTTGTCATTTTAATTGTGATAAATGACTTGTGAGAAACGTTACATTAATCTTACTTATGTGTTCATATTAAAATCTACTTCTACTCGGTGTTGACCACTCTTTACAAGGATTTGCCACCGTAAATATTGAACAGGTTACTTTTACAGTTGTTAGCATTGTCTGTTTTCCAAGCAGATCGGGAAGGGGAAATCACTCTTAACACACCGTATACCACATGATAATCACTCAGGATAATCAACATTTGCTGTCTTTGGTCAGGAGAGGAAAATTGCTCCAGCTCGGTCTGATTTTTGCCCCTTAACTCTAAATACTGTCTGTGGAATGTTTTGTGTTTGTTAAAAATAAAAATACTGTGTTATAGTTCCAATTCCTTGGAATAATTTTAAAGTGGGTGTCTGAAAATAGATGATGCAGCTAAAAATTTGGCCCGAGCTCCAATTTTCGTCTTTCTGATGTCCTCACTATTAATTTACTCAGAGCTTTATCGACTATTATACCCAAAACAAACAAAGGGCGATTGCATTGTATTTTTCCCAGTGCATAGGGGATTTTTTTCCTGAGACACCCCCCCCCCCCACACACACACCCACACACACACCCACACACACACACACACTCCCCCCCCCCACACACCCACACACTCACACACACACTCCCCCCCCCCCCCCACACACACACACAGCACAGCACAGTTGTCGTGTCTGTCCCTTTAAAGAGTGGAGCTTTGTGAGGATTTGTTGCAGCCATCAGGCGGAGTGCAGCTCTCGCCTCACACTGGCGTCTGGAGCGCACACGTAACAACGCACTCTCCTCATTCACGACTGAGCTAGACTGAGTTCGAGCGAGCCTTTCTTTGTGTGTTGATAGGGTTATAAAAGAGCCTGCGCGTGTGGGAGAGACCACGAGGGCTCCAAGTGATGCTGCCGAGTCGTAGGTTCTTCCAGGCGGCTGCTGCTGATGATGCTGATGGTGATGATGATGCCGACAAAGCTCTCTGGGAGGGACAGTAAAGTTTGTTTGGGGCTGATTTCACTCGCTTGAAATCATCCAGCTGAGGCTATAAAGAGCATCAGTGCTAAAGCGGGAGCTGTTTGGAGTGTCAAGGTAGGAAGAAAGAAGGGAAAATCCCGGATTGGAGCTTGAGAGATCCGGCTTGGAGATGATGAACTTTGGACATTTGCTGCTTGGGTTGTTGGCCACATTCACCGGCACCAGAACATCAGGTAAGGCATGCCTACAATGAATACGTGAACTAAGTGCAATAACTCCACGTTGCTGTCAATTGCCTACAGTACGTGTCCAAACTTTAGAGAGACCCCGTCAATTATTTACCAATAAAAATAGATGATCCCAGTGGCATGCTTTAGCACAAATTTCACTCTCACATATAACGAGCTGCACCTGTAGAAGACATTCTCCAATTGTTTGATATATTGCGTGTGCACTATAAAAGTCGACACAAGCAATTATATATAAATAGGTTAGCGATGATGCTATAAACACTGAATCACTAAAAAAAAACATTTGTATACTACTTACCACAATTTACTGTGTGAAGATATGTTTAGGCAAGTTAGTGCCTCATGTAAATCTTATGACTGGTAGCAATAATCAATTTGTAAAGAATTTACAAACCCTGTAGAAGTGTAACCTTATTAACTCAATCACTGCCATTGACGGTTATGGACGTCAAATATTTATTTTAGCTATTTCCATTAGTTTAATTTTTTTTTTCCACTTTTGTTCACAAGAGTATGAAAACCTAGATTTTTTTTTATTTGTACATTTAGAACAGATATAAAATTTGTGATTAATCGTGAGTTAACTCATGAAGTCATGCGGTTAATTACGATTAACAAATTTAATCACCTGACGCTCCTAATTTTTGATAATCTTCTCTTTCTTTTTTATGGCGTGAGGCGATTAAAATGTTTAATTGTAATTAATCGCATGACTTCAATAGTTAATTCACAATTAATCATACATTTTAAAACTGTTTACAATGTACAATAAAAAATAATTGGTTTTCATACTCTTGTTAACAAAAGTGGAAAAAATGTTAAACTAATAGAAATAGTTCCAAATAATTTTTGACCTCAATAGCCGTCAATGGCAGTGAATGAGTTAAGTTGTACCCGCTGTTTTCCCCCTCTACGTAAATGACATTTAATTTTAGAATTCGTTCAAAAAAGTTTTAGTTAAAGTAAATTTGTATACTTATGTTGGTATGTTCTGGTATGATTTATCAGGAAATGTGTCAGAAGATAATAATTAATTTATGTATGTAGAATTATATTATATAAATGATATTCTTTAGACCCATATTGAGAACTTGAGTACAAACATACAAAAGGTGTTCGAAATACGCACATAAAATAATATGTTGTACTGGACTTGGATAAATGAGACAAAAACAGCACTTTGTACATTTCGGAGTACAATGGCTTTCCTCAAAGGACACACTGAACCTCCACCTTTATGACCACAAACAACCACTAGCCTACCAATAAAATCTCGTTCTAGTTAGAGACGGTGACCTTAGCTTGAAATGGCCCCCACTCCCTCCACATCACCCCCCCCCCCCGCGACCCCCAACCAAAAATGCTTTTAAACGCTTATTTTTTTGATTACCGTTGCGAGATGGATTATAATGCATTCCAACCATTGCTTTAATAGCAGATTAGATTTACAAAGCTTTAATCCAAACCCTAAATTAAATCTTGAGGGGGCAAAAAAAACCAATAATTCACAAGCGCAGATTGTTGGTTGATCATTTCTATGCGACTGATGATCTGGATTCAATCAAATTGTTTTCAATCAGGCAGCACCACAGTAGCTGTAGCAGAAAACATGCACAGGAAACCAATTATTTTCAGAAATGGTTTAAAAGTAAATAATAAACACTCATGGGTGACACTAAAACAGCACTTTATCCTTTTGGGCAATAAACGATAAATAGAATAAAAATACATACATAGAATGAATTGACTATAAACAGTGTTGTGGGCTGTGAAGTTACAGGTTTGTTTGTAAATTTCCACACAAAAAAAAAGAACAATTTTATTGTGGCTACTGCCTTAATTAACAAATTGTATCTCTTTACCATCCAGCTTAATTACACGACTGTTCAAATTGCCCCCCTGTCGGCCATTACTAATAAGCACTGCTTGCTTGGAAGTGCACATTTGCATTGAATTACCATCCATAATCATTTCTGTGTTTAGTGGTCACTGACCTTTCACATTTTTCCGGTGGGACGATCCTTACAGGCTTCACGGCGCTCCTCATTGCGCCGCATTCGAGTCACGCTCCAGATCTCTTTTTTCGCGGCGGCTTCCTCTACGAGCAGTGCAACTTCTCACCATCTCGGGTGCTCTCGAAACACCCACCATCTTCTTGTCTGCCCACCTCCATTAATACTGTATGGAGGGGGACGGTAGCTCATTTAAACCGCATATTTCCCAGTGCGTCTGACTGCGAAGCACTCGAGTGTGAGTGGATCCCGAGAGGTTTTGAAGAGCGCAGCAGGTGGAGCTCATTTGCCTGTTGTATTGGGCGGACAAAATAAGGTTGAAAAAAATGCTGAGAGATGGATACGTTTGTGTATGTGTGTGTTGGCAAAAGAAGCTCTTTGGTGGGCGGCTGTGTCAAATTGACCTTGATAGGGGAAAGTCAAAGATACTTACGTTGTACTTGCTGCTGCTACTGTTCCACTCAACGCGGCTAAAACTCACTTTTGACACTGTTCCAAAAACATGCGTGGGTGATATTTAAGGATACGTGACTTTAAAAGGCCAAAAATAAACACATTACTTTATGATGTGGCAGTTCTTAGTTTTGAATGCTGTATTGTTGTACCCCAGAGCGGGGATTACCAAAAATAGCACGCCAGTGATTTGGGCATTTCCATTTTCTAGGAAATTCAAAAGTATGGAGAAAACGGTGGAAATCATTTTTGGAAATAGAAATGTTGTATACTGGTATTTAACTGTTTCCCAATGATTGTGAGAAGTCATTAACATGGTCAGATTAGATTCGATTAGATTCGATTCCAATTTTTGGGTGTGCGATTCGATTCAGAATCGATTTTCGATTAAGAACGGTTTTTGCTTCAAAATGATTTGATTGACAATGATTTTTGCTTCAATTTATAGATGTTCAAGGAATCGTAATGACCTACTCGAGTCTGACTCGCTAATGCTAATTAGTGCTCTACTCGCAGCACTTTTAAGCACTTTTATCACTCAAAAGAACCTCTCCACGCTGCAAAAAAACAACTTTTATTGGAATAACTTGAATGTGACTTTTTCCTTCTACTCTCTAATGTGGCTACAATTTAACAGTGTATCACACCGCGTGGAACCACACTGCCCCTAAGTGGCCAAATTGGGTACAACATGAACACCGCTCCCAATAAACACACAAACAAAGGGAAGACAGTATAAAATAATTTAAATAAAATCGATTTTGGGACATTTGAAATCGATTCTGAATCGTACTAAATGAGAATCGATTTTTTGGCACACCCCTAATGGTCAGTGTGTAGAAATGATTTAAACATTTCTTGACAATACGTTATATGTGACCTCACTCGTCTAAACATGACATTCTGATTAATATTACATTTGTGGAACGTGAGTTAAGAAGCAAAATCCAGCCGTTTTTTTACCATTTCAGGGGGTGGCCATGTCGCTACTTGCTGTCGACTGAAGAGGGCTCAGATGACTCAGGCAGCAACCAATCACAGCTCACATGTTTTCTGAAGCTGATATGTGATTTGTTGTTTCGATGCAGAAATAACATATGGAATATTAAACGGAATTTGAGCAAATTTGTTTTACAAAAGTGTGCATCAAACTGGTAGACCTTCATACTCATTAAAAAACAAATCTGTCGGCTTCAAAAAGGTCGTTGACTCCAATTGGCTGTAAATCATCGTTCCTCATTGAATTGGATGGAAATGCTTTTAATCTGTTACAACCCCCCCCCCCCCAAAAAAACCTACAAATGTTTAGTAGTGTGTTTTTTAAAGAAGAAAATATTTGTTATTTTTGTATCAACACAAATCACAGTAACATGATTACAGTAAATAGAATGTAAATATATATTTTTTAAATGCCATCACGATGAATTCATTTTGGCTCCTTCTGTTGTGATGACTTGGCCACCGGGCAGCAGTGTAATACAGTCAAAATTAGACTTTACACATTAGGATTTTGGGGGCCAATGATAGCTCAGCGAGATTAAATAAGCCAATCCTCGATCTGATCACAAGATGGAGCAATATGTCTATATAAATAGCCATTTTATTTGCTACTTGCGCACTGTTTACGGAAGTATCAACAAGCATTCTCAAGCACTTTTTTTTTGCCTGTTCAAAATGCCATATTTCAGGGAAGAAAAGGGGGCGGGGGACATGGAGGGATTTGAGAATGAATGTTAATTCGTTCACATAAAAGCAGAGCTTGATCTTTAGTAACAAGATAGGATATACTACAACTACTGTAAATAGCATAGTTGCAACCTTTTCAAAATTATTAAACTTAACCCCCAGTTTTTGTTCAAATTTATGCTGAAAGGTTAAAACACCGCCACAGATGCTATTCGTTTGCTATCGTGTCTCCCATTATGTGTTAGCATTAAGCTAGCGGATAATTACGAACTCCCCCTTTAAGGCGCTTGTGTGGTTTTTAAATACACAAAGCGTAATTGTCTTAATTTTATGTTTAGTTTACCATAAGACTTTAACTGGGAGTCGCATTAAACAGCTTGAAGCCTCTTCTTTTTTTTAATCTTTTTTTTTTAGATACATTCACTACGCTAAACTGCTGCATGTGGTGAAATGAGTTGAATTGTTACTGCCACTTGTATCCCAAATCTATGCTCACAAATCAAAGCAAATAACTCATCCAAATGACAGCTCGTATCTCAAGGCGCCACTTTATTACACACTGGCTATGCGTAACATGCATAGTGGCGAGGTGACTGATTTCATTGATCGCGGAAGTTCATTCTTATGCGGGGACACACATCTCTGTTAATTCTCCGTTAGATCCCATTAAGATGCGAACGCTTTTGGCACGCGCGGCGCTGAATGATGGCAAACAAATCTGGCCTGGTCATTTGTGTCTACTCTTTGTGTCCTTGTGGTCGCTTGGTGACAAATGTAGCTGCAGGCTCACTAAAGCATCACGCACAAAAACACGCGCACACAAACGCACACACACACACACACAAACGCACACACACACACACAAAGCAGACTATTGGATGATGAGGGCTCGGCAGAAGGTGGGTCGGTCGTCTCATCTGCTCTACGTCTGAGTCACGCTGACGGAGGCTGATGATGTCCCTCTTTCGGGTACAGCCCGATGATGACATCACCGCCAGATGATTTGAGGGAGCGAGAGGAGGTAAACAATGGCTCAGACGGCTCGGAGTGAGGCCAGAAGAGAATCAAACCTGACTTGCCTTGAAAATTATCCGGCAAAAACATGATAGCCGTCCTGGAGTGAATACTACCGAACTGCGGCTGCCTTTTTATTGGCCTTCGGAGCATGTCAATGAATTAAAAGGGATTAAATGAGTTGGAATTGAGCTCATATTTACCTCGTTATGTGTGGAAATTTGTGAAAATGATAATAATAATGATAATAATAATGATAATAATAATGATAATAATAATGATAATAATAATGATGATAATAATAATGATAATAATAATGATAAAAACAAAAACAAAAAACAAGCATGTCCTCTCAGTGTGTAGTTCTTGGCGCCATCTAGTGGTTAAAGAACAGCATTAGAAGCACATACACTACAGTTGCTCAGAGAGACCTCATTTTGCAAGCCTATCACCAATTCTTATTTTGTGTGAGCTAACGAGCATCTGGGCGAGCGGCAACGACTTGGCAGCCGTTGTGAAGCCTGGCGACCGAGGCCGAAAGACCTCGCGAGCCGGAATTAGCCGGAGCAGCTAACAAGAGCGGCTAGCGAGAGTTAGCCGGAGCCATGAACTGGAGTGGCTAACAAAAGCGGCTAGCAAGAGGAGCTAATTAAAAAAAAAAAAAAAAAAGCTAGTAAAAGCTTGAGCAAGATGGCGGCGAAACATGGCGAATCTAGTAAGGTGAGACTCCAGCTATGAAATATAATTAGTGATTACTAGACCTACGATTTTATATACAGTATATAAAAAAATACTTTTATGAGATACAACATATTTTTTTGCACATTATTGAGATAAACCAGGGCTGTCAAACTCATATTAGCTCAAGGGCCACATGGAGGAAAATATATTACCAAGCGGGCCAGATCGGTAAAATCATGGTATATAACTTAAAAACAATTGCCATCAACTATACGCAGATTTTCGCCAGCCTCCATTACGGGACTCAACTCTAATTATATTGTTCCATAAAATAACATGAATGCAAATGGCACGCAGCAACACTTTGCCTGTGTGAGTTCCGAACGTGTTAAATCTACCTGTTTTGCAACTATATTGTTCCCAGAATGTATTGTGTGTCACAGTTAATGAAGTTATAAGGACATTAATCCTTGTCAAATGTGTTTATGTTACCAGTAATTGAATTTGTGTTGTATTTAACACGATTATGATTATTATTATTATTTTTAAATATATTGTTTTAAACAAACCGTAAATTTACGTGGTGTGTAAAATAATGACATCCAGGGCAATTCTATGTACAAGTTGCATTGCTCATCTGGGGAATGGTTGTGATATTACGAATTTATATGTTTTGATTGTGGCCATTTGATTAATTGGTCCAACTACTAATTTGTTTTGCTTTACAAAATCATCTCGCGGGTCGGATTAAACCCCTTTGTGGGCCGTATCCGGCCCGCGGGCCCTATGTTTGACACCTCGGACATAACCAGTCTTTTATTTTAAATTAATGAATTATTTGTTCACCACTAGATGGTGCTAGAGATCACTGAATGTCTTTTTAAAATGTAGTGGTGAGCTGGTATAGCTGCACAAAATTAAGCAATTTAAGCAATATCCTGTTTGCATGATTAAATTATGCCCATTTTGGCCGCAAACAAACTTTGTTTAGATTGTTAAAAGTGTGTTTGAGGGCTGTGCACCAACTCTTGTCAGGCGTGGCTTAAAAATTGTGGAAAAGCTGCTCTCTACGTTGTATCAAATGATGCCCTTATGTAATGCTATGTATCCAGCTCGGGGCCAAAAACCGCTCAAGACAGCCCAGATTAAACTTTTAAGCCACACGAGTTGCCCACCCCCTTGCACAGTGCACAAATCATTCCAGCACATGTAAAACGATAGTGTCATTTGACCTCTTTCTATTGGTCGATAAATAAATAAAATGTTACATCTTGAAATGTGACATTTTATTTACCCAAGCCAAAAACCACTCAACATTGTTTTGGAAAGTCTTTAGCCAAAAAGCTGTTCTAAGGCCAAAAACCTAAATTTACACGCGCATGATTGCCTCCATATTTGTGTAGACCGCCTGGTCATAGATAAAAGAGTTTCACGGCACAGCACGCACTGCGACACTTCTCCACACCCGATCCAACGCATCGAAGTAGCTTCTCATTCTTCGCTTGTTATCAGTTGGTCTCGTCCTTTGTGACTTATAAAATCAACTTTATGTCTCATCAATTTCCCCGTTAAATGTTTAATTATTATACTAGAGCGCCTGCATAACACTTTTAATCTCACACCCCTGGCCTTGCACCCTTTTACACGGCCCATCAAAGCTGTCCTTTTCACGGCTCGTGTCACTGGCTTGTTGAGGCGTCTCAAATGTCTCGTCTTCGGCGGTAGTACAATAATGATGACCGAGGCCTGACGCAAATAGTGAGGGAAGAAATTGACGCTCCCTAAAATGTTTATAACAGCCTACATTATTAAATATACAAACTGTGATTTTAAAACAGTTGAACTCATTCACTGCCATTGACGGCTATTGACGTCAAAAATTAATTTGGACTATTTCTATTAGTTTAACTTTTTTTCCACTTTTGTTAACAAGAGTATGAAAACCTTGAATTTTTTTATTGTACATTTACAACAGATATCAAAATTTTGATTAATCGTGAGTTAACTATTGAAGTCATGCGATTAATTACAAAAAAATAATAATCGTCTGACGCCCCTAATTTTTAATAATATTTTATTTTTAATTAGGAGCAATCATTTTTTTTAATTGTTATTAATCGCATGACTTCACTAGTTAACTCAAGATTAACTAATTCACTGCCATTGACGATTATAGACGTCAAAAATTCATTTGAACTATTTCTATGAATTTAACTTTTTTTCCTACTTTTGTTAACAAGAGTATAAAAACCTAGAATTTTTTTAATTGTACATTTAGAATAGATCTAAAATTAGTGATTAATCATGAGGTAACTA
This sequence comes from Leptonotus elevatus, assembly GCF_054856555.1. Classification (NCBI taxonomy): domain Eukaryota; kingdom Metazoa; phylum Chordata; class Actinopteri; order Syngnathiformes; family Syngnathidae; genus Leptonotus; species Leptonotus elevatus. Next base: position 19,446,113 of record NC_141245.1, on the reverse strand, counting down.
GTGAAGTCACGCGATTAATTACGATTAAAAAAGTAATCGCCTGACGTCCCTAATTTTTAATAATCTTTTCTTTTCTTTTTTTAAATCGTATCAGGCTATTTACATTTTTGATTGTAATTGACTGCGTGACTTCAATAGTTAACTCACAATTAATCATAAGTTTTTATATCTGTTCTAAATGTACAGTATTTTTTTCTAGGTTTTCATACTCTTGTTAACAAAAGTGGATTTTTTTAAAAATGGAAATAGTTCAAATGAATTTTTGACGTCAATGGCAGTGAATGAGTTAATCACGAATTGTATATTCGTTTACCATTTAAGCAGAGAATCCTAAAGCAACTCGAAGGGGTTACTAATTGTACTTTTGCGGAAAAAATTAAAGGAAAAATAACACAAAAATATGCAGCAATTTATACGACATACTCGTAATCATAGGCGTGTTGAGCCCTCAAGTAATAATAACTACATTTTGCTGCATTTAATTGTAGATCACTTTTTATGTTATTATGAGTATGCGGATGTTTTCCTCAATCTAGCGAACGCTACAAGTGGCCAGGCAGTATCACTGAAAGCGGCTTCAGCTTAGAAGACACAAACACGTATCTCTTCAGTTTTTATTTTGCCTGTGAACCTTGTGTGTTTGATGTGCCGTAAAGGCATCACAAGACGGTGTGTCGCTTTGCAATTAAGAGCTTGTCTGTCAACATCGCTAATGGTTTGTGTCCCGCATCCCGTTTTCCGCCTTGATGTATTTGTACGGCGGGAGAAGATGAATAAATCCTCACAGCTTAGATGCAATCAAGGCGATTAGTTCAGTCTAATCGTCTTCACAGTCGGGTCATGGTGAGCGAGAAGTCAACCACGCTGCTAATAAATCACTGAAGTGGTACGTTTGGAAGGAAGAAGGGTAAATATCTGTTTTCAAATGTAAAATTAGAGAGCAAATTGCTGCCTGCCAGGGAAACTGCATGCGTCTCTCATAAGGCCTGTTGGTTCGGATCGATTAAACCAGTGGCGGTCTGTAAAGGGCGCTAGTTCAAGGTCGCACATTGACTGTATGCATTTTCGCTCCTTCCTTTTGCCAACATATTTTCGTCTTCGAGGAATCAGAAGAATGCAGTGCATACAATAGCTTTTCTACCAGATTGGAATGTACTGCTGGGAAACCTTTTGTTCAAAATACAGAAATCCCCGCTTGGATACTGGTCGACCATTTCTTTGAATGTCTTAACAATTGGTCCCATTGGTAATAGAAATAGCCCAACATAATACGATATCCTTATTAACTTGTCACCTATGTGTAAAAAGGCAAAGTAAGGCAACTTTATTAATATTGTACACTATTTATATTTTCATACACAAGGCAACTCAATGTGCTTCACACAACCAAATGCACAACACCTAAAAGCAACTACAAAAAATAGCTGAAGTTATTAAATGTGTTTATTAAAATTATTAAAAGTTTCAAAGCAAAGGAATTAAATAAACTAAGATGTGTAATGAAATGTATATTAAAAATGCTGAAAAGACCTTATTCAAAGGTATGCGGAAAGCACAGCTTTTAAACCTGGATTTTAAAGCATTAATACTTAGGGCTTACTTCACTTCTGTTGGCAACTTACTCCATTTTTGTGCAGCATAACAGCGACTAACCATTGTAAAATGTAAAAAAATAAAGAAAAAAAGACTAAAATCAGGTATTTTTTTAAACTGCCGTGATAATGGTTGTCTATATGTGCTCTGCAAAAACTGCAAGAGATATAATAGTTTGGGATTTTTAATTCTATTAAGCCTTTATTCCGTTTTGATCCCCGGTATGTTTTTTTGGTTTTAATTGAGTAAGTTTAAACTTTTTTTTTTAGAACAACCTTTCTATCTTTATTTGTTAGAATTTTTTTTGTAAATGCTTTGTTTTTGGTCAATTCATTTTAGTAATTTATTCCATTTTGACGATGTTTTTTTTTTAATTGAGTAAGTCTTAACAAATTTTTAAAACAACTTTTCTATTTAAAAAATAATAATAATAATGCTTCGTTTTTAGTAGTTTAGTTTATATTACTTTTAGTATTAGTTTTAGTTTTTTACGTATATGGAGTATTTCTTCAGTGCAAAATTTGTATTTCTATAAACATAATCTATAGTTTCAGTTAGCTTTTTTTTTTAAAGAATGTTCGTTTAAAATTTTATTTTTAATTGTTTTAGCTTTTTTCATTTTCAGTTTTAGTTATTCCATTAGTTTTCAATCACGATAATACCCTTAATTGGCTGATGACCAATCCAGGGTGTACGCTGTCTCTCAACTAAAGTCAGCTGGGACAGTTCTCAACCTCAGCTTTGCCACTAAGGAAGACAAGTGCTATAGAAAAATGCATGGATGATTTATCCACAAATCCATTAAAGCAACAGTACAGTATGTTCATTATTGCAGTGGTTTGTCGTGGAATGCAATTATGTTGCCGTCCATTTTCCCATGCATTATTATGATTTTTTTAAACATACAGCATTACGCAGACAAAATCACTTCAAAAAGGTGTCCATTATTTAAGCGCAGCAGCTTCTTTCCCCTTCAAAGAGGCTTTCAAGAAATCATCCTGTCACCGTTCGAGCATTAGTGAGGAAAATGTTTCGTTCTTACAGACAAAATGCGTTGGCGTGGTTGCTCAACGTGGCGTAGACGCGTCCCTGATTGCAGGCTTGTCACTGGAGGAAATTCGGCAGCCGCACAAAGTGAATATGCCAGAGTGGTGTCACAGTGACACGCTGGCAAACGGTGTTGTGTACACACAGACGGCTGTCGTCTCTGGGCGAGCTGAAGCGGCGCAACGTTTCAAATAGCTGCTTGTTAATGAGAAGCCGGCTCGTTTGTGCCGCCTCGGCGTGTCATTAATTTGGTCCATTTAAAGTCATTTGTCTGTGAATTAGTTACTCACTTCTCCTGACGGTCAATTGAGTTATGAGTCCATGCGTAGACAGTGGAATTGGCGGGTTTCATGCTCCGGGAGGCGTTGCTAAAATAATGAATTGCTTTTCTTGGTTATGATTCTTCAATGTTGTACGGAGGTCATGAGTGGTTTACAACAGGAGGTCACAGAGTACAGCGTTCCCAGTGTATTGGCTGTTCAGATTATTTTACGTTATTATTATGGTAGTTTATTACACTTACACTCTCGTCTACTTCAGTTTCACTGTGTTACATATAGGTCTTATTTCTATCCAATGGGAATATGAGCCAGGATTTGAACCCAGAACCTCTTGACCGTAAAGCAGCCCTCCTTAGCTGTCTTTTTAAAACAATTTTTTTTTTTTTTTTCTATGCTGTGCAACATCTTTGAGCCAAAGAACAGAGTGGGCGTTCTGTGCTAATAACTGGTCGTCAAAGGTTCTTCTGATTGTTATTGGGCCTTCATTTATGCTCACCCATTGAGTCAATACCATTAGTATTGGATGTATTGTCTTGCGTCTTTCATGCTTCTTATTTATTCACCCCCGTTATTGCGCTTCTATGAACAGCCTCTCCGTGTGCCTTGAATGGTCTCTGGGGAGGTTTTTCTAATTGAATTGAGCTGAATTGCTTCCCTTCCCTGAAAACTGTAATGAGGTTTGGTGAGTGTTGAACGTGCTGCCTTGTTAAACAACTGTTCTTATTGGCAGGTGACTCTAGTGGCACAATGTGTTCTCACAACAATTGTTCAACTAGTTATGCAGTAAATCACATTAACTTTAAAGTAATTTTCTTTTCAATCCACTTTATCTAAAAAAATACCCCAAAAAATACAATTTAAAAACTTGTAATATTATACCTTTTTTCTAAAAATAAAAACAATGAAAAAGTACGTGATATATTTTTTTAATTGCTTGATTCTTGTAACCTTACAACTTTTTTTTAATATGTAGTTTTATAACTTCTGTAAAAAAAAATGTTTTCTTGTAATTACAAATCTAATCTTGAATTTTAAGTAAAAAAGTCAATTTTATGACTTTATCCATCAAACATTGATTTTTTTCAGTGCTTGTTTGAAATATTTTATGATTTTAAATTAAAAAAAAAGTTTTCCTTAATATTACAAATTTAAGCCAGACCACCCCACTATAAGTGACTGTCTGCAGTACAGAAAAACTTGTCCAAAGATGTACATTATAAAACAAATCTACAGCTGTTACTTTCTGTAGGCCTAAAATGCAGGATGAGAGTGGATCGAGACATTCAGTAGGCTTTCTAATCTCTTCAGAAAAAATGAGGCAAATTTTGAAGTATTTACTGTTGTCTTATTATTTCAAATATACACAAGTGCAACAGTGTGCCGCCACTTAGTGGCCAAAAGAGGAACTACATCCCAAAATAAAGAACAAAATGGAGTAGCAATTGGACAAAGATAATTTGTGAAATAGCGGAAACCTGACATGCAAACTCCACACAGGTCCGGGTTTGAAATCCCCAAAGTTAGAACCGTGAAGCAGATTTGCTAACCACTTTCCACTGGGCTGCCCAGTTGTAATATGACAAATAAAAAAGTAAAAAAAAAAAAAAATCACTCAAATCATACTGCTGCGTCATATTATTTTACAAATGTGGGTACTCCGCATCTGCTTCAAGAAGTAAAAATTCTCCCAGCGTTTGTTTACTTTTGTGATGCAATCTGGTTACAGTGGCAAACAAAAGAGTTTGGAGTGACATTTCCAAGCCTTCCAGAAGTCTTTATTCTTCTTTGAGAGCTTGTGTACCGTCCCTGGGCCTGAAAAGTGTACTTTGCAAACTGTGTCAAAGCAGCGCCCCGACGATTCTAACAGAAGAGGCCGTCATGACGCCAAAGCATTAGCTTGAGGTTCACGCATGAAATGATGTGTGTTCTATTTTTACAAGCGTGTGTGTTGGCGGCGACCCAACGAGGACGTCGGGATTCTTTTTTTAATAGCTCGATTAGTGGTTGCACGAAGTGTTTGGGGCAGTATGCGACCTCGGGGTGTCAATGGCGCGCTCTCGTTGCTCTGTAGATGTTTACTTCAGGTCCATCAATCTGCTTAAGGCTACAAAAAGGAGGATTTGCGCCCCTTTAAGTCTAATGTAACATCAGCATGTGTGTCATTAGGTTACTCTAGACTGCTCATCTGCAATCATAATGGATGTTTTTTTCCTAGTCCAGATTATATGATGGAAATAATGCCTGTAAAAGCAAGCGCGGTGACCATTTCATTTTCTTTTCATTTTTGTTGTGTTAATCCCACGAGGGGAGGCCATCTGTTCGTCAGAATCAACCTAAAAGCAGCGGCGGTTTGAATTATTCATAGCTAAGAGTAACACGTTGTTAGGGACGTCGGGTCTGCCTCTAAAAGCTTAGCGTAAATCTCCGGACCTTTTTTTTTCTCAGTGCCAAGGAAAAGCTAGTAATGGATCCCCAGGGAGATGCAGAGATAGAGTTATCTTCATCTCCATAGCTCACCTCTCATTCTCTCAATTTCCAGCTTTTGGCCCAACAGCCGTCTCCTTCTACTGCAACAGACCCGGCACAGGCTGACCACTGGCATAATAAATGATACATTAAATGCCTGGTTGCACCCTGAGTGCTCTGGGATTCACAGGACGGTAGGGCTGAACCATTTTGATAGTGCAATTTAATATACTATTTTTTTTCCAAGGTCCTTTTCAAATGTATTTTCTTATCATATCAAATACAAGATATCAATTCATCTGTATTACAATAAACAGCATCAGATTTATAATACATAAATATAGGTTAGGTTTACTCAACAAATTTGTATTTATATAGAAAGCACTTTCAAACAGCAGCTGCATTGTTATTTTTGAATCTCTTTGCTGGGTGGTGAAGTGCTAACCTGGCAATAGACATATTGATAATTATGATTAACTCACCACAATGTCAATATGGGACTGCTCCACGGTGATTTGCATGGGAAAGGCGGGACATTCTGTACAATACTTCCAGCTGATTGAACGATACGGCATCTTGTGTACGCCTACCTAACTTTTGTTTTGACCAATCCGGGCCACGGATGAAAATGTCGTCACGTTTGTAAATTTTATTATGGTCTTCAGTAAATTGGATTGACTGGTATTTGTATTATTCTTCAATGTTCAATAAATGTTTAAAAAAAAAAAAAAAAGCACAAACATCTTTACCAGCTAGAAATGTACAAAGTGTCTCTCAATGTTCAACATTCAAAAAGGAAACGGTGAGTCCATTCGTCCAAGTTAGGTTTGTTTATTTTCCCCGGCGTCGGCGCTTCCTGGCATTGTCACAGGTGCATATCCCGCCCCCAAACACAATACCCCTTTGTTGTTGGATTGGTGAGAATCTGCGGGCTCTGTTTGTGAATTCAGCTTGCAGAGCAAGGTTAGGGTGGTGCACAAGAAGGCACGCTCACTCATTGTTCAAAATGGCTCCAAACATCTTTCCATCTCTCAGGGTCGAGAGTGCGGTTCGAAGACAGCGCCCCTCGGATCGCGGAGGACCCGTCCGACTTGATCGTCTCCAAGGGCGAGCCGGCCACCCTCAACTGCAAGGCGGAGGGGCGCCCCACTCCCAGTGTGGAGTGGTACAAGGACGGCGAGCGGGTGGAGACGGACAAGGACGATCCCCGCTCGCACCGCATGCTCCTGCCCAGCGGATCACTCTTCTTCCTGCGCATCGTCCACGGGCGACGCAGCAAACCCGATGAGGGCGTGTACACCTGCGTGGCGCGCAACTACCTGGGGGAGGCCGTCAGTCGCAATGCTTCGCTGGAAGTTGCTAGTAAGCCTTTCTGATTGTTAATCGGCGAGTGTGAATCGCAGAAATATTTTTAGCTTAATATTTTAAATTATTTTCTCAAAGAAAAAAATACAACTATTTAAAACAAATAATAATAATAAAACTTTTTTCTTTACATCTGTTCTTCAAAAAAAATTAACAAATTGTTTTAACTTAAGTTACAAGTAAGGCACGCTGTTGTTGATCATTGCATGTGAAGCCAAAAATATGTACTTTAAAAAACACACGTACAAAAAACATGAAACACTGTGAAGGCAAGATCCATTTCTAAACCAACAGGCAAAACAACATAACACATTTTCACAAATATCAACTCACTCAAAAATTGTATATTATTGAAGTACTATGTTTATCCAGCATATCATTCCAAATCCGCCCAAAAACTATTAAGCTTACTCAAATTGTAGTATGGGGGAGTATACAGAAAGACGTGTGACATGTCTGCCATTTAGTGGTGAATGGTGATATTACAACTTCATATTCCAGTCACATATTCGCAGTTCAGCATCCGCAAATTTGCATATTCACTTTTTTTTTCCAATATTTTTTTCCCCAGTTTTACCCTCGTTTTTCATGGAAAACATCAAATTGAATGGTTATCAGTGTTTTTTTTTAATTTATATTTTGTGTGTGTTTGTATATATATTAGAGTTTTCAAACAGTGAATTTTTGTAATCACAGCTTGCAATTTTGATCAATCACGATTAATCGCTTAATTTAAGACGCTTTTTATCAATATTTTTGCCTGCTAAATTTAAAGAGCACCTGTTATGTGTTAATTCTTTCGACATTGAATGTTATGAGGACGTCTGCAACATTTTTTGATGCACCGCACACGCTCATCCTCCTCTTTTTCTAATCAGCTAATTACTGTACTTTAAAATAATTTAAAATGCGGGGGGGTGGGGGGTGACCCTGATAGTTTGACATGAACAAATATTCTGAATGTCATACGCAAACATTTATTAAATGCTTTACTTTAATGCATGTACAGGAACAGAATTGTTAAGGGGGAAAAAAATGATATATCCTCTTGCCAGTCAATTTACAAGTCATCCTTTCCCAACTCTTCACACACTGTGTGTGCAGATCCCGCTTGAACAAGATTTCTATTGTTTTTGACAGTTGTGGTAGCCGTGCATCACATCGATGCATATTGTACTCTTTAGACACAAACAGTGTTGTCTTTTATTCAGGTCCACCATGTTGGAACAAATCACATTGATTGTTGCTGAACTGTAGCGGACTTCCTCTTTAATTGCATCATTTGAGATTTGACTGTGTGCACAAGAGTTTTTTTTTTTGTCTTTGTTGTGCAGATGAGGCGTAGGGGAGCAGACACACAACACGCTCGCTCGACTATTATTCTTTCCCGTCGACCCGGGACGTGCGCCATTGTCTTCCCTCCGCCTAATTGTGCCAGTGTGGCTCGGCCCCCGGCTGAACCGGCGCTCGTTTTGGCGCGAGGAAATGGATTAGTTGGTGCCTTGATTAGGGAAGCTGCAGAAAAGATTAGCAAGGTCGAATCGTCCTGGTTGGGGAGACGCAAAACAGCAGTTGGAGTCTTATCTCGTGTTGCGGCTTCATGACTGGCGCTGTGTTCTGCATGACTGGCCTCATCTGCATCTCACATCCGCATTTAAAAACACACACACACAGCCTGCTGCCTCCTCAGATACATTACACTACTCCCAAAGAAGATGCAGAGCATCCGGAAAGTATTCACAGAGCTCCACATTTTGTTATGTTGCAGCCTTATTTCAAAATATTTGTTTTACTCTGCTGTTGCTTTGCAATTGAGAATCTGTTCTCGGTTGTCTTACCTGGATAAATAAAGGTTATGGAATTTTCCCCCCGTTAAACTCTACATGCCACACACACATATAATGAGAACATGGACAAAAAAAATGAAAGCGCTTCATTTATTCCACATTTCACGTTGCAGCCTTATTTCAAAATATAATACTTTATTGACTCCTTATACCCCATAATGACTAAAAGAAAAATAATGTTTTCTAAAAAATAAAAAAAATAAAAATATCAAGAAATCATAAAAAAATAAAAAGTTTTCATACTGCTTCATTTTCCCGCATTTCATGTTACAGTCTTATTCCAAAATGGAATACAGCCATTTTTACCTCTTGGAATTTCACATACAACACCCCATAATGACAATATACAGCATTTTTTTTAAGTCCAACTCACATTTCCCCTCAAAATTATATGCACAAACCATAAAGACAACATTGTACATATATTACAAAAAAAAAACGTATTTATTGACAAAGTATCCACAATACTTCACTTCTTCCACATTTTATGACATTTCTAAAATGGAATACAACTATTTTTACCCCTTAAAATTCCACATACAGCACCCCATAATGACAATGTAATTGTTTTTGTTTATTTCTTTTTTGAAAGTCCAACATACATTTACATAGTGTACATAATACTTTATTGATGGACTATGGACAGCCTTCTAGCTTCAGTTGTGATAAATATGATGCAGAATGAAGCTTGCCCGGTTTCGCCCATTCCTCTTTGCGGCACGCTCTCTCCGGTTAGGTGGGGAGCATTTGTGCACTCTTCAGATCTCTCCAGAGATGTTAAGTCAGATTCAAATCTGGGTTTTGGCTGGGCCATTCAAGGACAGTCACAGAATCCATTCCTTAGCGTATTTTGAGTGTTGCTAAAAGATAGCCCATCGGCATCGACCTAGTCTGAGGTTAAGAGTGCTGAAAAACATCTAGCCACCATAATGCTTCATTGTAGTGATTCTACTAGCCCTCTAAAAATGTTGTCTGGCAATCAAAGTGTTCAATTCTTGTCTCATCAGACCACAGAATTTTGTCTCAAGGGAATGCTGCCTCAGATTTGTACAGAAAATTCCTTTGGCATCATGCTTGGTCAGCTCCTGGACCACATATAGACAAAATGTGTAAGAAGTGAAATATTGTGAATTTCCAGACGCACTGTATGTAGTACCTTCTGTCAGTTTTCTGTCAGCAACATAATACATGGAAGCGATGTTAAAGGCACATTTCCCATGCAGCCACGCTGAGTATTAACATGTCTGTTTGCTTCTAATCTGGCTTCCGCTAGCAAGCAGAGGGGGCATATGCTCAGCCAGCATGGTGGTGGTCTTCTTAGACCCCCTTCCCCCCTCCCCCGATGAGGCTGGTTGTGCTGACTGTGGGCTAAAAAGTGACCCAATTAGCTCTGGCAGGGTAGACGAGGATGGGAGTGTGTGGGAGTGTGTTAATGAGAGGCCAGTTTTAAGATGGTGGTCGTGTTTGCGTGTGTGCGGCACGACAACAGGTGGTGGAAGGACTTGGGTGCAAGTCCCAGGAGCGCTAATGAATAGCCATACATCTGTTCCACTCTTAGCTCTGAGGCTCAGCGGATGACTTTGCAGACCGCTGACAGACTTCAGCGAGATTGACATTCGGTAGCACAGCGCAAAGTCAACTATCCTAATTTGATCCATGCCGGATTGTGTCTCTTTTTATATACACTCCCCTGCAGTATATGCACGACTATTCTTATTAATATAAAACTGCAGAAAACCAATGTTACTTTTCAAAATGTGTACGATTTTTCTATAGAATTTGGTCCTTGTATTCACATACTAACTACATGATAGGACTCTATTTTCAGAAGAAAAAAAGGGCATCTTTATGAGCTTGTGTCCTATCTATAATGTCAGAGTGTGCATTTTTTTCCAACACAAACATGTTTAGGAATGTTCGCACTCATATTTTTTACTGTCTGCACTCTGCAGTATGTTTGATGATGTGAGTCTCTTTCCAAGTATTTTGGATTCATAGTATGTGCAAAAACAATGGCAGAAGACAAAGAAAAAGCAGTGACGAAACAGAATTGCTCACTCAAAAACAAAAACAAAAACTCCCACATTAGGAGTCTGCTAGCAGATTTAGCTAGCTTCTGATTAAATCTAAAATGGCCATGTACAGACCTGTAAGATTTGATAGCAGTATTTTTATTTTACATTTGCCTCCTCTGTTTGCCAGGCAGTGAGAACCTTGTATTTAAATGCTTTTTGATCTTAGATGCCAGCCCGCGTTATTATTCTCTTTAAATGTAAGCCTCCAAAGCCTTGAAAGAAAATAAAAAAAACACAATAATGAGACAATGAGGGGGCAGACGCAAGTGCCGCTTCCCTCCAAAGTGCCTCATTGCGGCACACGGCATACTGCGGCGTCTACATCAGCATCACCAATGCTAACGTGTCAGCGAAGAGACGGTCACATGGCGTGCGAGGATTACAGTAAAGTAGGACGAATAAAAAAGAAAAGTTGCTTTAAAAGGCTCTGCATCCAGATGTTCCATGATGAGGGATTATGAACAAATCAAACTTGTGTCGGCCGCTATTTTCGCCCGTTTGCGTACACTAATGCCTCGTGATTTTGAGATATGTTGAAGTAGAAATTGATCCTCCAGTGCCAATTGATGGAATGAAATGATGATTTATCTGGTCTTGAAGCAAATGAGGCAAACTCTAGTGCTGGAGCCTATCCCACAGCTGGCTTTAGCCGAGAGAGAAATTGACACATCCCGTTCGGGAATAAATGTCAGCGAACACCCCAACCCGGCATCGACGAACGGTTGACATAGCGCGAAACAATGAACAGATTCCTACCTCTTCACGTATTGTATTTATTATCTTAGTATTATTCTGCCCCCAGGTGGCCAAATTCCTTATAGACTGTGATATTAATTATTAATTAATTGTAATTTCTCTGTTTTTTTCTGTACAATGCTGTGTAGTGTTCAATGCTATTTTGTTATTAAACAAGTTACAAGCGATGCTGCAAATTAAATTTGTTTGTCAAGGCACCACTCAAAACAACATGAGCAGTAATGAGTTTAGAACATAAAAGGAGGGTCTCCAATCCCTTTATACATGTTTAAAAAGTTTGACAATACACAAATCAAGGAAATTAAGTTACATGCTCTTGCATGGAAGAATCAGAGTGATGAAGTACAGCAGCTTAAGGCAAATGAAAAAAAGCATTGTTTGAGACTATCTTTTTATTGATGGGATTGATTGTTGATGAACTGGAGTGCACTAAATGTTGATCAAAAAGTACAGTGGACAGTGGGGAGAAATGGGTTAGCCCGCAAGTAGCAAAAAATCTGTGTATAATTTGCTGCCATTGAAATGCATTGGGGAGAAAACGTTTTTTTCGAACCCCCCCAAATTCTTGCAAGTAATAAAGTAATAAAAGTAATATAAAAAAATCGAATTTTTAAACTTGCTTATTTTCGTTTTGTTGTCATAAAATGAGCTTGTTAAGCAGGGCAGACATTATAATGATATGCATACAAGGAGACACCAATAATCATAAAAAAGCAACAGTAATTAATTAGGTGTCAGACTTAGCACGGGATCTCCCAGCGGGGAGGTTGGCCGTCCCGCACTTAGATGTAAAAAAAAAAAAAAAAAGCCCACCTGTGTAATTGCAGTCTCGCTGAGAGGCGGAGAACTTTACGGGTTTACGAGTGTTATCTTCCAACCGCACAATGAGACAATGCGCGGATTAAAGCAATCACTGTCGCCACAGCAGCCGACGTCTTCATTAGCTGTGACGGGCCGCTGGAAACAGACCACGTCCCTAATGGCCTTACTGCCAAATAAAATGCTCACACACAAAAAAAGACACACAATAAGAACCACTTGTTCCTTTACTCCCACCAAGCTTATTTTAGGGACCAATAAACTAATCTGACTCTGTGACATGTATTGGGCCAACTGTGTAAACTGTGTTACATGATGTAGTACTGTTATATTTCATTTGTTTCATTCATTTGTAAAAGAAAAAAAGACAATATAAAGCACTATTCAAATTCAAAGTAAAGTAAAATAAATGAAAGGGGACGGAAAGAAGTAAAACTTGTTTTGTCTGCCTCTGATCAACTAAAAAACAAACAAAATGAATGACAGCGAGCGGTCAAGATGCTTTCAGTGTAACAATACTACAAAATAATTCAAAAATAACTGTGTGTCCTTGTGCTATATTAATTTTTGCAGTAATTGTGCTTTTGTTACATTTTCCGATCGTCCAAAGTCTCACTCCAAGGTTTGCTTTTGTTACATTTTCCGATCGTCCAAAGTCTCACTCCAAGGTTTGGTAAAAAGTTGACAGCCCTGGATTGTGTAGTATAGTGTTGTATTGTAGTGTTTAGTGCTGTTACATTGTATAGCACTGCTTTGGGTTGTTTAGCACTGTTATTTAGCATCATGTAGCATTGTTACATCGCGTAGCACTCTGTAGTGTCACTATTTAGTGTGTAGTACTGTTGTGTAGCTAGCATGGCACAGTTTTGCGTTGCATCGTGTACTATTTTGTACATATATTATGTAGCACTGTGTACCAGTATATGTTGCATTGTGTGGCACTGGTTTGCGTTATGCAGCACTGTGTAACGTGTAGTACTTTTACGTTGTGCTACATAATGTAGCACTGTGTAAAATTGTTGCATAGTGTAGCTTTGTTACAATGTGTAGTGCTACTATGATGTGTCGTACTATTATATTGAACATCGGTTTGTAGTGTTGTGTTACATTGTTTACCTAGAATGTAGCATTGTAGCATTGTTACGACGTCTATATTGTGTTGTGTAAGATGAAGTGATATGAAAACACATTCATTTATTACTCATACCAACAATAACATAATGATCCAAATGAAGTCACATGGTTTCACGTGTTCATAATAAACATTGTGTATGTGCTCACATGTGCCTGAGAGGACTTGATCGAAAAACACTTCCCCATGGCTGCGCATTTTCGTTCACACTCTGACAGTGGAGCATCATGTTTCCTTCAGTGTGTCACTTATGTAAATAGCTTGTCGCTTGTTGACTAAATCGCCCCGCGGCTGCTGTTTTTTTTTTTTTCTCCCATGCTCACAATCGATTAGCATAAAAACGAGCCACCGAATGGAACCGGGTATGTGTTTTTTGTTTAGTTTTTTTTGGATTAGTCTTCCTCATGCTCATTTCTCATCAAATCCAAAAAGAAAGCCCTTTTGCAATGCTCAGTGGGGATATCAACGTCAATCCAGTGGGAGCCGGGCTCTCTGCATGGAATGATGATGCAACACTCATTTAGCCCTTTTTTGTCTTTTATTTAAGTGCAGAGGAAGCGCCTTGGGGAGTTTTTGTGGGAGGATTTGTCTTGCTGTGAAGAGGCAAGGTCAGAGCCTCAGCTGCCCCCCTAGCGAACGCGGACGCAGCGAGCATTTGAGGAGGATCACTTGTCGGACTCGATGCTATTATGGCGGATAAGTAAGGCTCTGGGATGGGAGTGGGGCCCGGGCGTCCAGTTCTGTCACAGTGAACGTTTTAAGTGGGAGCAGGAAGGATCTCATTAGCTGCACTTTAAGTGAAACAATGGAGCCGCCATTAGTCATCCTTGGACAAGTGCTTAAGAAGGCAGCCTAGGAAAAGTTTTATTTTGTCACCCTTTGGAACTTTCTCCCCTCTTAAGTACCATCTGTCTATCGAAGCCCTCAGGCAGAGTTGAATGTACACCCTCTTATTCAGTGCCCGCTTTGAAGATTTTGATCCAAGGCTTTGGATTGAAAGCTGCATCAGAGGCTGTTTGTGTACAGAGCAAATGTCACGCGAGTTTATTTGGAAAGGGATCATATTTTGTGTGTACAGAACAGGGCTCGCAACAGGAGCCAAAATGGAGCCTCTTCTATTTTCACATTTGGGGGTTGGGGTGGGTGATGGCAGCAACAACAGCAACTCGCATTGCTGCTTCAATCCACTGCAATGCTAGCCTGGAAACCAGACTCATTGTTATACCAGCGAGTGAGTACGGACAGTCGCATTTCTGAGGCTGGGCAAACCTAACCAAACAGACATGTCTTTTGGACAATTTCTATGTATTTTGACCTAGTGTAGTTGCTGAATTGGTGAAAAAATATTGCCAACCATCTGCGCAAGCACGCCTCAGATGGTGTAATCGCATTCTTACCGATTAAATGTGCAAGTAGCGCTTCTCTCATGTATTATCGGTGGCATTTTCGCCGCAGACAGAACATTATGTGAAAACACCACAGAGAAATCAATGTACTGTAATCAAGTTAGGCGGCCTTAGCAAGTGGCAACGTAAAATGGCCGCCCTTTGCTTGCATTTTCGCCATAGAGACAGAAAATGAAAACATAAAACGCCGCCAAGAAATCAATGTATTCAAGTTAGGCGGCCTTAGCAAGTAACAACGTAAGATGGCCGCCGGTGTCTTCGCTTCTCTCAAGTCAGCGTCAAATATACAGTAGGTCCGCCTTCTTTTGAAATAAATTTGAAAATCAAGTTTAATGCTGAAGGAATTAAACCATCATCTCTCCCGCGCGCCATTTTGAATGAACTACCGCCGCCGAAGAGTGACGTTGCTCTCGAAGAATACGTCACAGCAAATAAACGAATATGACTGTACGGTTCGTTTTGAACAGGACCGAACAGCAATCAATGGCATAGTGTGGTGCAATGATTGTGATCATTTTTAACATTTTCTCAGTTTGTTTAAAAATTTAATTTTGTCTGATATATTTTTTTAAATATTTCCCTGGTATCGCAATTTTAGTTTGTTAAAAAATTAATTTAGAGTATCCTTCAGTTTAATGGAAGGTGATATCAACATTGCAGAAACAAAATGCAAATTAATTTGTGTGCTTTCAACTGAAGTGTTAATTGCAGCAGTGTTGCTGCTTGGTCTCTCACACACACGCACGCACACACACATCTACATTAGGCGAATGAATATAAATGTGTATGAGACGTACGTACTGACATCCCTAATGAGGCCTCATTTCTGGAAAAGGTCACTTTTCCTCCGTCTAAAATAATCTGAGGTGCGTCGGCAGAACTCTTGCAAAGTTGTTGGAATATTCATCGCCGCTTACCCAAGACACTTGATGATAACATTCCATTTTTACAGCCCTGCCATCATTTAATTTCAAATGAGCTTTGCAGGAGCCCGGTGGGTTTGAATATTGATGCTGCGCGCCAGTCGTCATCGTCTCCACTGAGCTCAGAGGCACACGCGTGCACCATCGATGGGGCTCACATTCACTACCACTTGTTGAAATTGAAATTCTGTATCGTTTGAAAAAAATAGGATATAATGATGAAGAGTTGTGTAAGGACATTTTGGGTTTCACCAAACCACACCACTTTTTCCTACGAACGCCCGTTAGCTTAATGCTAACACGTTGTAGAAAGGCTAATGAAAGTAGCATCGATATTCCGGATATTTTAACACAAACACGTAGCATATAATATTTACAGGCATATATTCATTAATTTCTGTGAAAATCACATTTCACTATGAAATCTAATCTTGTGTGCTATGTTAAATGCTAACTGTTCACTTGAATCGAAGATGCTAACGAGCAGCTTGTCACCTCCACGTTGAAACAGATTGAAGTATTTTTCAAAGGGCTACTTTGAGGTACTTTAGGATGCCTGATAAAAGTTCTCCAAGTTGATCTGCTGCGAGAGATTACAATGATGGATTCTGTCATGGAGGAGCCGGCTAGACTTGACACCAGAGCTTTGGTCTGTCAATCACAGCAGGAAATTAAAAGATATCAAGACTTTGCAAAGTCAAACTTCTCCCACATACACAAGTGCAAACTTAAGTTTGAGTCACGTCCAAAGCTACTATATATTACTGATTTATTTGAAAAGATAAACTAATGTTTTTGTAAATACACACAGCCACCGCATCCCCCCACCTATGAATTATGAATGCGCAATGTTATTTGTTTACTCAGTGTAGGACGGAGAGATGTGCATTATTCATTAGCTCCACTAGGACGGACAACAGAGGAAAACGCTACAAGAGAAGTCACGCAAATCAAGACTAAACAATTCAAACAAATGTTTCACCACAATATGGCCGCCTGCTTCTCGCCCACCTGGCATCCCAATGAACTAATTCACTCTTGTGGTTTTTTCCCCCTCTACAGTCCTCCGAGATGATTTCCGCCAAGCGCCGAGTGACGTGGTGGTGGCAGCTGGTGAGCCCGCCGTTCTGGAGTGCGTGCCCCCCCGCGGTCACCCCGAACCTCTGGTGTCCTGGAAGCGCAACAATGTCAGGGTCAACACCAAAGATGAACGCATCTCTGTGAGTCATGGTCAAATATTCCAAACAAATGTTAAAGTGGAAGTCAACCTTAAACATTTCTTGACAATATGTTATATGTGACCTCACTAGTCTAAACATCATTCTGATTAATATTACATTTTTGGAATATGAGTTATAAAGCAAAATCCAGCCATTTTGCCACTTACTGTCAACTGAAGATGACATCACAGTTGCCTGGGCAACAACCAATCACAGCTCACCTGTTTTCTGAAGCTGCGCTGTGATTGGTTGTTACCTGAGCAACAATTATGTCATCTTCAGTCGTCAGCAAGTGGCAAAATGGCCGCCCCCTGAGATGCATAAAAACGGCTGGATTTTGCTGCTTAACTCATATGCCATTAACGCAATTTTACCCAGAATGCCATATTTAGAATAGTGGGGCTGCATAGAACATATTATTGTCAAAAAAAATTTATAGGGTTGACTTCCCCTTTAGCAATATTATGTTCTATACATCCCCAGGAGTCTAAACACGGCATTCTGATGAATATTGTTTTTGTGGAATATGACTTAAGCAGCAAAATCCACCTGTTTTTAATCTATCTCAGTGGGCAGCCATTTTGCCACTTGCTTGTAAATGACATCACAGTGCCTGAGGGCTCATTTATCGACCAATCACGGCTCACCTGTTTTCTGGGTTTGGTCATGTGACGTTCGCAAGTTGAGCCTTTAGGCACTGTGAGGTCATTTTTGGCCATAGCAAGTGGCAAAATGGCCGCCCCCTGAGATAAAAACAAGTGGATTTTGTTCATGTAATATTTTGATTTATACTGATAATATTGCAAGTTGTTTTCTGTAGTATTACAATTTTATTCTCCATTTGATTGGGATTTTTTTGGTAAATCTAATGTTGTTGCGTTCATTTTTAGGTGCGCGGGGGCAAGCTGATGATCTCGCACACCAGGAAAGGCGACGCGGGCATGTACGTGTGCGTGGGCACCAATATGGTGGGCGAGCGCGACAGCGACCCCGCCGAGCTGGTGGTGTACGAGCGACCCGTTCTGGTGCGCAGACCCGTCAACCAGGTGGTCATGGAGGATGACACGGTCGACTTCCTGTGCGAGGTCCACGGCGATCCTCCTCCCACTGTGAGATGGCGGCGAGAGGACGGAGAACTCCCCCGAGGGAGGTAAGGGTTTGTTTGGGCTGAAGAATTTGGAAAAAGAGCAATTAATCGAAATTCAATTACAATTTCAATTATTACAAAATCAGCATAATCGTCACCCAAAAAAGATTATCAATACTAATTTTGGAGTTGTTTGAGTTGTTTAAATTTATGCATTTGCACTTTTTTTTTAATTTTAAAATATCTAACTTACTCAATTTTGTTTCATCCAAAAGGAACTTGCATAATTATAGTGTTCCAAAGAATTTTATTTGTCTTAATAATTTTTACATTTAAACATTTTCTTGTTTTGTATCAAAAATAAATGATTGTCCTAATCGTGATTTCAATTATTATTATTATTATTATTAAATCAAATTAAATTATTTAATTAATGATTTCAATTATTACCAGAATCATCGTGATTAATATTTTTTTCATAATCGAGCAGCCCTACCCAAGATTAAGTTTTCATTCTCAACAAATACATAAGCAATTATTTTTTATTATGCTTATAAAATTACGTTAAAATGAATTAATAAATAACAACCCCCAAATTTTTTTGTTAATACTGTATTTCTTTTTCTGTTACTTTTTCTAAAATATGCATTAATAAAAGCGATGTTTTCTAAAAAAAAATATTAAATTAAAAATAAAATTAAAAAAATTCTGACATTATGATGAAAATGTAAAAAATAAAATCTCTCTAAAATAGACAGAAGAAATTGTCCATATGCATTAGTAGTGGATGAATATGAGTGTGGATCAGTGCGCTGACATAACTTTAGTTAATAAAAAGGGACCATAAAAGCATTCATTAGTCGACAGAATTATCCTGTGACCAATTTCTCCCCCCTTTTTCTTCCATCTCAATATATGGTATACTTAGCTAAGCTTATTAAACAATTCTGCATTTGCTCACTTGGTGGTTTAGTTCATATTTGAATTAATTGCTGAGGATTAGTTTAATTTCTCATTGGAATGACTTTCCACACTTTGCAACAAAAGCTTCTGTTCCATCATATTAAGCACATAATACTGGCTTGACTTGGCAAATCCTTCTTCAAATGATAGCATGACTTCCTGCTGCATTCTCCATTTGTTAGGTTCGAGATCCGCAACGGCAACAGCCTGCGTTTATTCCGTGTGAAGGAACAGGATGAGGGGACGTATACCTGCACGTCGGAAAACAGCGTGGGCAAGACGGAGGCCTCGGCCATGCTGCAGGTGCACGGTAAGAAGATGAAGAATGCATCATGCATTTTGTATGCGGGCTGAACATGCACACATGCAGAACTAGCTCAAGCATGCATGAAAACGCGCAGCAGTTCACTCATAAGAGGCGTCCAGGCTTTATATAGCCTGCTCGAGCATATGATCAGGACCGCCATGCAATTCTAGAAAACTCAGAGAATCTTTAATTATAAAAAATACATTAAAAGAAGTCCAAAAATGTAAAGCTGCCATTTGGCCAATCAACATCAGATTATTAATCATGTCAGGACTATTACTTTAACTGTATTAAAGAGAGATAGAGCAGTTCAGATGTTGACTATTAAAATGGTAATATTAATCAACAATTCCGTCCACTTAAAGAAAGTCATTCTTGAAAGATTGGTTGTTGTTGTTTTAATTCAAGAATATAAAACTTTTCTTAAACGTATGAAGAGGAAATTATACTTCTAAAATTTTAATTAATTAATTAATTAATAATTAATGTAATACAATACACTTTTTTGGAGATATTTACAGATTTTTGTTGTTGTTTAATTTCAACTTCAAGCAACATTTTTCTACAAAAAAAAGTTTTGTAAGATTATGGCTTTTTTTCTATTTAGACTTTTTGATTATATATTTTTTTTATCAGATTAGGATTTATTTTCTTTTACAAAATATGCATATTCTAAAAATAATACAAAATTATATATCATAACTTTTTGAATGATTTTTTTTTCTCGAAATGTATTTAAAAAAAAATCTTGTTTTTTTTTTATTTAAAAAAATATTCATTAAAAGTTGTTTTTTCTAAAGTATAACTTTATCTTTGTAGGAATTTTATTTTATTGTCAAATGTTTGAAAATAAATGATTTTTTTCTAAAAAAATTAATTAATAAATATGTTTATCTTGAAAACTTCCCCCCTCTAACCATAAAATATGACTTAATTATTAACTTTTCCACTTAAAAAATATCTTATTTTTCTTTCCTTTTTTTTTTCAAAACTACAACTATAATCTCTTATTTTTTTCACGTTTTCAGCATGGTACTAATACTCTGCTCATGTCCACAGCTTCACACATTAAAAAAAGAAAGAAAAGAAATCTGGTCATTTCCTGTCCGGTGCTTGTTTTGGCCTGAGCTAGTGTTGAGTGCATCTGCAGAGATTACGCTAAACTGTTGGGATTAGGCCATTTGACAGATGTTTACTGGACGTGTGCCGGCGAGCAGTCGCTGCATTAATAAGACATGACTCCTCTTCCTCTTCCCCTTCCTAGTTTTCCTAACGCTCCGGGCCGCTCCCTCCTGCGTCTTGATTCAAACGCCTTTCTCCACTAATGCTTTTATCAGTCTAAATGAAATCCAATCCCAGCAAATTGCTATTCACTCCCAATCGTGTGTGTTTTTTTCTTTTCTGCACGCTATCGGCGCTTTTGTGATGTCGCTGCCTGTTTCATCCATCTCATTAATTTTCCATCTCTCTCCGTCTTGTTTCAAACCCTATCATCATTCCAGCTGGCCGGCTGCGTAACTTCCACTCTTCCCTTCCTCACCCCCTCCCATGTTGTCTCCCCCTTGTCGTTCTGTATTCTTATTTTCCTGTTTGACAGACAGCGCTTCCTCTTTCGCTTTCAGGAGCACACAAAAAAAAACTTTAGATAAGCACAAATCCAAATTAATACATCACAGGCTCATAAATCCTTCCATGTCTCTGCCTGTCCTTCTATTGCTCAAATCAATTCTCTTGCTTTCCACATTGCATTTCTCTGCGTCCAATTACTGCAATTACTTATTAACGGGAGGAGCAACGTTTGACCCTAAACTGGTTTGATATGCTTTAAAAGCAGTATGATTTTTGCTTTGACTTGTACAGGGTATACACAGAGCGATTTTTAACATCTTAACTAATATTTTTTAATGTGTGACTTCTCCAAAAGACCACATGAGAGACCCATGAGAGGATGTAAACGCGGGCAAGTGTGTTTTTACTGCCCTAATGTGTGCAATATACTCCAGATGGCCAACGTAAGGATTTATGATCCTCAATATTGAACAGGTTTAGCATTGACAATCGTCAGCCCACACCACAGGATAATCACTCTCTGTCCCGATTGTTGGTATGTGTGGATCCCGCTTTAGTAGAACAATCCATGAAAGACTAATAAGGCAAAATGAGGAAATTGTGACTGGTAGTGCAATAACATCATCCCATGCACTGGACTCCCAATTATCTTGTGTTGATTTCTTGCTTTGACTAACAAAACGAATCTCTTGAAAGCCTTAAGATCTATTTTGGGGGAAAGTGACTGGTAGCATAGAACACAGAACTTTTAGCCTTATTAATGTTCTCTGATGTTAAAAATTAACTGTAATCTTGATATGGTATTATTAATACACACTGACATAGTGGAATAATGAATGCAAAGCTACTGCGAAACGAACAAGTGTAATTGCTTATAAAAGTGCCATGCGTCATCTGGACTCGAGTCGAGTCTACAGCTTGTGTGTGCGTGGGTAATGGGTATGTGTGTGTTTTGGGGCAGCAGCGTTGTGTTTGCGTGCATATGTGGTGAGTGTGTTTGCCAAAGACACGGGCGGCGAAAATCAACATGATGAGATAGCATCATGTGACTCGGTCATGCAGCCCACGTCCCACACCATACCCCAATTAAACATGTTGACACTCTTTCAGCGCATGTTCAGTGCGATTCCCCCAAAATTGTCAATTTGACTTAACTAGTGGAAGCCAATGCAGTTTGGTCTTTCTTTTTCACTGCCAATACTACAAATCCCAGAATACATCACAGCCAATGTGTGTTAGGGTACGTTCGGAAATTCGCTCTGATGCCTAACCAAACAATCTAAAGCTACTAACTAAAGCAAAACTATCATAAGTACTTTCAAATCATAGTAAAAACTACTTAGCTACTATTTTAAAATCAAACTAATCCAAAGCTATACCACTAAAAGGCTAACTTCTACGGAGCCCTTAGGTGACATGCTAGGGGAAAAAATACTTTGCGTTCTCTCGCAAAGATTGCGAGATAACGCAAATGTTTTTTGAAAGAGGACTTTTTTTTTTTTTTTTTACGAGTTGATGTACTTCCGGCCCGGGTCATCTTCCGTGTGACCAGAAGCGACGAGGATGGAGCGTGTAAAAGCTTTCCCGAAATGACGAGGATGGGGCGTGTCAAGAGTACGCTGCATCCTCGTCGCTTTTCTTTTGGTCACACGGAAGATGACCCGGAAGTAATTTTTTCCCCCTCGTTTAACAAAAATTGTGTCCTCTCGTACGAAAAATTTGCGAGAGAGCGCAAAGTTTTTTGCGAGGGAACGCAAATCCCCCCCCGCAAATTTAATTACATTTTTAATGTAATTTTGCTTTTTATCTTGAAGTACATTGAGTTTAAGCTTGCTATATGAAGTGTGCTATACAAATAAAATTGACATTGACCTATCTATATACTGACAAAAAGGCTAACAAACTACTATGTGCTTCAAATTGTATTTTATTTTATTGGGTATCCATCTATATCTTTGAATTTTGATTTACAATTTTTACCCTGAGCTATCAGCATTGTGTTATGGTTGTAAGCAGCATATTTGCTTTTCTTTACATATAGTTTTAATTTTATTCATCAGTTCATCATTCATTCAGTCATTTTGTCTTTGAAGAGTTTGTCAGACATCTTTAATTTGACGGTAAATTCCATATCTGCTTCTTGGGTTATTGTCACACTTTGCATCACAAAAAAATACAGGGAAAATAACTGAAGACAACTGGAGTTCATCCTTTTTAAAAATTTGCTGACGTGATCATCACACATGTATTTCAGTATTGTATGACTTTTGAAGCATTTTTTTCCCCCCAGAACATTTTGGACGTTCCACTGTACATGATCTGATAATGTCGGATGCTCAAAATGTGCTTGCTTGCAAACATAAGGACGGACTAAAAGCCATGAGGTTTAATGGCCTTATCCATCATTGATGAGTTGTACAATCACGTGTGTTATAGGCAATGATGACAGTGAGGAAATGAATGTGCTTAACAAGCTAGTCTCGTGTTCCTTCATCATCATCATCTTCTCCTCCTCTGCAGTGCCACCTCAGATCGCTTCAAAGCCGCGGGACCAGATCGCCTCCCAGGGGAGGAGCGTCACCTTCCAGTGCGGCACCACGGGTAACCCCCCGCCTGCCATCTTTTGGCAGAAAGATGGCAGTCAGGTGAGGAACTTGAATAGTCGCGTGAACGCCGGGGTGACTCTCAGCAAAACTTCTGTGACACCTTCTTAGAAGATATTGCAGCATAATGTGGAAGGAGCTGCTGTCTTTCTGTAGAGCGGATGGGAGGAGAGGTGGAGGAGGAAGTACAGCAGGTGTGCGAAGTGCCTCTCCGGGCGTTACTTGAAGACAAATGGTGTCCTCCTTTCACGTGGCGGCTATAAATAAACAGCAAGAAGCTGCTTCAAATGTTGTTGGTTTTTTTGTCTGCCTCTAGCCAACTGAGGATCTTGGTTTGTTTTTGTTTTTTGGGTTGTTTTTTTTTGTCATAGGGGTCTGTTTGTGGGGATTATGTGCAGCCTTCTAACCCTGGTCGTTCCACTCAAGTCTAAGCCTCTTACAGGAATAACATGCATGGATGTGCAAACGCATCTATGCTAGTTCCCACTCTTGAAAATGGAAGAAAAAGCGTGAAACATCTGTTAGTAGCCATCATGTGGGAAACAACAAAACAGCCCTTGTTAACCTTTTTTATTATACCAAATTTTCTCTTATAGACTCCTTTGTTTTCCCAAAAGTGTCGTGACAGTAACTACATCAGTTCAGTTTGTCTGCTGAACCTATTTGAACTCTGTTGCTAATCAAAACCACTGGATAAGAAATAGTGGCTCTAAAAAATTCAATTAAAAAACGGTAGCTGTAATCCTCTCAGTTTTAATCACTATTGTCTTCTGAGCCTATTTTATCTCTGTTGCTAACCAAAACAGCAGTGCCTACCATATTTCCTGAAATGGAATGCAATTGAATTTGTCATTGCACATGCACGAATGCAGAGCAACAAAATTCACTTAAATTACAATCAAAAAGACAATAAGGAGAGGGAAAAGGGTGAAAAACAAAAACCTAACGCAATAAATGGTAGCCATCCCTCTAATGAACATCTGCTTATACCAATTAAAAAGACGGTGATAGCTATATAATTATGTCAGTACTTATCGGCACCAATATCTGATGAGACAATTTCAACTCTGTTGCTAGCCAAAAAAGCAGCCCTGACCTTTTTCCTCAAATAGCGCCTATCCCTCTAAAACAGACCTCCCTTAATTTAAGAATGGTGGTAAATGTAATTCTTTCAATCCCAGTGTCTGAGCCCATAATCTGTGTGGATTTGTAATTTCCATTGCCACCTAGAGGACTGGAGTGGAACAGCATCCATCAACATGGTTATTTTACCTCGCTTATTAACAAGGGCAGGTCATCGTAACCGCTTAACGACTGTCTGTCATGTTGTCGCGTTTTTAGATGTTGCTGTTCCCCGGCCAACCGCCATCCCAGTCCGGTCGTTACTCCGTATCCATGAAAGGGGAGCTGACCATCACCGACGTCCACCCGGAGGATTCGGGCTTCTACATCTGCCAGGCCATCAGTGTGGCGGGCAGTGTGCTGAGCAAGGCCCTGCTGGAGGTGGAAGGAGGTACGATTAATGAGATCCGGCCGACCTAGCTTGACCTTTCACAGCATAATATAGGTTCTTAGTCAGCAGAAATATTTTCAGGTGGCAGATGCTTTGGCACAAAATTACTCACCAAACTAATATTTTATACATAGATGTAAGAAAACGCCTTTCACAAACCCAATGATGGAGGTCATTGTTATGAAAAGATCTTTATCCCTCAATGGTAGGACCTTCAGGCCAGATCCCCCCAATCATTCGCCAAGGTCCAGCCAATCACACGTTGTCCCGGGGCGCCACGGCCCAACTGCACTGCCGAGTCATCGGAGGACCTTCGGTCAAGATTTTATGGGAGAAGGACGGAGACACGATTGAGGGGAACGACGCTCGCTTGATGTTGGCGGAGAATGGCACGTTGGAAATAAGAGACATAGAGGTGAGCAACAGTGGGGTATGCTTAAAAGTAGGGGGGGGGGGGGGGGGGCAAACTTAGTTTGTTCATTTTGAGTTCATTTACAGTTTTTTTAACGCCACTATTTTTCTTTACGCATGATTAATGACGGCCCTTATCAAACCCTATATCAAAATTTAGCAGTAATACATTTAATAATAATGCATATATTTGTGGAGGCTGGGGTCAAGTTGTATTTTACAATTTTAAAAATGAGCAAAATTTCACAAGTTACTTCATGTTAAAGATTAGATAGCTCTTAATATGAAAAGAAAAATACAGTGAGCTGTCACCGACATCTTAACAATTATGACATCTAGTGGCAGGAAAATTACCTCAACACAAATCAACATCACACTCGTTTTTTTACAGTACAGTAAGTACATCTTTATAATTTTAACTCAATTTTATGACATTACTGTATCAATGACTAAAAGATGCAGCCATATTTCTATTAGTTGAACTATTTTTCACTTATATTAACAAGATATGAAAACCTATATTTTATTGTACATTTAGAACAGATATAAAATTTGCAATTAATCGTGAGTTAACTATTGAAGTCATGCGATTAATTGCGATTACAAATGTTAATCACCTGACACCACTACTTAAAAGCCAAAGAAAAAGCCAAACGGATAATTTTTTTGTAGTTTAGTGTTTAAAGGTGAGTTGGAACTTGTAAAACACAAATTCACCTGATTGGCGATTAATCGACTTTGATTGCCATTCTGGAGTTGTGACGTCGACGTGGCAACTCGTTGAACATCAATAAAGTTAGCATCAGATGTTATATATGTTTAGAGTTGTGACCTAGCTGGCCCAATAATATTAAAGAGCATTAAAGGTGTTGATCCAGGTGACCATGGCAACAACAGAGCTTTTTATGATGATCTCAAAACCAAATCATAATTTTTTTTAAAGTCTCGTAATTGGCTTCACGTCAAACCTAAAACAAGCCTGTTTGACCTTCAGCCCCCTTTTAATTTTTCTCCCCAATTCACGTCTTACATGCCAAATTCCAATTGGGTTCATAACATTCAGAGTGAGTTTCGAAGAGCGATGTCTCCGAGGTGGCACGTATCTCTCCCCGTTGCAATTACGTGTTCACGTGGTGTATAATTGTAATGTTAATGAAAGCTCCTGTTTGCAAATGCTAATGCACTGGGCTTTGATGAAGGAGTAGGTGCTATCGGTTTCGTAACCCCACCTGGAGGTTGGAGAGGCGGCATCCTTTATCCTTAATTGACTGGAGATAGCCGATTAATCATCCAACTGGCTTCTAATTAAAAGGCCTGCTTATTGGCTGCTCTTGCAAACTTAGCATTAAGGTTTGCTCCGGTGCACCGCTGAGAGGAAGACGAAGAGGAGGGGGTTGATCTGCCATGGCAATGTGCTCAATGGAACAGAAGAGGTGCATTAGTGTAGCGTCGAATGGGTGTCGAGGGAGTACAAAAAAAAAAGAAAAAAGAATAGAGATGAAGATGACGTGTCAGGGACTAAAAATATTTACCCCGCCGCTGCACCGACATCGCGCCATCAATATTTCATTGACAAGCTGAAGTCATCTAAAGATGTTCACCTGCTTGCACGCCGCCAAGGTCAACACTGCGGAGCATGATCTCATTTGGTCTCTGGATCTTTGCGGCAGTGCAGTGTGGCGCGGGGCAGGGCGGGGCAACTCCATTCCGGATACTAACTGCTACAGAATGTGCTGCCCCGTGACACACAGGGTTACTTATGCTTACAATTACAAATACAAAAGCATCTGGAGAGGTTGATGGGCAAATCATTTTAGAGACTGATATTAAATTTATTCTCAAAACAATTATTTATAACCCTAGAAGTCTTCCACACTCAACACACATCAAAATGAGGATATAACCGGTAGAGATCAGAACAAAAATACATATTTGCATGTTATGTGAACTGTCAGGCATTTAAGCAAACAATTCCTTGGAATCAAATTACTGCAAACCGGTTCTCAAAAAATACTTTATTTATTATTGATATTATTTTTAATTATTATTACTAGCCTTTGTTCAGTATTGAAAATTTCTAGCATTATGCCCCCTTGGAACTTTTGAACTGTTTTTTTTTTTTCTCCTTTTGAAATGTTGCACCACCCCATTTTTTTCCACCAAGGGTTTCCACCATTCATTATTATCCCAAAGTCCAATCTACAAAATTTCTAGTATGGCCCCTTGCAACTCTGAAATATTTTTTCACGGCTATAACCATAACCAATTAAATTTTAAATAAATGAATAGATAAATACAAAATGAGATACTCCATGCCACTGTCCAAGCTTAAAAAAAAAAAATCACACTTAAGGCCTATTAAAACTATGATATTGTTTGTTTAAAAAAGAAAAGAAAAAAAAGCAATGAGCACAACTAGTCATTTTATTTTGTAATTTTTTTATTTCAAGTCTCAAATTGCTCCTGTAATCACAGTATGGATTTGGAGAAACAAAAACCTCAGCAAACAGCCACTTAAACACTCAACTAACAACAACTCGAATACCTGCACATGTGGAAGTGGGGTTGGGGCATATCGGAAGAGGGACATTACAGCCCAGACACAACCTTACAAATTTTACACTGGGATGAACTGGCACTGTGCCCCAGTCCTAACTTAAAATACTCAAGGACTGTCGGCGAAGTTCCTATTAAATTTGGTTGTAGGGGTTTGTTCTGAATGCAGTCAGGATCCCTCAGGCTTAACTGGGGCTACCTCAGGAGAGCTCCAACCCATTAAATTGTTACAATGAACTTGGCAGTAGCCAGTCAGCAGTTTTATATCTTCGATATTTTTGTGTCCTCTGGAGATTGATGTCCTTTTCCCAATTTGTGTCCCGTGTCATCCTCAAATGCTAACTTTGGCCCAACAGGAGGTCGACTCGGGCATGTACACGTGCGTAGCGTCCAGCCCCACGGGGGAGTCCAGCTGGAGCGGGATGCTGACTGTCAGAGGTACTTGGTCTCCGTGTTACACGTCCTCTCCAAAGCCCCTCCCTCACTGTCCTCGTCCTCAACAGAAGGCCCCGTGTCGTCCCCGTCCCGAATTTCCGAGTTCATCCAGCTGCCGGGACCCCCGCAGAAGCCCGTGGTGACCGATGTGACCAGAAACAGCGTCACCCTCACCTGGCAGTCCAACCCGCACGAGGGCGGGGCCGCCGTCACCTTCTACGTCCTGGAAGCCTTCAGGTATGTGCGCCATCAGTCTGCACTCAAAGGTCGCTTTATTAGGTACGCTGGCATCATCTCGTGCGGTGGTTTTTCAGTTGTTGTCACCCTAAAACTTGCATTATCCTATAGTTGAACTAAGTACCAAGTACTGATATTTAGCTTCAGCACTTTCCACCCTTTTTTTCTATCTTAAAAGAAAAGTTCTCCAGTTATTTAAATGCACCACGGACTGTGTCTGTTTTAATCCGTGGCTTTTTATCCCTCATCATCTCAAATCATTTTCAATGAATCATTGGCGCCCGAGGGCAAGAGATCCAAAAGGGAGAGTGGAAGGTTCACTGCGGAAGACGAGAAGGGTGGTGACAGTTAT
Source organism: Leptonotus elevatus (assembly GCF_054856555.1). NCBI lineage: Eukaryota > Metazoa > Chordata > Actinopteri > Syngnathiformes > Syngnathidae > Leptonotus > Leptonotus elevatus. Next base: position 19,417,150 of record NC_141245.1, on the reverse strand, counting down.
TGTAGTGGTCACATTGGCACTTCTGTCCTGTTCCCTGGGCCACGCCAGTTTACATTCAAAGTCCGCCATGTCGTTTGTTAGAAATACTCGCGCAACATCGGCGGCTACATTCACTGGACACTTCATTAGGCAAACCATGTTTGGAAAAGCAGAGGTTGCAAAAGTACATTTGGTCCCTGCAGATTCACGGTTTGGTACTCATGGATTCACCTATTCAAAAATTTTTCAATACAGTATATATTTTATTATTTAATCGGCCGATATTGGCTCTTTTAAAATCTGTTGATTTTTTTTTTTCTAACATTCCTGGGGATGCTTTATTTTTATTTATTTATTTATTTTATTTTGTGTTTGTGTGTGTGTGAGCCCACAAAACAGGCAAAAATTATATATAAATATAAATATTTTTTTGTTTTTGGTGAGTTAGTTGTTTTTAAAAAATAAAAAAAAATCACATGTTAAAATATTACAACATAATTCCAAGCTGATGACATCCAAACATTCCATTTGGGTTGGGGGGGGGGGTGCACATTACACCATAAGACAAAAATAATGACATTCTAACATCCCCCCCAACCCCAAAAAAGCACACACATAAAAAAAAAATTGCTGAATGTTCTCACTGTTGTAAAGTTAACAAAATACAAAAATATAAGGATACAATATTATAAAAGTCAATCTTTCTGCCTGTAATTCATATCTTTTTTATTGAAAGCGCTTAATGGACCCCCAACATTTTTGTTTATTATTTATATATTTTCATAATTAATCAACAGATTAATCTATTATCAGAAATGTATTTTGCCAAATATCGGAGTCTACGTCGTACCTAAAAAATTTTTTTTTAGCGGTATTTATACCGGTAAGGCCCTAGTGATTATGGAACCAACTAAAATCGTATCTCAAGGGACCAGTGTGCAGATAATTGTATGAAAAAAATAACCTTGGCGCTGTTGAAAATGTAACTCCTGTACTTAAGTAAAAGTAAAAAATGTACAGACGAGACTACTAAGTACACAAGTAACAATTGCGCAGTATTTGTGCTGTCAATTATATACAAGACCATTTTTTACAGCCTTGTAGTTAGTAAAAGTAAAATGTCTTTAGAAAAAAAATATTCAAGTCGAAAAATACCTAAAATATATACTTAAGTACTACTGATGAAAATACTAGTATCTGCAGTTTATTACTGTAATAGCATTTGTTGGCATTGGATTTCAAATGTCATTGCCACTGCAACTTTCATCCCTCTTATCATTCTATCTCTTATTGCTATCAGCAGGTACTGCGATAAGGGACCGAAACAATGCTAACACGAGCATACAAAGGGCATCCGATTTAAAATGTTGTGCATATCATTATCAGCATCACCAGGCATCCCTCCGGGTTCACCTTTCGGTGTGACATGATGTTTCATTTTGCCTGCTGTCAGCAAATTGGCTCATTTGTTTTTGGCAAAGTCACAAGGCAGCGAGGGCATTCTGTTTTGACGGCTTGATCGATTGTCGCCCGCAGCCAATCGGTGGGCAGCACCTGGCAGACGGTGGCCGACCACGTGCGGCACGAGCGGCACACCGTGGTGGGGCTCTTGCCCAACACCGTGTACCTCTTCATCGTCAGAGCCCTCAACTCGTACGGCCTTAGCGACCCCAGCCCCATCTCGGAGCCTGTCAGGACGCAGGGTGAATCTCTTCTGAGAATAAACAGCTGATTGCTTCTTCAGTTCGTTGTATTGCTTTTCCCCTTGAAGTAGAGTTGGATGTCAACTAAAGTTCAACTTTTTTTTTGCTAATTCTCTGCGGGCGGATACCAGATGGAAGTCCTCCAGAAACTGGCGTAGACCACCGACAGGTGCAGAGAGAACTCGGCGAGATGTCGATTTACCTGTCAAAACCTGTCGTCCTGTCTCCCACCAGTGCCAAGATTTCTTGGACCGTGAGTTGTTCTTACAGAGAGTAAAAGACGCGCTCATCTTCCCAAAAGCGTCTCCATAATCGGATTCAACTGAATTTCTGCTTCTTCCGCGCCAACTCTTTGCAGGTGGCCCGTCAGTCCCGTTACGTTCAGGGTTTCCGCGTGTTTTACCGCACCATCGGCAGCTCCTGGCTGGTCCAGGATGTGGAGGCCACGTCGGAGCACAGCGCCGTCTTAGAGGATTTGCTGCGCAATGCTGAATACGAGGTGAAGATAAGGCCGTACTTCAATGAGCTGCAGGGACACGACAGCCTCATGGTGTTGCTGCGTACGCCGGAGGAAGGTAAAGAATTCACAGCAAAGGGCGCTTTCCACATGGAGCAAGTCTAGAACCAACACTACGTATTAAGAGACGAGGACTAAATAACGTAGGCAAGGAAAACTTTCCTCTAAGGGAGAAACCTTGAGCAGAACGGAGAACGTGCACGCTTGACAATAACAACGAATAATTATACCGATGCCATTCTTTTCTTGTCACCCTGCAGTTTTGAGCGCAGCGCCGCAGGCGGTGTCGGTGGTGCAACTCACCAACAGCTCCAGTATCAGCGTGTCCTGGGAGCCGCCGCCTCATAGTGCTTATAGCGGCATCATTCGAGAGTACAAGGTAAGCACATTCTGTTTTCTGATATTAAAGCAACACTGTGCAACTATATCGATATATATATATATATATATATATATATATATATATATATATATATATATATATATATGAATATTCAAATTTCAATGAATATTCAGTAAATATGTGTGAGAATGGATCCTTTAACTCAATTTCAAGGTCAACTAAAACAAAAGGTCAAAAGTCTACAAAAGTATGCACTGGAGTGCTGTCTACAGCTGAATGTCTCCAAAACAGTCAGGATATTTTTTAGTAAAACCGATAAAAATTCCCATGATTATATATGGGTTTCAGGTAAAAAAAACTACATACTGTTAATCAATATAAATATATTGGGACTATTGATTGACAAATGATGTGAAAAAATCAAGTTAAATCTTGCAAATTTTCGTCAGGAATGGAATGGAATGTCTGCTGAGGCGGCAAAAATCTTTTTACATTGTATGATTTTTAGCCACCCTATTTATTGTTAAACGAGTTGGTCTCAGGCCTCAAGTAACACAATGACACCAATTGGTTTTCTTCCCAAAATCCTGCTCCGATTGACCAAAAATGTGAGGTCGAGATCACAATCAAGTACTGCAAGTTTCATTAAAATCAAAAGTTGGTTTGGTTAAACCCACTGGATGATTTTGGCATAGAAAAAAAAATCACCCTCAAAAAGCAGTTTTTAATTTGTACTTCTATGTACTACGATCCCCGTATTTGCTGGTATTCTTTATTATCAGAGTAAATAATATGAATGAATAAATATTCAAAACATTCCAATTAAATCCAGGTTAAAAACGATGCTCTTTTTCCATACCTATGATAAAAGATCTTTCAAAATACTTTTAAGATCATATTTTCGAAAATCTAGTTTTTGCCATTTAGTTTAGTTTATTTCTTTACTTTGCTTTTAAATTGCTTTAACTCTGTAACTGATTTAAAATGTTGTACATTTAATTAGAGTATGTGAAGCAAACTGACTTGCGTTGTGTATGAAATGTGCTCTCATGTTGTTGTTGGTTTAACAACCCCTAGGTAGCTTACTGTCCAGGCACGAGTTAAACGCCTTAAGAACACAATGTTGGGTCAAAATAGACCCAAGTAGCAAATCGGTCCATTGACCTATAGTTGGCTTATTTTTGACCCAACTCTTTTTAGAGTGTGGAGCTAGCTTATATCAGCTGCTGTATAAGGAAGGACTAGCTGTAGCTTTGACGCTCCTGACCTTGACTAGTGCAGATTTTCCTGGTCTGGGCCTCCTTAAATTATAGTTGGTTACATTTTGAACCCGCGAGGCAACTTGTCATATGTTGTGTTAGCATTAGCATCAGAAACATTGCTGTTCACAGTAACGGTTATTCAATGGTCAGATGACTTATTAGCATTTAGCATGTACTGACTAGATTGGCTTCGGAGCCTGTTATTGTCAGTGTTTCTTTTGCTGTCCGCTACATGTTATATAACCAACTTGGTCAGCTTGTTGACATTTCTACCCCTGTCTGTTTGAATTCATCACAGTCATGCTGTACGGGGAAGAAGGGCAGACTAGTTATTCCTTACCGCAGCCTTAATGCACACATACAAGTCATTGGCGGAAGATGGGGGTGTGGTGAGATGAAAATGGAACAGGCTTGCTTTTTTTTTTTTTTCATCAACCTTCGCTCTGTATCTTATAGATTTGTATTATGAAATTAGTGATTACTCACGGCCTCTTATCTGTTGCCAGTACACGCTGTTGTCATTGCGTTCTCAGCTCCGCTGTGCCTGTCATCTTCTCTCGGCACGCTGATAAAAAGGCAGCGTTCTGATTATCTGCTCTCTCTCCCAGTGTGAGCGCCACGCTGATGACTCAGACTTCAGGCCTCATTTCTGAGAAGAAAAGAAGAAAAAACATTCAAGCGCAGCACAGAGTTTTATTGTTTTCATTCCGTGCGCACGTCTGTCTGTGATATAGTAATGAGAAGAAGTGCGATTGTGATCTGCCTCAGGCGAGGATCCCTTTTAATACCCTTAAAGCACTCGTTGTTTGCTCCAACACACCCTCTGGCTTAAAAGTGGACTCTAAATACTGATGTGGGTATAACTTTTCATCACATTCAACACCCCGCCCGACCCCACTCTCATCCGCACTCAAACTGTATTTTCTGCAAAACGAGTAGTGTGCTCATTAGTAGCACACATGCTTTACCGAGCACAATTCTCAAGCCACTTTCTAAAAGAACTATTTAGTTTTTTTTGCCTGTTTTGTTTTTCCATTAAAAAAAAAACTACCCTATTGTATTTTTTCACACCACAGATGCCTGAAACTGAGGCAGAGCAAAGCAAACCACACTTTTTATGATTAATTATTTACAAAAAGTCGGACTAAAACCTAGTCGTATGAAAACTGAATCAGTATTCATATTACAGGAAATAATGTGCATATGATAAATCGGAACAATTTAATGTGTTTCCACGAGATGGCAGGTACATAATTAACCTGTGAATCCACCTGTTGCCATACATACAACAGAACAAGTTGAATTTGCGGGTAAACTGCAACCAAATCATTGTTTTTTTGTGTTTTTTGTTTTTGTTTTTTAATAAGCAAGCTTTAGATACATTGCCACTTGACTGAAGTGAAAAAAATTGAAGCAAAAAAGCCGCAGTAATGTAGGGCCTGACAAATATGGATTTTTTTATTGGCATAATTCAATTCTGATTAATCATCCGATTAATTAAAACATTTCTAATTACTTTGTTTGGGGTCCCTTAACACTTCGATAAAAAAATATGAACAATAGGCAGAACATTTGACTGTTCAAGATTGATTTAGTATTTGTTTAACTTTACAACAGATGAAAAAATAGGCTGTTGGGGGTGGGGGGGGGGGGGGCAGGGTGGATAATATTTGAATCATGAATGTTATTATTTTTGTCTTATGTTGGAATGTGCACGTGTAAGAAAAAATATCTGCAAATAAAAAAATGTTCACTCACTAGGCCATGCCCCTTAAATCTACACAATTGCACCATATAAAATCAATGTATTTGTACATATTTGTATTTGTATTTTTTTGGTGTGTTTTCATACCATACAGTGTTGTTTATATTTAATATTTATTAAAATCACAGCAAAAATAATTGTTCAACTGTATATATGTTGTGTTCAGGTGTGGTGTGTGAGCAGCAGCTTGGACCAGGAGAAGCACGTCAACCGAACGGTGGACGGAGCCGTTGTGTCCATCCTGCTCAACGACGGCTTTCTGCCTGAGGTGCGCTACGCCGTCACTGTGGCCGCCGTCACCAGCCTGGGCGTCGGTGCCCCCAGCTCGGCTGTCCACCTTATCCTCAGTGAGTCTGACGCATCCGTGACGAAATCCGTTGCCCGTGGGTCTTGATTACTTTACTGAATTGTACAGTTGTTATTTGATATGATCAGCTTTATTTGTTTTGATTGATTATATTCAATTTTTTTTATATCTTATTCATTAAGATGTTTTTGTTATTTATTACTATTTATGTATTCATGTTTTTATTACCATTTTGTCTAGCTATTTATTAATTTATTAATACATATTTTATTTTATCATTATTTCTATCAAATTATTTTACAATTCCCTTATTTTAATTATTTTTTATTTTTCCATTTAACTACGTACCTCATTTCATTTGTATATATCATCATTTTATCATTTCTTTTTTTTCATTTATCATTTTATCATTTCATTTTTCAGAGATTCAGAATATTAATTGTCATTGTCACAAGGGAACAGCAAAACTTTGTTTGTAGCATCCATACAGCAGAGTTGGCATTCTTTATTTTTATACAATTATTTGTATACATTTTTCTTATTTTCATGTATTTATTTTTATAATTTTTTATCTATTTACACACAGCTGTGTAATTTCATTCAGCTAACACATGATTTATTCAGATTTACTGAATCCCATTTGTTTTATTCTATCTAGCTAGCTAGCTATCTAGCTAGCTATAACTATCTGTGAATTATGATATACCATTTGTTTGTGTGTTTTTCATCATATTTTTTAATTAGTGATTTATGTGGATTATCATTATCACTTTTGAATCTATTTGTATCACTATTAGTATTTTTGTAGTAGTCCGTAGTTGTGTGCCTTAATTTAATTCTATTGTCACGATTATCTCTTCATTCTTATTATCATTTCTCAAATTAATTGACTTGCGAGATTGTTAGTTTTGTTGTTTACTTTCATGCAGCTGGCAAGGGATTGATTCCCATTCAGTCGCCATTACTGTGTGCTCATCCCTTAGCTCCGCCGGGGGGCTACACCTCCACGCCCGTGAGGACAGGCGGCGGTGGCGACGTGAGCATCTCGGAGCAGATCACCGTAATGGTGCGCCAGCCGGCCTTCATTGCCGGGCTAGGCATGGCCGCCTGGCTGGCTCTGATGGGCCTCAGCGGCTGGTTCTACTGTCGTCATCGCCGCAGGAAGCAGCTGGGCCACTACACCACGTCCTTCGCGTACACGCCGGCAGGTAAGCAATGAAAAAGTGGACGGCAAAGGTTGTATTTACAATGCAGGTCCGAGGGCCCCATTTGGATTTAATGCCTATGCAAGTGGACCCTCGCTATTCGCGGGTTTGGAGACCAAGCCGCAACGCAAATAGTCATGCCCCATAACCCTCCTACCCCCAATTACCATTTTATATAAAATCACAAATTCAATGCAAAGCAGAAATTAGTGTTGTTGATTGGCGGCTAGCTTAAGCAATTAGCATCAACAGAATTTTCAACAATTCCAATGTTTTTTGTTTTTTTGGGGTTACGCTTTTGTTATCTTGGCTAAGCGCATCCAAAAAAAAAAAAATTCTATCTGTGAAAAGTAATACCATGCAATTTATTATCGATTGACGATTTGTGCAATGCTAAGCAGAACAGTGAATCTGCGTGGTTGCTGAAATCTTGACAAATGACTGCCGCAAGATGGCTGACACCCTGACGAATGAGCTCATCAGTCGGCAAGGCGTCTGTTGTGTATTTTAATTTGCTGTTTTGTTTTTGTCTTTTTTATTTTCAGTTTTTTTTAAATATATTTCATTGTATTTTTTGCTGTGATTACGTTTTTTATTTTTGTGTTTGTTGTTTTGGGTTATTTTATTTTTTTGCTGTTGTGTTTTATTTGTTTTTTTTTTGTTGTTTTTTTTCATTTGCTGTTTTATTTTTGTGGTTTCTTATTTGCTGTTGAGTTTTGTTGTTGTGTTTTGCACTTCACAGCCATCATAGAGAAGGGACATTTTACAGCAGTGTATATCCGAAACGACTCTCTATCATCAGTATATCCAATCTGTGTCAGCAAATATCTGATGTCTATCAGGATTTTATTTGCATTTGGAGGAAGGCTGAAACTCATCTTAAGATAGCAGTTTTTGTACATTGTGTCATTTGAACCGCGGTCTAAATCCTGCCAAAGTGAACTCGGGTTGAACGTCTGAAATGTGACACTTCATTTTTGCAGTAGAGGGCGTCGTTCAAAGTGGAAAGGATTAGTGTGACTTCAGGTGTCACTTCTGACAAAGACAAAGCCAGCTTGCCACGTTTTCTTCAAAACAACTTGTGGAAAACGTATTATTAGACCTCATGGGACGTGCTCAAAGCTTAATGTCATTGCCAGCTGAATCAAGTGTATTTGTTTCTATGAGGCAGCAAGAAACAATACTGAAACAACCTGTGACAATTTGAATTTAAAACGTGCCTTCTGGTGCATGAACTCATCTGTTTGATGTCAGGAAAGAGGCTTTGTGCTTTTGACTTTTGATGGGTGCTTCAGTGAACCCGACAATCAAACCAAAGAAAACAATTGTTTCTATCATAATTGGCTTTGTTGCGGCGATGTCACCAGATTGTTTTGTACAGGTGCCGTATAACTCGCTACCATTTCATGAACTTTTACAGATCAAGGCCTGATTTTGAAACATTCTTTCCTACCAGGGACCCAAACGTACTAAAGTATATCATTACATACTGTACATACATCCATACTTACATGCTGTATGATCATTGAAATTCAATGAATTGGCAACTCACTGAAAAATGGACCCGCCACTCATTTTGGGTGCCAAACCTCAGTTTTTTCTTCTTCTTCCCTTTAGTTGGCTTCGCTCACGGTGAAGGATCCGGAATCATCAATGGAGGGTAAAGAATATGCTTTAAAATGTAATTCAGATTATTGTTTTTGTGGCCATGCTGTCATACAGATGCATCTCAATAAATGAGAATTACTTAGAAAACTTAATTTATTTCAGTAAAAAAAAGAAGTGAAACTCGTGCTTAGTCTATCGAGTCACAACAAAGAGATGATTTGTTACTAGGGGTGTCAGGCGATTACAATGTTTTATTGTAATTAATCGCATGACCTCAATAGTTAACTCACGATTAATTACAAAGTTTATATCTATTCTAAACCATTTATTCTTTGTGTTTAAAGATTCTGTATGAAAGGAATTTTTTTTATTGAACTACTGCAAAAGCCATATTCAAATTGATCACTTTTAGGTTACACCCGGTCCATATTTCCAATGATAGCGATCCTATTTGCACACAGTTACACCAATGCAAACTACAACCACAATAATAGGTGAGTATTATATGTATTGATTTTAATTCATGTATTATTATTTTTTTCTTCTTCCAGGCCCGGCATGCTGGGATCGAACATGGGCAACTTCCCGTGGCTGGCCGACTCGTGGCCCACTCCCAACCTCATCCACGACAGCAAAGATTCCATCAACTGCTGCTCTGGCAAACTCGACTCCGAGAAATATTACAACGGTTAGTAAACACGTCCGCATGTGACGTTCTGGCGTGACGTTCCACATTTCCGCGCAGCTGTCGGTATGGCCGACCACCACTCGGAGAAGCGCAACATGGCGTCCAGCGACAGTCCCATCTACAGCACCATCTACAGCACCATCAACGCGGCGGCGGCGGCGGCGGCCGAGGAAGACCTGCTGAGCTACTACGACACCTACTCCAGCGCCTCCTACAAGCAGGGGCCCGACCCGTACAGCAGCAGCCCGGCGCTGTCCAACAGTGGCCTGGTGGCTGTGGAGCAGGACCTGGACCAGTGGACCATCCGGTCTGGACACTCCACCTCCGAATACGCCAAGCTGCACTACTCCAAGAAGAGCAGCGGTGAATTAATTGCTCCTTTGTCATCTTTTGTTACTGGAGCATGATGAGGACTTAACAAGGTTGCACAATGTATTGGTTACGTAAATGTCTGCTGCCATGGCAACTAAACAGGATACTCTGCCGAGGGACAGCATTACAATAGCATGTCCTTGCATCGGTGAATCCATGCTTTTCACTCATAAGGAGCTTTGTTTGTAAACACCCAACTCGATTCAATTGATTATTATTTTTTTGCACTTGAAGAATTGCAGCTCAAGAAACTTAACATTCTTTACTAGTGCAATAATAAGTTGATAGTTAATATAAAACAAAATGCTCAGCCTTGTTAGTCATGCAGGGGTAATGTGTATCTGAATTTATTTATTTATTTATTTTAAACATCAAAACAGTACACCTTAGTGTTGATAAGTGATGATATACAGTGTATGTGTCGCAAAAATAAGACAAGGCAAAACAAAAAAAGTAAAAAATAAAGCATGTTACCTTTCGAGGTCTCACAATATGAGCTGATTGTGTGACATCATCCACAGCAGTAGTCCATGTGAAACAATAATTGGGGTGAAAAAAGACACAGAAAGACACATTAATCCAGCGTTTCTGCAGGTATCAGCAAATCGAATTTAATATTGTTTTTTTAATCCAGTTTAAAACCAGTTGAATGCCCACGTCCAGCTGCATATACACACACGCACACCCACATTCTTACATTGCCTGGCTATCAGTTGGTTAATTTTTTTTAAATCATAATTAATGGCATGATTTCCACAATTAACTCACAATTAATCGCAAAAAAATATTGCTTATTCTATATCCGTTTTAAATTTACATTGAAATAAAAATTTTCATACCCTTGTTAATTAACCTAAAAGTTGACAAATATGTTTAAGTATAGTTGTAACTTCATTCATAAAAAAAATTATAGTCATTTATAAAATAATTCTAAGTTTTAAAAAAAGATATACAGTACTATAGAGTTAAAATGAATGTAAAACATTGATTTGTCCATTTGATTTATTTTGAGATAATTTTTCTGCCTCTAGATTGCATTAGCATTTCATGTTGTACATTGTTCTTTTAAAATTAATACTAAATGAATTGGAAAAAGAAGGAACTTGTGGACTCCTGCCCATTTTGTTCATTGTTAACTTAAAATTAATGCTTCTGGACATCAAATCCTTGTTAATGCCATTTAAAAAAAAAATTTTTTTTTTGCAGAGTCCATTTAATGAATTTTAATGACCTGCGGTAACCCTGTTGTCCAATTATTCTCATTTTAAGTGACATCCACCACGGAAGTCCGTGTTGTGGAATAAGTGTTGCAAATTAAACACCAAATAAAAAAACTATTAAATGACAAGTATCGTTGTATCGGCATGTCTCCCTCCCTTTGAAGGTCCTCGAAGCTGGGGAGAAAAAAAAATCCTAATGAGTTAGTGTCCTTCATGCTGTGACAGGTGAAGCAAGTGGACTGAAGTGTTCACTGAAGCATGTTGTCATAATTGTACTCTCGGTAGAGAAACTGGCCAAGCAGAGATCCACCGGGTCGGTGTGCACGCCTCCGCCGCCGCCTCTCACCTGGGTGGACGTGCTGTCTCTTCCTCTTCCTGCCAACAAGGACGGACGTCGCCCAGAGGCGGACCATGAGGACCAGCGCAGGTGAGACGGCTATCAATCTTCTCTTTACTTGAGTATTTTTGGAAAAGTCGCTTTTTAACGGCAATAGATGGATTGGCGACTGCAAAAGTCTCATTTCATTTCAAGACTCAAGTTGACAACATCTGCGTGTCTAACTATTCCATGCAAACTTTTGGAGTGAGTGCCGCTTTAGCAAATGAACATGCGGCGGTGTCTGCAGGCGGCGCTCTGTGCTTCCGGAGTGTTGTGCGTCTCCTCTAACCGCGTGTGACAGGTTGGATTGCAGACATAACGGCCTGGCAGGGCAGGGCCGCTCTGACCGTGCCGTGTCTTTACTGATGGCATGAACCGTAATCTGACAGCATGAATTAATTTGTTATGTTTTGCACTGACATGTCCCACGTTTTAATTGAGCCTGTTGGCATTGACAGTGTTGGTCACAAAAGTGCTCGTGGTACTTTGGAATGGAAGCAACTGTATGGAAATGTTTGTTTGGAGACTGCTAAGTTAAATAATCGATTCTCATTTAGTACGATTCAGAATTGATTTTTAAATGTCCCAAAATCGATTTTATTTACATTATTTTATACTGTCTTCCCTTTGTTTGTGTGTGCCTTTATTGGGAGCGCTGTTCATGTTGTACCATATTTGGTACACTTATATGATTATTATTGTCTGATATTATTGTTTAGCATGTTAAGTGATATTTTTCTAATTTTGTATATTTCGATTTTATTTTTTTTTTTTATTTATTTTTTTTCTTCTTTAAGAGCTCAGTATTGTTCATTCGGAAATGTCATCATCATTGCTCTTTTTTTTTTTTTTTTTTTTTTTTAAATATATATATATATATATATATACACATATATACATACATATATACATACATACATACATACATTTTTTTTTTTTTGTGTGTGTGTGGGTGAGTATGTGTGTGTGCGTGCGTGCGTGCGTGCGTGTGTTTGTTAGCTCACCAGAAAACCTATTAGAAAAAAAATCTCATACCGTTCACCTAAATCGAACACCAGGAGACCCGAGGGGACCGAAGAAAACCAAGGAAGGTGAAATCCAGCACCGACCAGACACCCCCCACCAGAACTCCTCCCCAGCCCAAGAAACATCCAGACCCCAACAAATCCAAAAAACATAAAATCAGGGAGGCCTCAAGAGACCAACGGAGAGACCGAGAAAAGGAAGGAAGGACAGACGAAGCCGCGTGAGATCCGAGACACCAGCCTCCACCGATTCAATAACCTGAGGAGGAAACAGATTGTGTCTGAGTTTCGGTAGATGCTGGTGTGGTGGACCTGGCATGCATGAAAATCTCCACCAAAGAGGGGAGCCGTCGACCCCCGCCGGAACAGAGCAAGCGCAACACCTCAGGGCCCCCCAGGCCGCGGCAGCGCCAAAGGACGACCCCCGGGCTCCACCAGGGCCACCGGCCGGAGAGCAAACCCAGGAGCAGGAGCGCCCCCCGCCCCAACACGGCCCGCGCCCCCGGCCCAACGCAGCAGGACGGGGCACTGCAGGCCCACCAGGCACCCCACCGGCCCCCAACCCCCGCCCCCCCACAACCCCCCGCCCCCCATCCACCCCCGCCACCCACCCCAACCCAGCCCCAGCCGCCCCCATGCCCCCAATCCCCCAGACACCCCCCACCCCCAGCACCCCCCCACCCCGCAACCCCCACCACCGCCCCCCCCCAACAAAGCCGCCCCCCCCCCCCGACCCCACCCCGACCAACCGGCAGCCCCCCAACCCCCGACCCCCAGCCCCCGGGGACCACCCGCACCCAGGCACCGGCGCCGAAGAGGGGCCGGACAGCGGAGCGGAGAGGGCAGCCGCGCCCACCCCACCCCCCGCCGTGTGGAAGGACGGAACACCGGGGGCAGAAGGGGGAGATGGGGGCACCGGAGGGCGGCCGACACCCCCGAACCCCAGGCCCAGCGGGGGAAGGCCCCGGTCGTCACCCCAGCGTTCTTTGTGAAAATTAACCCCTGTTACTGAGTCCGCCAGCTCGCGGACTGGCGAACTCTATATTTCGATTTTATTGAGTTATTTTTACTTAACAAAAAAAAAAGTACTTGAGTACCTTTTTTTCCTTCTGAGTACTTTTTATTTATTTATTTATTTTTTACTCATACTCAAATAATTATTTAAATGACTACTTTTTACTTTGACTTGATTCCCATCATTCTAAACTAACAGTACTCCTATTTGAGTACAAATTTTGTTCTTATAAAATACAAGATTATAGAATGCTATTTTCTTATCGAAACATACATTGAAAAACTTGAACGTGTTTTATGGAATTACTCTGGTTTAAAAGAGTGGGCAACACCTATCTGGGCTCTGACTGTGTAGAATTGAAAACAAGGTCAACAGATACCTTTTAATACATGTTACAAAATTGAAGATGAACAAATATGTAGCTGGGGATCCAATAAAATATGTGATCATGACAAAAATTTTAGCACCTAGCCGACTGTATGCTAATGCTAACAAATCACAGAAATCATTCTTTACCAGTAAAGTAGGTTAAATCATCCCGTTTATGACCATCATTATGTTTAAAATATGAAAAAGAAAAAGGCACTTGTTAGATGTCATGAATATTCAGTCGACTCATGCTTCTGTGTGTCATCCTTGTCTCGTAGCTCCGGGGAGGACGAGGACGACTGGTGTCCCCCGCTGCCCGCCAGAACTTACCTGATGGACGAATCTTCCGCCGCCCTCCAGCCGCCCCGCTCGGCCACGTCCTCCCCTCAGCGGGACGCGCTGAACCCCGGCGACAGTCCCCGTCCGCAGCACGTGGACCTGCTGGCCCGTCAGCACTCCCACTGCTCCCAGTCCAACCCGGATCTGTTCACCAAAACCGCCGAGTCGCACCACGGCAGCAGCCGCTGGGCGGAAACCTTGAGGGGCGACGGCCTCTACAAAGGTCAGTTGGAATCGGGCCTCACGTGAGCCAAAAATCGTGTCACATTTATTTTTCAAGCTCTTCCGATCCTTGAGGGTGATCACCACGCTTTCTTGTCAGGACAATCTCCCGCCGCGCTCGGCGATTTGAGCCCCGCGGCTCTGGCGCACAGATGCAGGAATAAGAAGAAATCCCCCAAGGATGGAACACTTAGACGGGAGCCGCACAGCCAAGCAGGTATGACGCATTCTGTAGCATTGTCTTCAATCTGGCCCAGTTTTTTTTTCTTTTCGAAATTGCCTGATGATGAACCGTCTACCAGCCTTAGCACCATCATGACACTTGAGTCTAATGTAGTTAGAACTTGAAAAAAATAATAAGACACAACAGTAGTAGGGCAGTCAAAGAGCATTAGAACACTGGCCCCTTCGGCGAGGACTCATTACAGAATCTATCAACATTTTGTAAAAACACAATATAACAACATGCAACTGTGCCACCTTGTGCCAGAATCACAACATGACAGCACTTCGACACACTAATTGCTTTGTGTGTTTTTTGCTAGTCCAACTTTGCAACAGCCAATCATAAGACGGACAAATGCTGATGTTATCGTGAGTGAGCCAGTCATCTTAAATAGCCTCTCCTGGGCTTCATATGGCGTCAAAGCACTAACTGTTACTGTTGAACTTGTCTGCATCCTTCTATTGATGTTGCACTTTCCTAAAAAGAAGAGATCAGTGTCGATATATACAGTAGGCCACACGCTAAAAACTGTTAAGCCTGGTTCCCACGGCAGGAGAATTGACCCGATTTTAACCCCGAATTTCCCCTCCCGACAATCGCGAGGATGCGCCGACACGCAAACTATAATATTAACAGATAATCCTGCCGTGCGTGTTGACACCACATGCAGCGCATCCCGATATCGGGCCAGCAGGTGGCAGCAGAGTATAAAAGATCAACCAGGGCCATGTTGCAAAGAAAACTCTTGTTTTAAACAGATTTGTGAATAATGATGAAACTTAGCTATAGCTGCTTTTTTTCCCCTGATGAAAGAAGAGACTCTACTCTTTCTTTTGGTAGGTTCCCTGTTTTTATAGCAATAGAACACAATATTCTGTAAACCTTGCAAGATCCGGTAAAACGGCCGGGAGCGAAGGGGGTTGCTTCAGTGAAAATGGCTGGGAGGGAATGTGTTCTATTTTCAGAATGAAAATGGATACAATAATACAAAATGAAATGGACGCATTACCACATAAACCAGATTAAAAAGTCTAGAAGCATTCGTTGAAAACATATACACCGGATATATTGCACATAGTCTGCATAAAGTAGGTGATATATAAGTGTTAAGCATTAAATTGCAACAAAGGCCATCTGTGGCCACGGGGGCAGCCATCTGCCTCCCTCAGGCCTATTTTCTCCCCAATACCAGTTATAACTAAGCATGGTGTTTATTTCCCACATGGCCATAGAGCTGCCCCCTCCTCCGGCCCCTCCGGCCCCTCCGGCCATTGGGAACCCCCCGCAGCCTCCCGCCGACGTTGCCACGCTCGCAAGCCACGGGCGTACCTCCCCCCACCGGAGAGCAGCCACAAAATGGTCGTCACAGGGTAGGTGGCTGTCAAGATAACAACGCAACAGCTGGGTGACTTTTAATGTGATTGTCATGTCAATCCACGTATCAGGATTGGAGGGGGGGGGGGGGGGGGGTCCGTACAATCACATAGGGTTTAACCTATATACTGTATATGTGTAGAAATAAAATAAAGTGATCCGCTTGTCATCTCCAGATGAGAATGTAATCCAGTACGGGTCGTCAAACCAGATGTCAGACTACGGGTCGCTCGGCGGCGTTTTTTCCCGATCGCCAGCTTCTGGACACATGAAGGACCGGGTAATCATGCGCTAACCACCTAGCTGCTAGCTATACACACCACTGACCCAATTAGGAAAGACATAGTCTTGTCATTTCCTAATTATGTTCTGCCGTGCTTGACAACAAACATAATAGCTAAAATTGTAAATGATGTTGAAAGTTTCTGATAAGCAACAAAGGGCAGGAAAAACATGAACAAAAATGGTTTGATGAGCTAACGTTGTTTGACAGATTCTGTTATGTTGTAATGAGATGAAACTAAATAGATTTTTGATTATTCTGCTTAGCAACAAGGACCAGGAAGGAGATTTTTTTTTAACCCTATAACGCCAAACATATCATATTAAATACAAGACATTTCGAGCCCTCTATTTCATGAGTATAATCTTTTTTTTCCCCCTGACGTATATGATCTGACACATGCTTCCACTAGAGGGCAGTATCACCCAGCCAATGGCTTTTCCAGCAACCTTGCAATATCGCACCAATTGAGCTATACTTGGATTTTTTGAAATACTTATATGTTTGATATGTTTTTTAAATTATTTTTTATATTTTTATATTATTATTTTTGACAGTTATAAATTGCGAATTTTAAAGCGTTGTGACTGGATGTATCAAATATGACACAAATCAAAAGTCATATGTGGAAGTTGATTTTCAAAAAAATTGTTTGTTCAAAAGGACCAATTAAAATAATATTTACAAAGAATCCGAATTTTCTCTCATACATTTCATGCTTCAGGCTTTATAGAGTTAATTCTATGTGTCTCCTAGTATCTGCTTAGTAACAAGGAACGTGAAAAAATAAATTTCTGTTGAACAACAGTTTAGCAGCCAGTTAAGATTTTAATTCAAGAACCCAGAAACTAAATCGTGTTGCTTTGACTGCTAGACATTCTTCATTCTGCAAACATTCTTAAAACGCATTCACTGCCACTGACGGCTATAGACGTCAAAAATTCATTTGAACTATTTATTAGTTTCACATTTTTTTCCACTTTTGTTAACAGGAGTATGAAAACCTAGATTTTTTTTATTGTACATTTAGAACAGATATAATTGTTTTGATGAATCGTGAGTTAACTATTGAAGTAATGCTGCGATTGATTACAATTTAAAAAAAATATTTTCTGACGCCCATAATTTTTAATAATCTTTTCTTTTTTTAAATTAGGGTTAGGGGCATCAGGCAATTAATTTTTTAAATTGTAATTAATCACATGACTTCACTCGTTAACTCTTTTATGTCTGTTCTGTTGTTGACAAAAGTGGGAAAAAAATGTGAAACTAATAAAAATAGTTCAAATGAATTGTTGACGTCTATAGCCGTCAATGGCAGTGAATGAGTTAATGTGTGTAAAGTTTGTCTAGCAACAAAGACAAAGAAAAAAACCTGTTAATCTCCATGCAAGATCACTAACACAAGCTTCCAGTACATATCGCAGATTAGCATCGCTAACTTTGCTACTTTTATTTCCTTCCAGAACCTCATGTGAGCCGACACTTTCTCCAGTTCCGTCTTTGTGAGCCTTTCATTGATAAATTGGGGAAAAAAAGAAAAGAAAAAGACTTCACATCCAAGCTGTGTGTAAAATATCCAGACTCAATCCACGGCACCCTCTCACCATTCCTACAGCCAGACTGGATTATCTAAATAAAAATAAAGTGTACATAATGCTAATCAATAGCCACCATGAAACTGCACATTTACAATACAGTGACAGGTGTGTGCGTGTGTGTGCATGTGTGTGTGTGTGTGTGTGTGTGTATGTGTTTAATGTTTGCATTGACTGTGCCAAAGTCAGGAGGCCACAACAGTGATGGTGTGCTCTCTACTTGCATTTGTAATCCTATGCTGCTATTTACACACACATACGCACGCACTCACACACAAGCACGTCAGGCTTGTCCTGTGCTTTTCTGTCCACTTATTCAAGCAACACAATCAAACTATTGCAAAGCAACAGCGCCCACTAGTGTCCCAAATGGGAATTGCACCCCTGGTAACTGACTGGGACAAGAACATTTAAATAAATACATGTATT
The DNA here is from genome assembly GCF_054856555.1 of Leptonotus elevatus. Taxonomy (NCBI): domain Eukaryota; kingdom Metazoa; phylum Chordata; class Actinopteri; order Syngnathiformes; family Syngnathidae; genus Leptonotus; species Leptonotus elevatus. Next base: position 19,398,922 of record NC_141245.1, on the reverse strand, counting down.
TGGTTGTGAAATAAACTATTATTCTACAGTCATATAATAATAAATATTTTTGGTTTATGCGCAAACTTTCATATTTATTTAGTGTATTTGTTAATTATTGGACCATTTAATCAAATCTATTTTAAATACATAAATATGTTTGTAAAATAAACATTAAGATTACTGGAAATTTCAAAGATTTTCATTTGGTATTTGTTTATTTGGGGGGGGGAAATATTACATAAATGCATATTTTAAACATGAAACAAGAATGAATATTTACTATTTGTGACATAAACAGTTATTTTCTATTAAATTCTAATTAATTACATTTATTTTTGATTAACTACATTACTTTATACAAGGATTTCCCAACTGTATAAATAAATACAGTAGTAGATTTTTTTCTCATTTCAAATTTCAATTATTTGGTAATTAATTTCATATTCTATATATGAATTAAATGTTTTAATAAAATAAGATGCCGATATTTAAATTGTTACCAACTTAATTTGATTTATCTATCAGATTCGTGGACAATTTAATAAAAGAATATATATGTATAAAGAAATATACATTGAAAGTTATTTCAGAATCTATTCCAAATAAAAATTAATTAAACAATGTACTTTGTTATTTTGTGGAAAATGTTGTTGATTCTCATTTTAACAATGTTCTATACGTTTGTTCATTTGGGGACAACTTACATACAGCAATTCCCGTTAAGATATCAAAAAGACTATAGATAATATGTATATTATATGATATAATAATAATAGTTTCATATTGTTGCTTTGAAAAGGACCCAATCATAAAGTTGATGCGGGATGTCCCTAATTGGATCTCATTTCAATGTTATGTAAATATGTTTGCTTCCAGTTTTGTCATGCCAGCTGCAGTACAGTTGATGAAAACGGGAGCTTTGGCTGGAGAGACAAAATTCGTTTTTTGTCAAAGCAACGACGATATCGTGAAGAAGATTTTTGAATGTATCGCTGAGGAAGTGTTCGTAAAGTGTGAACGCATGTGTGTGTACTTGTTGATGTGAGTTGGCGTTGGTGTGCGCGTGTGTGTGAATACTGTACTGTGACACCCCTGTACATCACCACTGGCTTTGATCCATTCATTATTTTTAATAAATCAATTTTTAAAATTCTGAAAGATTGCTGTCTTTGTGGAAATGTGCTTTTATTCACTTCATTTGAATATTTATGAAATGCTAGGTTAGCTTGCAAAGTATATATAACCTCCCCTGAAAATGCTTTTATAAATCAAAATATAAATGCTTTCTTCTATACCACTTTTCTTCCAAATGTTTTTATTCTTTGAACATTTTCAACAAAAAAAATCTTTTTTTTTCTTTTTTTTTCTGAAAATATTATTTCTTTGGAAAATGTGTTTATACTTGAAACATCATATCATGTATATACATTTAAAGCATTGTATTATGTTTTTCTCAAACTATTTTTTATCATGCATTTCATTGTTGTGAAATTTTCAACTAAAAACCCTAATTCTATTTTAAAACCCTAATTTCAAACCCTAACCCTATTTTAAAACCCTGCTTCGAAACTGTAGACCTAGTTTAATATCCACCTTTGAAACCTTAATCCAAACTTGAAACCCTAATTTTAAACATTAACCCGAGTTTAAAACCCTACTTTGAAACCCTTCAACCCTTCTCTGAAACCTCATTTTGAAACCCCAACCTCTCATAAAACCATATTTTGACACCTTAAATCTATTTTAAAACGCTAATTTGAAACACCAACCCTAGTTTAAAACTCTCATTTGAAACCTCAACCCCATTTTAAAACCCTAATTTCAAACCTTAATCCTAGTACAAAATCCTAATTTGAAACCGAAATTCATAGTATAAAATCTTATTCCTGATTTGAAACTCTAGCCTATCCCTAATTTGAAGGCCTAACCCTAATTTGACTTGGAACCCTACCCAAATCATAATAATAATCACCGAAGTAGTAATGGTTTCTGACCTTAAAAAAAAAAAAAAAGTGAAAGTAGCACTAAATAAGTTTGGTTGAGTGGCCATCAATTGTCCTTGGAAGTTTTTTGTTGCCGTTTGAAAGGAAAGCGCACAGTCAGCACGTTTACCTTTCGAGGGTTTTGTGTTTTCAGCAGATTCCCTCCGACAACAAAAACGGCGCGCGCGTGATTGGTCGCGTCCGCATTGTTGCGCGTTTCCGTCCGGCAAACAAAACTTTCACGACGCTTGCGGGCCACACTCGCCTCGTCTGCGTGCGCGTCGAATCATCACGGCGGCTCTCCACTTCGCTTTGGGAAAGGAAAGCAACGCGTGGCAGGTGAGAAGAGCAACCACACATTCACCTCATCCTGCTTGCACATCGAATCTAGTGTCTGAAGAAAATTTAATCAAAAAAATCTCATCATCGTGTAAGTAATAGAAACGGCCATTTGGGGGTCACGCCAATGAAATTGTGCGTTAGCTGCGGCCCTGAAGATGAATTTCTTTCTCGTGTCTTTTTTTATTTGAAATGAGCGCATCCTTCTTTTTTTCACCCGATAAAGACGACAGTCCATTTTGACAGACATGTATGCATACTGTATATTTTGCGTGCCAGTATGTACAGCTTCATGGGAGGCGGCTTGTTCTGCGCCGGAGTGGGCAACATCCTCCTGATCGTTTCCACGGCAACCGACTATTGGATGCAATACCGGCACTCCAGCAACTACATGCACCAGGGCCTGTGGCGCTACTGCGTGCCTGGCAAATGCATGACACACACGGACAGCATTGGTAAGGTTGCATTTGTGTATCATAACAAATTATTAGGTACAGCCAGGGACCCAAAAGATCGGCCCTGACAATTTCGATTTCGCCCTCTCTTGGGGTAAAATAGACTGAAATACTAATGAAGTAGCACCGTATTGACCCCAAAATACGTCGGCCCACCGGGCATCTGCCCTGTATGCCAGATGGCCAGTCCAGCCCTGGGTAGGCTACAGCATGTCACGACATCCACGACAAGAATTGCTATAAGCGTACCAGATATCAGTATCGGTCGATTTTTTGATTTGATTTCATTTTTTTTGATTGCTGGTGAGTGGGATTGGGAAGTTATGACTTGCTTTTGCGGTTGGCAGCGTACTGGGACGCCACGCGGGCCTTCATGATCCTGTCCCTGCTGGCGTGCTTCATCGGCATCGTCATCGGCGTCATGGCCTTCATCCATTACTCCTCCTTCGATGGCTTTGACAAGACCTTTGCCGCCGGCATCCTCTTCTTCATCTCCTGTGAGCCATAAAACATCCCTCCGGCCAATATACTGTATGCATATTAAAATACAGTAAAAAGATGTTTACTTACAATTCCTAGAATCAACTCTTCAGATTCTTGGAGACTTTTTGTTGAAATGTTATATTTTTTTTCTCATAATATATATATATATATATATATATATATATCAAATTATTCCGATTCTCCTCACAAAAATACATGTACACATCATTGCCCAAAAAAATTATTCACATTTTTTTCCCAGAAAAAAATGCATTTGTTAATTTTTTTTAGATTTAGCTGAGTTTACTACTACTTACTTTTTTTCTCCAAAAATTGCAAACTTTTTCTGAGAAGTATTTTTTTTAGATCAGCATATTCTGTATTTTATTTCTCATATTTTTCCCCAGAAATATTTACAAAAACACGATTTTTTTGCAAAGTTTTTTCTTTTTGAATTTTGAATTTTTTTTCTCAGCAAAATATTTTTCAGTTCAGTCCAGATTTTTTTTTTTATTATTTAAATTTCACTTGAATTTCTATCCTCAAAATATTTCGATTTTCAGGTAATTGTGAGAGAAAAAAAATCAGATTTTTTCACACAGAGACTTTTTTTGTTAAATATTCAAATAATTTCTTTCACAAAACCATAAGATTTTTCTCAACAACAAAAAAAATTCTTAAAAATGCTGGGGGAAAATCATGCGATTTTTTTTTGGGGGGGGGGGGGGGGGGTCTAAAAAATATTTCTTTTTTTTCTTGGTTTTGACATAATATTGCCTTGGTATTTTGTACGCGTGTAGGTTTCTTCGTGCTGCTGGCCATGGCGGTGTACACGGGCGTGACGGTCAACTATTATGGCAAACGTTACGGGAGCTGGCGCTTCTCCTGGTCCTACATCATGGGCTGGGTAGCCGTGGTGCTCACCTTCTTCTCAGGTATTCCTCTTCCTCCTCATCATCATCATGAATTTGAAGTGTTTTTTATTTTTTGTATTTTTATTTTGTTGTAGGTATCTTCTACATGTGCGCCTACCGCATGCACGAATGCCCCCGCAACTCAAACTCGCGCTGACCTCACCGAGATGCCAACTCCCAATATCGTTGCCTCTTCAAGCCTCATGAATATTCACGAGCAAGCTAAATAAACCACTAAGTGCATATGACTGGTTGCCATGTTGTTGTCTACAAGAAAGAAAAAAAAGAAATAAGAAATTACTTGCAAAAAGAAGGTAATGACTGACTGTTAATATTAGAAAATGTCAGACATCACCCTGTAATAGTCTGTAGTACGGTATGACGCCACATGGTGGCGCCTCTTTTGTTATGCCGTCAAATCTTTCAGTACACTTTATGGTCGTAAACGGTCACGTGTACAAGTTCGCTTCGCTCTTCCAGTAACTCGTGGTAGAGCAGAGAAATAATTTTTTTTGTCAACTAAATAAAGTGAGTGCATGTGGAAAGTAACACGGGCACGTCTTTGCTCCTTTTGGCAACAACGCCCGTCTTTGCCGAAGGTTCAAACCACCACGCGTTACAACCCCAAATGACAAATTAGGGATTGATCTTTGAATTTCTTTTTTTAAGATTAGACACGGAAAACGTCGCTTCATTCATTGTATGCCAACTTTCTCTTCCTAAAACGAGACCGCACAAAAAGAGAGAAAACTATTTCCTCTCTATCTTGATTTAAATAATCTGGTGCTTCCAACTTTCCATGTTTATCAACACCCCTGAAAATATCAGTTTTCAAAATGTTTTTCTTCATAAATACGCAGCTGTATTCATGTCCATTTGTCAGTGGACATATTTTTTGAAAAGCATTTGGGTAGTGGCATTCTGCTCATTTAACAAGTACAATTTATCAACAAAACGTACACAATTTCAATAAATTCAGCCGATGAGCCGTCTTTAATCAAAAAAATGAATTTTCTGGCAAACAAGGACTATAACAACTTTGATGCTTTTGAACAATTTTATTAAGGAAAAAAAAGTTTTGGAATGGAAAAGACTGAGAACGGAAGAATTCCAGGTGCAACGCCAAAGTGTCAGTTTGTGTGCAAAAAGAGCCCAAAGCCAGTGAAAGTACGTCAAAAGCCACTACAGACAAATAAGTGAGTCAAAAGAAGCAGTTGTCAGTCAAGGCATTACACTTCTGTCACGGTGGACTGGCTTTGGCATTAGTCCACCTCCTCGATGGTGGGTCCAGACGAGCCCGAGCCTGCTCCGGGAGCGCCGCCTGCTCCAGGGAAAGCTCCACCTCCCGGCATTCCGCCCGGCATGCCACCCGGCATGCCGCCCGGCATGCCACCGGCCCCCTGGTACAGCTTGGTCATGACCGGGTTGCAAACCTTCTCCAGCTCTTTCTGCTGGTGGTCAAACTCATCTTTCTCAGCAGACTGAGGATGAGGAGGGAGATGAAGGGAAAAAAATCATTCAATAAAGATCTTAAAAATAATCCAACATGAAAGTCACGCCATGGTGTCAGGATTGTACCTGGTTCTTGTCCAGCCAGCTGATGACCTCGTTGCACTTATCCAGAATCATCTTCTTGTCTTCGTCGCTTATTTTGTCCTGCAGCTTTTCGTCCTCCACGGTGGACTTCATGTTGAAGGCGTAAGACTCCAGGCCGTTCTTGGCGGCCACCTTGCCCCTCTGAACGTCGTCCTCGGCCTTGTACTGCTCCGCCTCGTGCACCATGCGGTCGATGTCGTCCTTGCTTAGACGACCTGAGGGCAAAGGGCAACGGAAAGAAAAAGTTCACTTCTAAATGTGAGGATTTTTTTGCCTTAAAATGGCTAAAATAAAATAAAGTAAGGTAAATGCAAGTTCTACAAACTAGAAAACATTCTTCTGTGAGAAATAATGTTTCTCGGGGAAAGAAGAGAGGAAAATAGTCTACCACCAAAATAATTCAGTTTTTCCTTTAAATCTTGACTTCCTATTTTGGTGCTTTTTCCTCAAACTTTTGCAACAATATTCTTGAGGAACAGGAGTAAATACATTTTATTGGGGGGGGGGGGGTTAAAAAAAACAACAACGACTCATTTTTAGATAATTGTTATATCCAGTACCCTTAAGTAGTGATGCACCAATTATTCGGCCACCGAAAATGGCAAAAATATGCATTCAACCGAAATAAAATTAAAGCCGAAAAATGTTGTGGTGGCGCAAGCCACAAAAAAAACGCTGCAAGCAAGCGTCTGTTTGAATTAAACACCAAACGCGGTTTAATTGCTCGCTGGCGTTTCACCTTGCAAGTACCGGCAGCTTCATTGCTCACACTGAAGAAGGAGAGGTGCGTCGCTGGATAAACTATTTTACAGCATTTCGAGAAAAAAACAAAAAAAAAAACAGAGCGCTGCCCACAACTGCACTACGGGTGAGCCACTCTTTCTCCCGCAGCGCTTTCCATTTAAAAGAGCCCCTCGACCGCTTCCACTTTCTCACCGGCATCCTGGTGGCCATGCTAAATACTTTAGCTAATGTTAGCACTATTGCTATCAAGAGTTTTAAACACTTACCGCCATCTCCGGGTGACTAGACCTGTACAGGACGCCGTGTGTGACTTTGCAGTACGTTCCCGAAGCCGATTGGCTGGTGTGAACAAATTAATTAATGAATTAAATTTTAAACGTTGGCGAATATGTGAACGCACCATGTCCCGCTCCAAATGCGCCATCCGCATCTGTGCCCGCCGGTGCGAACTAATGTACGTTGACTATAAAGTGCAACCGCACCACCAGAAAATGTGCAACCCTCGTTTGGCGTACCATTGGCCAAATGTCTGCGGCGTGGACGCATTTCCATTTATAATGTGCTTTGTTAAAATGCCAGTGCTAAATAAATAATTATTATAAATGCAATGATAGTAAAAAAAAAGAATTAAAAAAAAAAAAAATCGCCATAATTTTAGTTTTGGTTTTCAGCCAAGCATTTCTAATTTTCGGCCAAAAATTTTCATTTCGGTGCATCCCTACTTTTTAGTAATACAAATTTCTTAAACCATACAACTTGTTTCCAAAATAGGACTTCCCCAAAAGTATTGTAATATCACACCTCCCCACCCAAAAAATATCAACTTTTCGGGTATTATTTTTTCCCCCTAGAAATAAATCTCAATGATCACATTATGATGTTTTTCTTGAAATCTTGTCTTTTGTAACATTTACCTTTTAAATCTCAAAACAAAAATGAACCTCTATTCCCAAATGCACTTTCTTCTTCTCAATATTTCATCTTTCATTTGAAAATAACCCACTTGTAAGATCCACCCGTTTACCAAACCACTTACAATTTCTCCCGTAGCATGATTTTATTTTTATTTTTTGGTCATGCGCACCTTTGTCATTTGTGATGGTGATCTTGTTCTCCTTGCCGGTGCTCTTGTCAGCCGCGCTGACGTTCAAGATGCCATTGGCGTCGATGTCAAAGGTCACCTCAATTTGAGGAACACCTCGAGGGGACGGGGGGATCCCGGCCAGCTCAAATTTCCCAAGGATGTTGTTGTCTTTGGTCATGGCCCTTTCGCCCTCGAACACCTGCAGGCGCGACCCGCTCCGTTAGTTCTTTTTTTTGTCACGTGCGTTTGTGACGGAGATGGCGGCGGCGAGTTGTACCTGAATGAGCACGCCGGGCTGGTTATCGGCGTAGGTGGTGAACACCTGCATCTGCTTGGTGGGGATGGTGGTGTTCCTCTTGATGAGCGCCGTCATCACGCCGCCGGCCGTCTCGATGCCCAGAGACAAGGGCGTCACGTCCAGTAGCAGCAGGTCCTGAACTTTCTCAGACTTGTCGCCTGACAAGATGGCGGCCTGCACGGCTGAAACGAAACAACAAAATTAGACGATGTTTTGATTCTTTCCGTTGGGATTTTGGCTTCCAACTCGATACCTGCGCCGTAAGCCACAGCTTCGTCGGGATTGATGCTTTTGTTGAGTTCCTTCCCGTTGAAGAAGTCCTGCAGCAGCTTCTGAATCCTGGGGATGCGCGTGGAGCCTCCCACCAGGACGATCTCGTTAATGGCCGACTTGCCCAGCTTGGCGTCGCGCAGCGCCTTCTCCACGGGTTCCAGGGTGCCGCGGAACAGGTCGCCGTTCATCTCCTCGAAGCGGGCCCTGGTGATGGAGGTGTAGAAGTCGATGCCCTCGAAGAGCGAGTCGATCTCGATGCTGGCCTGCGTGCTGGAGGACAACGTGCGCTTGGCGCGCTCGCACGCCGTGCGCAGGCGCCGCACCGCGCGCTTGTTGTCGCTGATGTCCTTCTTGTGCTTGCGCTTGAACTCCGAGATAAAGTGGTTGACCATGCGGTTGTCGAAGTCCTCGCCGCCGAGGTGAGTGTTGCCCGCCGTGGACTTCACCTCGAAGATTCCGTCCTCGATGGCCAAGATGGAAACGTCGAAGGTGCCGCCGCCCAGGTCGAAGATGAGGACGTTTTTTTCAGAGCCGACCTGCGATGGGAAAATCAAATTGCAGCTTGGATCAAGTTTATTTATATAGCACTTGTCAACACACAGTGCTGCACTAAGATAAAATCAGAAGGGGAGAACGAAAAAAAAAAAAAGTCCTCACCTTCTTGTCCAGGCCGTACGCGATGGCTGCGGCGGTGGGTTCGTTGATGATGCGAAGGACGTTGAGCCCGGAGATGGTTCCGGCGTCTTTGGTGGCCTGGCGCTGAGAGTCGTTGAAGTAAGCTGGTACGGTCACCACGGCGTTGGTTACGGGCTGCGAAAAACAAAACAATACTCAACAACGGAAAAGTCGCACCGTGGCCTACAACGTTGGGACCAACTGTCATGACATTTTTGCAAAAAACTAAACACAATTTTACATCACATTCACTCATTTTCACGGTGGCGCAAACCGCTTAATGCCGCCATCTTTTGGAGAGAATAAACGCAAAAGCGCATGCAGCCGACATACCTTGCCGAGGTACGCTTCTGCAATCTCCTTCATTTTGAGGAGCACCATGGAGGAGATCTCCTCGGGGAAGAAGGCCTTTTTCTCGCCCTTGTACTCCACCTCGACTTTGGGCCGCGTGTTATCGTCGATGACAGTGAAGGGCCAGTGCTTCATGTCAGACTGAACTACATCATCGGTAAAGTGGCGGCCAATGAGTCGCTTGGCGTCTGAAGGTGAACAACAACATTATTAGATAGAAGGTGGAAGGGGGGGGGGGGGGGTGCAGTCAATACAAGCGTTTCCTACCAAATACTGTATTGGTGGGATTGAGGGCGACTTGGTTCTTTGCTGCGTCACCAATCAGCCGCTCTGCATCTGTGAAGGCAACGTAGCTGGGCGTGGTCCGGTTGCCCTGGTCGTTGGCAATGATCTCCACTTTCCCGTGCTGGAATACGCCTACGCAGGAGTAGGTGGTGCCCAGATCGATACCAACTGCTGGTGTCTTGGCCATGGCTTCTGCAAAGGGGGGAGAAAATAGCTATGTCATCATGAAGCACAAGTACAGCGAAAAAATGTATTTCTATGGTTTACTTTTGGGGAAAATCGGAATGAAATGAATTGAAACATAATTGGACAATGAGCAATTAAAAGAACAAAGCCAATGGATGTCATTTTATACAGTACATGTACTACTATTTTTTTACTGAGAAGCACTTTAAATTGTAATGTAATGTAATTTAAAAACCCACTAAAGGCACATAAACCTGACAGGAGTAAAATGGAGACCGAAAGGTGATCAAGTGCGCATGCGCACTTCTTGGGCTCCACCCACAACTCATTACCACCAGGGTGTGGCCGTTCACTTCCTGGAGACAAGTGAGGCAAGAACTTTCCTGATCATTAAGCGTACACGCAAACCTTTATTTAAAAAAAAATTGCGTGACACGTTTACGACAATGTTTCAATTTTTTTTTTTATCGAGACCTTATATTACCTCGTTGACGCAAAATCACCATGCTGGACACAAGCTACACTTATGCAACAAGTTTCATAAGTCGTTTAACTACATTAAGTTGCGTGTACGTTGCGACACTTGAAAATAATCAATAGTAGCCATTTGACTGGTAATAGTCCGGCTCCTATAGCATGTTATGCTAAAAAGGCCATTTTTTGTCCCGTCACCCACCTCGTGGTTGGCTATCCTAACTTCCGTAATATTGGCTTGTTCCATTTTTAAACAACACACGAGTCACTGCAGTATAGACAAAATGCCAAATGTTCGTATTTACCTCTTTTTTTTTTGACAAGGTGTGGAGATACTTTAAGGCCTCTGCGGTGCAGCTGGACGAACCGGCGACGTGACGACGAGGAGAAGAGAAAAGGACACGAGAAGGAAATGCGGGGCCACGGAAGCCGGTGCGTCAGTCGACGGTCCAATGAAAAAAAAGGAATTCCTTGTTGCTACCGGGAAAAGGGAAGATATTTGGCATGGGAGGCATTTCTTTGGTTTAAACATACTCCGCCCACCGAAAAACCGGCTTGAACAGTTATGACGTCATCGCATGCAGTTATACAACGGTGGAAAACTACTGAGCAGTGAGCACAGTTTGTTTAGATTATTTTTTCTTTCATGTTTGTTAAAACTGTCTTACACATAAACTGAAATCTGTCTATAAATAAATAAATATAAATAAATAAATATAAATAAATAAACAACCATGCCTGGAAAGAGAAGAGGCTTGTTTGTTGTTTGACCCCCATGAGATTGTACATTTATATTGCAAACATTCACGCACGCCTTTGTAACCTGTCCCCATTCATGAAAGTCACACTCACATGACATGACACTTGACAGTCAGTCACTTAAAACGATCACAGGTACGATAAGAACTAAAGAAACAAGTCAAATGCGTCAAAAATGCCGTTCTAATAGCATAGTTGCCCAAGTCGCATTTTAACTTTTTCGGAAAACAAGAATAAAACAGTAGTAAAAGGATGAATTTTCTGCCTTAGTTACTTTTTATTTTATTTTTATTTTAGACCCCAGAAGTGAGTAGATGCTATTCTTTTTCTTTTTTTTTAAACAATAAATACTTTGTACATTGAAGTAAAAAGCAGCTAGTAAACATGCACAGACAAAAACTGAAATTTTGGGCCCCATTTTCGTGCTCACGGCAAGTCTAGTGCAAAGCGCCGTCTAACTTCACGTATGGTTGTCCTTCTTATTTTGCTTGACTAGCGCAGATAGAATAGGGTATTTTTTGTCAGCTGACAGCCTGACATCCTGACATCCAGCCAATCGAAGCGGCTCCCCTCACTGCCTTTAAAATCAGGGTGGTCAAGGCGCAGGGCGAAATTGACTCACCGGGCACAGAGAGATGAGATTGGCGTGCGCAAAGTTCATTGGGCAATTGGAGACAAACTTGCACCCTGATCCCGCATCCGTGTAAAATGCAGAAACCCGCAAAATCAACTTGGGGGAAATGAAAAATCAAGTTGACTGAACTTGGTTTTCTACTGCTCATTCCAAATAATAATGGATGACTTGTTGCCATGTGGTGCAGGGACCACGTGGCAACCAAACAGGGAGTCGTCCAACACTTTTGTCTGTGCCTAAAATGAGGTCACAGTTGCTATTCCGGGGTCTCTTCTGTGCGTGCTACTTTTACAAAATGTGCCTTTGGCCAATTGGTCTCAACGTGTACACCCAAGTCGTATTTCCCCAGGGTAGAAGATTTACTGCTCTAGGACGTTCAGTCACATATTTACACCAAAGGTATGGCTCTAAGATAATCATTTTTTTTATTCCAATGACAAAAGTAATTAAAAATGGCATTTGAAAGGTGAGCTGTCTAATGTATTGTAATACGTCCTTCCCTTCTTCACACAGCGGCGTATTGTGGGAGCAGTAAAGCAAGACGTCCCTTGATGCAAAGACCAAGAACAGGATTTCTCCCACACGGGTGTGGCCTTTCTTAACAGCCACAACATTCTCTATGTGAGTTTTTTTTTTACAGTGTACAGGATAGCCCAGAGGCCACAACAAAAGTGTCGGTTACAAAAAAGTCTGACGAGTGCCGAGCACTTTTTTTCTTTTTCTGTAATCACATCAAAAGATCTGTGAGGATGAAGTGTTCTCACATCACTTTGTTTGTTGCTGTTGTTTGCTAAGCAACGCTTGCACTTCCCATATGTTTCCCGTGCATTCGCGCAAGGGAAGCACAGTCAGTATAGCACCTTAGAAACATAAACAATTAAGAACATGCTTTTTTATTTTTTATTTAAATGAAGACATTCACCTTTTTGATTGAAATTGAAATGACACGATTAATAAATCATTCTTGGCTACCTGCAGTATAACTATAATAACGATGATATATTTACAATGTCAGATTTTTCAACCCCCCTAACCCAAATGAAAAGGTTAATTTTAGAAATCGGAAAGACAAAAATAAGAGATTTTATGATGTGGAGGCCAGGGCTCATGTTGCACTATTGTTCTGTGGGTTCCCCTCATACGCCGAGACATACGCCCCTCGAGGTGGCACTATAAATAGAGTCATGTGCGTGACGACTGGAAGACGCAAAATTATGATATACAGGTGAGAACTCATCATTATTATTTGTAACCATGAAATTGTTTATTTATATTTGTGACAATGACAGACTTTTAGAAATGTATTATAATTATTTGCTTCCTTTTACACAATACTTGTCTGTGATTTAAAAAAAAGAAAAAAGTGCCGTTTAAAAAAAACTTATTTAAATTTTTGTGAATATCAAAAGATAAAGATGGTTTTTTTAAATCCTTCTGAGTCGATAACGACAGAGGAATATTAGGGATAATCAATCAAAATTAAATTACAATTTCAATTATTACACTGCACAATTACAAAATCGGCATAATCGTAAACAACTAATTTTGAGTTGTTTAAATCTATATATTTGCACTTTTTATTTTATTTTAAAATAACTAATTTAATCAATCTTTTTTAGTACTAAAGGAACTTGCATAATTATATTGTATCAAAGAAATGTATTTGTCTTTATATTTTTACATGTTTAAAAAAAAATGTGTACCAAAAAAACAAACGATTGTCCTAATTGTGATTTCAATTATTACCAAATGAATCGTGATTAATATTTTCTTCATAATCGAGCAGCCCTAGAGGGATATTAGGATTGCAAGAAAAGGGGAGGAAAAAACTGGAAAAATACACAGGAAAAATGTAGTTACGGGAAATAAAGTCATAATATCACAAAAAGTGTTAAAAAATAATGTAACAAGAAAACACTAAATTCTCATCATGACATTTTTCTTATAAAACTGTAACTTGCAACATTTCAATACTAATTTTGTGCTTGTGGCTTTGTTTACTTAATTCTAGTATACAAATACAGTCCAACTTTATACTCGCAAGACTTCATTCTTTTAAAATTAAGGCTGTTTTTACCTTCTAAAATTTTTTTGGGCGATTACTCATAAAATGCCAATTTAGTCGTAACTTTGTAATGTAAAGTTACATCGTTTTCTTGAGATTCTACAATTTCTCATAAAACTATGATTTTTCTTCTGTAAAATTAGACTTTGTCTCATACATACTTTTTTCTAAATTTGCAAACTTTCTTTTCCAATCTTTTTCTCCTATTATTTCCGTTTCTTGTAATAGGCCCACATTTTTTTTCTGTAAAACAATGCCTTACAAAATCACACTCCCCCCCCAATAATTTTACAACTTTTTCTCCAAAAATTTCTAATTTAATTATGACTTTTTTGTGTATTTATTGAGCTGTACAGCTGATTTTCTCCACCGTGTGTTTCTCACTGTATTGTCTCATATGTCCAGAAAAATGAGGTTGGTGCTGTTCGTGTGCCATCTTGGTTTCTTCGGGACCCTGGGTCAGCTACCACCCGAATGCGTTACGAGTGACACAAACAGGCCACCAGGTACTGCGTGTTGATACTTTGTTTACATTTTGCTTGTGTTGTGCGGAGTGTGACGCCTTGTTGCGTTTGTCTCAGAAAATTCGGACATAACGGTCCACTGCGACACCGACCGCATGGACCTGAGCATCTTCCTTTGCCCCATGTACCAAGCTCTCTACAACGAGTCCCTCATGGTGCTCAATAACCAGTTGAACAACGACGAATGTTTTGGCGTGGCAGACTTGACTGCCGACCCGCCCGTCTTAAATTTCAGCTTCCCCATAAACGGAAGCTCCATGTCGTCATGCGGGAACGACTTTAATGTAGGTCGTCACGCTTGTTGTCACTTTGGTAGCAGAATGATCTGACTGAAGCGTTTCTTTGAAGATCATCACTCAAGTGGGCACCGGCGCATTCGCCGACTTCTCCAACGTCCAATTTGCCAACATCTCCGGCAGCGTCACTTCCATCGACCCGTCGGCCGGCATGATCACTTACAGGCCGCAGCTCCTCTACATGTTCTCTTGCCTCTACCCCATGCAATATATCCTCAACAACACGGAGCTGGGGGTGTAAGTGGGACGTGTCGCGGTAACGTGCCGGTTTTGTGGTTCTCGCAGTCACAAACTCCCTCCTTTTGTAAAATTCTTTACAGATCCGGTGTGAACGTGGCCATTAAAGACAACAACGGCAGCTTCATCAGCACGTTGAGCTTGGAGTTATATGAAGTAAGAGCGGATTTGAATGTGCAACTAACTCATCCACTTGTGACGCTGGTTATCCTGATCAGGTTAAGGGGCAAGCTGGGGCCTTATGGCAAAACGCAGGGTACATGTCGAACTGGTTAGTACTTTAATCAGTCAGTCAGTCAGTCAGTCAGTCAGTCAGTCAGTCAGTCAGTCAGTCAACCAATCAACAAACCAACCAGTCAGTCAACCAATCAACAAACCAACCAGTCAGTCAGTCAGTCAGTCAGTCAGTCAGTCAATCAATCAGTCAACCAGTCAACCAATCAGTCAACTAATCAGTCAACCAATCAGTCAACCAATCAGTCAACCAATCAGTCAACCAATCAGTCAACCAATCAGTCAAGCATTCAACAAATCAACCAGTCAATCAATCAATCAATCAATCAATCAATCAATCAATCATAGGCCAGCCAGCCAACCAGTCAGTCAGTCAGTCAGTCAGTCAATCAATCAATAAACTAACCAATCAATCAAACAATCAACCAACCAATCAATATTTATATAGCACATTTCATACATTAAAGACCCAGCGTGTAGTCCTTAGCACCATCTAGTGGTCAAAGAATATCATTTGCATCACGCAGGAGCAGGCACACTACGGTGGCTCAGAGAGACCAAATTTCGCGAGCCTACCACAAATTCTTATTTTGCGTGAGGCCGTGAGCAAACGAGCATCTCGGCGAGCGACGTCGACTTGGCAGAGCGAGCCGGAATTAGCCGGAGCAGCTAACAAGAGCAGCTAGCGGGAGTTAGTCGGCGCCATAAGCTGGAGTGGCTAACAAGAGCGGCTAGCGAGAGGAGCTAGCTGTTTTTTTAAATTAATTAATTATTAGTTTACCACTAGATGGTGCTAGGGAGCATTGAATGTCCCTTTAAAATGTCAAATGCAACTCAAGGTGCTAAACAATTAAAATCCATAGAACATAATACAACAATGGCGGAGAAACCATGTGAGGAAAGGCACCCAGGAAACTTGGAGCTAAAAAACAAAAATACAACAAAACAAAAACAGTTCAAAGCTAAAAGCTAAAAGGGCTGAAGAAAAGGAATTAAAAAGATCATTTACATGACAAATGCCAAGTGTCCTGATCCATAGGTTTTGCTAACCAGAGCGTCATCTGATTTTTCAGGATGATCAGTACCAAACTCTCCTTACCATCCCAGAGACAGGACTCCAACTGAAGACCAAAATCTACGCTGCTGTACGAGCCACCAACTTAACAGACAAGTACCAGTCGTCCTCTAAGAGCTTTTTTATGAAGTGATCAGGACAAGAAATGACTGCTGATATTTCTCCCCCCCGCTCCCCCCGAAAGGTTCAACGTGCTGCTGGATCGATGTTACGCCACCACAAGCCCCTTCCCAGACTTCGACTCCTTCTATGACCTTTTTGTCGGGTGAGCACACACTATTTCTATTGGTTTAACTTTTTTTCCACTTTTGTTAACAAGAGTATGAAAACCTAGAAAATAATTTTTTTGTACATTTAGAACAGATATAACATTTTTGATTAATCGTGAGTTAACTAGGGAAGTCATGCGATTAATTAGATTAATTTACTTTAAAAAAATAATAATAAAAACAATTTTTTAATTGTTTTTTTTTAAAGAAAATATTATTAAAAATTAGGGCCGTAACTTAAGTAGTTAACTCACGATTAATGACAAATTTTATATTTGTTCTAATACAATAAACAAAAAATCTAGGTTTTCATACTCTTGTTAACAGAAGTGAAAAAAAATGTTTAACTAATAGAAATAGTTCAAATGAATTTTTGACGTCTATAGCCGTCAATGGCAGCGAATGAGTTAAACACGATACGGAGCTCTTGTCGTTCACCCACACCTTCTTTGTCCTCCCAAGATGTACACGTGACGAGCAGACGGAGGTGATCCTCAATGGTGATTCCCAGGTGGCGCACTTCTCATTTGAGGCTTTTCGATTTGTGGAGCACAAGAATCGGACCGTGTCGACATTCTACCTACATTGTGTCACAAGGCTGTGCGAAGTGTCGTCATGTGACTCTCTAAAGCCGGTGAGTCTCATAATGCAAATTGTCCCCGATGCTAAGAAGTAATCTGTTAAGTAACTTATCAACAGGCAAATGAGCAAAAAATAAAAAATAAATACATAGAATGGAGCTGCTTACTTTTGAGTTCGATCATTTGGAAATCTTGGTAGCCTCAAAAAATATGACGTCACATTTAAAAAAAAGAATTTTGATGGAGGAGTTCATTTTTCAATTTGAGTCACAAGTCTCATCCATGCTGCATTCGAGGAAGGTCGGAAGTTGGCTTTTCCGATCTGAAAATAAGCAACCAAAATGGGGGATAGTGATCAATTGTTTTTTATTGTGGTCCTCAAAACACATTTTGACCTCCAGCAAACTTGCCTTCTCGCAATTTTACTTCATTTATGTATTTATCTTATTTCATAAGCATTCCACACAGTTCAGTAGTTCACCGTATAATTTCACCCCCCCCCCCCATTTCATTTAACCTTTATTTAACCAAGTTTGTCCCATTGAGAATAAAAAAAAAATTTTTAAGAGAGACCTGGCCAAGACAAAAGAACACAAAGTTACAGACATACGAGTGAGACAAATATTTTTTTTTTTTACAAAGTACAAGATTTGGGATTAAATAAAATTGTTCAAACAGCCAAGCTAAAAACAACAACACTATATGGAAGCTGTTTCCATGTCATAATATATATAATTTCATGCAGGAAGATAGCGTCATACTGTCACGTGCGTTGTGTTATGGGAAGTTATGTTGAATAGTTATGAATGAAGAAAGCGATCTAGTTTTATACTCGAGTAAATTGTGTTTTACCATTCACGCCATTGTAGAGTGACGTCACATTGTAGTCCGTCGGTGAAGTCGCGGTACCCCCCCCCCCCCCACCCACTTCACAAGTGGGATTTCCGAGTTTAAGGGGGCGTTCCCGTACACACTTCCTGGTTTGAAGGACCATCCTCGAATGCAGCATTACATCATTCTTCCTGAACAGGAAGTAGCATGCTCGCTAACATAGAGACAGACCAATGAGTAAATAAATGTATAGAGGACAATTATTAAGAAGAATTTAATATAAATTTAATATAACATTTTTTCCTTCTGCCCTTTTTCTTCTGTTGGTTTCTTCACTTTTGTTTGACATTATTTATTATCTCATTTAGCCATTTAAATCACATTGTGTAATCATCACGTTTAGCTTCCTGAACCATGATGTAACCTGCTTGCTATGCTAACATTCAGACAGAAAAAACTGTCTGGAATTTGGAGAAACGTGACCTCCCCGCACATTTTTGAGCAAAAATATTTTACGCTCTGTTTGCCTATTTTCATAATAAGTGAATTGTTCTCCCTAAATCCTGAGTCTTAAAGGTCATACTTTACGTACTGTATAACACATTATGATTTGCCTTATTGATTGCTGCTCTACATTATAATTTCACAATTTTCGATACAAGGGTGGGCCAACAATAGGGAAATGTACTTTTCAAACTAACACATTTAATAAAGGAAGGAAAATAAAGATGGGAGTGAGCTAGAAAGGAAAAAAAAAAAAAGGAAAGGTGAAGACGGACTGACAAAACAATGGTATCAAATAGCAGCGAAACAAATGTTTTATCACACCTATACAACTATCGGGGAAGTCCTGGATGGGAAAAGAGCCTTTGTTTGTTTGTTTTGAACAGGTTTGTCCCGCAGTTGGCAAAAGACGAAGAAGGGAGGTTGAGGATGTGTTAGCTAATGCTACAGTTACCTCGCAGGTCATTTTGGTGGCAAAAAAGAACACGGGTGAGTATTAGTTGACTTTAGTCATCAACACTGTATGTACAATGTATTTGAGTTCACTTTTTTGTTTTGTTTGACTTTTTTAGAAGATTTTCACACCAATGCAGCTACTTACAGTGAGAACGGACATGTCTTTATTTTCAATTACAAATAAAAACAACATTCAAATATGGGGGGAAAAAATAGAAATAATATCACAGAACTCAAATTGAACCCACTGTTTATCTATTTTTTTTTTTTTATTCTTCAGGTTCATCAGCGAGCCGCTACAGCGACCCTGTGGTGGCGGTCATCACCAGTATCATCATCTTGGCCATTTTTTAGATTCGAGATTATTTTCTAGATTCATTATTATAATCTTTTTTTTTTAGCATAATATTTAGCTTCTTTTTTTCTCTCTCTCTCTCAGAAACCTTGTTAAAAAGCACCTTATTTGTAAATGCAAACTTGATTGAAAAAAATTGTTTTGTTAGTCTCTCTAATTTGGTGTGAAAATCAACAATAAATCTTGTTGGATACTTTCTCAGTGATGACACATTTCCTTCATGGCACTTGAAGTTTTTTATTTACGTGGAACATTTCATCACAAACACGCAACATTCAACCATTAAAGTAAAAATACTGCCGCGATAAAAAGTGTTTTTAAGAAATGTAAAAACTGGGTATTTGAGTAAATAGCAACATTTGGAACATTTCTGATACATGCTTAACAGTTTTATCAAAATATTGAAGCAACAATGTGTAGTTATGTAATGAGCTTGAGAAGTTACAAGTAAGCTCGTAAACGGGCCGGAGACAGGGGGAAAAAATTAACCAAAGTCCAGGAGGGTAAAAGTACAAAGGGATATGATTAAATTCATAAATGAATGTAAAAAATATTCTGAGGCATGCAACTTTTGTCTACTTAAAAAATATCCAAGTAACACCCAACTTTGTTTATTTTCCAACCTGTGTTCATTTTTCAAATAAGTGTTTCTAATTGAATTACCATTTTTAAATAAATATGCTATGTAATTTTTTGGGTAATATCCCACTTAAGTTTTTTTCCTTTTTAAACAAAAAATTACTGTAAATGAAGTTTAAAAAAAAATCCACGTATACTGAACAACATTTATTTATTTTACATAAATCCAATTTTTTTTCCTGAATTATTCTAGTGTAAAACCATTGTTGACTTCCAACTCTGAATACCCGTATATGATTTTGAGATATACAACTTTTGGTTATAACATTTTAAAACTTTCATTTTTTCCAAAATTATTCTAAGTAGAGTACAGCTTTTGGTTATTCCATGCAGTGTTGTATTTCTTTCATTGTTTTACAAATTATTATAAGCAATGTACTACTTTTTATGTTTCTTTATATTTCTTACATTTTTCTGCTACTATTTATTTCCAAAATAAAGCAAACACATATAAAGTACGGTAATTAATAATTGATTATAAGTAAGTCTTTGTTAGCTGTGTAATTAAACCAGAAGACATCCAAACAGAGTCGCTGTTACACTCTTACGGCAACTCTTATACTGAGGACCATTAGGGCCATATTTCTTTGTGGCACGACTGGTTAACCAATTTGCATACACAAAATGCGGGCCCTCATCACTGTCTACTGCCACGCGTGTAAAAAAGCAAATTGCTGCTGAAGGAAATGTTAATAAATGAGTTTGTGTACAAGATGAAAGTTGCAGCAATGGAAAGGCGACAATGACGCATTCATTCAAATGATCTAACGCTTCATCAAATGTACTAATGGGCCTTTTGTTGGTAGTGACTGAACTTAGCACATCCAAAATGAATAAATTGTGTGATTTAAATTTATTTTGTTTTTTTAACTTTTGACACGTCATGGTTCTTGTTTGTTCATCTTCGGCCCGTTGAAAAATGAATAGCAAAGAATTTTCGTTTTGTCTTTTGGATTTCCAAATGTTATTTTTGAAAGCTGCATGACAACAGTACTGTACTTAAATTTATTTGAAGGCCGTTTTGGCGGAGCTCATCATGCGCAGGGGCAGCACGCCCTCCGCCCATTCGTTGGGCGACGCCACCACGCGCTCCCACAGCGCCACTTCGTCAGGCGTGGA
The DNA here is from genome assembly GCF_054856555.1 of Leptonotus elevatus. Taxonomy (NCBI): domain Eukaryota; kingdom Metazoa; phylum Chordata; class Actinopteri; order Syngnathiformes; family Syngnathidae; genus Leptonotus; species Leptonotus elevatus. Next base: position 19,378,223 of record NC_141245.1, on the reverse strand, counting down.
GTCCATCCAGTCCACCGCCGAGCCGTAACTCCTTCCTGAAGAATTTTAAGATGAAGATGGATTTCCAAGGAGCTAATTATTAGATGATAACGATTATTTTAATTATCTCCGCCCGGTCTGACTCGACGCCCGCCGTTCCACTGATTATGCCAGTTCAGACTTTAGCATTCACACACAAACAATTAAAAGTAAACTGTGAACCCATTTGTAGTCTGTTGCAAACCAAACCAGCAGCATTAAAGGGGGAGTTGACCCCCGAAATATTTCTTGACAAAAATATGTTTTATGCAGCCCCACTAGTCTAAATATGGTAACCTGGTTAAAATTTCTTATTAGAGTTAAGCAGCAAAATCCAGCAGTTTCTATCAGAAGGCGGCCATTTTGCCACTTGAATGTCGAGTGAAAATTACATCACAGTTGCTCAGGTCTCAGGTAACAACCAATCACGGCTTAGCTTCAGAAAACAGGTGAGCTGTGATTGGTTATAGACGTCACAAATTAATTTGAACAATTTCTATTAGTTTAAAATGTTTTCCCACTTTTGTTAACAAAGGTATGAAAACCTATACTTTTTTTATTGCACATTTAGAACAGATATAAAATGTGTTATTAATCGTGAGTTACCTAGTGAAGTCATGCGATTAATTACAATTAAAAAATTGAATCACCTGACGCCCCTAATTTTTAATAATCTTTTATTTTCTTTTTTTTAAATCGTAAGTTAACTAGTAAAGTCATGCGATTAATTACAATTAAAAAATGTAATCACCCAATGGCCCTAATTTTTCAATAATCTTTTCTTTAAAAAAAAAAAGATTTAAATGAAAAAAATTTTTTTTTTAAATTAGGAGCGTCAGGCGATTAAAATTTGTCAGCATAATTAATCGCATGACTTCACTAGTTAACTCACGATTTTATATCTGTTTTGAATATACAATAAAAAAATTTTTAGGTTTTCATACTCTTGTTAACAAAAGTCGAAACAAATGTAAACTAATAGAAATAGTTTAAATTAATTTTAGACGTCTATAGCCGTCAATGGCAGTGAATGAGTTAATCAGAATGTCATGTTTGGAAGGTTGACTTTAAGCATGCACAACATTCTTGTAGATGTATTAAAGTGGGGACGACGAATGCATGCAGTACTAAAGATGATCTTACCTTATGCGGAGCAGCCCTAATTAAGGGGAAATTGGCGTGCTTACACTAGTTCGAGCCCATTTGAACTCGTTTGCTAACCAAAAAAGCAGCACATAAACATTATCAGATGAATTTATGTTTATCATTAAATTCCCTGTGCAGTATTAAAGACAATCTCACGCTAGTAGTTTAAAGCTCTGTCTAAATACCTAAAATTATTGGATTGCGTTCAAGTGTAGTACCCGTGCCGGGTCCGAGCCTGAGTCCGCCCAGCATGCTGCTGGCCAGCTTGTCGCGGTCCCAGACGGTGAGCTCCACGCAGGCCTCGGCGAGGTCCACCTCTCTGATGCCGTCGTACACCATGGTGTGGTTGAACACGGGATCCGCCGTCCTCCTCAGCACGCGCGTCTTCTGACGACTCTTGCGGCTCGTGTCGGGCAGCACGAAGCTGGAAAGGGTGCGAGAATAGAGTCAATACGTGATGACATCCGCGCTAAAGATGGCCGGTGTCGTAGGGCGTACCATTTGACGTAAGGGTCGATGGTGGCTCTGATTAAAGGCAGGCTCTTGCATTCTTTCACCCAAATGTGAATCTCTCCTGTGGTGGGAACTTCCTTAGCTAAATCAATAAAGGGAGACACGTTTTAAGATTTTTGAATAGGGCTGGGAGATTAACTCATTCACTGCCATTGACGGCTATAGACGTCAAAAATTCATTTGAACTATTTCTGTTAGTTTAACAATCCACTTTTGTGAACAAGAGTATGAAAACCTAAAAAATATATATTGTACATTTAGAACAGATGTAAAATTTGTGATTCATCGTGAGTTAACTAGTGAAGTCATGCGATTAATTACGAAAAATTTTAATACGCCTGATGCCCCTATTTTTTATTAATCTTTTGTTCTTTTCTTTTTTTTAAAGTAATTTTATTTTTATTGTAATTATCTTTTCTTTAAAAAAAAAAGCAAAGATTATTAAAAATTAGGGCATCAAACGATTATTTTTTAAAAAATCATAATTAATCATATGACTTCACTAGTTAACTCACGATTAATCACAAATTTTATATCTGTTCTAAATGTACAATAAAATTTTTTTCTAGGTTTTCATACTCTTGTTAAGTGGGAAAAAATTTAAACTAATAGTTATAGAAATAGTTCAAATTAATTTTTGACGTCTATAGCCGTCAATGGCAGTGAATGAGTTAATTGAGTCCATTCTTTAAAGTGAGTCACTATAGATGAAAAGCAGAAATCTTTGTATGTCAAAAAGATATATTGTTAAAGATAGAATGCCATTTTAAACACTTAAGATTGGTCAATAAGTTGTAAAAATTAACAGAACCACAAGCGGACTGAGCAAGAGTAAAAATATGTGAAAACCATGAAATTGAATAAAATTGGACATAGGAAGTTTCCACTCCACAGTAACTATGTTTTGACAAAAGGAATATTTTTTTCTATCTAACTTGAAAATTAAAACGGATTATCTCTGTCATTTCTGTTTCAAAGCTTGTTTGGTAGCAGGAGAAAAACTCGTTTTGAATAAAAACTTTTTCATGTTTTTCTATAAAACATCATGCCTTTTTACAGTCAAATCTGACATTTCACTTTAAGGAACCCCCCTCATTATTATTGATATTTTTATTGTAATACCTGTACTACGGATGACCTTAGGCAGAAAACGTACAGCCAGTCTCATCTCGCCTCGCCCACTTGAGGGCGCCAGAGTTGCTCTTGTCTAAAACAGCGGACAAAACAAGCATGAGGCCACACATTCCTGACAAATATTGGAACAATATTCAAATATTTAGTCATGATCTATTTTTTTACATGTAGTTTTTGACTTCAGTAGTTAACTCGCGATAAATCACAAATTTCATCTGTTCTAAATGTACAATAAAAAAAAATCTTGTTAACAAAAGTAGAAAAAAAATGGTCAACTAATAGAAATAATTCAAATGAATTTTGGACGTTTATAGCCGTCAATGGCAGTGAATGAGTTAATTAAGTGACCGTTGCATGATGCTCAGTTATGTTTCAATTTGTAGTAAATAGAAATAATTAATTCCAGAGTCAAAAGTTAAATGCAGCAAAAGTTGATTTGGCAAATAAAATCACTGAACATTTAATTCCATCAGTTTGACTCCGGAATGTTTCTATTGGGAACATGGTCAACAACAACTGCATTTTCCACTGTATGAGATTATCAGCACCTGTGGATGGATATACGACCGTGTGTGTGCGTGTGTGTGCACGCTACCCTGGCTTTCAGGGGTAAGTCGTTCATGTGGGTGTGGTCAAAGTTCCACTTGGAGAGTTCCACTTCCACCTCGCCCAAGAAAGTGTTCCTGCCAAACGTGTCGTGATGCCACACAGAGAGAACCAGCGTCTGTGTCCTCAGGTGCTCGATACTACTGCGATACTGGAAAACATTAAAGGTGATACTCATAATCACCATGTACAGGATATATTAACATGTTGTGCATGTTAAATGTAGAAAAGTGTGTGTGTGTGTGTGTGTGTGTGTGTGTTCACTTACCCTGAGGATCTCATTGAAAGTTGGGTTAAGTGTCTTTTTCTTTACAGACGTTTTTTTCTTTCCCAGGTGAATTTTGTCAGGGACAAGGTAACTTTTGACGTAGCTGGGAAAAGGACACACACAAATTTGGATGGGAGCTACAATTCTTCATCCCATGACAAAAAATATAAATACATTTTTGTATATTTTTATTTTCATTATGTTATCTTTTTTTTTTTTTTTAAACATTTCAAAATATGTTAATTTCGTCTTTAGACTCCCTTCAAATATATTTGTTATTTTTAAATATGTCAGATTTTTTTATTTTACATGTACTTTATTTTTATCAAATAATAATATTTTTTTATTAGACCGCTAATAAATAAAATAATATTAAATAAATAAAAATAAGAACTTACTAGAAACCGGACATTAAGGTACACGGCATTGCTCAGCAGTAGAGCTTTTTTTTCTCTGTAACTTTAACTCATTCACTGCCATAAATTCATTAAAAAAAAAAGAAAAGATTATTGAAAATTAGGGGCGGCATTTTTAACATAACATTTTTAATTGTAATTAATCGCATGATTTCACTAGTTAACTCACAATCACAAATTCTATATTTGTTCTAAATGTACAATAAAAAAAATTCTAGGTTTTCATACTCTTGTTAACAAAAGTGGAAAAAAAACTAATAGAAATAGTTAAAATGAATTTTTGACGTCTATAGCCGTCAATGGCAATGAATGAATAAAAAATAAAATAAAATAAATATATATATATATATATATATATATATATATATATATATATATATATATATATATATATATATATATATATATTAAGAATTTAGGGCGTCAGGCGGTTAAAATTTGTAATCATAATTAATTGCATGACTTCACTAGTTAACTCACAATTAAACAACATTTTTTATATCTGTTCTAAATGTACAATAAAAAACAAAAGTGAGAAAAAAATGTTTAACTAATACATCCATCCATCCATTTTCTTAACCGGGGGGGGGGGGGGGGGGCGCTGGAGCCTATCCCAGCTGGCTTTGGGCAGTAGGCGGGGCACACCCTGAACTGGTTGCCAGCCAATCACAGGGCTCACAGAGACGAACAACCATTCATACTCACAATCACACCTAGGGACAATTTTAGAGTGTTCAATTAAGACATGCATGTCTTTGGAATGTGGGAGGAAACTGGAGTACCCGGAGAAAACCCACACAGGCACGGGGAGAACATGCAAACTCCACCCAGGAAGGCCGAAGCCCGGACTCGATCTCACGTCCTCTGCACTGGTAGGCGGACGTGCTAACCGGTCAGCCACCTTGCCGCCTTAACCAATACAAATAGATCAAATTAATTTTTGACGTCTATAGCCGTCAATGGCAGTGAATGAGTTAATATAGACTCGATGTATTATACAGTACATGGCTGGTCAAAACAAATGAATTGTGAAAGTCGCTTGGTTGGATTTTGTTTTTTTTTTTGTTTTTTTTTAACAGTCCATACCGCAAACACATTTTCACAAGCGGGCTTCGTGCCGTTCCTCAATTGATAAAATGAGATAATCAATCATGAGTATTCCCACACATAATCACATTTAGTTAGCTCTTTGTTCCCTTCAAATGATACCAAATTAAGTCTTCCATTGCGGCCAGTTTCCAAATTAAATGGAAGTCTTGATAGATTAGAGTGGAAAAAAAAAAAAGCACTCATGTGATTTCAACCCATTTGTGCGTCACGTTACATCGGCAACAAGATGAAAAGGAATCTTCGGGAGTTTTGGGCCAGATTTTGGATCAATAGTTTTAGATCATGTTTGAATTGAGTACGGCCAACGCAACTATTTTCCGGTCTGCTAGCCGACGCTATTGATCGTGCTTAGGTCTACAATACTCACGGGTCTGAGCGTCCCCTCTTAGGGTCGGCGGCCGCCAAGTCTCGGCACTCGGCCACAAAGATGTGGAACTCCCTGAGCTTTTGCACGTAATTGACGGAGAACCGGATGCTCCCTTGCACGTCCACGCTCCCGAAGTCACCGCTGTACATGGTCATCACGCTCCCGCTAAACTGCCGGCCAACACACGCCACAGGGAATCCTCAGCTCAGAGAGTAAAGTTTCGACAAAAAAAAAATAATAAAAAAATAAAAAGGGACTGCTTTGGTGCTGCAGTTTTGGTTAGCAAACGGAGTTCAAATGGCCAAACGGCACATTAGTTGCGCGGCTAACGTTAGCAAGCAGTTGGTGTTAGCGGTTCATGCGGCAGTGAGTGAGTGAGTGAGTGGGACATACGGACGACACAGAGGTCAAGTCGTAGGACGAGTCCATTGTGGGCATCCCTTGGTGGAAAACGTCCTCGTAAACGGAGCTGTCGTCCTGCAACATACGTGTGAGTAACATGCACGGACGGGGGAGCCGCGCAGGCGGGGATGAGCAGAGCAAGCGTTTCTTTTTACCTCCCTCTGCGAAAACGAGGGGACAGATTTGCTCATCTTCTTCAGGTGCTCCTGGTCCGACAGCAGGCGCGAAGAAGGGGGCGTCGTGGGACCTGTGACAGAACAAGGAGTACAAAGGTGAGGAAATTCCACAAATATTTACAAGGAGATGGTTTGAAATTGTTACCGTCGCTGGTTCGCCTCGTGTCAGTCTTTGGCTCTTGTTCTATCGGAGAGGATTAACTCGTGAAAGTGTAATTAAAGGGGAAAGAAAAACATCTAAAGTGTGAGGATGATGATGATGATGATGATGATGATGATGATGATGCTCACTTGGTGATAAAGACCCCGCCAGGTCCTCCATACTTTTCGCAATCCCTTTAGGACGGGCTTCTGCTCGCCGCAGTGCTCTCCTCACCGGATTGTCCTCATCATCGCGATTTTTGCCTGATGATGGTAAAAAAATAAAAATAAAAATGTAGCATAGGGCTAGCTAGCTTAGTTGTGCTTTCGCGCTGTGCAGTCATTTTGACATAGCTAAATGGTATGCGTCGATTATGCTAATGCAGAGTGGGTTGCCTTGATCAAACTATATACATGTACAGGAAATATCAAGCAGTGTGAAAATGTGCTTACGTCATAAAAAAAATCGAGCGAAAGAGAGTTAGCGTTGCTGGTGTGCCTGAAGAACTTCCCCAGCCCACAAGCCAAACATCAGCCAAAGACTGCGAGTGTTGACAAGAGACTAACTTGGCAAACAAAGATAACACAGACACGGATACAGTAAAGTGTCCCGTGTTTGTTGAACAAATGTTTCACCAGGGAAATTGCTGCTTCATTTTCAAGACAACTCCATCTTTATACTGCTTCCTTTGTCAATTTGGACAGGGGGGGTGGACAACTACAAAACAGTAATTTTCAACTTGACATTTTCATGATTTGACATTTTTCCTATTCAATTGAAATGGAATAGAATTCAACGGATGGAGAGCAATTCTTGTATTGATAAGTGCTACTGGTATGTGACGTAATTACCACTAGATGGCAGTAAAGGCTAAAGCAGAGGGAAAAAAGTGGATGCTGGGGGAACAGAAATAAAAGCACCGGACTGCCAATATCAATATACAAATGTATTAGGGGTGTGCCAAAAAATCGATTCTCATAAGAGTCACGTTTCCCATTTAGTACGATTCAGAATCGATTTGAAATGTCCCAAAATAGATTTTATTTAAATTATTTTATACTGTCTTGCCTTTGTCCGTGTGTGCCTTTATTTGGAGCGCTGTTCATGTTGTACCAAATTTGGCCACATAGGGGCAGTGTGGTTCCAGGCGGTCGAATACACTGTTAAAAGTTGTAGCCACATTAGAGAGTAGAAAGAAAAAGTCACGATCAAGTTATTCCAATAAAAGTTGTTGTTTTCCAGCGTGGAGCCGTTCTTTTGAGTGATAAAAGTGCCGCGTGTAGCGCGCTAATTAGCATTAGCGAGTCAGACTGGAGTAGATCATTACAATTCCTTGCACATCTATAGATTGAAGCAAAAGTCATTGTCAATAAAATCATTTTGAATCAAAAATCTTTCTTATTCAAAAATTTACTACGAATCGAATCACAGACTCAAAAATCGGAATCGAATCGTGAGATATTAAAAAATTCCCACCCCTAAAATGTATACATCTGCATGTGACCGAGATGAATACTTTGACAGACACAGACGGAAAATATTCCTCATAAACAGAATTGTTAATGAGCAGACTCGTTCCTGGACAGAGGTTCAAGTAAATTTTACTCTAAACAGAGTCAATTTGATCACACTCTTAATGAGTAAAATATTCAGAGTAAATTTATTTCAAAGTATTTGTATTGTGTACAAGAGAAATGGCTTATCCCATGACAAAAACCGAGTGAAGTTTTTTTCACTCAGAAATTCTCAGTAAATTTTTGAAGGGGGAAATAGAGGGGGAAATCTAACCATGACCTTCAGGTTGGTTCGACTGCCACTCTACCACCTGTGCTATGCCACTCCTACTGTTTGCTAATAGAAGGTTCGAAGATTCCAGCTGACACGAGTTATATACTAATACACAGTAGGAGCGGCATGGCTCAGGGAGTAGATTGGATGTCTCACGACCTGAAGTGGTAGGTTTGGTTGGCTTTGCTTTTTTTTTTTTTTCTCAACTCATTCACTGCCATTGACGGCTATAAAAATTCATTTGAACTATTTCTATTAGTTCAACATTTTTTTTCCACTTTTGTTAACAAGTGTATGAAAAACTAGATTTTTTAAATTTTACATCTAGAACAGATATAAAATTCATCATGAGTTAACTAGTGAATTTTTAATAATCTTGTCTTCTTTTTTTTCATTCGTTCACTGCCATTGACGGCTATAAACGTCAAAAATTCATTTGAACTATTTCTATTAGTTTAACATTTTTTTCCCACTTTTGTTAACAAGTGTATGAAAACTAAAACATTTTTATTGTACATTTGAACAGATATAAAATTTGTGATTAATCGTGAGTTAACTAGTGAAGTCATGCGATTAATTACAATTAATAATTTTAATTGCCTGTCGCCCCTAATTTTTGAATCATCTTTGTTTTCTTTTATGAATTTATGGCAGTGAATGAATGAATAAACGAGTAAAATTGTGTGTATTTATGTATTTATTTCATGGGATAGGCAAATTCTCTCATCATCTTCTTTTTCTTTTCGGCTCTTCCCTTGAGGGGTCGCCACAGCGAATCAGTTGCCTCCATCTTGCCCTGTCCTCTGCGACCTCTGCTCTCACACCAACGACCTTCATTTCCTCGAACTCCATCCATAAACCTCCTCTTTTTGGTCTTCCTGTAGACCTCCTGCCCGGCGTTTGGAAACACACACTAAAAATACTTTGAGTAAAATTGACTCTGAATATTTTACTCTCTTTCAAGTGTAAATTATACTCTGTTGAGAGTAGGACCGAATAGACGACAGAAGTGACCGTGTATAATTAGATTAGTCACTGACGGTGTAGTGGTTTTGCTTGCCTACCTTTCATGAAGGCGCCGTGGGTTCTGTTGCCACTAAATGACGGCGTAAATGTGAGTCTGTTTCTATATGTGTCTTGTGCGACCGGTCCGGGGTGTCCCAAGTCAGATGGGATAGGCTCCGCCTCCCCCCGACTGGCCTGAACAAGATGAGCAAAATAGAACATGGTTATACTTGGTAGCATTTCGTTAAAAATAGTCCTCAAATTCGATGAGCAGCTTACAGGTGACTCGGGATCGGCATCTAGGCTTCGGGAATTCCGCCACGCACGGCGCGGACTCTTCTTCTTTTTGAAGTCTCGCTCCTCCGAACCTGCGGGAGTGCTGGTGCTCACGAAATCCTCGGAAGCTTCCCCCTCGGCGTCCGGAGCACTCGGCTCGTTGGCCGTCCCCAAGTAGTGGCTGTAATCTCGCGGCACGAAGGCCCTGGCGAGGGGGCTCTCGGGCCCCTCCGAGGCTCGGTTGATGCTCTGCTTCCTGCTCTGGGAGTGGACGGGGCTGACGTGGATTTCGAGACTCGGTCCTTCTGGATCAACGAGGGCGAACATACTGGTGGCTCGACGCAAAGATCTACCGCTACTGCTGGAATGGCTGAAGCTGTCTTTTTTTCTCCCGGGAGGACGAACCTGCTTGGTTGGAGTTAGTGGTGGTCTTGCTGCTCGGTCTTCCCTGCTTGAGTCTTTCAAGGTCTTTTGGGGTTCTTTTGACGGACCCGAGTCTGGTTGGTTCTTTTTGTTGTCGTTGGCTGCAAGGTGAGATGTTTCAATGGGAGACGAGCAGCGTGGTTCGGGTTCTGAATATTGTTGCTCTTGAGGTGGTTGCGGAGTACCGACTTGTCTTTTGGGGCTTTTGGTCTTGGAGTCTGTGGTGGTTTCGTCCCAGAACTCCAGCAGACTGCTAAACTGCGCTCGGCTCCCGCCAAGATTGGGCGGCATTTGGTCTATTCTCTGATTTAGAGGCAGACCAGTCAAATCGTTTCTATCGGAGTCTTCTCCGTCGCCGCCTGAACGGTTGCCAGCAGCCCGCAAGTCGAACTCTGACTTAGTGAACCTCTTGTTCAGCTTGGCACCGCGCATTCCTTTCGGTTTCCCGCCATTAAACGAGGGCTTGCTCGCCTCCTGCTCCCAGAAAGATTTGAGCTGCTTGATCTTCCCTGCCGCGCTGCCTTGCCGAGGACGCTTTTGTCTTTGAGGACTGTCGATGTCTTTTCTTTCGGGTGACAGCGGGCGCTCCTCGCTGGAATTCCCAGACGTCTTGAGGTCTGGAGGCACATGGATCTTCTCTGACTCTGGACTCTGGCTATCTCTGGGCTGGTGAAGGTTGTCTGGTTGACCTAAAGAGAGCCCTTTAGACTCTGGAGTGGACGGCGGAGGTGATTTTGCCGCTAGTCGCTCGACAAATAAAAGCTCGACGTCCGATTCTTTTCGGTTAGCTACTTGGGGATTAGCGGTGAAATGATCAGAGGAGTTCCTCAAGTCAAAACTGTCTAAATCTTGGTCATGTTTCAATCCCATATGCTGACTTCCATTCAGTACGTTTGCAACGTAGGTTACCTTGTCATAGAATACGCTCGAATGAATGCTTGGCTTCTTCTCGTTTTCTTCTCTCGTCTCGGCTTTGTCTCCGGGTTTTACGGATGTCACGGTTTGGGGGTGTTTGTTACTGTGTGATTTCATTTCTGAGATGGTTCTTTCCTTGTCAGCATTTTTCACATCCTTCATCACCTCGTTTGGCGTTGCTTCGGACTGACCCGTCATCACCGCAACTGATTCCTCCTGAGGACTGGCAACATTTTTCTTCAAGATCTTCTCACTTCCCAGCACAACCGTCTCACGGTGTCTGTCTGGGTTCCGTGAAACCTTTCGCCCATTTTTGCCGTTCAGCCACTCGCTGCTGTCGGTGCTGCGGTTGAACCAGTCGAGAACTTTTGAGATGGAATCCTCGTCATTGCTGGTGGGACTGGAGGCCTGGGTGACCAACTTTAACGAACGTTTCGGCTGGGATCTCTTCTGCGTCTTTTGAACGGAGGACTCGATAAAGTTGATGTCGTAGGATATTGGAGGGTCTGAAAGGAAAGAAAATGACCCTTAACTCATTAACTGCCATTGACGGCTATAGACGTCAAAAATTCATTTGAACAATTTTTATTAGTTTAATAAAAAATCCACTTTTGCTAACAAGAGTATGAAAACCTAAAAAAAAGTGTAAATTTAGAACAGATATAAAATGTGATTAATAACAATTAAAAAATGTAATCGCCTGACGGTCCTAATTAAAAATAAAAATAAGGGCCGTTTAATCGTAATTAATCGCATGATAATTTTATATAAGTTATTAATGTACAATTAAAAAAAAAGCTTTTTATAAAAAAATGAAATGAAATGAAAAATTGTTAAACTAATAGATATAGTTTACATGAATTTTTGACGTCTATAGTCGTCAATGGCAGTGAATGAGTTAAAAGGGAAGTCAACCCCCCACAAAATTATTGACAATATGTTCTATGCAGCCCCACTAGTCTAAATACGGTATTTTGGTTCATATTGCGTTAGTGGAATATGAGTTAAGCAGCAAAATCCAGCAGTTTTTATCCATATCAGAAGGCGGCCATTTTGTCACCTGCTGCTGAGTGACAATTACATCTCACTTGCTCGGGTCTCAGCTAACAACCAATCACAGCGCAACTTCGGAAAACAGGTGAGCTGTAATTGGTCATTGCCTGAGCCCTGAGCAACTGTGATGTCATCTTCAGTCGACGGCAAGTAGGAAAATGGCCGCCCCCCCCGAGATGGATATTGCATAACTCATATTCCACAAATGTAATATGAATCAGAATGTCATTGCTTTCTGAGTCTGACTTACCTGCTACCGCTCTTTGCCATTCCGGCTCCTTTACTGATGACATCACACTGCCGCCAATCACTGGATGATTATCCGGAATCCTTCCTATGTTCAAATTGTCTTCTAGGGTGGAATTGTCTTCGATCACATGTGCTGTGTCTCTGTCAAGTAATACGTCACCTCTGGTAGATGTGACGAATAAATGAATAAAGTTGTTTTTAAGGCCAAATATAAAATTATTATTATTTTTTTACGTTTATGGGATGAAACTGAATGCAGACATCCCAAAAACGTTTTTTAAAAAAACAAAAAAAACATGGACATCGGTAAGTGTTTTTCACAGTACAGCGACGATATATGTTTTTAAATAACATATGTGCACATTATGTCAGTCTGGAGTGCCTTCCCAACCGTCAAAAAGTGAAAATACACAACGGGGTAAATCTTTTGTGAGCTGCCTATTTATCAAAATGTGTCCGAATTTTTCTGGATCCCCCGTTCTCAAGTCACGTCAAAGTCAAAAGGTAAGCAGAGCTGCAGTGCTGGCACAGATTAGCATTCGCTAAAAGGATTATCAGAAAAGAAGCACATGCTCAAATGTTTGGCAAAATTAACTATGTGGGTCGGGTGGTATTACAGATTTGGATCTACGACACTAATTGCCAAATGTTATTCAGCGGCTTGGTGATGAAGTGCTGTTTTCATGAGTGAAAATACAGTGGATGTATTTACTGTCACAATTGGGAATTGTTTTAAATTCTGATTGGAAAAAAAAAAAAGGCTCCTATAACGACGTTGTCTAAAGTTTCCACTCACCTGTCAGCTATAACCAAAGACAGCTTTAGGTCTCCCTCCAGACTCGATTGAGATAAAACCTGAGAACCATCACAAAGGAGCCGCTGCGGCATCTCTGTAGAAGCAGACGAGTGGGCCGACGCCGCGACTTCACCCTTGGATCGGGTGGAGCTTCCACTCGAGCCCTGATGGAGGCTTCGTCTCGGGGCAGGCGCGGCCCCGGACGAGATCCCCTGCGGGTCCGGGGCTGCGCCGCTGCTATCCGACTGGCTGGAGGTCCGCTTTGAGCCGAATGTCCTCTTTTTGGGGATGGGCCTGAAGCTTGCAGAGGAGCCCTCGGATGTCACGGAGGTCCCCGACGTCTGACTGCTCCCGCCTGGTTGACGATACTTCAGGGGGGAGGAGGGTTCTAAGGAAGAGGGAAATAAATACCGTTTTGAAACCTTGCAGTCAGATTGATAAAGCGGAGTCATTTTTGCTCACCCGTCGCAGAGAGCTCTCCAGCTGGCTCGACAACAATGAAGGAAGCTTTATTAAAAGGGTTATGTCTTGTCTGGGAGGAAGACAAACAAACAAAAAATGGGCTGCAGAAAACATGACTGACACGTATTTATTTCCAGAACAAACATGCCTACCATTCTTGGAGAATGGACTGCTGGCGTCAGATCTTCTTTCTTTGCATTACTGCAGAGAAAATATAATAAATCAACTATGAATCATTTTAACTCATTCACTGCCATCGACGGCTATAGACGTCAAAAATTAATTTGAACAATTTCTATTAGTTTCACATTTTTTTCCACTTTTGTTAACAAGGGTATGAAAACATGGAAAAATAATTATTGTACATTTAGGACAGATATAAAATTTGTGATTAATCTTTAGTTAACTAGCTGTGATTAATTACAATAAAAAAAAAGAAAATATAATTTTTTTAAATTGTAATTGATCGCATGACTTCAATAGTTAACTCACGATTAATCACAAATTTTATATCTTGTTATAAAGGTACAATTTTTTTTTATGTTTTCATGCTCTTGTTAACAAAAGTGGGAAAAAATGTGAAGCTAATAGAAATAGTTCAAATTAATTTTTGTCGTCTATAGCCATCGATGGCAGGGAATGAGTTAAAGGGGACATATTATAAAAAATGCATCGGTATATACTGTAAGTAGTTGGGCCTCTGGTGTAGTTGTCTAACATTCATCCATCAAGTGTGAAATTATCTTTAGTTATGTACCTATGTCTGAAAATGTCAGTAAGCGAGCGAAAACGGTGCACTTCAAGGCTTTCCTGTCAAATGCATGGTTGGAGAGTGTCAGCACGAGGAGAAGAAAAAAAAAGGAAGTCAAATATTGACTGTGTTAAGAAACCTTGTTCAAGATGTCTTGGAAGTGCCACTTCCCCTTAAAAACATTCTACAACAAGTCAATAACTTTTATCCAATTGAGAAACCCAACAAACCAAATCATCATATCAAAGAAGATGTCATTGTCTTTAATGGGATGCCATTTGCTCAAAATAGGCCGTGTCACAGCAGCCATTTCTCATTCAGAGGCGATGACGCAGAGAGCTCTATTGAGTTAAACACTTTGCTCAACATGCACGCCCACAAGGGAACGCTGGAACTCCATGCCGGCTGCTGGCCTCGTAAAAAACCCGACAAATTCTCTTTTGGCGCCGCCTTTGTTTACACGTGGCGAGTCACAAGACACACACAATGACACACTCAGGTAGTGTCGGAGAAGCTTTAAGCAGAGGAAATATTCTTAAAAAAAGAAAAAAAAAGAGCCTTTTTTTTGACACTTTAAAGAGACTTCTGCATGGAAAACTAGCAAGACACTCAACGTTATCCATTATACCCTTATACATAAGCTGGTCATAATAATACGAAGGAACATTAGGGTCACAGTGAAGACAATAAAATCATGTGAAAAAGTTGGCAAGAGAAAAAAATAGCAAGAATAACGTCATACTTTTTTCAAGAAAACGTCAGAATATTATTTAAAAAAAATTGTGTGACGAGAAATTGATGCTGCCATAAAAAAAAGAAGTGAATTTTTGGTTTTAGGAAGTCATATTATAAAAAGAAAAAAAGTTGTAACTTAGGAGGATTTTTTTAGGTGACATTCTGAGAATTTTTTTTAATAGTCGTAATGTTAATACTAGATTAAAGTTCAAGTGAAAAAGTCGTATTGTTAGGAAAAAAGTTGTTACTAGTCAAGAAAAGTTTTATTTTGTTGTCATGAAGTTACAAGAATAAAAGTCTTTTTTTTTTTATAGTAAAATATGTCATAGAAGAAAAAAAGTCAATGTTTGAGAATTAAGCAATGTATGGGGGGGGGGGGAAGAGGTAACAACAAGAATAAAATTGTAATTTTAAAAAATCAATGTGAAAATTCCCACACAATAGAAACTTTAATTTTTACATTATTGAAAATTACATTTTATAAAATGACCACTTCCTCTGGTCAATTCCAACTTGCGACTCCTATAAATTCTGCATAGCAACACATGACGTGACCAAGCAAAAATATTTGCGTTTGATTGTTGTCAAATGTGTAAAGTGAAAGAAGAGAAAATGTACTTTAATTCCTGTAGCATGCCCAAACATCTGGCAGCTTTCTGCGGCGCCACCACTTCCGAACTTGAAGTGTTGTGCGCTCTTGGTCTTTCCGGTCGATAAGATCCTTCTGCAACAAGAAGCAAACATATGAAGCATCTGTTAGGAACGATTAGCTCGAGAGGCGCATTTAGCTCTAGCGGCGCAACCTAAAAGTTTGGTCTCTCACACAAACATAGCGTAGCCCACCTGAAGCGCTCCTCTGCTTCATGGAGGCCAGGATGATCTCGGAGCCATGGATCTTGTCCAGATGTCTGCGAGATTTGGCGTCGTAGAACCACTGGCCAGTCAGGTACTTCAAATTGGAGTCTGATGATGAGCCCTGGCTCGGGATGTTCTCCAGCTTCCTGGTGTGGAAAAGACAAAGGAATACTTTCATTTTTGCGATGTTCATTGAACTCGTTCACTGCCATTGACGGCGATAGACGTCAAAAATTCATTTGAACTATTTCTATCAGGTGCTGATAATCATACAGCGGAAAATCCAGTTGTTGTTGACCATGTTCCCAATAGAAAAAATTCCGGAGTCAAACTAATGGAATTAAATGTTCAGTGATTTTATTTGCCAAATCAACTTTTGCTGCATTTAACTTTTGACCCTGGAATGAATTATTTCTATTTATTACAAATTGAAACATAACTGAGCATCATGCAACGGTCCGTGTTGGGCTTTTAGGAAGTTCTGATGCAGTATCTCAGGGGTGTCGAACGGATCGGTAAAATCATGGTATGTAACTTAATTAACTCATTCACTGCCATTGACGGCTATAAACGTCAAAAATGTATTTTATTTATTTATATGAGTTTAAAAAAAATTTCCGCACTTTTGTTAACAAGAGTATGAAAACTTAGGGGAAAAAATGATTGTACATTTAAATTTTGTGATTAATCGTGAGTTAACTAGTGAAGTCATGCGATTAATAACACTTTAAAAAATATATATATTTTCAAATTTTAATCGCCTGACGCCCCTAATTTTTAACAATCGTCTAGTCAGGTGATTTGAATTTTTTATCGTAATTAATCGCATGACTTCAATAGTTAACTCTCGATTAGAAACAAATTTTATATCTGTTCAAATGTACAATAAAAAAATCAAGGTTTTCATACACTTGTTAACAAAAGTGGGAAACAAATGTTAAACTAATAGAAATAGTTAAAATTATTTTTTGACGTTTATAGCCGTCAATGGCAGTGAATAAATAAATAAAAAGATAAGATTATTAAAAGTTTTGGGTGATTAAATTTTTTAATCGTAATTAATTGCATGACTTCAATAGTTAACTCAAGATTAATAACAAATTTTATATCTGTTCTAAGTGTACAAGAAAAAAAATTCTAGGTTTTCATACTCTTGTTAACAAAAGTAGAAAAAAATGTTAAACTAATAGAAATAGTTAAAATAATTTTTTGACTTCTATAACCGTCAATGGCAGTAAATGAGTTAAAGTATCGCAAAAAATATAATTATGTTGTCATAAATGAAGATCCTTCATTAGATCAAACATAAATAACTTAATCACAGTATAGAGGGAGTGAGCGAGAGAGATGGGTGCCAATAAATGTTCTTGGTTATTACATCATCACATGAAAGTACATTGACAAAATAAGAACAGATCTGGAAAGCCTTCACGAAGACTTTTAATACGAGGTATGACTTGATGTGGGTTTGGTGCCACTCGATTTTTGAGCTTATTACAAAAAAATGTTTTAGGGGAAATGATGTCATCAAATGATGATATAGTAACAATTCATTTACAGATCTTCAGTATGTGTTATGTCTCCCTGTGGTTTGCAGCAAAGTGTTTTTCTAACCTTGTTACTGGTTAACTCTTTATGGAGTACAATTCGATTTCAAGCAAATAACATTTTAGTTTGGTAATTAAGCCGCCATCTGAGAGCACATTGACAATTAGATCTTGAAAGCCATCATAAAAACGTTTAACATGAGATGAGACCCACTTTATTTAATTTCCTTTCTTTTTAGATAAGGTTGAATTTTTTTTTAACTCCTCCAAAATGTTTGAAAAAACATGTTTGCTACAAAGGAATTTTGGAAGTTTTCTTTTTTTCTTTTGAGAAATTGAGCTACTAAATGTTGACCAAGAAAAGTTTTTCTTCCTGCACTTTGCACTATTATGACACTCCTGAATGGGTTGAGAAGTTCTATTACGCCGATCGCATCTGCCTTTTAAAAGAGATAAATAGCTCGGATGCGCCACACATGATTTAAAGAGGCCCCCTTTATCAAATGCTAATCCTCTTCCCTTCGAGCCAAGCGTGCACGGGCTCTCTTTCGTCGTAGACACCCGACACTAATCTTTAAACGTGTTGAAATACGAGCGACAAAGTGTGACAAACCGAAGTGCCAAATGAAAATGTGATCATTCAATAAGAATCAGCACATGATGGGGCTCGGGAAAGCGGCAAACATCTCCATCAAGTGGAAATCGAATCAACAAAAGGCGGTGTCATGTGATGAAAAAGGCAGGGCATTATTATGGGATGTTGTCGTAATCCTCTTACACGCACGCACGCACGCACGCACACAGTGAGAGAACGCTGGCTAGCCGCCTCCACTTAAAACTTGACGAAGAGCATATTTGTCTGCCCGTATTCTTCTTCATGCCGCTGGTCTTATGAGGTTTCCGAGTTTTGGCGCTTGATGAACTTTGAACTCTCCTTGGAATGAGAAACATTCAAAGGCCACACCATTAGGTACACCCGCAACGATTCGCAACTTGACATTCGTGTGATTTTCCTCACATTGACTCTTTACGTATGTATCAGCTAAATTATTTTTGAGTTAACTACAGCGATAAATAAATCAATTTAAACATAATAACATTAGGGGGTTTTTTTTGTACTACTCTGCGAGTTTGTCACTAGAAAGTAGGTGTGCCTAAAGTTGTGGCCAACAAGGGTGCTTTGCCCGTTCCCCCTGAGCTGTGATTGGTCATCAAAGCTAATATTTCACATTCTTGTGTGTGTCAGACAATGACCCCCCCCCCCCACCAACCCCACGCCCACCCATCCCTCCTCCTCCTGCACCCACGTGTCCATTAACGGAGTTCTTTATGTCACATTCCCAACCTTCCAAGGCTGTTGAACCAAAGACTTCCGGGTTGTGAATCCCCCCCCAAAAAAACCCAAAATGCTCGTAAACCTGATTCTCTGCTCCTCGGCCTGCTTGAGTTGGGCGTCCCTCCTCAGCACGGTCATGATGACGCCACGCTCCTCCTCCGTCAGGAAGCTCAGGTCGATCATACTTCCTCGCCGTCCTCCTCTCCCTCCTACGGTGAGGGACAGATTGGGAAACACCTGGAGAAAGCACGGGCAGAAGATTTGATCCATGGTGACATTTATCATATATATATATAAATATATAAAATTATCCATCTATGAGCTTGTTTCTACTAGTGATCTTTTTGTGACGTGTGAGATGTCAAATCATCACTTTTTTTTGGTCATTGTGTCATCATATGAGGGCATGTTGACAAATCCAATGCGTATCTGGTCAACCCTCAGCAAGTAGTTTGAGCTACAGTGGATATAATAAGTCTACACACCCCTGTTTAAATGGCAGGTTTATATTTAGAGTTGTGTGTGTGTGTGTGTGGGGGGGGGGGGCTTGTAAATATAATTTGTGAGTTAGGCTGTCAGTAAATAGAATTAAACAAAACTGTTAATTTTACGTCAACATATACCTATAAATAGCAACACCAGAGAAACGGGTCATTTTGCAGCGGTCATTTTCCAATTTAATTTCTTTAACCATTTTAAACACGCCAACTCATTGACGTGTGATTTGATTTCTTCATTAAAATGTTATTGCTTTGGCTAACAAGCAATATGTCATCAAAAATGCTTTTTCATCTATTTTAAGCAGCTTGACACGAAAACAAAGTAATAAACGGGCACAGCGCGCTTCCAATTTGTGCAGTTCATGACAAATGAGGCTTTGTGACGAGCTGCCAGCTACCAAATGCATTTGCGGACTTCTCCTTTCATGCTGATGGACAAACTAAATTTCAGATGCATTCCAAACACACCAGTAAAAGTCTAATGGACCCCCCCCCCCCCTCCCAGCAATCTTCTTGAAAAATATTAGGAGGTAAATTTCTGTGTGTGTTATTACATGCTGACACAAAGGTTCCAGGTGAACCTGTTTGTGTATTTCATGTATTCATGTCAGGCTGCAGATAGTGATAGGAGTTTTTCAAATATTTGCACTAATAAGCATATTTTAATATGTAATTTCAGCCAAGAGATGACAATAAGGTGTCACAAGATATAAAAAAAAAAGAGAAAAAGAAGAAAGAGGTAACTGAGAATTTAAAATGTATTATGTGTGTATAATATTAAAATATTTAATTAACTACCAAAAACAAAATGGTGGCTTTTTATTACAATTTTATTTCATTTTGAATTGTCATTTATTTGAAAAGATAATTAAAACATAATTTTTAAAGATAATTAAAACATTTTGTTTGCTAATTTCCTGAAGACAATTCATTATCGGAAAATGAAAAAGGACTGAAATAGAAGACATTTTTGTCCATATTATGATGAAATAAAATGAAATATGTGTCAATCGTGTGTCATGAGCATATTTTAAATCAACCTTTATGGCTAGATGAAGTCAAGTCAATATACCGTTACGCCCGTAAAGATAAAATAACAGAGCGTCCTAATTTCTGCCTTTACAAAATTAAACAAATTTTCCATTTATGATTTGTATTCAAATAAAATAAAAATTGGCAATGTTGTATATTTAACGAAAACGTCATTATATTTACTCAAATATTCTAAAATATACTTTATGCTTTCAATGGTCATATAATGTTGCCTCTACAATAACAATAATGATCACTTTCGTATTCAAGTTAAATGTTGTTCTGGTGCCTGCTGTCGAAGTACGCTGCATCCCACAGAGCCGTTCCTAATATTTTGGTTAGAAACAGCTCGGAGTGTACTGTAAATATTGAAGATGTCTCCTACCTTGAAGCTTTAAGTTTGCCTCTTTAAGGTGCAGAAAAAAAGTTTAGCCACTCTGCTGGGCTGCTGCTTGGATGAACTCAAAATCTTCAGTGTGCAGCTAAGAGGGGCAGGACTCACTCTAGATGGGGTGGACCATCGTGAACATGTACTGCCACAGCACCTCCTCAGACAAGCACAAGAGTGGTTTACAGCTGGTGACGTCACTATAAACGGCTCGAGAAAAAGGACAAAAATCAGTGGACCTGTTGTAATAGCAGCCGGCGGCCTGAAGGTGTCATCAGTGTTTGACAAAAGGGCGTGCAACTACCCTTACCTGTTCTGCAACTTTTTCATGGTCTTGTCCTTCCTGATGCATAACATTAAAAATAAAACTTTATTTAAAAAAAATAAAAGTAAAAGAGTATAATAAGGTGAAAAAATGCCTTATGGGATATTGAGCTGACCTACTTGAGAAATAATCATTATTTTTGACAGAATATTAAAAGTAACCTTTTGGCAGCAACTCAAACATTATGTTACGTCTATAAAAAACAAATAAAAACAACCAGACGTTTTAAAGACAAAAATCCTGGAACAAATAACAGGTACCGCCAAAGGTTTTGAACTTCTTTTTTTCTGATTACTAAATAAAATTAGGCTAAAAGTACTTAAAAAAAAATAGACACACACATTCCAAAAATATAAAAGCCACGAGAAACACAAATGTGAAACTCGAAGCACAACGTGGAGTAAACACTGCCATTTTTTATTTATTTTTTACCAAGGAAATTAATGAAAGGGATTCAGAGTAAAAAGGATTTACCGCACGCAGGGCTGTTGAATGATCCAATGTTTAGTTTTGCGGCAAGTTTGTGGCCTGGCCAAACATTTGCTCATTACTAACTGCAATCTTTATGGAGGCGAAAAATAAGAAAAAGTGAAAGAAAGAGTCTGTTTGCTTTTTTTGTGGAAGCTGCTCTTTATTTGAAAAAGAAAAAACAAGATTTGAGTGGTCGCCTGCTACAGGTTCTAATGACAAAGATCTGCAGAGAGAATCATCCTGAATCAAGACTTAATAGGTAGAGTCAAATTAGATTTGAATCGTGTTCATATTTCATACATCTTTCACTTTTTCAATCAAAGAACAGTCACTTTTTTTTTCATCTTCATTATTATATTTACACTGAGCGCCGATCAACAGTGCTCGTCCCTCCTCCTCCACCTCCGTCGACGCCGCCCGCCCGCCACTCGAGCCCGTTTTGACGAGCGGGCTGGCGGGTGGGTGGCTGTCGTGCGGAGTGGAAAGATGTGTGCAACATGAAGACAACTCTTCACATTCAGAGAGTAAAGGCAGCCTCGAGCGCGCTCACCGAGTCGACGGCGTGCCAAGCTATTAAAGCAAAATGGAGCCCGCCGCCGTTGTCGGGATGGTGTGTGAAGTGTTACTCAAGTTACAAACAAGAAAATACCCCTATATAGGCACAGGATGCACTATGTACTGTTTAGCGCAGGGGTGGGCCACCCTTGTCCTATCAAGTCCTCCAAGGGCCATACTAAATGAAAATATGAACAAACTTTTTTTGTGTGTTTTTTAATTAATCATTATATATTATGCGCATGTTTTTAGGATTGCATTGTGGGCCAGATTGGTTTCCCACCCCTGTTTTAATGGGAACTCCTGTACTCTCAGCACAGGGGCGATGATTTTTATTTAAATATAATTTTCATCTAGCAATAGAAAAAAGAAAACTGAAAAAAAAGAAAGAAAAATAAGTCAATATTTAGTGCTATTATTCGGCTTAATAGGTGTCATTTATATAATAGCTATTTGTCACTCTACCTCTTGATGATAGCTTTAATGCTCAAGCACTCCCACGCGTGTTCAATGCTCATTATTATGCGCTGTTGATTTTACAATAAACCCCGCTCGAGCTCCTTCGACTGATAATCATAAATAAATACAAACGACACACAGGGAATGTCTACTGTAAACACGGTAAAAAAGACACAAACTAAATGGGTGTAAACGTCATTAGCATCACTACGCCGTGACGGTTGGATTCGGCGGCGTCGAGGGGGGGAAAAAAAGGGAAGGTCGCCATCGCCGTACAACCAATCCCCCTTCCCGCTCGCTCAACACCCGACCGCGGCTTAAAAGTTTTTTTTCTGATGTCTTGTGTTTTTTTAACCAAATACATAACATCAAAGTTTCTCAGCAGCCAGAACTTTACCTTTACAGATGACTCTGTAAAATGGAGAAGGAATCCACTTTGTTACCAAGGTTACTGAAAGCCGTCGCATCTCGACATGATCAGTATTTTTAGGCGGGTGGTGTGGGTGTTGTGTGTATGCGAGTGAGTGTGTGGGTGTGTGGTGGGGGTGTAAGGGGGAGGAGGGTTCGTGAAAGTCTCTCCGGAGACCAGGACGAGGACAAAGCTTTTTGCTGCTAAGTGCTTCATCTTTCCAAGAGAGACGAGCTCTTCAAAGTTACATGAACTGCGTCTGCAACGGAGAGTGACAAAAGTCAGAAGAGCGTCATCACATC
The DNA here is from genome assembly GCF_054856555.1 of Leptonotus elevatus. Classification (NCBI taxonomy): domain Eukaryota; kingdom Metazoa; phylum Chordata; class Actinopteri; order Syngnathiformes; family Syngnathidae; genus Leptonotus; species Leptonotus elevatus. The sequence goes on along the minus strand of NC_141245.1, from coordinate 19,355,293 downwards.
ATTTCAATTTTGCTGTTAAATAAGCCCCGCCCGCCGCACAATGACATCAGCTTCTACCTTCGCCGATTCTGCTGCATATCCTGTATTCATTTAGTTAAGCTCCTAAATGCAAGTTTAAAATACGGTAACAAAATTAACTGAAATAAATACATACAAAAAGGTACAATTAAGCCAAACATTGTGCATATATTTGGTGTCTTTTTTAGAACAAATGACAAGAATGTTAAACAGTTGCCATTTTCATTTTTTTGTGTGGACATTTTAACAAAAGGTTCCATGCTCAAAACAATGCACATCCTACTCAATTTTACATTCAAGTAGATATTTGTTTATAGTAGTGCTGTCAAAGTTAAAGCGTTAATTGATTAATTAATCACAAAAAAATTATTATGAATTAACGCAGATTACAGTGACAGCGGATGGCTACGTTTAAGCTAGCACAGGTTGGTCAATAAACATAATTTCATGCATTAAAGTAAAGCATTTAATGAATGTTTGCGTATCACATTTAGAATATTTGTTCTTGTCAAACTATCAAGGTCTTTTTTTTTTCCATTTTAAATTAGGCAAGTAATTAACTGATTAGAAAAAGAGGCGGATGAGCGTGTGCAGTGGATCAAAAGATGTTGAAGACGTACTCATAACATTAAATGTCAAAATAATTAATTAACATATAAGCGGTGCTCTTCAAATTTGGCGGGGAAAAAAATGTAGATTAAAAAAAGCCTTTTTTATTAAGCGATTAACCGTGATTAATCAAAATTCTAAGATACGATTACTCTGATTAAAAAATGTAACAGTTCTGGTTTATAGATATTGTTCAGACAAACGTTAAACAAAATGCTGATCCTGCTGATGGAGACGGTGCCTTTAATGGTGGCTAGCGTTCCAGGGTACTGTGCTCCACAATTTGGTGCACGTCCATGTTTGTTACAGGGAATTTATTAGTTCTGACCAGTCTGCCTCGATACTTGCTATTTTCTTCATAATAGTCCTTTGTATTTAATTTTTTTAAACCAGTTTTCATTTCCATCATTCTATTTTCATTACTGCTTCGGTTATACTGAGCGCCTAAAAGTGTTGCTCATACAAACACTAAGCTACTTTTCTATGTTTGTATAAGTTAGTCATAAGTGTAATTGGTCCTTGATTTATATAGTGCTTTACTCAACACTATACAAGGCCCTCAAACTGCTTTACATTTTGACTACTCATTCCCTTACTGATGACGCAGCATCAGGAGCAACTGCGGGTTCAGTATCTTGGTCAAGCGTATTTCGAAGCGGCCACACTGGCCTGGGATCAAACCCACAACCTCAGGGTTGTGAGATGACCACTCTACCACTGAGCCACGCCACCCCTATATAGGCTATATATAGTGTGTTGAGACTTGCATACAATATCTCTTTGTCTCAGGTACGGATCTAAGAATTCAAAGGTTGCTAATATTACATTATATTGTATACATGCACCTACTTTACATTTGGGAACATGGCATTTTTGTGTAATTTAATGTAATTAATAACACTTAAATACTACCGTCTGTCCCTTAAGTGATATCATGTAAAGCTTGCCGAGTGAAAACCTCATGGGCGGGGCATAAAAAAAAACGGTCAGCTGGTTAAATTCAATTAAAAAAAAAAAAAAGGACAACAAATCAGTTCATAGCAGTATGCGATGAGCGTGAGCCTCATTACAGTCAAGACAGTGAATCGAGCAAAACAAGATCAAGATCAAGCAAAGACAAAAGCACGTGGCATCTATGTCAGATGAAGACAGGAGTATGAAGAAGATAAGCAGCCACACATGGATGTTGTACACAGGTCACGTGTGGGTGGGATGCATCTGCCAGCAGAGGGGGCATGCTGTACCTAAAGAGACGCTCTACAAGAAATCCTTGAGAGAGAGGTGTGCAAACGGGTCCTGTCCGGGGGCACGGAGAGGACTCTGGCTGGAAGGACTAGAGGCTGCCGAGGGCTATTCACAGGAATACACACACACACACACAGGAAGTAGGGGGGCCAGAGGTGAGGTCAGAGAGTCAGCGCAGAGACGAGGGAAGAGGGGGATGAGATTAGTTCGGACAAGCGGCAATGTCAAATCGAATGAGTTGGATAAATGGAGGAGAGGAAAAAAAAAAAGAACAAGGAGATGATGTGCAGTTCGAGACAAGAGCCGAGGCTCGTTCAAACTGCCATCATCGGTCTTTGCACCAACTTGGGAACATGACACAGCATGATGATTACACACACACACACACACACACACACACACACACACACACACACACACACACACACACACACACTGACACCTGGCAGGAGGAGGGAGATGCGGTGCACCCACCTGAGTGCTGGACACCGAGCCAAAAGGATTGGGCGGCCTCATCACAGACTGGCCGTACATCATGGTGGGCGGATTCATCATGCCCATGGAGCCCATTTGTGGAGGCTGCAAAAGGAGCCGGAGGATTATTTGTCAAACATTGCAGTCTCCGTTTTAGTGGAAAAACTATTAAGTTTTTCAAGATACAAGCAGACAATTATAATTATAATCATTTAAACAAACTGTCCAGCAAAACATCCAGACATACAATAAAATAACTACAAAATTATTATTATGTCGCTCCCCAGTGGCCAAAGTGCACACACCAGAAGGCACTGCACAACCAATTTGGCATGATGCACAAATTGCTTCGATTTAAATACATTTTGCCAATAAATTTGTATTTAAAAAAAAACACACACTGTAGAGTATTATTTTTCTTATTAAAAGAAAACACAATATTGTTGTTGGTGTTTGAATTGGAGTGGGGGCAAAACAGATGAATGCATTTCCTTTCATTTCAATGGGCAGAGATGCTTTGAGATACAATGTTTTGAATAACAAGCGTGGTTACGAAACATATTAAACTTGTAAGTTGAGGCACCACTGTAACATTGTTCATACATACTGTACTCACCATGCCATAGCCCATCATGCTCGTGGGTGTGGTGGCGGGAAAGGTCATGATGGATGGTGCCTGCAGGGACACAAACATTTTTTATAGGACAACAATTTTATTGTGGAAGCAAGAGTTGTGCGATAACAGCATATTGTGGATTTTTTTTCTATTTTAAAAGGCAAAGTCAAGTGAAAATTTGTCTTTAAAATATGCCTTCTGTGCCCCCGCTACTGCCAACACAGTATTCTAATATTGCGTTAGTGGAATAGGAATTAAGCCGAAAAATCCAGCCATTTTTATCCATCTCAGGGGGCTGCCATTTTTGCCTTGTACTTGGAACTGCTGTCGAGTGAAAATGACATCACAGTACCAAGGGCTCAGCATGTGTGCAACAAGGCGCAACTGTTTTCTGGGTGTCTAAAAACAAAAATGAAGGAGATAGTGACTGGCTTTTTTGGTTTTGTACTCTCTTGAGGTGCCATCTGACTATGCACAATTACCAGCTCAAACGTTACACTGAGGTTTTCAGACAGTCCTGTCAAACCAGTAGTTTCATAGACATACAGTAATAAAAGTTGTTCTGCTGTAAGCGTTAAACATTAGGATGGTGTTTTTGGTCTTTTTACAAGTGCTTTTGAGGTTTTATTTTGGTAGGCCTGATCAAATGATCTGGCAGGCCGCATATCGTGCACGGGCCGTATGCTCCCCACCCTGACGTATATGTAAAATCACCATGGAGACGGGGTTCCAGGTCGTCGTCGGTGCCGCTTTGGGTTGCCAGTTGGTGCCGCCTGTCATCCTCTTCTCGCCGGGCTGACTCCAGTGGATGTCACTGTGGATTAAGGAAGCTCGAGTTCAGTGTTTCTAACGCACTGCAAGATGACGAGTGACCGCGCGCAACTTACTTCTTCATGGTGCCATTTCCGATTCCTAGGTCTGAGGAAAACAGACGTCCATGATACAACAATTACGTTACAATTGACTAGCACTCAAAAATGCATACATACTGCCGACAAGGTTGGCAAGGGAGGAGTCAAGGTCGTCAGACACAAGCTTGTCTGGCTGCTGATTGGACGTCAGGTTGGAGCCCGCAAGGGTCGGTTTCAGGATCCCTCCGGTGATATCTGACAAAACACAGAGGGTCATATTTATAAATAAAGAACCTCAGATTGTGTTTGACTCTGCAACAGATGTTTTATTTACCAAGGGCAATGCTTTTGTTTGTATGAATGGACATTTGCTTGAGTCACAACAATGTTTTGAATAAAATTGGTTATCCCAAAGATTAAACCTTTTTAACTACATATGAAGTAGTTCTTTCAAACAAAAATTAAAAGATTATTAGTCATCTCACAGCAGAAGAGGACAGTGGATGACTTTTTCAGACCTCTGCAGAGGGAGATGAGATTGGTGTACAAGATCAATTTTATTTTAAGAGATCAGCCGATCACTGATCACCCAAAATGAAGGAAAACAGCGTCAATCCCAATCCCGGCGGATCAAACGGTGCAACTCTACCTACCGTGCGTGTTTTGGGAATATAGGAGGCAATACCTGGAGAAAACTCACGCAAACACAAGGAGAATAAGCAAACGGCACAGGAATGCCAGAGCAGGTATTCGAACCCTGCACATCAGATCTGTAAGGCTGACTACTAGGACACCTATTTGATGCCTTATTTGCCAATATACACACACACACAATTTAAAATTGCATTGAAAACTCTATGAAGGTATTACAGTTTTGCAGCTCCTGCCTGATCTCTCAATGTAATAACATTATGTGACCACAAGATGGTGGCAATCTCAACATGAGCAGTCTGTTCCCTGCGTCATTGCCCCAAGTCAAGTTGGAACGTAAATCAGACCAAACTGACTGGAAAGTACCAGTGGCAGTGCAACAGTGGTAGGGTGAGTATGAGCTGGCATACTGACATAAAAGGGAGAAAGAGGACATTTTTGATACCACCCTATAACGTTTCTTGGAAATTGGTTGTTTTTTTCACCAAATCCTGCTTAGTTGGTAGAAACAAGATGCTTACAACACAATTAACATACTCCGCTGAAAATGAATGAAACAAATGGATTGGTGACATTAGATCCTAACCTTCAGCATTGAGGCTGTTGCTGCCTGTAGCTTTGGCTCCAAACACAGACTCAAAGTCCACTTGGAGTCCTCCTGCAGGTGGCTGGGGAGGGGGTTGAGGCGTTGAGTATCCTTAAAGGAGATAAAAAGAATGCAGCTGCAGTTAAGACAAGTGATGCCTCTCAAACCGGACTCGGTTCTACAAGCATGGGGAGTCGCCACTTAGCAGTGGAGCAGGATTCACACATCTATACAGACAGAGAGAGCCTTCAATACCTCTGAATAGACCTGCTACAGTAGAGGGCTCTGTGGGGAAGGGAGCCTGGTGTGGGAGGTGCTGGGCAATGGACACTGGGCCACAGAAGGAGTCTGACACGCCACAGGAAGGAAGCATTAAGAAGAAGAAGAAGAAGGAGGAGAGGAAGAACCAGAGCAAAAAAAAAAAAAAAAAGGAGTTTCAGATCCAAGCCAAACAAGCAGGCAGAAAAAAAAAGTTACCCAACATGTAAAAGATTTTAAAGTAACTAAAGTGTGAAATAGAGAGCGCTAGTGTAAATGGGAGGGAGTGACTGAATATTAAAAGCTGTTGGGGTATTGTATAGGATCCAAGTTTGCAGGACTCAGAGCCATAGTAGTACCTGAGATGGAGTGTTCTAGCCGCACTGCGCATTTGCTATTTGTTGAAACTGATGAGTTTGTGTCAATAAAGGGATTGTAACGATCTAGGGAATCAAACATAGCATTGGTAAAAGAAAAAAAACAATTTTAAAGCGCCACAGCAACACATCACAGAACCAAAGTTCATCAAAAAGGGAATATGAGTGTTGGGTGGGAGGGAGGATCATTTTAAAGCAGGTGGGCATTCGGCCTTGACCGACAATCTAGATATAGTGGAGGAACAAGGTTTCACTGAAAAAGGCAGGATTTTAGCTTTAAAGACAGACAACACTGATAAAGTTCAAACTAAAGCAGCATGGAAGACAAGCAAGCTACGTCATGCGTCTACACATACATGAGCGAGGAGAATGCGGAAAAACAAAATGAGAGTCATTACCACCAAACATTTCATGAGCAGATGTCGTAGTGGAAAAGCTAACACCGTCTGAAGACACGACAGGTAAGTGAGAGGCATCGACAACGAGTTTTGAGAGGAAAGGGTTAAGGTTTGGCATGGAGTCGTCTCCAGCTTCGGCAGAAGTGAAAGGATCTACAGGCAGGCAGAGAGAGAAAGAGAAAGACAGGAGAAAATGAAACAGACCAAAAACAAGTGGAGAGGAACTGGTGGATGTAAGAAAAGAGAGCATGCAGAGCAGGTAAAAAGAAGACAGGTGGCGCTCGACGGCCGCGTCGGTGGCGCTCTACCTGCCCACGCCGTTGCCACGGGGAGCCCTGACGCAGCAGACTGCATGGGTGGCTGAAACGTCGACTGAAGATCAAACAGGTCGCTCTCCATTTTCACAGCACTGGAATGATAATAATAATAATGATGATGAACAACATAGAATAATGAATATTAAAATAAGCATTAGCTGCAGCCCAAATTAGTTATCAATATAATTAACCAAACCGACTCTTTCCCACAATCGGCTAGAATAAGCTCTATTGAAACGAGAACCTAACAAGGACAATCCCAATAGAAAATGGAGGGAAGGAAAACATTTGGCGATGCAGGCTGTTAATAGAACAGTGATGAAAGTGCTGGCATAATGAATTGCATTTTCATCATCATTTTCTGTTTGCAGCTCCATCTAAAATTGAATGTAAGCAAAGGTACCCGTTGGAACAGCTCGGTGTGGAGAATAGATCAATGGCCGGAGCAGTGTTAATAGTTCCCCCCGTGGTGGAAACGGGCGACGTATCCGTGGTGGCAAAGGAGGGCCTCTTGGAGAGCTCCTTGAGCCTTTGTTCCTGCAGGAGGAACAACGCACATCAAGATAAAGCAGACAGCGAAGAGAGTGACTCTTGAGATAAGGTCATTGATTCACCTTCAGCGCTTTGAGTCGGGCCTGCTCTTCTTCCAGCGCTGCCTGCTTTTCCCGCTCATCCACTTTGGTGAAAGACATTCCCGTGCTCGCCAGTGACGACACGGCGTTGGACAGAGTGCTGGCCCTGTGGGATGGACGGACCCACGCTGGGATGCGGGCAACACGGCGTGGCGGTCCCGAGGAAACGGAGTGTGACGGGCGAATTAACATACCTGCTGGCCGCCGTGGAGTCTTTCACCTTCTTGCCCTCTAAAGAGGCCAAGTGCTGCTCCAGAGCTTCCAGGAGGCTGCTGGGAGCCTGTCGCGGCGAGAACACACACAGTCAGCATTCTGCTCACACGCCGCATGAGTGTGTGTGTGTACACATCGAGACCATGAAGGACAGTGGTGGGAAGCCAAGCAAGAACAGAATATAAACCATCCTTTTTATACAGTGGTACCCACAAAGTCAAACAATATCCACATGTACAATTGGGATATTTCACAAAATTTTCAGGAAAAAGATGCCATAAATGTAAATAAAATAAAATAAAAACCATGGCACTTCAACTAGACCTAATTTCAGCTAGCATCGAAGGACTAACTAAAATGTGACAAGAGAAACTATATCCAGAATTTAAAGTAAAGTAAACGAGAGTGTGGCTTCTTTAATTTTGAAAAGTTTCTACTTCTGTCGTGCCCCCTACCATCGGCTTAATAGGGCTCTAAGCCAGATTCAGTATTGACCATCTTTTTTTGGAACAATGAACTTTGGATCCGTTTGTGCTACGGGAGCACCAAGTGGTGTGTGTTAGCCTCTCGGGCTAGCTACCGACTGGGAAGCTGCCATGTGCTTGCCATACAATTATTCAAGTGGTTGGCATGTCTGCCTCACAGATCACAGATCATAGCTCTTCTCCCTGTGCTTGCGTAGGCTCTCTTGGTGTTCTGGCATCTTCCCACATTCCCGAAAAAAACTAAATAGTCCAGAGGCATGAATGTGAGTTTTAAGTGGTTGCATACATGCTACTTAAAACAGTGCCTGCCCTGGAGTTAAGCTTTTATGATCGCAACAGATCACACACTACCAAACTGTTCCATAAATGATCTCAATGTAAACTTCTGTTTTGAGTCAACCTTCTTAGTACCACTGTATATAAATTGTATTTTCTGCAACTTGAGGGTTCAACATATTCTTGTAGTTGCCCACCACTGATGCACCAATGACTGCATTCCAGCCATACACTTACTCTGCATGAGAGCAACACGTGTATGGGATGACGCACTGTACCGCAGCATGTTCAACAACACTGCGGCGGGTTGTTGAAATGGGCCGCAACTAAGCACAACGGGGGCAGCCATTTTGCAGCAAATGAGCTACTCTGATTTTACACCCCACCACGACGAAAAAGTCACCACATAGACTTGTTTTGTTTCTTTCTTTCTATCCCTTTGGCTGTTTGACACGACCACGTGGGAGATGGCGCGGAGGCATGCAAAAAGACAACACCGGCAAAGCAAGTCACAGACACAGAAGAAGAGTGAAATGATAGTACTTACACAGACTGTGAACTGAAGTGGAAAGATAAGGGGAGAATACAGAATATAAAGGTGGTGACAGTCAGGGGAGGAATCCATTTGAGCAGCACAGCACCTACAGTACAAGTATGCGTGTAACCTTAACTGTCAATGTGCAACCTTTGTGTGGACCTGACACCTTTATTTACTGTAAAAGGAGGTGCCAAAGAAGAAGAGCAAGAGGATAGAAAAGAACGCTTAAGGAGGAAGAAAGAAAAGACATGTAAGAGGGGCACCTCCTGTGGAAGCATGCGCTCAAGAGGGAAAGCATGCAAAGTGCAGAGAGAAGAGAGCACAGCCGATGGTGGCCAAAATATTTGGTCAGCATTGAAAGAGGCACCTTGAATGGGATTGTTTTGCCGCCTCACTTTCGTCGTCATTATACACTCAGCAGAAACGCCATTGAGTGCACCTGCATTATCTAGTAAGCGCACTACAAGAGCTGTTAACATGTTGCCTTTAAACACAGTCACAGAGGGGTGTTATAGTTTGCCGGGGTCTAAAACGGGATGGCATCACAGAGAACCGTTTCTCATGTATTTACCTCATTTTAAGAGGCAAAATGTTACTTTTGCCTCATACAGCTCTTGTATTGGACCTTCTTTATGCACATGAACCTAACATTGTGGTCAGTGAGCGTATACTTCAGTAGGTGATGTTATTTGTGTGTGTTGTCAGAAAAGGGGAGAGACATATAGACACATAAAGAGAGCGAGACAGACAGATACAGAAAGAGAGCGAAAGAGAGAAAGAGAGCCAGACCTAAGAGTGCAACCAGCTTGCAAGCTTACCTGGGAAAGGTCTGGAATGTCTCCTCGGTCAATGCCCACCTGCTGTTAGAGCACAAAGAAAGCCAAATTAGATTTTTTTATTTATTTGTATCCCTGCATGAGCGCCAACAACCAGCCTGTAAACCACCAAAGTACCTCAGCTACTTTGAGGAACTCTGATATCCGGGTCATTCGGGTGAGGAACTTCTTGTAGATGTCCAGACCTTCTTTGCACTGGGTTTTCTTCATGTCAAAATACTTCTCTGTTTGGTGAAAACGGTGAGGATTAAACGGTGCGATTGTTTGGAGGAGAGGAGAGGAGGAGGAGGAGGCTTTTTCTTACCAAGAAGGTTGATGATGCCTTCGTTATAGGCAGCAAAGAGCCTGATGGAGTCTTTGAAGAGGAGCATGAAGGCTGCATTGATGACTCCATTAGTCAGCTCGTTGGCATTGACCTGCGGGAAAGCAATCAGCCATTGTTTGCACACACGCCTGACATTTATCTTTTTGTGGCGTTGGGCTGAGGGAAGGCGTCAATGCAGCAGACCCGTACACAAGCTGTTTTTTTTTTTGTTTTTAAAGCTGCAGCAACACCATAGGAGACTTCACCTCAGACTCACATTGAAATCGAGGAGGGCGTCCATCTGATTCTGAATAATGGGGATGGTCTTGATCAGCTTCTCCGTATTCATGGTCCTCATGACGCCGTCCACTCTGAGATGACATGGGGGAGATTCAGTGGACATGAAGACAGCGAGACAAATGGTCGCCTCCGCTTTAAATTGTTCTTGGGTGCATTGTCCACTCCAAACAAACAAACGCTGCACTTCAAATAGACTCCTCTTTAGTAGACGGCTTTACTGAAGCTCCATTTACACTGCCTCTAAGAGGTGGCGTTTTTCCGTGTCGCTGTTGTGTTTACACGGCATCGACATGGAATGCGGGGTCATGGAATGTTCCACCTTCTTGAGTAGTATTAGCTAGATGTGCAATGCCTGCTTCAACACCAGGCCAATACTAAGTGCAAATGTGGACAATTTGCCCATTTTCCTATTTAATGCTGCTTGTGTTCACTTGTGCTGCAGCCTCTCGAGAGGCCTTTCGTCAAAAAGAGGGCACCTTCAAACTGCAGGAGAGAACACCATCAGTGTCAGTGTCTTACCCTCGCTTAACTTTGGTGAAATCAAAGGCAACCTGCCTGTACGAAACGGCTTTCTCGTTCAGGTATCGACTGTACCTCCGGATAAACGTGGACATGTCGTACCCTGGAATGAACAAACGGGCGCGTGTCACATCATACAAAATGACAGCTGGCTGAGGGGCATGAGTGGAGGTGTTGAGGTTACCTTGCAGGCCACTTTTGTCCAAGAAATTACTGAGGTTGAATAATGTATTCCTCGAAGCCAGGTACTGCACAAAACGCTGCAAATGAGAGCAAGAGGGAGGAGGGGGGGGGGGGGGGGGGGAGAGGAAAAGCATCACTAAAAGGCATTAATCTAATCATACATGCAATCATAATCTGCTTGACATCAGTTGCCTGGGCTGTTGTGAGATTATCTGACATTCCGTGTGTGCGTGGCTCACCTCGTTGCCATACACCATGAGGTGGTGCGTGGTGATCAGGGACTTGAACACGACCACCCAGCTGGTGTTGGTGGTCCTCTCAAACAGCGAGTCGGCCAGTTGGGGAATGTTTACGTTCATCTCGTTGGTGCAGTGGATCAAGTCTGACATGAGAACAAATGATTGTGATATGTGAATCTCGTGCATTCCGTTTCACTCTTTTTTTCTAACCTTATAAAGAAAAATCACATTCACGGTTGCGATGCAATGAATTGTGACGACCGTTCACGTGCTGCCTAAAATTAACCCGAGGCAGGATCTCCATGGGTGAAAGTGACGCTGTGTTGGTTCCCGAGGAGCTGATGGCGCTTCTCATATTTTTGTCTTCATCTACAATAAACTAGTGAGATGACGTTACGCATTTCCAAACACACGTTGAGCCCATGAGCAGACCACCTGCTGCTGCTGCAAACTATGAATAAACAGAAGTGACCGCAGTGGTGAGCTAAGTTTTGCATGCCTGACCCGGTTAAGTTCATATAAATAGTAGGTCACACACGTGCAGGAACAAAATTCGAATGCAAATTTGACTAAGCATTCATTGCACATGGCATGGTGCCACAAAACGTCAAGTGGTGAGTATCTACAAGCAAGGGTCTCGAACCACATAACCCAGCCGTGCTACCGGATGGCACAAATTGTTTCCATTTATCTGCCAAAAGGTGACCACTTACAGCAAGTTACTTCTCCACCCAATGCACCAAGCTGGCAAAATAACTCATTTTAAAATAACCAAATGACAAGTTACCTCTAAAAAGTATCTCCAAAACCATTAGGTTTTATATTAGCTAAAAGATGGCATGTTTGTTGAGCCATGGTGCTGCAATTCTCAGACCAAAGGCGACTCAATGGTAGCACAAGCGCGATGAACAATAAACAATGGGGGACAAAAAAAGTACAAGTAGTAAGGGCTGTACAATAGTATCAACTAGGGCTCGACCAATATAGATTCCACTATTTGGCAGAATAAAATTCCCATAACTTAATTAAAATAACAATAATGACTAAAAGAGAATTTATGTTTTTGTCACTTAACGTTTACAACAATAAAGATATGAATTACAGTTGGAAGATTTGACCGTTTAACTTTTTAAAATACTTAAATCACTAGTATTTGTTTAACTTCACAACAGACAGAATAATCAGCAAAATTGGCAGCTTTTTTGACGATTTTTGGCTGGAAAGTTTAACAGCATTATCTTTGTCTTATATTTTAAAAATGTAAAAATAAATAATTGGCTATACCCCCCCCCCCCCCCCCCCACTCTAAAGAGCTAATAATCGGCCAATTAAATCAACCGATGATCAATAAAATACTTTTTTGTGCAGTTTCTTTGTGGAATTTGTATTACAGTATGAATGATTAGGGGGCCAGGGCCCAAGTTGAACCTTACAATAACGTGATGATTTTGCCCCTCCACTCAAATTTGGTAAGGGCTCATCAATCCATAGGATCTAACGTGACCTCTCCTTGTAATAGCAATCAGCAGATAGTGTGCTAAATTCATTCAGCTTTCTGTTCACTGATAGCAGCCGCTGCCAGCGATCAGTGAATCATACATGTGCTGTCCCACTTGCTCGCGGCTCCTACTATTTCCTAACATCCGCAGTGTTGGCCGAGGGATGAGAGTCAAAGCTGCTCGACCTGATTTTAAATATATATATATTTTTAAATGTATTTAACACCAACAAACCCGGCTGTCGACAGCACCGATCCGATTGACGGGGTAATTGGTCCTCCCTTCTTTTGCCCGTCCTATATTTGACTCCTCAAAGTAGGGCAGGATAACCTTCGCGAAAAGCGGCCGCGAGTGAGCATGGGTGACTGACTGCACGGCCTAGTGAAGAAGAAGAGTGAGGAGCAGGAGGATGAATATGGAGGAGGCAGTGCCATGTCACAGCAAATACTTTTGTTTTTGGGGGGCTTTCGTGGGACATAATCCTACTCGTGTGACAGCCGTAATGATTCATTCTGAGGGGAGGGACTTGCCTTGAGTCAGCATGACACACAAAGATAACTTGTAGGAAAATAAATCATGTTACGTGTGGGCTCAAAGTGCAAAGTTTAACGCAGGGTCACACTAAATGTAACTAGCTGAAACTTAACCACAGGGTGGGCCAAAAGTAGATATAAGAAAATGTCATTATTAATTCATATTTATTGCAATTTATGAAACAATTTAAAGTCATACATGCTCAAAATGTCCTCACATTTTATTGCAACAAACAGCACCACAAAATTGCATCAATAAATTAATAAAAGCTTCCAAAATGAACTAAGTTGTAGAATTATCAAGCAAGGGTCACCGTTTAAAAATTGGGTTTTAAAGAAAGTGTGAGGGGTTCATGGAAAGAAACATTTAGCGTTCCAATATAGGAACACAAAACAGTGTTTCCAACCTTGGTGAGGGTTTGAAAGTAAGGTTTTAAGCCAGAGTTACAAAAGAGGATGTCTATTTGCAGTTCGGGTTTCAGTTTTGGGGCTCTACCCTGGATTAAGGTTTGTAGTTAGGCTTTCAAGGCAGGTTCTCAAACCAGGTTTGGGTTTCAAGTTAAGAGTTTGTAGCCTGCTTTAAGGTTTCAAAATAGGATTGCAAAGCTAGGATTTCATGGTAGTGCATGTAGTTGTGTTGACCGAATGGAGACCCAAAGAGTCCCGGTGATCCTAAAAAGTGTATACCAACATCTGGGCGACTGTAAAGAGTCAGACGATTCTGTATGCCAAATGCATTTGTGGTTAGAATGTTTAAAGTAGTTTTTTTTTTTTTTTTATCAATCACGTCTTTATTTCTTTTTATGATTGAAAGTCTAGCTGTAAAATGTTCCTCGGCCCATAGGATGCCTACTAGGGCTACCAACCCGTTGCTGCAACTCGTTGCTGCAACTCATGACACCTCGGGGGAATCACCTGAGCAGCACAACAGGTGTGCCACCTGCCAACAACACCAAATTGGACTGACTACAAGCCTATTCCTAAAAAGCACAACTATTAATATTGACAATAAAAATTCCTCCAATGAACGAAGACTGGAGGTGATCGTAAGTAATATTGAATGGCAACCATCATATGAAATGTCAAATCGGGCTCTTGCTCATACTGTCATTTTATGCTGTAAGCAATTAGTACTACTACCACTGTCGCCTTCACATACAAGCGCAGAACTAAAGCGGAACTATGACGACAAGAAACATCATTTAACATCAAGCAGCCCCAAACACGGATTCAGTAATTAGTAGAAAACACACAAGAGAGGAAACGTCGCTTAATTTGCTGTATTCGACGTCCATCTCCGTGACGTGTGCTAGCGTTAGCATGTTAGCGGCGCCTCAGGCTTTGAGGCCTAACAGCCGCCATAACCACACCAATGGGAGGCTTTTCGCGTCGCCACTTTGCTTTTAAATAGTAAACAAAAAGAGACAATTAAGCATACTTACAGTCTAAATGCTTCTTCTTCGGACCCATTATTTCGTGAGTGGTGGCCTTGCATACTGTTTTGGACACGGCGGATCCCGTTACGCTGTGCTGGGCTGCCGTTATCCGGTCCGTAATGCTCTGCCCCGACATCTTCGCTCAGTCGGTACAACTCACACACCAAAAAAAGAATTCTGGGGAGTGGGGAGGGGGTGGGGGGGATGCACACTTGCCGGCGTTTATATTCGTCAATGATCCCTAGCGGAAGGAGAATATAACGTCCACCTCCTTGCGAAACCTGGCCGCACTCCTCCTCGCCTCTCCCACCGCGGTGGTTGGTATGAAATCAGAGCTAGGCTAGTAGTTGGCTATTATAATAAGGAGGGCGGAATGTGGCGACAACAACAACAAAATGTTCACAATGTGTCGTTGCGCCGCTAGCTGCCCGTCGCACATTCAAGGGTTGCGGTGTTTGCTCTCATCCGCCCCGGCTCTCGGTCTCGCTCTCATCCCGCTGTGGCACACCGGATCCCCGCCTGCCTGCCTGCCTGCCTGCCTTGCGCCGCTCCGCCTCCCGGTGCCGCCGTTGCCGAAGCAGTGCAATGGTGGGGAAGAAGGAGGACGCCGAACGGGCCCGAAGTGGGGGAAATGGCGGAACTTGTCAGGATTCACACGACGCCCCGCAGATCCAGGATCAGCTCGGACACCGACGAGCCTTTTTCAGTCCGATGTGACGCAGGTGCACGTTAACTGACCTCAGTTTAGCTGAGGAGGAGTATGAGGAGTCGTCAGGGACTTAATTCACGATTACGTTTCATACTGAAATGCTCACACGCAGAGCTGATATTTTTTTGCTTTTTTTAAGGTTAGATTGCACTGGTCTAACATTCTATAACACGCTCCCGAAAATGTTTATTTAAAGGCTACAATTAATATATTTTCTCCGCACTCACATACACTAGTGAAACACTCACACTACTGAAACAATCATACAAACTACTGAAAAGCCTGCATACATATTCAACTTTTTTTTTTTTGCTTACACAGTGAAACACTCTCACACTCATGGATGGATCTTTTCGCTGATCCACTTATGAAATTCTCACACATGACTGATGTCGCATATTACTGATGTTTTTGTCCAAAACGCTCATTCAAACATTACTAAAAATGATCTCGTACACACTACTGAAACGCTCTTACATGCTTTACTGAAGCACTGTCGCACACAACAGAATATTTTTTGCATCCACTATCTAAACACACACACACAAATGTTTCCCACTCACATTCACGAGTGAAACGTTCTCTCAGGTAATACTGAAACACTCAAACCCAACTGAGGGGTTGACATTAACAAACAACATTAATGTGTCGGACCACCCGAAGTTCTTTATTTTTTTTGAATACCTAATATTTTTGAATATCTAATAAAAAGTGTGCAATACATACTTTCATGAATTTTGGCCACTGAGACTACCCACTTCACTATTTCATCTACAGATAGGCCTACATAAAATTGTGATTATTATTTGTTCAAGTATTGTTTTAAATCAGGGCCACCACAACTTTGCAACTGAGTTTCTTTTCACTCGCATACAGTATAGCTGTAACAAGTGAAATTCTCTCACAAATTACGCAAAAGTTTTAACACGCAACTGAATTTCTCTTGCTCACATACGCTACGGAAAGGCTGTTATGCACATAACTGATTTTTCACATGCAGTATACTACACTAGACCCTTACTTTTACTTATGGAAATAATAAAATAATGGAGAAATCACATGACAATGGAGCAGCAGAATAGTACGAGTAATAGAAAATGGATTAAAAAGAAAGCAAAAATAAACTAAAGCAACATTTTAAAATAATTGAATATAATGAATAGAGAGAAATTAAATAAAAATATAATAATTAATTATAATTTAGACTAAATAAAATAAAAAATAAAATAGAAAAATAAAAGTTATGGGTACATAGAAAAGGAGCATCAACAGATTACAACAAGTGGTAGAAATCAGATTCATACAGAATATGAATAAGCACAATATCCTGCCCATTATAAACACAATTATTTCCCACAAAGTTAACATTTTTGAGTTATTGTTTTTGGGCAAATATCGTTTGTAAATACTGACACTGATGACGTTTTTCATTTGAACATATAGTCTGGATTTGCTGGTGCAGATGCAAAAGGCATACTTTACATCAAATAAACATGAGTGTAAGATGTGTAGAAAATCCACGTTATGTTTTAGTGGTGCAGTTTATTTTTGGTCTAAAAAATAAAAACTATAATGAAAAAAAAAAAGGCAAGATGAGCGCCATAGGCTATCAAATAGAATCATACCACAGTTTTTCCTCAAACCTCCCGCCTCAGTTGTAACCTTTGCACCCGGAGCCATAAAGTGGAGGTTGCGCTTGTGGTGCAGTGACAGTTGCTGAGCACAGGGGGGCAGCAGAGAACCATGCGTACTGCCTCTTGTCGACTCGTAGGCCTACTTGAATTCAATCAACTCCTACATTTACAGTTGATTGTTCTTTTTCTGGAAAATAGGGGTCGACGATGAACATCCACGCGATCCACAATAGTAAATAGGGTTATGACATGTGGATACACACAGACAAGGAGAAAGTATCGCATTGCATTCATAAACAATGACATGTACCATTGTGTTTCCTTGCTCCATTTGGATTAGTTGCACGAGTCCAAAACAAACAATTTTTTCATCATTTGCATCATTTCAGAAATAAAAAGTGAAAAGGTGCATTCAAATGCCAAGTTTGGCCAAAACAAATGTATTATCATCATTATTTAATTGCAGGCAGCACAGCAATCGCAGTGGGCAACACATCTGTTGCTTAAAGCTCCAGGTTTGAATCTTGGGTTCGGCCTACCTGTGGGAAGTTGACATGTTTTACACGTTAGAAAGAAAACGTTTTGTAATGGTATAGTTTGGTTAGTAATAAAATTGAGTTAAACTGAATTTGAAATGCCACTTAAAAAAATAGTGCAATCAATTTAATCAATTATGATCTCAGTTTACTAACATTTTTAATGCATATACTGTTTAGTGTTAGGACTTGCTAATTATTATTTTTTAATTATCACTCTAATATTTGTTGGTAATGAGCAATGTTGTATGACTTAACTTGGGACTTGTTTGAAATTTGGTGTCAATTTGCTGGATTTCCCTCCCTCCTCTGCTAAATTGACCTTAGGTGTGAACAGGGGCGTAATTAAGGAAGGGTACGGTGGGGTCCTAGCCCCCGACTTTCTGAATCTGTCCTCCCACACTCTACAGCCAATAAAACGATTAAAAATCGTTTTTAACATTGTAACACATATTTCTGAGTTGCCCTTGAACGCATTACAAACTTTCATCATAGGCAACCTTTGAACTGATTTTTTTCAAACAATGAACTGTAAGTTAAGTAAAACCGTTATAGGTTCATAATGTAGTCAATTTATGACAAAAAAAGCTACAACCGGCTCCATTTTAGCACCCACCCTAATGAGGGCAAGCAGTTTAACACATGGATGGATGTTATGTCATCAAAGATGCCCCACATAGAAACCATCTATAAACAATTTCTATTTCTAGCCAAATACCTCTAAACGCTTCCTCTTCTGTCGAGGTGAAACCCCAAAAAAAGTTTCTGTCTTTTGGAATCACAGCTTACTGAGCGTTGAATCCCAGCAGGGCCTTTGATGAGGGCTTCACTTTCCCGCCCGCGTTCAAACCGGCGCGTCGGATTACCGCCTCACTCTCACGGGTTTTGTGACGCCGAGTGTGGATGTTTCAGCTCCATCAGATAGCGGCAGCTCTTTCTGGCACATCTTGAAAGTGGCGGTGGGTCATGACTCGTGGGCCTTTAAAGGCCTCTGAGCGCAACGGCGCGCGAACTGACAGTTCGGGTTCACCAGAACGAGGCCCGAGATGGCTTCAATGGCATCCCGCATGAGGAAAAATCACTGCGATCTCCCATGCCGAACATCACGACAGTTGAAGTTGCAGAAAACGAATCATTTCGAGGAAGTCGAGTCAGAAATGTTCTTTACAATATGTTCGAAGCGCTCCCACTAATCTAAGCACAACATTCTGATTAACTCTTTTACTGCCAATGACGGCTATAAACGTCGAAAATTAATTTAAACTATTTCTATTAGTTTAACATTTTTTCCACTTTTGTTAACAAGAATATGAAAACCTAGAATTTTTTTATTGTACATTTAGAACATATATAAAATGTGTGATTAATCGTGAGTTAACTAGTGAAGTCATGAGATTAATTACAATTAAAAACTTTAATCGTCTGACGCCCCAAATTTTTAATAATCTTTTTTTAAAAATGAATTTATGGCAGTGAATGAGTTCATATTGCTTTTTCATTCAGGGGGCGGCCATTTTGCTATTCGCTGTCGACTAAAAAAATGACATCACAGTGGCTAAGGGCTCGGGCACCATCCAATCACGGCTCAGTTCACGAAAACAGGTGAGCCGTGATTGGATGATGTATTTGACATTTAATCCTATCCAGGTAATGTTTTCGAGACATATTATTCAAAATAGGCCAAATAACGCACTCGGCAGGAGAGTGTGATTTGATGTCAAGAAGCTCGTGCGTCTTAAAGTAGAGCACTTGGCTATACACTGACTAAATAGGTCATGAGCTGGGTGGGAGTTGTAAAATAAGAAAGATGCTGACGGGCTCGCCATATGTATTCATTTCACGCGTTTGCGGCCATCTGATCCCGTTGGACAGCTCAGTGCCACTTGTTTGCTTGCATGCGGCCCATATTTGATTTCAGCTCTACCTCGTCGTCAACAGCCGCGGGCTTCGTCGGGAATTCCAAACGGGATCGGAGGCCGACACGTGAGGCCGAGCCGGAGGACGGAAGACCTGTTTAGAAGGAGGAGGCCAGTATTGACACAGCTTTAGAAAACAGGTGAGCTTTGATTGGTCGTTGCCTGAGCAACTGTGATGTCATTTTCACTTGACAGGAAGTAGCAAAATGGCCGCCTTCTAATATTGATGAAAACTACTGGATTTTGCTGCATAGCTCATATTCCCCAAATGTAATAATCAGAATGTCATGTTTCGACTAATGAGGTCACCGATAACATATTATTGTCAAGAAATGTTTAAGGTTGACTTCCGCTTCAATTGCCATAAAATCCAAAATACTGTGTTAATTGTTTTCATATTTTCAGAGGTAGAAGTTGACATGAGCACATATGTGCATGTGAATTTTGGTGACGATTCATAGCATTTTCGTGTCATTAATCCACCTTTAGCTTTTGTACATTTACAGTCGTGCTCATAAGTTATAAACGTTCAAGCGCAACTGTAGAATACATGGCGTACATTTTTCTAAGAGTGTCCAAGCGAGTTTGAATTTTATTTCATACTTCTAAAGTTCAAGAAAAATGAGTGGAGTGTATTGGAGTTCTTCTGCAATGTAGTTTTCATAAGGGGTGGATTTGCCATGTTATCATATAAAAAAGAGCACCGGGTAAGCGCATTACCTCGAGGCCGAGAGGACAAAAGTGGAAAACGAACTCTACATTCCCATTTTCCTTGTGTCGTGCTGAATGCACAGCCCGGCATAGGCCTCGAGAGCCTTCTAGTGACGCTTTGTGCATCCCAATCACCTACGGACAGCTCCGCATCGGACCATGAGCTGACTATTATGTGGATGTGAATGTGGGCCGCCGCGGTGGCCGATGACAGCTGAATTCCTGGGCCGACCCCCTCCTCCCCCGTTCAACTCATAAGCGACTCCCCCACCTCGTTTGTGCCAGCTGACAGGTGATGATCAGAAACGGCGGAGGCGAGTGGGAAACGGCCCAGCCAGCTCCGGTTTCGAGGCTCCGTGAAAAGATTTGTTGAGGCCGTTTCAGATCTGATGGAGGTTCCCACGTCCGTCACCGAGGTTGTGTTTGGATAATAGGCGCCGCTCGCTTTCATATCTGCGCACACACAACAAAATGCAGGCGAAGCCATCAAAAGTAGCCCCGCCTCCCCGCCATCACCTTCTCCCTGGTGGGGTTGCTTTGAAGGCATCAGGAAACGGTTAAACAGGTGCAGAAAAGAGAGCAGTGGGGGTGAAATGAGGCGCGACCTGGCTTAAAAAGGCCTTGAAAGCGGGTAGGTTGGCGGCCATCATGAGCGAGTGAGGCGAGGGGGTGGGCAGAAGGGGATCGGAGAACCCGGAGATAGACGGTGGCACTACTTTGATCGAGGTCACAGAGGGCAGTCGCCTCCGGACTCTCTCTCGCACTCGGGAGATAAACGCCACTTTTGAGCGTCCGCCCCGGGGAACGCGCGGCACGCCATGTTGACCCTCTGAAGATGACGGCGGCCAAACGTCTCGCGGGTGCCCAAATGACGCCATCTTGCCTCCTCGTCCTACTCCTGATGAGCGGCGTCGCGTCGGTGTCGGCGCAGTTTAACGGATACAACTGTGACGCCAACCACCACAGCAGGTTTCCTGGTGAGGATGACATGACGTACGCCCACCGGCCGGTCGCAACATCAGGACCGCTTAGCATATCTTTACAAAGATCATTATGTCACGTTTTGCCTGTTGTAACTTGTAGATTGCAGAATGTCATATCCTAACATGACAACGACTCGTTGCGTCATACCATCTCGAACCTAGTCATACCATATTGAATCAAATCGGAATCCCACTGAATCGAATGGACTCGTTCCACATTAAAATTGAAACGCATCAAACTCCTTGTCTCGAGATTCGTATTGAATAATTTTTTATTGGGGAGATACACCCTTAATAAATAAATTAATGAATGAATAAATTAATTTAATTAATTAAATAAATAAATAAATAAATAAATATATATATATAAGCGTTGTCAAACAATTACATTTTTTAATCAGATTAATCGCCTTAGAATTTTGATTAATCACGATTAATCGCTTCATTAAAAAGGTTTTGTTTTTTTATCAAGATTTTCTTTCTTCATCTGTTATGTGCTAATTCTTTCAACATGTAATGTTATGAGGACGTCCTCAGCATTTTTTGATCCACTGCACACGCTCATCCTCCTCTTTTGCTAATCAATTAATTATTTGCATAATTTAAAATGGGGAAAAAAATGACTCGTGAACGAATATTCCTAATGTCATATACACAAACGTGTATTAATTGTTTTACTTTAATGCATGTCAAACACAACTTGTGCTACCTTAACGTAACCATCTGCTGGATCCAAATTAATAGTGTGATTAAATCTGTGTTAATACATGATTAATGCGAGAATTTTTTCATATATATATATATATATATCACGCTTTTAAAATTATTGTCATTTTTTGCTATTTTCATGCCTAAATCCTCTCCTCATAATGCAAATAGTTAAAAAAAAATTGTGTTTCCTGAAAAATCTGAAAAAAATACTTAGGCAATATATGAAATATATTGATATATGAAATCAATCTAAATTGTATTTTTTTTTTTTTTAAGAAAAGAAAGCAAAGCCTTCCAAAGACTATTTTCCCTCATGTTTAACTGAACTACTGCGTAATTATGATGTTGTAATTTATTAGTTGATAGATGCACCTGAAACTGAGGTAATATTAGACATACCTCTCATTATGGTGCAATGTACATAGTCATACAACACTGCACACAAACTATAATCATAAATATAATATAGTTATTGTTAAATTGATACCGGTCGGACAGTATCAAAAAAATACCAAAAATCATATCATTTGCAGAGGTAGAATATTTGATACAGCTCTCATATTGGATATCATATGGTGTAAAGTGTGTTGTTGAAGTATTTTTTGGTATGTTAAATGTGCAAGTACAGTCACAACTGGTTTTCACTTCTTCCAATATACCGATTATCATGCGACCGCTGCATCGCTATAAACGCCATGTTATAATGTTGTGAGACACTCCGCGAGTCCTACCCCAGATATCCGCTACGCGGATCTCAAAAATAAATGAAAACAGATTCAAAACAGCAGGTAGACGTGCAGAATCTAATGAGAGTCAGTTTGAGCTGCACTCCATCAAACTGACATGCATGTCTTATCATTTTTAATATTCTAATGAGGAGGGTTGCTTGACCATATTAAAATATTTAGTACATTATAATGAAATCTCTTTTTTTAGACACACCTGTCAGTATGATGCAGTGCAGTTAGTTATAAGCCAAGCTTACAATAAAACAGATTTGATCAAAATAAAGTAGTAGACTGCAATAGCATTATCATATATATATACAAACTTCCGTAAAATGGGTGCAGCTACCTAAAATTGATTTTTTTAAATAAAAAAATAAAATGAAGTTTGACTTTTAAGTATTACAACTACTACTGAATAAAAAAAATTAGAAAAATAAATAAAAAAATAAATAAATACATAAATAATAAAACATTGGCTTTTCACACAAGGTTTGGGGGAAAAATACGTTTTTTGAAATAACATTTGGCTCCTGGATGCTAAATTTTTGTCAGTGTGCAGTAAGTCTTTTGAAAACATAACTGTTATACAATCGTTATTGTTGTTATTGTTATTAACAATAACAACAATAACGATAATGATAATAAGTTCGCTCATTGGGAACCCTGCATTCGATTTTGAACTCATTTAAGCTAAAACTGTTCACTTCACATCATTTCTTTGCAAACGGCTTTTGGATTCGTTCATGTGTGTTGTAGAAAACGAATGCCTACAAAATAATCCCATGTTTACGTTTGATGTACTGTATTTGAGTACGTTTCGGGGCCCTGAAGCTGCACCATCACACACTCACGGTAAAAAAACGAGCTGTTGTCGTTTGCAAGGCGAGCGGGACATCAGCGTGTACTGCGGCGTGCAGACCATCACGGTGAAGATCAACTTCTGCCCGGTGCTGTTCTCCGGCTACACCGACGCGGACCTGGCGCTCAACGGTCACCAAGGCGACGCCCAGTGCCGGGGCTTCATCAACAACAACACCTTCCCCACGGTTGTGCTGTTCAGCATCGGCCTCAGCACCCTGGAAGCTTGCGGCAACAGCCTGGAGGTAAACAACACGCGCAGACATGTTGGGATTTAACCAATACGTTCGCTTCGTTATGGGATGTATTGACTTAGCGGCAAGTGACGTGACTTTCTCTTTCGCCGCAGGTCAGCACGGCCCTCGGACCCAACGCCTACGGGAACATGTCGCTGGTGCAAATCGGGAACGTCTCCGGCTTTGTTGACACCCCCGACCCGCCGACTATCATCAGCTACCTCCCTGGATTGTTGTACAAATTCAGCTGCAGCTACCCACTGGAGTACCTGGTCAATAACTCACAGCTGGCATCGTAAGTTGACCCCCCCCCCCCCCAATACTCTGTAATTAATCAATCAGGAATTGGAACAGGAATGTGACATTCATCTAATCATATTCAAGATGTTTTGGACCGTCATCAGAAGTCAATTGAAAGAGAAAGTGTTTTGTTATTGCTGTAGAAAGGATACTGAATATTGATTTCAATTAAGTTGCAAATCATCAATTAACTGACAACTATTTTGCTAATTGATTGTTTAGCATCTCTGATTGTAGCCTGTCAGCAGTAAATATTCTCAGATCTCTGTAGTCCTTCACGCAAATAAGGCATTCACAAACATCTGCTTTTACTTTGGAAAAGGAAGATCAACATTTTTTTGCGTGCATGTTTAGTTTCAGTGAAGACTCTAAATCGGTGGTAGTCAACCTTGGAAAATGCTTCCAAAGTGACCAACATCAACAAAATAGTAATTTATTATTGACAGCCACTGTGATATTATGCAGTTTGAACATTAACACTGCACTCAGAAATTGGGGGGAAAAAATACTTAAAAATGTATTTCATCAAAATGCATTGCACAGAAAGGATAAATAAACCTAAATAAAGGTTTGAAAACAAGTGCTGTAGTTTTAAAAGCTTTAATTGCAATGTATGGGCCAAAAAAGTGACAACTGAACTGCACTGTACTGAATTAAAATAATTTTTAAGTCACTGGAGCGTTAAGCACATTCTGAGCAGTTAAATCAGTGATGCTTTGACATACCACTAGAGGGAGCCCACATACCATGAGTGGTACCACACTGCTTGTATCTGAATGTCATTGTGAATGATTGTTTGTCTGTATGTGCCCTGCCAGGTCAACGAAAACTGACAACAATAACGAAAACTAAAATTGAGAAGAAAAAGGAAAACATTTCCGTTAGTGAAATAAGATAAAAACAAAAATGTTTGAAAAAATGAAACCTACTGAAACTACATTTTATGTTCACAAAACGAAGTAAAACTAGCTTTAATAATAGCAAAAAGGCCCTTTGCTTTGTCTTTGGCAATCAATATAATACATGAGCCTTTGGCTATAGATAATGGAAAAGTGGATGGATATTTCAGTATTGCAGCAAAGCTAAAGCAAAGCAAAGTTCAATTCAAAGTCTATGGACGGTTATACAATGCCTGCATTTGATTTGTTGATTTAAAAAAATATATTTTTGTTGAATTTTCACGACAGTGTTTTTTTTTTTATCTTGCACACAAAACACACAAAAATATAATACTAAAACTAATAAAAAATAAACGAAAACGGAAAAAAACCACACAAACTAACAAATTAGCTCAGAAAATTAATTCAACGTAACTTAATTAAAAAAAAGAAAGAAAGAAACTTAAAACGAAATGAAAAGTAACTATAATGAATATTCCAAAACTATTACAATCCTGGGGCTCTGCAATTGGCTGGCGACCACTTCAGGGTACGTATACCCTGCCTCTCACCCAATTTCATTTCGGATAGGCTCCACCCCACCCACGACCCTGATGAGGACAAGTGCTATACAAAACGGATTGGACTCAGAAGTTGAACTGGAATCATTACATCTATTCATTTGAACTGTGTTGCTAACCAAAACAGAAGCACCGTCTGTCACATTGAAACTTGAACTTGGGACCACATATCTTGACTTCTTTGCACAGCATAATAAGATCATCTCTCACTGTCGAGTATCTTGCTCCGCCTTGTTTATTTTACTTTAAACGCCACTTTCAATTAACATACTGTAATTGTTGGTATTTTTAAATATGATTTCTAAAACAAAAAACACAAGTGGTTGAGTTAATTAACACCCCCAGCGGCTATCTGTGTAACACAAAAGCGGCTGCGTAAAGCCTTGAGGTGAGATAGAGCTGTAAAGTCTCATTGATCATTTCCAAAGCGCGTGTTTATTATGGATCGCGCCTGAGCTCACACGCTGCATCTTTTCACAGCTCGTCAGCCGCCATATCCGTCAAGGACAGCAACGGCACGTTTGTGAGCACGTTGAGTCTCATGCTGTACAATGTGAGTGAGCCAACTCGCCTCGCTTGGTTGCACGGCAACTTCTCGACTTTGAGTCGAAATCTTTGTTTGGGGTTCAGAGGAATGAGTGTTTGCTGAAGTGCATGATCATTTCCGATGCGTGTGGAATGTTTTCGTTTCTCGGTGCTTTGCAGCAGGGATTCACAAATTTGTTTTCAATTCGAGACTGAATTTGGTAGTTTTGGTGTTTGCTCAGATGCGTCATGCGTTGCCATAACGATGATATGAAGATGCGAATGTAACAAGATATTAACTCATTTACTGCCATTGACGGCTAAAAACGTCAACAATTCATTTGAACTATTTCCATTAGTTTAACATTCCCCCCCCCCTCTTTTGTTATAAAGAGTATGAAAAGCTAGATTTTTTTATTGTACATTTAGAACAGATATAAAATTTGTGATTAATTGTGAAATAACTAGTAAAGTCATGTGATTAATTACGATACAAATTTTAATCATCTGACGCCCCCAATTTAAAAAAAATATTTTCTTCTTTTCTTTTTTAATTCATTCACTGCCATTGACAGCTATAAACGTCAACAATTCATTTTTAACTATTTCTATTAATTTAAAATGTTTTCCATTTTTGTTAACAAGAGTATAAAAACCTTGAATTTTTTTCATTGTACATTTAGAACAGATATAAAATTTGCGATTAATCGTGAGTGAAGTCATACGATTTTTAATTACAATTAAAAATGTTAATTGCCTGTCGCCCCAAATTTTTTATATTTTTTTTATGAATTTATGGCAGTGAATGAGTTAATTTTAAAAAGCCATTTGACAGGAAACTTTATGTCTGCCTGAGATCAATAAAATAGCCCTATTAAAAATGTTGTTCGGAGTTTATTAGAAAACACAGCTATAATTCTGATTATTACAATTCTTATATTAAAAAAAAGTATGACTATTTAAAATAACGTTAAAAGTGATTTGATTTTGGTCTTCTTCAATCATGAAAAATAATTGTCAGATTCGTCACATATATTTCATCCCCCCCCTGTAATTAATTTATAAGCCGAAAGTAACTATGTATTTATTATTATTATTATTATTATTAGCAGTAGTAGTGTTATGTTGTTATATTAAAAGAAACATATCGTATTACCTAAATATAATGGATATACTGTAGTAAAAAAAAAAAAAAAATCTTAAATTTACATACAAAAGTACATACTCTTATTATTGCATTTTATACACAACCATTGTAGTCTAATATGAAATATGGTACAGTGAAAACACATAAAAAAAAATACACATGATTAAAAATTTAATATTCAATTTAATATGATACTTTTATTTCATATTTCCCCACACAATCAAATATTATTTCTCTTCTGTGCGCGATATTATAAATATTTCTGAAGCTATGTTTCTATTATCATCATTATCATTATTTTTTTTTATTGCAATAAATTAGGGTAATACCATCTGGTAGCATATACAGTGCGTATATTTATTTACTGAACACATAAAAATAGTGTATACATATATTCTATATTATTATTCTTATTTTGACAAACATTTTTGATAAGGACACATTTTTGCTAATCAATATGTCTACTTTTTGTGTAGGACTCCACATACAACCAAATGCTCTCCATCCCGATGGCCGGACTGGCTTTGAAGACGAGAGTGTTTGCCGCAGTCAAGGCCACAAACCTGGACAAACGGTACCGTGAAGCGGTTATTTAACGCCGAGCCAATTCTAAAGACGCGATATGAATGAAAATAAGTCAATGGCTGACGACATTGACGCCGCCATTATGATATT
This sequence comes from Leptonotus elevatus, assembly GCF_054856555.1. Taxonomy (NCBI): domain Eukaryota; kingdom Metazoa; phylum Chordata; class Actinopteri; order Syngnathiformes; family Syngnathidae; genus Leptonotus; species Leptonotus elevatus. Next base: position 19,327,772 of record NC_141245.1, on the reverse strand, counting down.
ATACGACACGGAGGCGCCAGGCCGTGACAGACGGAGAAAGGCCCGTGTGTGCTTTCCCATGTGCAGTGGGACGGCTATCTGGCATCCCAATCTCACAGTTTTGTCCCCCTGCAGTTGGAACATCTTGATGGACTACTGTTACACAACCCCCTCAGGGAATCCTAATGATGAACTCCGCTACGACCTTTTCCTGGGGTAATCTGACTTGAACCACAAAAGGGGACCTTTTAGCCATTCAGGCCCGTGACTGAAAGCAACAATGTCTAAACGTCATATCGCATGCGTGGCTTTCTCTCTGTCCCGGCACAGCTGCTACAAAGACCCTCAGACCACCGTTTTCGAGAACGGGAAGAGTCAGATGGGGCGCTTTTCCTTTGAGGTTTTCCGCTTTGTCAAGCACCGGCACCAGAAGATGTCCACCGTGTTTCTGCACTGCGTCACCAAGCTGTGCAAAAGCGACGACTGCATCATGCTCATGCCGGTACGTCTTCATCGCCGGCAGGGTCTGACTTTACCGTCCCGGGATGACGATTTTGTTTTTGGCAGATCTGCGGCCGTCGTCGAAGGCGGGACGAAGGGGCCGGCCTCGGTTCGCCTCCGTCCGCCAGTGGGAACGCCGTCATTAGCGCTGGACCAATAATCACCAGGAGTGGTACGAACTCACTCTTTTGATATATATGGTGTAACATATTTTGTAGGTATGCAGGTACCTAACAAATTAACTCATTCACTTCCAGCCATTTTCACTGAAGCAATCCCCATTGCTCGCAGTTGTTTTACTGTATTTTGACCGATTTTGCAAGGCCCACAGAATATTGTGTTCTATTGCTATAAAAACATGGAACTTACCATAGGAAAGATTAGAGTCTCTTCTTTCATCAGCAAAAAAAAAGTATAGTTCCATCTGTTTCCATTTTGGAGCAATTAGCATTAGAGTATAGCTAAGTTTCATCATTATTCACAAATCTGTTTAAAACATGGGAAAAAAAGACTTATTGCAACATGGCCCTGGTTGATCTCTCATACTCTGCTGCCACCTGCTGGCCATTTTTTGCAATAACTAACATTGCTCTAAGCGACCTCTTCAGGTTAGAGGGTGCATCAAAGCCTTCTGTATGCTCTAGCATAAAGAAAAAAACATAAAAAAAACAAACATTTTGGGGACCATGGCAATATGTAAAATTGAATGTTTTTATATGTTTTTGGGAGCAAATGATTTAAAAGTATAGCTGAGTATTATTGTAAAACATAAACTATACATACCTACGTACACTGTAAGGATGAACCGATATGGATTTTTGCGGCTTATGCCAATTTCTAAATTTGGCAGAGTATATATATATATATATATATATATATATATATATATATATATATATATATATATATATATATAACAATTTGTGTTTTTATTCCAGATGATACCCCCACCAACAACACTCAGCTTGGTAAGCAGTCTTACACAATATTTGTGAAATACACACCAAAAATATATGAATCTTTCTGGGATGCTAGGACTGATGACAAGGTATATTTGCTGTTGCTGCTTTTTAACATGTTTTTCTGACAAAACAACAACAACAACAACAACAACAACAAAAGGTGGTTGTGATAAGTTCATGTAAAAGCAGGTTATCTGTGAAGTTTGTCATTTTACCTCTCAGCGCCAGGCGACCCCTCCCAGCTGATGAATCCGGTGACCACGGCGCTGATTTCAGGCGTGGTCATCCTGGGCGGGATGAGCGTCGGCTTCGTACTGCTGTCGCTGCGCCTCCTGCAGAAGTCCCGCCTCCCACCGTCCTCCTTGGCTGCTGCAGCCTCAGGGGCTTGGAACCCTGCTTTTAAATGAACACGTTAAATTATCAACAACACTATAGAGTGAATTAATTTGCACGCACATGGTTAAATGTGTGTTTCAGGTGTTGTGTACCGCCTACATTAACGACATCCGCTGAAGGATTAGATGTACAGTACATACAGTATAAATGGAATTTCAAGTTAGATAGCTTGAATTTTTACAAGGCAGAAATATTAAGATGGGTGCATCCATGCCGTTATTGTTACTGATGCTGATGATTGCAATAAACCATCAAGTATAGGAGAAGCATGGATTTAAATTAGATTTTTAACTTTTTTTTTTTTTTTTATAATTAAAAGGAAGTGTAATTTTTCTAAGATGCTTTTTTTAAGATTTTAGAAATGTCAAAAACATTTTAAACATGTTTCTGTTTAAACTGTTGAACACCTAAATAAAAAACTGAATTGTTAATGTGTATGTATATTAAAACAGCATAACATCGACAATATAATATATAATACAAAGTGTTAAATTGTCTTCATTTTTTGGTATGTTTAACTGTTATACTAGATCTCATTTTGGTCATGTGGATTATATAGTATTATTGCTGTTCTTATTATTGTTATTGGTATACAGAGACGGGAAAAGCAGGTCAAAGAAAGTTTGACCAGAGTTTGGCTTTAGCCACAGGTGATTCTCGTAATGACCTCGTTTACCTGTTAAGTGCAAGCACCTGTAGCTAAAGTCAAACTGTGGACCTGGATTTCCCATCTCTGTTGGTATAGCCTAAAAAAATGAATACAATGATGTAATCATTTATAAATAACATTTACATACAGTGAATATTAAAAAAAAAAAAAAAAAGTTTACACATAGACCAAGGCTTTTGTTGTATAAGATTTCAAAACATTTTTCGCCCTTAATGTGACCTTTTCAAAACGAAAAAAAACTGAGTCGCCACACTCGCGTTTAAGTGAACGCGGCTGTGTTCAGAATGAACCAATCACATTCAGACTCTGCCGCTGCCGCTGCCTCCATTTCAATTTCCTTTTGATAAAGATTCTAATGGGCTTTCCGCGACAACAACTAAAGCCTGAAGGCTTTGTGCTAACGCTGAATTTGTATTTGGAACTGTTCGTAATTCCATCCACCTTGACTAAGACCCCAGTTGAAGCTGAAGAAAGAAAAAAAACAGCCCCAAGGCATCACGATGCCACAACCTTGCTTCACTGTAGGTATGCTGTTCTTCTGGTGCCGTTTGCGTCCGTCACACCTTTTGGAATTATGGCCAACAAGTTAACATTTTCTACACATGTGTTTGGGAGATTTGGTATACTTTTTTATATCCAAAGTATTTTTTTATATAATATGCAGTAATATATAAGATAGAGAAAATTAGCATTATTTTATACATGGTCTGATGGCCCTGGGACAGTATGACACTATTCGGTGTGGTGGTGGGGTTGTGTTATATGAAAAAAAAAAAACTAGACCATAGAAATATCTCCCGAAGTCTTAAACCAAACAGTATAAAAAGCATAAACAAGTTCATGTTGGCCACTCATATCGGAACCCGCATATAGAAAAAAAAAAAATCCATGAGAAACAGTTCCACACAATTACATTATTTAAACATACAAAAAAATACCTAAAATAAAATGTAACCAAATGTGCTTTAATATTCAAGGTTTCATTGCTCACTTTATGAGATTTAGCGTGTATTTATGGACTTTTCCTATTTTGTGAAACTTCCCCCAAATGTCTACAATACCGAATATTGCCTTTTATGATTGCCGGAATGAACTTTCCAATTTTCACTGGATTGATTTTCCTTGCCGGTGACCCGTATAATAAAAGTCTAGACCTCACGTGCATGAGTGGCTGCACACTAATCCTGACTTTCAACGGCCATTATGTGAGCACATTTCCATCACACACAAGGAAAAGACGGAACAAGTGGAGCGAATGCCGTAGTCTCCCCTGCCTCGGGTCACTAAAATCTTCAACCATGGGCATGGTGAAGAACGAAGAGGACGTCATCACATCGCGGCATGGACGCCCATCCTTCATCTTGACCCGGATTTGAGCGTTCTCTTCCCAGGTGGCTCAGCTGACAAGATCATCTTGCGAGACTCTTGCGACCACTTTCCCACCAATTTGATCTTGAATTTAAAGATCAACTCACTGATTTGACATGAGATGTCATTCCGCCGCATTAAATATCATCAAACACATCACAAGACAAGAGGCCCTCCTTCTCACCATTGTGTCATGGTTGAATAGCCGGCAAACATTCCCTTACTTGATTAAGTTTCATATTAGCGGACTAAAGGGGTGCATTTCACAAATGCTCTCAAATGCATATTGTTTGAGCGTGTTTGTTTCAAGAGAGTCCTGAGTTGGGTTTCATCATTTGCCTCCAGGAGACGACCACGGAGAAAAAAGATAATTGTTCTCGCCGAAAGCCAGCCAATGTGCCAGTGACCCTGTTAACGTCCAATCCTAAAACAGTCCGCAATACGGTCGTCGGGTCAGCGTATATAAAACCACCTCCACCTCACGTTCTCTTCACAAACTAGGCCGAGAGACCGAGGTAGGTTCGATCCCTACACGCTTTCCATGAATGGATTTTTGTACCCTAATCCAGGATGCTTTTTCTGGATTAATCTTCTTCTGAAGTGACAATTGTGGTTCCCCCGTTCTAACACAGAGGGCAGAGCGGCGGGAGATGGCTTTGATCAGCTTCCTCATCCTGACCTCACTGTGGATTGCGGGCCAAGAGGCCCTCAGCCTGTCTGACTGTGGAGCGTACGCCAGACGACCTGGTGAGACTGCCTTTAAACTAATCTCTGGGGAGGGGGGGGGGGCTCTATTGATTTTAGATTAGACACATGCCGTTGAGGGCACTGCACTGACTTCACATATTGATCGGAGGCATGCGCACAAATTGTGCTGGCAGATATTTGCAGGTGAAACTGTATTTCATTTTGACGTCCTTATGTTGAATTAAGATCTGTATGAATAGCAATTAAGCCATTTGGCTGAAATGTCTTTTTAACAACACTAGCAATTGCAGGAAGGAGCTCAACTTCCTATAGATGACCTCATGTTGCACTTCTTTATAGTAGTGTTCCTCATCCTTAATTGAGCCTATAGCACATATTTCAGATTGGAGAAAGCTTATGGCGCATCACTTACCAGAACCAGTCACAAAAAGTGAATATCCATCTTTTTTTTTCTTAAAATTTTTTATTTTTTATTTTTATGAGTGAATATACATCTTAACTCAACTATATTTATAGACACTCAATCAACAGCACGTTGCAGGTTGTAGCCATTTAGTGCACACAATTTTGCCTTGACACTAGTGAGGTTTCCTTCCACCTATTTTTATTCGAAAATAAATCAGAATGGAAACGCTAGACATTAGAAAAAGGGCCCAGAATTCGCAAAACGTTTTTTTTTTTAAAGCGTATCGAAAAAAGGAAAATGCTAATTTTGGCTATGGAAACAGTTTTTGCGGATAAACCCTGACAAGACCGGATACATATCGCACGTTTTGACCGGATATTACGTCACACGTACGTCACAAAGCAATGGCGGATGATAAAGTAAGGTATGTTTGAGGGGCACGACGAAACAGAAATCTTTTTAGAATTAATTAAAGAAGCGAATATTAAAGCAATTTTAGATGGAAAACAGTAAAGAAATGCTACGGTTTAACAAGAATTACAAAAGCAAACTCATACGACGTCATCGCACGGCGCAGTCACTTCCTGGTTTTCTTCTTCTTCTTTTAAAATACTGGTGGATCACATCTCTATGGTATACCGCCACCTACTGCGGCGGATCCCCTCTCAAAAGAAGCCAAAGAAGAACAGATGGAAACGGGCTATTTTTATTTACTCAAATATTATTTCTTAACTCATTCACTGCCATAAATTCATTAAAATAAAAGATGATTAAAAATTAGGGGCAAAAGGCGATCACATTTTTTAAATTAATTAATTGCATGACTTCACTAGTTAAGTCACGATTAATCACACATTTTACATCTGTTCTAAATAAACAATAAAAAATGTCTAGGTTTTCATACTCTCTTTAACAAAAGTGGGAAAAAATGTTAAACTAATAGAAATAGTTAAAATTAATTTTTCACGTTTAAAGCCGTCAATGGCAGTGAATGAATAAAAAAAAGAAAAGAAAAGATTATTAAAAATTCAGGGCGTCAGGTGATTAAAGTTTTTAATTGTAATTAATCGCCTGACTTCACTAGTAAACTCGCGATTAATCACAGATTTCATATCTGTTCCAAATGTACAATTAAAAAAATCTAGGTGTTCATACTCTTGGTAACAAAAGTGGGAAAAAATTAAATATAATAGAAATAGTTCAAATGAATCTTTGACGTTTATAGCCGTCAATGGCAGTGAACGAGTAAAAAAAAAGGGACAAAAATAGCAGCATAATAAAATAATTTTATGTTGTACTCACTATTGAACATGGTGGTGGTGGTGGTTTGGGGGGGGGGGTGATCTCTAAAATGACTTATGACTTATGAACCCAAATAAAAATCTGCAATATAATGAATCCGCAATAAGTGAACCGCAAAGTAGCGAGGGACCACTGTATCTTCTTGGTGAGCGGCGTGCGAGCCACAAGAATGAAGCTCTAGGTCGGATGCAGTGGATTTTAAAAAAGTCCTGCTTTTATTGACATGCTTTTAAGACCTCAAGCGCACCAGGAACGGGAATATTTTCCGACTTCTCTAACGTCCAACGGGTCAACGTCAGCGGGGCAGTGCGATCGTTTGACCCCACTATAGGCACAATCACCTACAATGCCGAGCTCAAATATTACTACTCGTGCGCCTACCCTTTAGAGTATCTGCTCAACAACACCCAGGTGGACGTGTGAGTATGCTAACACAACACCGCACCGAAGTCGTATTTTAATCTATCACCAATGCGGTTGTGTTTGATCCCTTTTGTAGGTCATCTGCTTCCGTTGCTCTAAAGGACAACAATGGCAGCTTTATCAGCACCCTCAGCATGACTTTGTTCCAGATGCAACTAACAAACCGCCACAATCGAATGATGTCTACTTGGGGTGGGAATCTTTGAATGTCTCACGATTCGGTTCCGATTTTTGGGTGTGCGATTCGATTCAGAATCGATTTTCGGTTAAGAACGATTATAAAACATTTTTTTTTCAAAATTATTTGATTGACAATGATTTTTGCTTCAATTTATAGATGTTCAAGGAATCGTAATGATCTACTCCAGTCTGACTTGCTAATGCTAATTAGTGCGCTACTTGCGGCACTTTTATCTACAACTTAACAGTGTATCAGACCTAAGTGTCCCATTCGGGTACAACATGAACAGCGCTCCCAATAAAGGCACACACAAACAAAGGCAAGACAGTATAAAATTATTTAAATAAAATCGATTTTGGGACATTTAAAATCGATTCTGAATCGAACTAAATTAGAATTCTTATGAGAATCGATTTTTTGGCACACCCCTAATGTCTACAGTCTCCATTTTACAGGATGAAAACTACACCAGTCCACTCATCATGCCACAAGAGGGCATTGAACTTCGAAAAAAGATCTATGTGGAGGTGATTGCGGCCAACCTGACATCACAGTAAGAAACTTTATCATTCCGGATGGCCCCAGGTCCCGTTTATCAAACCCTTTGTTATAAGATCATTTGAATGTCCTGCAGAACGTAGGTTTATTGATCAGGCCGTTTGATAAATGCCGGTACTGGATACTTCCTGGGTGGTTCTCCGTTGTCTTCCCTCCTCTGTAAACCACATGGATCTTGATAGATTGTAAATCTGAGGATTCCGCCTGTGACCTGGAGTCTCTGACTCGGTGCTGGGGACCTCATTGTTTCTCCACAGGTACTTTGTGCTTCTAGACCGGTGCTACGCTTCCGTTTCCCCGCACCCCAGCAACTCCACCTTCTTTAATTTCTTTGTCTCGTAAGTCCAAACCACCACCATCTTGTGCTTTCAGATTGTTTTAGACTCATTCTCTAGGTGAACAGGATATCTTTCTCCTACTTTATTGGAATTTAACTCATTCACTGCCATTGACGGCTATAGATGTAAAACATTCATTTGAACTATTTCTATTCGTTCCCCCCCACTTTTTTTTAGCAATAGTATGAAAACCTAGAATTTTTTTATTGTACATTTAGAACAGATATAAAATTTGTGATTAATCGTGAGTTAACTAGTGAAGTCATGTGATTAATTATGGTTACAAATTTAAATCGCCTGACGCCCCTTATTTTTAATAATCTTTTCTTTTCTTAAAAAAAAAAAAAAGATATATATATTTTTTAAGAATAAAAATAACTAGTGAAGTTATGCAATTAATTACAATAAAAAAAATTAAATCGCCTGATGCCCCTTATTTTTAATAATCTTTTCTTTTCTTAAAAAAAAATATATATATTTTTTTAAATAATAAAAATAACTAGTGAAGTTATGCAATTAATTACAATTAAAAAATTTAATTGGCTGACGTCCATAATTTTATTTTATAAATTTTCTTCTTCTTTAAAAAAAAAGAAGAGAAAAGTTAAAAAACAATACATTAACAAAAGTGGAATTTTTTAAAAACTAATAATACATTTTTTGACGTCTATAGCCGTCAATGGCAGTGAATGAGTTAAGTAACTGAGTCTAAATTGTATTTGTTTACACTGCCTGAATGTATTCCTGCAAATGGGACACATGTGAGGTTCCCCTTGTATCAAAAGGTGCTCCATCGCCCAGCTGACCACCATCCTGGAGAACGGCGAGAGCCAAAAGGCCCGCTTCTACTTTTCTTTTGCGCCTTTCGCTTCACCGAGCAGCAGAATCTAACCATCTCCGCTTACTACCTGCACTGCATCACACGACTCTGTGAGCAAAGCACTTGCAGCACCTTCAAGGTAAAGAAGGCATCCCTTTCGAATCATGAAAACAAACCAACACCTCTGCTTCCTGGCGGGCCATCGTTGATGATCCGCAGCAATGCAACAGTCGGAGGAGGAGGAACGTGGAGACTACCGTCATCCAGCAGAGCATCGACGAGCCGTCCTCGCTCACCGTGCGCATAAAAGCCACAACTGGTGACTGTATGTACCCTTCAACGTCATTTCTACACTCTACATTTAAGCAGCAGTTAGTCGCCGTCAGATGAACAACCCATTTTTGTTCATGCTGTTTTTAACAAACATCTTCATTGGCTGCCAGGACTGTCCTTCAAAACACACAGTCGACATTTACTGTATTTTGAAGAAAGACGAAAAGATGATCGCCGTAAATTTGTTGACATGAACCGACAACCCTGGATAGTGGAACATCGTTTTTGCTTACCCACATCTTGAAGCATACGGATCAAAATTCAAAGATCGAAAAGTTCTAAAGACAAAACTTAAGTTAAGACAAAGATCTAAAACTTCTTCCACATATACAATATCACCATTTCTCTCAAATCTAAAGCTGTGAGAGTGACCACTTCTCCTTTGCCGAGATAATCCATCCCACCTCACAGGTGTGCCACATCAAGATGCTGATTAGACACCATGATTAGCGCACAGGTGTGCCTTAGGCCCCGTCCAGACGGAAGCAAAGCCGGCTTCGTTCCTCAAACAAATCTCGTAAACGCAGAAGCTTTTCAAGACTCGCGTGTGTCCAAAAGAAGACACTGAGGACGTTTAACGGCTGTCATGTATATGCCACGTCTGGAGTGGCGCTGTAGCGCAGCCACAGGGAGTTAAACGAAAAGCGTAGAAGAAGAATCAGCCAAGAAGACGAACGCTATTTTATTGCAATCTACAGAACAAACATGACTTTGGATGTATCAAAACAACATGAAAAAGACGAACACAGGAGAAGTGACAATGGCGGGTGAATCAAGTACAACACCGCTTGTTGAACGTGGGAATAAAGAAGCAAAATATTTATAATAATACTACGACACGGTTATCCGCCATTGTTGTTGACAGAATGACGGTTGGCGCGCGGTCACGAGAATCGGCGCATACGTCATCAATCTGCGAGCATTACGTCATCGCTGGAGGAGTATCCTGCAATATGGCGTCCGGGCGGACGCGTACGGGGCGCGTTTTGAAATCTTTCCGCTCTGGAGCCCGGTTTCAAAAGTGATCGGTTTCAAGCTCCGAAACCGCGCCATCGTGTGGACGAACGGTAAAAAAAACTTGTGAGGATACATTGAAAGTGGCTTTCGTGTGGACGGGGTCTCAGGCTGCCCACAATAAAAGGCCACTCTAAAAGGTGTGGTTTTGTTTTATTGGGGAGGTTTAGGTACTAATAAAACCAGTCATTTTCCGATATAAATAGACTCGCATAATAGATACTATATTCATTTTGCTTATACAAAATCCTCACGATTGAGCTAAATTTGAGATCAGTGAGTCAATTTGACACTGAGCAGATGTGCAGCATAAATTTAAACTTGTTGTTTAATAAAAGTCATATATATATGTTTATATGTAGGCCAATATAAAATAAAAAACGTTTTAGCGTACATTGTTAAAAATGAAAAATGAGTGAATTATACTCACTGAAGCATGATCAGTGAGAGTTAGAAAAGACCGTTGCACTAAATATTGATTGGAATGGTTCGCAATGGAGTTATTAATCTACAGTAGGTCAAATTGGCTCGGGACCCAGGAAGATTGCTGTTGCTGAGAAACGATCATAACAGCAGCGTAAAGATTTTAAAGCTTCCAACTTGAAGATTGGGAAAAGATGGATGTGCGGTGCTAAAGCTGTGGTCGTTTGTGGCGGGTTTATATGAAGAAACTTTGCTATAATTTTTTTCGCCGGCGCTGAAAAAAACGTCAACTTGACATACATGGTTGTTATCATGCAGCGACTATTCAAATGTCCATCCCTCACATTGACATAGTGTCCCTATCATTCCAGCAGCCATTCAATCTAAAGAAGACGGTAAGTATTTTTTTTTTCTCCGATGCCACCACTATGAGAACATAAACAACTTTTTCCATGATCAAATTCCACAATTTCCTGTGTAGCCAAAAGTAATAACGTTCCATTCTTTCTTCAGCCCAGTTTGGCGACGGCCAGTCGGATGCCAAGGGTTCGTCGGTGGGCCTGGGGATTGCCGTAGGGCGTCCTCTTTGTGATCGGCGTGACGGCCATTTTGGCGGCGGCCTCTTTTTATCGGAAGCTGAAGCATCTGAGCTAGCAGTGGCTAAATGAAGCACAATTGCTGGAGGTAAAGCTTGTTCCCTACACATTTAGGGAAGGCGACGTCCGGATAACGAATGCATCACGAATGATATTATTCCGGTACTGCGTGAACCTTGATCGACAGTGCTTCCGAACAACCTGCATCTAATTTGTTGATGGTATTTCGCGCAAGCCAAGAGTTGACTTGCTGGCTTGCGTCCACTTGAACTCTTTGAAGCGTTTTGCATGTTACATGTAGACAAAGGTGCATTTAATCAACTTAGATGCATGCCGTTGATTTGCAATGTTTCGCTACGTTTCGCATTTAATGCAGCAGAAGATATATTAATTTATTTGCTTGCTTTCATGGTGTGTTGCAAGACATCGTCATTTTGAATACTTGATGTCAAATGTTTGTACAAGACTTGGCGCTGTGTACATTTGTGCCATTTTTTGGTGGTTGAGGATGACACACTATTACTATTAAAGCTTGAAAGATGCACAAACACAGAGCGTGCAGTGACAGGCTCAAATCAATTCACTCATTGACAAAACTAGCTCTGTGGGGGCATTTATAGGAAAAAATATATCAGTACTACTGTTTACATGCAGTTTTTGTAACAACTCTCCACCAGAGGGTGTCTAATCACCATTTTGAACATTTTTTTTTTTTTTTAGGCCTCCCCCACCACAGTTCACTTGTTTACCAGCGTTTCAAGTCCACTTCCATCTAACCGAAGACTCATTCACTAAATAGATTCTCCAAAGAGAATATAGTATTGCTGCATTTTTAAGACCTTTGAGCATCATGGCTCACAAAAGTTAAAGCGCTAACTTCAAATTCAGTGAAATGACTTAAAGCATAAAAAAAAATATAACGTGTCTTTAGAAAAAAAAAAGAAAAAAAAAATATATATATATATAACGTTTGACTTATTTCCGGTGATGGCTGAACTATAACCTCTGCTGCTCATATGTGCAGCTAAACTTCACCGGTGTGTTGTGAGAAGATGAACCGAAAGGGACTGCAAGGTCATTTTACTTTCAGTTTGACTTGCTTGACATTTGTTGGAGACGTCTAAAGTACTCTGTCTGTACACTTTGCAACGCGGAAATGAAATACCATATTAGGTATACGTCATTGGCGTATCATCTCAGAGCAAAAAATGCCCCGCTCAAGTTACCTCCACGGGGCCTCGCGTATCAACGCTGCTGGAGTGCGGCGCTCGCGGGCAAAACTAAACCTGCAAGCACAAGTTTTGGGAAATGTTTTTATGAGAAGAATATAAGAAAGATGCCTTTAAAGCGGAGTCCATTTTGATGGTTTTGTTCAACCGTTGTATTTGACAGGAAATGTATTTGAGGATCAAATAAAGCTATTAGAACATTCTTTGAATCTACCTAAACATACTTTCTTTTTTTGGTGATTTTACATTCATTCCAAGGTTTACTCAAGTAAATATCTGTTAGAAGCGTCATAGAAAATAGAAGAAGTAGAAAATGTGAGATTCATTAGCTTAATCACATGACAGCAATAAGTGCTTTTGAAAATAAAAATGCACATATTAAATTAGAGAGCGGTGCAGTTTATCACTCTTTTTTTTATTTTGTGAGGAACTAAGTTTCTTATGATCTTTATTTGTATAGCACATTACATACCTTCAAAGGGCCAAAAATGTCCAAATCGGATTGGAAATCTAGGTTTAAAAAATATGATCAATGAGGGAACGATTTGTTTATTGATATAACCTCATAATGAATGCTCATATTTTTGTGTGTGTGTATGCATGTTTTAATCCCCCCAATTAACACCTTCGCTGTTCTTCACCTTTGTTGTCAACAGGTGGCGGTAGTGATTCGAAATTGAATCTTCTACGTTCAATATAGGGGGGGGGGGTTGGCATGGCTCAGTGGTAGAGCGGTCATCTCAGATGTTGTAGATTGTAAATTGTACTTGAGCAAGATACTGAACCCCCAGTTGCTCCTGGTGATGTGACATCAAGAGGTGAATGCAAATTCAGGGTGATTGGTGAAAAAGTGCTGTGCAACTGAAAGACTATTTTGTAGTTTTCTGTCATGAGAATAATAGTGATAATCATTTTTAAATTTGTAAAGCCATGATACATTTCTATTTGAGCTGTAGAAAACTCTAACTAGAGTGGTGCCCTGCTCAAGGGCAGCTCAACAGTAGCCAGCCGGCAGACTACACTCTTTCCAACAACGAGTTGCCATTTGCCCACAGCGGGACTCAAACCCATATCCTCCCGACTCCAAAGGCCAAATCCTTCCAGACTGAGCGACTGCCGCCGTTTATTTAGGTCATGACCAATTTGACGGAAATGAAGACGGTGTCCTGTGCGACAAGGAGAGCAATCAGCAGACAGCCACAGTGACGAGATGAGACACTTTGTAACATGAATGGAGGGGACGACCAGCTGAGCTCGCTCCATTAGGGCGGCAGTAAATGTGCGCTCGCGATGAATCCTTCTTTTTATGACTTCCCTGTAATTTAATTAAAACAACAGGGATGGACACTGACCTTTAAACCGGGGCCGCTTTGCCCTCTAAAAGTGTTTACAGCCTTGAGGGGGGAATTTGTAGTGAACCCGCTGCCCGTGTTGCAAACGACAGGCCATATTTTATGATATTTTAGCAGCCGACTCTTGCTGTCTTGTCATCGTGAGCGGCATTTGAATGGATGCCATTAAATACTGTCACTTTCATATCTGCCAGACAAGGGTGAACAAAAAAAGGGGGGAAAAAAACGGTTTTGTGGTCTTTCTTAGCTTCTTTTGTTCCTTTCGGTCAGCCGGATGAATAATTGTTCTGTCATTTCCACTCTAATTAAAAGGCACATGAGTGTGTCTGTCGGCTACAATGTAGTTTGAGCAGACAGCTCTTTCATGAAAAATGGATGGAGCAGCTGTAGCCTCGTTCGGGGTCGGCACGAGAACATGAAGAGCGCCATGACTTTGAATAAACATGGGCGTGATGACGGCGCCGGGAGATAAAATAATACTAAAAAAGCCACGCGTGGATAAAGAGGGGTGGAAAAGTATTAGGGCAGACTGCTGAGTGGGCGGAAAGCGTGTGAGGAGGTCCGGTTATTCCATTAACCTTTTGTAATGAGGCAGAGAAAGTGGACGGCTGCAGGTAAAGCAAAATGTCATGTTCAAGTCATCACAGCAAGCACAGAGTAACAGTACATCCTCAATGGACCCTTTATGGCTAGCCTATCTTTGCTTACCTTATGGTGCGAGACTCTTTGCTGAAACACCATATGACCGTTATTCATGCTTTGTCGGCTATACAAGCTCGAAAAATCTAAAAATAGGAACTGAAGATAGGCTAGTTGCTAGCCTCAAGTCGACGGCAACATCAACTCAAATTATATAATTTGCTTTCTTTTTTTGGGGGGAGATTGGCGGGGGCAAAAACAATAGGTGGACAAAAGCAAATTGTTAAAGTAAGCAAATTGTTACAGTAAGTAAAATTATATATATATACACTATATATAGACACATAAAGTCAGTAAAGAAGACAACGTAAATTTTATGTGGCAAAAGTCAGTAAGCAGCCTCAAAGTGTTTTTGCACTAATTGAGATGTTGCACACAGCTCACCACACAGGACTTGTGTTTATTCAAATGACATTTTGGCTTATTGAAGTGTGAAATATATGTTGCACACTGTTCCGCACAGTTTGGCCTTTACTAATTTTGTGCCTGCTGAGATGAATTGTAACGACCCCCCCCCCCCCCCCCAAAAAAAAGTCAAACAGAGCGAAAAACAACTGTAATGTAGTTTTTTTTTTTTGTTCAAAGTTGAAACATTACTACAAATGTGAAATATTATGCAAGTTACATGTTTTGGGTCTCTATTTTACAGCACCTCTTAGGTTTTATTTGATGTTACAATTCACCTTTCTCAAGCCACACCCTCAAAACGTTGACTGGCCAATCACAACACACTGGATGTAACTGTACTTTATACAATTGAATTGATCCAAAACCAGCAAGTTGAATACGATGGGTGTAACCAACAAAGGCTTGCTTCAGTGGCAAATTTATTTTTTCCTCAAAATGTGACATTACAAATTCTTACCTTGTGGTCTGTAGATGGCCCACAGGACGTAGGTTGCTCACCGCTGGTCCCGGGCATATCTGTGCAGCAGCATCTCCCCTATGAATACGATTTTCCGTCAACAACAGGGCTCAGCTGCTTTAGCAAGTGAATGTATTATAGTCATGAGAAGAGGAAGGGAAAATGACTTGTGATTGCCAAACAGGTTATGAGAATTGGAAAGTGTTGAAAGAGCGCCACATGTTGCTTTTTGCGGGGGCATATTGGCAATAACAAACAATGCAGAACATCAAGTGGCGTATGCTATGTGTTTGCGCCTCCCGGGCCTCCCGACAGAACAAACTGTATTGGCGGATTGCTGCTGCCGCGTACCATTTGCATGCTCATTTGCACATCAAGTGGACGGCGAGCATCATTAGCATTCATATGAAGTGGTGCGTTTGTCCAACCTGGCGTCCGGTAAGCTATGCATTGCTCACCCGAGACATTCTCATGCCGTGCTTCCGAGCTGGATGTGGAGTCTTTTGATTGTTGCTGGGTTGTTGTTTTTTTCATTGGAAGGGGATAATCAACCATAATCATCTTCAAAAGAAGTGCAGCGAAGCATGTGAGGGCGAACACAACCAGTTCTTAGAAGCCTGTCCACTTCAATAAGAGTTGTTAACTTAACTAAACTAAACACTTTCCCGCTTAAGAGTTCACCATGACAACGTCACAAAATGGTATGAGTCAGAAAGCAAACAAATCTGTGGCTTAATCACCTTAACAATTATATTTAAACGTGTGGAGTGCACTTCAAGAGCAATGAACTTATCTAGACATGATGTACATTGTAATTTCTAAAGCCAACTGACCCCAAATTTCAACCTTTTCGATTTGAAAATTGCATTTGACTTCAATGTGATGTCGATACGAATTCAATGAATGGATCCGTTCTATTTTGTAATTGGATGCCGTGAAACACGTGCATGAGTAGCAATTGGTCAAAATTCATGCCCAGACACTCAAATGCAGATGAATCAGTCAAGGCGGACCATGATGTCATTCACCAGGCCACGCCCCTTAAAGGTACACATACATTATTTATAACGCTACCGTTGTGGTGACTTATACATTGTCCCAACGCGCAGTAATTATACTAGAAACAGTTGATTTCTTTCGGCTCTTTTTTTTGGTTATGGTATGTTTTTAATACAATACCATGCTATTTTCCTTCATTTAAGCGGTTCAGATAATGGGTGGATAAATGGATAGATGGAAATACACAAAAAATAGTGGTGGTTTGTTTTGGGTTGCTGGAACAGATTATTAGCATGATTATATTATTAGCATTATATTAGCATTGTCTACTCCAGTCATGCCATTGCACAGTAGAAAACTATTTAATGTAGTCGTTCTTTTCTTTTGCAGCCACACATTTATACATGCCAGAATCCGCCACTGGTTGCAAGTCAATCCATTCTGTGTTGAAAGCGCAACATGGTAGAAATACAAATAAAAATGCTGAAAATTGGAAAACGAGACTCCAGTGATCCATTGTCAACTTGGTGTGGATTGACTAAAAAGAAGCAGTGGTAATTATTTGAATGCGTAAGGATTTTGATTGTTTTCAGTGTTTGGTCCTTTGCATTGCTGAAGCGCTGCATACTGTCCAAGTCCATCAATACAACTCATGACAATGTAATTGCGTGTATCGATTACAGTATTACAATTATTGATTGGTTATGCCTTGCTTCTACAGGTGATTACATACCATACACGTAGTCAGTCATGTGTCTTCTTCAGGCACTTTGACAAACAACATGAAGATATTGGGGGGAAAAGAAGAGCACTAGAATGTTAAATCCCTCCAAAGAGAAACTAATCCTGTTTTGGATGAGCCACTCTTCTACACACCTGCACCTCAAATCCTCTCAAAGGCTTTCTCAAGACTTGTACTCTAAGTCCTCACACTATATAGCTGGATGATGTTTTTTTTTGTGTGTGTGCACCATTTATTCCCAGCCATTCCCACTCCCAGCCATTTTCACTGAAGCAACCCCCTTCACTCCCGCCTGTTTTACTGGATTTTGACTGATTTCGCAAGGCCCACAGAATATTGTATTTGTATCTGTTTCCGTTTTTCAGCAACTAGCATTAGAATATAGCTATTATTCAGAAATCTGTTTAACACACAATAACTTGTTGCAACATGGCCCTGGTTGCTCTCTTATACTCTGCTGATACCTGCTGGCCGTTGTTTGTAATGACTACTACCATTGCTTTAAATGACCGCTTCAGTTCAGAGGCTGCATCAAAGCCTTCTGTATGCTCCAGCATACACCCAAAAAAACACACACAAAAACATATAAATACGTTTTTGGGACCATGGCACTATTGAAAATAGAACGTTGTTATACGTTTTGGGGAGCAAATGAGTTAATATACTGGCAGAGTCCTTTCTCTGATTATAGCTGATAAAGGTGTCATGTTTAAGACAATTAAATAGACAATTACACATTAAACAACCACACATAGCTTCGCCTTTTTGTGTATGTTTTAATAAAGTACAATATTATGGCGTGCAATTTTTTTCCGATTAAAATGCACATTACAACAATTCTTGTTGGTTTTGAGGGGTGATGGACCAGATTAATGGTGCACTCCTCCACAACACACACCCTTGAAAAAGAACTGTCAAAACAAAGCCTATTTACATTTCAAAATCACGAATGATGTAGCACACCCCTTTCTTCTTCGCGCGCACACACCGTAACTACAAAAATAAATAAATAAATAAAAACAAAGCCTTACTTACAGATGTCAGTTCAGGAATTCCTGGTTTAGATCAGTCGTTTTAAAGTCATACATCCCCTCAGCATCCGAGTAGAGTTGGCGCACCGTGTCATTGACACACACCCTTAGGAAAATGCATAACAAAGCTGATAAGTGCAGTCGAGAGCAGTTAAAACTTATAATGTTCACATTCTCATTTTTATTTAGCAGAATGTAAATACATTAAAAGTCTGATATAGCGATAATCTGGACGGCGCACCACAGTTCCAGGAATCCTTTCTCTGGAATGATTATTTCATTAAGATTCTAGCATTGCGCTGCTGTGAATAAATGGCCTTTTAGAGTGCTATAAATGCCGGCATTTCTTGTCCCCCCCACACTTCATCCTAACTTATTTGTCTAGCTGTCCATCATCCTTTCAGCACTGGGCTACTTGTTAATGATTGATGCGTCACCTCTTAACGTGATGGATGAACAGCCCGCTGCAGGATGCAACCGGCTTGGGTTACCCAACCGCCCAAACTCCCCGCACGGCCACTCGGCGCCCCTCCCTGTGCAGGGGCGATGAGCTTTGCGTCTGCTGATAGAGGAACAAAGGCACATTCAACAGAAGCTTCATTAATAATGTACAGCTGAGAAGGGGTCGGCGGTGCCAGTAGGAGAAGCGCTGTGGGGGAGGGGGGGGGGGGGGGGCTTTTCCGGAGTAAAAGCAGTGGTGCTGTTGTGGTGAAGTTATAAGTGTATTAGCTCAGCTACTACTGTACATGAGTCACATATGTTGGTTGAAGGTGACGTCACCGTCATAAGTGGGAAGCTGCTTGGTTTCTCGAAAGACTGCTGACGTGGAACTCGAGTTTGTACTAGCATAATTTCCCATCTTTGGATAATAAACACATGACCAGTATTACCAGTACCAATAATGATTTGCAATACTGTACTGCTAAATTTGCTGATGATCCTAAAACCATTCAATACAGGGCAGGTATCACCAATAACAATAACCAACATTGTGGATACTATTTCACAGGAGGTATTTTTCTCATTTTTTTTTTAAATTTAAAGACATAATTTGGGCAGTTTTTGAGTAAATTAAAAATGTTTATTATCATAATAAGCATATGTGTTCAAAAACAAAGAACGGTAGCAAAATAATTTTCTTAAAGTGCACAAAATTTCTGAAAGTTCAGAAAATAATAGTAATAATAATAATCTGAAGGGTTACATTAACATTCACAATTATATATGCCAAATATGCATCATTACTGAGAGGGTTGGCAACAAATTATTTTACTTTGGTGCAATCACAATTGAAAAATGAAACAAAATGTGTCCCGTTTAGTGTACATCACTTCTTACTTTGAAAAATAATTCAAAAGCTATCGGCAAAATAATAATATTAAAAAAGTATAACGGTATGAAATAAATGAGTTCCACAGCTTTGATTCATTAATTAAAGGCATTTTTTAAATGATTACCTCATGCCTTAATTGATGTACTGAAAAAAAAAAAAGTGCATACAATATATAAAGTTGTTTATTTTAGTAAAAAAATATTGCATTTAAATTAATCATGAACAGACAAAAAAATGACAATATTTAATTAAAATATTTCATATACACGCAGCTGCCCCCCCCACCCCCCATCCGCACCCCACCCCCCTTTACCAAATTTCTAAATGACTTTGACCATCTGTGGATTTAAAAATCAAATGCAGCCATGAATAAGTTGTCCACCCCTAAGTTGGTGGAGAAATGCCACGTGCATAAAGACAACAAACAGGTCCTGTGATAAATATGTCACACCATAACAATGGTTTGTGTCAAGTGTGACGCACAACACACACAAACATTTGCAGTTGCAGTCATGTGAATCCTTATTTTTGCTCTCTAGCAATTTCCATGCAAATTTGATTTTAACTGCTTCGGTCTCACTCATAATATGTACACCTGTGACTCCAAAAAGATCCCATTAAATTGCAAGCAACTTACTTCCTGCCCGTGCGGACGTGCTCGTAACATCCTAGTGTCATGGTGTCTTTTTTTTTTTTACATCGTGACGCCAGCTTGGTTTGCACAGACACCAAAGGGACACGGAGCACTTATAAACAGCTGGCTGAGATGTGCGCCCCCAATTCGTTGGTGGCCACCGGGGAGCCTGTGGGGATTATGGTTCATAATTCATGGAGGAAGGCAGACACCCGTAAAGAGACAAGCCTCAGGCGGGGCGAAGTTGAAACAAACCCTTTTTTTGATAACTACAGAGGAAACTCTAAAGGGCATCACATCAAAAGCTGGCCAATTCAGAGTTCAATTACATTTTTATGAAACGCTTCCAAGAAAGAAAAGGGGGGAAAAAGATGTATGTGAGGTAAGTGAGCCTTTAGGTCAGGGTTGAGCAAACATTTGTGCTCATGGGCCTCATATGACTTTTAAAACTCATTCACTACCAGCAGAGCATGAGTGTTTGACATCTATAGGAGTCAATGGCAGAAGAAAAGGTTTTGAATTTTTATTTTAAAAATGGGCATATGGGCCAGGTTAGAGATGAGATCATTATAATTTTTTTAACATACAGTAGCTAAGCCTTTCAGTTTGCTAGCTAAATGTTATCGCTAATTAGCATGTATATTGCAGTGCTGTATATCGTTGAACTCTTTATTTAAATGGTGCAGTAACAAATGTAGAATGACAATTAAGAGTACTCATATTCTCATATTCACTGTCATATTCTTTATCTTCTGCAATGAACGACTAATAAAAGTGCCGTACTGATGAGCTCGGGAGGAGTTAGCATGTCGCCATGAACAGTATGGAAGTCAAGGAAGACGCTGTCTGATATTGCCCCCAGGTGGCCAAAGCAGAGATTGCATTCAATGCATTGTGACAAAACCTGTTTTAGTCTTTTTAATTCTATTTAACTAATTTGCTCCCAAAAACCTATAAATACGCTATATTTTAAATATTACCATGCTCCCAAAGACGTATTTATACATTTATTATGTTGTTGTTTTTTTATGCTAGAGCATACAGAAGGCTTTGATGCAGCCTCTGAACTGATGAGAATGCTTGAAGTAATGGAAGTTATTACAAAGATGGCCAGCAGGTGGCAGCAGAGTATAAGAGATCAACTAGGGAAATGTTGCAAAAAGCTCTTTCCCCTACAGTTTTAAACAGATTTGTGAATAATGATGAAACTTAGCTATACTCTAATGCTAATTGCTGCAAAACGGAAACAGATAGAAATATACTTTTTTCCTGATGAAAGAAGATACTCTAATCTTTCTTTTGGTAGGTTCCATGTTTTTATAGCAATAGAACACAATATTCTCTGGGTCTTAAAAAATCTGTCAAAATCGGGAGCGAAGGGGGTTGCCTCAGTGAAAATGGCTGGGAGTGAATGAGTTAATTATGTCATTACTATAACTTTTGAGCTCAAGATCGTTATATGATTTTTAAAAGGGACTAATTCGTAAATGAAGTTAAAAAAAAAAAGCTGCTAAAATGTGAATGCAAAATTGCGATTGGCTGGCGACCAGTCGCAGGTGTACCTCACCTCTTGCCTAAAAGTCAGCTAGGATAAGCTCCAGCTCACCCATGACCCTATGGAGGACAAGCATCATGAATGTTACTAAAACAAAATGGCCTCCACAGTTAATATAGGTTTTATAAAAGGTGAAAGCGTGGAATGAATGAATTCACTTTCCAACTTTCCTTTTTTTTGTAGCAAAAAGACTCAAACATCAAGCACTGAGTCTGAAAATGACTTATTAGCTGAGCCAGGTCAGAGCTGACAGCAACATAACATACCTCTTTGGTGTGAAGAAGGCATTTTGCAGAGGTTGGCGATTAAACAGAATGAGTCGACAAACTCTCAGAAAGCAAAAAAAAAAAAGGGGGGGGGACCAACGCGGCGCCATAGTTTTTTTTTGATAAATCCCCGGTGTAGCCATACTTCCCCCGTTAAATCCCCGCCGAGCCGCATTTGCAAGACTTTGATGCAGCGACGAATGCTAATGGGAGGCAGGAGATGAATTAAATTACGCTGCATACTCGGGAGCGCAAACTTCTTAGCTGTGAGTTATGATGTTGCCAAGTGGCGTCGTTTAGCTGCACCGCGCTCTTTGAGATGTCACTCTAAACATTTCAATTATTGCAACTTCGTTGTCAACAAGTTTTTTTTTGCATCTCGTTTGCATACAGTAACTTTTTGTTTGACATTTTAATGCACTTTAATGGAGGCTGATCCAAAATGAAGGGCCTTCGTGTGGCGTACAGCAATAGCATTGCTAATGCTTTAACATAATCAAAAGCAATAGCCATGTAAATGTAGAGTAGCTCACAAAAGTAAGTACACCCTTGACATTTTTGTAAATATTTTTATTACATCTTTTAATGGGACACTGGAAACCACTGACGAAATGGCACTTGTAAATTTACTGTTTCCTCAGAACAACTTATCACACAGCCACTAATGTCTAAACCCGCTGGCAACAAAAGTGTCCAATTTTAGTGCAGTTAGTCAGTTTCCCTTCCCGGTGTCATGTGACTCGCTCATGTTACAAGGTCTCAGGTGCACATATCAAGGCTTCCGTAATGCATCTACTTCTCAAAAAAAGTGGCATTCAGAATGTTGCAGCAGAAATTCTGCTCCTGGTCTATAAATAACGGAAGGGTTTTGGTCCTGAATACATTAATGATAAAAGCTAATTGAATATAAACTAGGTGGGACTGTGAGGTCTGCTGACTCGGATCAATTATTAGTGGATCTCAGGTTTCAAAGCAAACATGGTGAAGCGGCTTTTAGCGCTTATGCTGCATGCTAATGGGATAAGCTGCCGACAGAAGTGAGGTCAGCCCCAAGTATAAATGCTTTAAAATCCAAGTTAAAAATAATGCTTAGGTAATAAGGTCTTTTAAGCATTCTTGGAATCAATTTCACTACATGGTATTTTAGTTTATTTCTTTCCATTGATTTTAAAATAAACCCCGACTGTCATAAGTTTGCTCGTAGCAAGGCTATTTTAGTTAACTAAAATAAACTAAAAAAACAAAAACTAAAATTCCCAAAACAATTTCCTTAACGAAATAAAATAAAAACTAAAATGCTTTTTAGAAAACGAAAACTAACTAAAACTACATTTTATGTTTACAAAGCTAACTAAAACTATAATTATAGCAAAAATGTCCTTCATTTTAGTCTTTGGTAATAAATTAAATAATTTAAATTAAATTCATTTTAAATGTAATTTTAAGTAGATTTATTTTTATACTAACCGGAATAAGGACGTGTGAAAGTGTGTCACACAGAAGTGACATCATCTAGCAGCAGCCAATAGAAAAGCGCCTTCAGATGACGTCGCTCCCATGGTGCTAAGTAATGCACACTTTAAAAAAAAAAAAGTACCCACCCTGAAAACTAATTTAAACTAACTAAAAAAAACAAAAACAAACTCAAAACGAAATAAAAACGAACTAAAATGAAAATTCTAAAACTATAATAACCCTGGTGCGTAATGACGCAGAATTTCGCCGGCTCTCTGTCAAGCAATGTCAAACGGCTATAAAGAAAGCAAGGTAAGCCTCCGTAGCGTTCCTAACGAAAAACAACATGCGATCGGAGAGTCACCCTCCCCCGCGCCGTGCTCTCGTCATTCACCAGACGCATTCAAGAGTTTTGATCGTCTCTTTAGGAACGTAACGGAGGCTTACCTTACTTTCTTTACATCATTCGTTTCACATTGCTCGGCAGAGAGCCAGCCGCCATTCTAAGTCACTACGCACTGAATGCCATGCGACGTAAATAACAAGGGCGCCGTACGTCCAAATAAAGTTTCTACAAAATGTATTTGAAAATAGTTATGTTAGTAACAACCAAATAAAGAATATAGAGCCAACTTGTCGTTACAGTCGGGGCTCCTTTTAAATGTTTTTAAGTCTTTTATTTGTAAGTGCGTTTAAAGGTTGTCACTGTACTTTTAGTCATTTTAATAAGTTACTTTTGTCCTTTACAGCTGTTCTGTTTGGAAATTCATATTGGTGTTGTGTTTTTTCTTGTGTGAGCCTTGTGTATGTAATGTGCCTGTAAGGGCAAGGCTTGTATTTTTTTTTTTTAACAATCTGATTTTAACATCTATATTTTTTCTATAACGCTTGTCCTTATTAAGGTCAGCAGACTTTTGGGAGAGAGGCGAGGAACACTGTGTACTGTACACTATTTCATATTCGGGTTTCCTCCTATGTTCCAAAAAGATGCATCTTAGGTTCATTGGAGACTAAATTGTACATAGGTGTAAAAATGAGTGGGATTGTGGGAATGCTTGTTTGTCCATATTTGTCCAGAGATTGACAGGCGACCAGTCTAGGATGTACCTTGCCCTCCCTTACCAAGGTTGGAAACAGTTACCTTCTGCTCCATTATTAAAATGGTCGAATTTGTTCATCTCATTTCTAACACCTTACGTTTTTCTCCATGAACCAGCCATACTGATTTACCGCCATACTTTCATATCATTTTCATTTGATTGGTTTATATTTATGAGTGAGCATGGATGGTTTCCACAGCATTGTACGCGGAGCGCTTTGCCATCACACATGCGAGCTGTATTGCTTCGATTATACGTCATTAGCGGCCATTGATTACTTCCTGGAGCACATGCCGCCAAAGGGTTTTTTGTTCTTTGAGTAGTTTACATTACAGACTGACGCCATATGGATTTTATGCTAAGTGCTATCTTGCAAACTGCTTTCTATGGTCACGGTAAACAGGAAGTGATTATTTATGGATGAAAGAGATTAATGGCCGCGGGAAAGGGAAATTTTTAGTAAGACCATCTGTGGGTTCTTTTATTACCTTCATAAGTGTATCAGCCAATGCTATTTACAGTAGGTTATACTCTATTGCAATATGTTTTTGCAAAGCAGAGGCAACAGTTTGCATACATTAAGTGCAAAAATATGTTACACGCACACACACACACACACAGATATGTAGCTGAAAGATAAAAAGAAAAAGACGAAGGTAGGCCGTACCAGCTAATTATACAAAAATATACAGTAGTATGCATGTACAAATACTGTATGTGTGCTGCCATACTATTCATAATCAGCCTTTCATACGGGAGCAGAAGCACAACAAAGATGCAGTGGCAGCACGCGTAATTGGTTGAGACTCCAAGTGTGAGGTTTCAAAGCGCGCATATAGCGAGGCGAGAGGCGAGGTGGGATGAGAAGACGGAGGATGGGGGTGAAAAAAAAAAAAAGGGCAATCACTGAATGCACCTTGCGGGAGGAAATCATTCACGTTGAAGGAATTTAAACAAACGCTGATAAAGACAGACAAGACAAATGGAGGGCCTTTTTTTGTGAGAAGTTTCCCGCACTTTGAATTCATGTTTGTGGCCACCTGATGAATGCGGGATGACTCGTCTGCAGCTTAATGCGCTACAGTGACACAGCAAAATATCTTTTCTCAATGGAAACTAGGGTGGAATTCAGTAGAATGTCAAGGTTGGACCATCAACAAAGGCCATTTGTGTGCTTGTGCATACACTTGCATGTGTGAAGGTCACTTTTTGTTTGTTGCTTTCATAGTGCAAGATTTTTACAGGGGTTATTTAGTTTACGACTGCCCTATACTTTGTGTTTTTCAATTGATTGTTTTATATTAATGGCTTATAAGTGTTTTACATACAAATATTTGCTATGAAGTATGACTTTATACTGCATTAGTGAAAGTTTGGGATAGACTATGGCACATTCAGACAAATTTGAGTTAAAGTGGAAGTCAATCTTAAACATTTCTTGACAATAATATGTTATATGTGACCTCACTAGTCTAAACATGTCATTCTGATTAATATTACATTTGTGGAATATGAGTTATGCAGCAAAATCCAGCTGTTTTTATCCATCTCAGAGGGCGGCCATTTTGCCCCTTGCTGTCGACTGAAGATGACATCACAGTTGCTCAGTGCTCAGGCAACGACGAATCACAGCTCACCTGTTTTCTGAAGCTGAGCTGTGATTGGTTGTGACCTGAGCAACTGTGATGTCATTTTCTCTCGATAAGAAGTGGCAAAATGGCCGCCTTGCTGCTTAACTCATATTCCACTAACGCAGTATTACCGTATTTTTAGCACTATAAGGCGCACCTTCAATGAATCGCATATTTTAAAACTTTTTCCACATATAAGGCACACTGCATTATAAGGCGCATAGAATAGAAGCTACTGTAATGACTGGGGTTGCGTTAAGCATCCACTAGATGGAGCTGCGTTAAAGGGAATATCAACAAAACAGTCAGTCAATATTTATTACCGGTAATACAATACAAACCAGTGTTCTGACAACTCTGTTTACTCCCAAAACAAGTTACTCGTAGTGCAGTCACAATATGGTTCCGTATTAAAAATAAAAAAATAACTCAATAACAAAACATTGTTCAAACATTAATATCCATATTTGAAATATCTCCCAGCCTTGTTCAGGTGTGGGACTACCGTTCTAACCGCTGTTACTTCGGCGACGCCCCCTGACTACGATGGTCCTGCTTAACCAATATTGATCCACATATAAGGCGCATCGGATTATAAGGCGCACCATCGTTTTTTTAATTAAAGACTTTTAGGTGCGCCTTATAGTGCAGAAAATACGGTAACCAAAATACCATATTTAGACTAGTGGGGCTGCATAAAAAAATATTATTGTTAAAAAAATGTGTGGGGTTGACTTCCCTTTAAGTTGTCAGTGTAGGAATGGAACACCATCATTATACAACAGGTTTAAAAACATATATGACAGATTTGGGGTAAAGGAAATTTATCTCAACACACCTCTCATCACATGATAAAATCCATCAGGATAATCTTTCTCAGATATCCTAGAATATTTGCTGACTTGGATCAGAAGAAAGGGAAAATGCTCAAATTTGTCCCAATTGTCCGTGTGTGTGTACCCTTACTTTACTCTGCCATTCCAAACCAAATCCAAATCCAAGTTACGTGTGAACACTTCAATCGATTTGTTTTCTCTACAGTGTGAGTTGTACTTTAAAAAACAATTTATTCCTAAACTAAATAAATATATGAGCTTTTTGTCCTCAGTCTGTGGTAAACTTGATAAACAATCTCCATTTTGCATGTTTAACCAAGACCTGTTTTGCATACTTAACTGGGGGCTAAATAATTATGCGTGTTCGCTTCCTGCCTGCTCCTCGCACTCTCTAAAATAGTGCAGGCTCCCCGTGGGAGTTGGCGAGGAGGGAACCCGAAAAGCGAGAGGCGTCAGAGCACAGAGAGCAGCTCCCACGACACTTTAGTAGCGGGGAAAGGGGATTTATCCGGTGAGATGTGAGATCTCAGCATCTGCTCTCCAGCTAGGCGCAGGAGAGCGCTGGAAGCAAGGCGCATCACCGCCGTTTGATTAAAGATTTATAGCCTTTCAGACATGTTTTCTCTCTTTTTGGAGCAAAAAAAAAAACGATCTTCTGCCATTTGCTGAGAGCATCTTAAGGTAAGGGAGTGGCTCCCGTCTGCATTGTTTCAGTGTGGATTTTTCTCCACTGCGATGCAGAATTAAGTGACATCACAACAGGCTACACTATTTACATGCTCGCATACATTTGCAGCTTTTTTTCGTTTATTGCCAGTGAATGCATGAGTGAACTTCACCCACTTGCCATTCTGAGCAAACTGTATAAAAGCCTCCATTCAGACACATTTGCATTCCAACTGGAGACGTTTACTGCACCAGCTGTAAATCGCAATCCACTACTAATGAATGGGCACTTTTTTAATCAATACAAATAATGTATGGAAGTATAATCATTACATTGTGAAATGAATGCATAAAACAGATTGAAATAAAAAAAAAACATGAACCAACTAATCCTTGTCGTTAATTATTCATTATATTAACTTGTTATCGCACAAAGAACAGAGGACGTTACAGCCAGATGACTCCCTATACACTGAAACGCTGTGATACACTTCTTTTTCTTCTTCTTTTTTTTGGAATGAGTACATTGCTACAATAAAGAACATAATGTCCTCAGAAGAAAAAGAACATGATGGAAAAAATACTGACTAATTACTAAGCCACAGTAATTGGAAGGGACTGGCATAATAATTGATTGAGTGGAACTCATCCATTCTTAAAAACAGTAATATGATGATGTGTAATCTAAGATGTCAATCCCATTCCTATGACTGGCATTGACACAAAAGTTTTAAATATTCAAAGAAATTATGCATGAGGCAGAAGGCATAATTGGAAATGTGTCATTCACTTGCACACCCATTGCCGGTCACTCACATACCCCTTAATCTTTGCATTGACCTGTTAGCTTGGGCTTCAGGTGCTTTGCTGGAACTATTTCAAAATGTCCCTCTCTGTAAAGTGAAATAAATAGCCATCTTCCATTTGCTAGCAATTAGACATACGGTTAGCAAACAGAAGCAGAGCGACAAGACCTTATCTTAGAGGATAATAGTAGTAGTAATTAGCAACATTAATGTTTGACAGGTATGTTTATCAGCTCTATTTGATATTTAATTGGCTGCACAGTACATTGGGGGGGGGGGGGACTTCAAACCGATGTATTTAGGGTTATATTAACACTATTATGATAAGCAGTTCATATAATATATGGATGGATGGATGGATGATTAATGCTACACCATAGCAGCCAAAGCTAACATCAGCCTGTTAACAGTGCTGATGCTAGTTTAGCATCGTAATCTATTTTGATACTGGACAGTGATCTGTGTGGATATTTTCACAACTACGCATTTTCATAATCGCATGCCACTATGAATGGCAATTTTTGAAAATTGCGCATGTCTATGTCATGGTTTTGGTGAGACTTTAAGGGGTGGGAAGATAAGTGAAGCTACATTAAAATATTGCTTTTAAAACTGCAAACTGTGAATGTGAATGTAAAAAAAAAAAAAATGTTTTCATAATGTTTAATCATGTTTTCCTAATGCGGAACAAAAAATGTAGTTGTTTTAAAGTGCATTTCAATGAAGAAGATGGGCTAAATATACAAGTATAGTGACAAGCTTGGTCAGGGAACTTTAAAAAAAAGATATATATATTATTATTACCCAGTCTAGAAAAAATCTGCATGTTTGTATTTCATGTGTCCATACAGTAAAAGAAGCAGTAAGCCGTTTGTGCTTTGCTCGTTGATTTTTGAACATGCCATTAAATGTGAAGCGCTTTAGTCGAGCCTCAGGCAAGACTGTCAGTCTGCTGTTCAAAGCATTTGAAACTAAAGTGTTGGAAAAAGAACATGAAATAAAACATGTGGAACTTTATTCTGTTCTGCCATTTAATAGTAAATAGTTAACATTAGTATACCTACACCCTGCAAATTGCAGATTTGTAAAAAAGTTCAAGGCGATTAAGTATCAACATTTTGACATACACTGTACGCTGCCATATTGGACATTATTTCCTGTCCAGACCAATCACGTCTCAGCTCCAGAAAACAGGTGAACCGTGATTGGTTGCTACCTGAGCAACCGAGATGTCAATTTCAGTCGACAGCAAGTAGCAAAATGGCCGCCCTCCTGAGACTGATAAAAACGGTTGGATTTTGCCGAAAAGGGATGACAGGATGTTTAAATGGGAACAATAATGTCAGCATTTGCCATCATTATTATCTGTTTTTATTTTAAAACGGTGTGGTGTGAAAAAGCCCTCAAGCGCTAAAGTGGCAGCGTAAGCAGAGTTGCTTTACCGGCTGCGAGTTCTCAGGCACCTGCTTCTCCTGAGGTTGTCAGTCAGTCCGTGCCCTGCAGCCTCGCCGTTAATTGGTCTCCAATGTTAAAAATGCAAAGTCTGCTCTCAACCACCTTAATCCCCCCCCCCCCCTCCCCCCGTTATGCAAGAGTCCCACCGTCACTTTAATAATGTCATCGCATGTAAATTCACGCATCCCCCCCCAGCCAAATTTTTCCTTATTAGAGGTCAAATTGGATTTAGTGATGTTTTAATGAGCCGAGTGAGCAGGTTGAATCGTTTGGCTCTTCATCAATTATCCATCATCCCGAGTTGCTTAGATAGTTAAAAAAAAAACACACACAAAAAAACAGTCTGTCGGATCACATCAACAGTGTGTGTAGCTGACTCACATCAAGCTGAGACCAAAGTAGAAGAATCCTACGGTGATTCATTACTCAGGAAACGGAGCGGGCTTGTACACGAGGGTGACTGTTGCATGTGAGGAAAGTGGAAACAATAGAAGAGTATTTAGGGAATGCTGACAAAACAACCTGGGAACCCTTGAAGGGATGCCAACTAGTTGTGGTGACATCACACAGGCAGCCCCATGCATCTGAGGATTATTACTCAGTGATGATAATACAACATGACATTAGGCTGAATTGCATTTGGTTCGATATTAAGCTCTTAAACTATCAACCAAAAAAAGTAAATTTCTCCTCATTTGACACCAAGTACAATCTTGGCTCTTCTCGCCTTGGTTTTCCATTTCAAAATAATACTAACATAGGATACTGTGAAAACCACACTGCATTGAACGCATCACGGAGACACAGGTTAAAAAAAAACAGTGTGGATGTTCCATTTTCTCTTTGGCCTGGAGCATACGACGTCCATGATTTCCAAAAACAATTTGAAATGTGGACTCGTCAGACCACAATCCACCTCAGGCCCAGAGAAGCTGGCAGCATTTGTTGTCGACATATGGATTTTGAGAGTTTTAACTTAAATTCCTAGACGTATCGATAACCTGCGTTAACTGACAATGAGTTTCTTGAGGTCACATGGTAATAATATCCTTTTACTCAATGATGCCGCTTTTTAATACCTGAGGGAATCGAACGTCACAGGCATCCAATGTTGCTTTTCAGCTTTGGCGCTTATGTGCAGCGATTTCTCAAGATTCTCTGAAATTTGTCATGACATTATGGGATGATGAAATCCATAAATGCCTTGCAATTTTACGTTAAGAAACATTGTTCTGTTGGACTACATTGCTCACAAAAAGTGCAGCTAGGTGGAGAATATGGAGTCCCTTACCAAAAAGTAGTATGCATTAAGTACATAATATAGAGTATACTTAAGTTTATTTTTCGAGTGTACTTATTCTTGTACTAAAAGTAAACTTTAAGTAAACTCCTTGGGACTAAATTGGAATATTTTAGTACACTTAAAAGTTTGCTGCACTGTAGGAGGGAAACGTGGAAAACAGGCTGGATAGGGGCTCTCGAGGACCGGACTTGGCCACCACTGTACTACAGTATGTCAACTTTTAGTGTATGTTTTAGTATACTTACAAGTACACTTAACATTTACTTGCTGGAGTATACTTCCAAAAAGTAGAAGAAAAGTAAACTGGAAGTATACTCTCCTAATTGTGAGTGTTCTTCATAGCATATTTAAAAAAAAAAAATTTGGTACGGGGTATAATACTGTAGAGTTCCGAGTTGAGGCACAGCAAAAGGATAAACCGCTATGTTGGAGAAGATTCGGCAAGAAAATTGGCCACTGCCGCCAAGTGGAGACTATGGAGCGTAATACTGTAGCAGGGTAAGCTAATGTTAGCACTTGCGTTTAAATCCAGCCCTCCCCCCCCCACAAAAAAAAAGTTGACAAAGAGGAGACTGTGGAGTAAAAAATTGCAACGTCAAGAGCTAAAGAAACTGTACTGTGTTTGAGAAGAGACTGAGAGCAACAAAAAAAAAAATAGGCCGATGCAGCAAAATGGAAATTGTGAGTATAATACTGATGCGGCCAGAGGTAAGACACAGCAAAAGGGTAAGCCAGCATTAGCGTGTGTGTAGATTTGTAGAAGGGGAAAACTGAGGGCAGCAACAAAATAGGCCATTTGGAGACTTGCAGTACAATGCTGCCGTGCTCTGAGCTAAAGCAACAGCAACATCAGCATGTATTTTGGAAAAGAGGCCAAACAGAAGAGCAAAGAAACATGATGATGAGCCAGATCATCGTGGAAAATAAAATAAAAATCCTACAAAAGAGGTAAACAGGTAACTAACAAGGAGTATAATTTAATGTGAAAGTGTGTTTGTATTGTAGCAGTAGAAGATGTGTTTTCAAAAATGGTAGATGGCAAGATGCTTCACGTGATAATACTGCACATAAATTTAGTAATTCACAATGTTCAAGGAAAAATTGTCTTCATCCAAACAATCTAACAAGTCGGCTGTGGATTCCACATCAGATGTTCCTCTAAGAAAAATCGAAGATAACCTCAAACTTTAATCAAAGAATAGAAGCATAAAGCACTGCCGACTGCTTTCCTCGCCACAAAAACAATCAGTGAAGCACCGAGACCAAGTTGTCGTGGTTATGCCGATAACAGGAACTGATAACACAAGAGTCCTTTTCATAGTTTGTTTTTGAAAGGAAATGAACAGCATCCCCACCCGACTCGCAAAAGATGGCATGATGTCGCAATCAGGCTGCACTTTTGTCAGGTGGAGTGTGGAGCTCACGCACCTTGGCTGTCTGCAAACAAAGAACAACACAGAGGCAACACAGCAGAAAAAAAAGACAACTTCTCCGTGCCGAGGGTAATCAAACAACCCACTGAAAAGTTTGTTGTGAGCTTTTTCGCGGAATGAACTCTCCCAGGATGACAGCCGCTTAATTGGATCTCTTCGATGAGGAAGATTTGGAAGGCGCGCACGTGAAGCTAAAATAAGACAGACAGTGCTCCGCAACTATGAGCCTGAGTGTTAGCTTCACGCTGCGCAAGAAAACGCAGTTCCTCCGGGGGGGGGCTGTGTAAAGCTTTAACAAGTGAGAGACAACACAAATACATGTAGTGGCGGGCTGTGCATTTGGGACTTCAGTAGGGATTTACCTGATTTAATCCACCTCTTACCACCATCACTGTCACATCGCAATTACAGAAACCATCAATACTGTACAAAAACGCAATGGAACTGCAACTGCATGTGTTTAGTCAATTACATAACAAAAATAAATACATCTTATCGCCAGAGATTCTGATTGATAATTTTATTTTTGCAAGTTGAACTAGCCTTACGTTGACCAACGTTGAGTTATTGTCAGCTAGCTACCGAGTTGAAATTACAGCAGATTAGATTTATTTGGCAGCACATGATGGCTGAAATCCAATTGGGCAAAAAGGTGTACACGCAAGCTCCAACACAGGAAGGCTAGATTCGAAATTTGAATCGCACCGTGCTGTGTAATTTCCTTTTACAGTGGCCCAGTTCACGAGGTTTTTCAAGACACGCACATATCTGAACACAAACTGTGCAGCAGATTATCCATGCAGACAATAAAACAACAATCACAGGTATATCATCTTTATCCTCTGCAAAGAATAACTAATATTAGTGCTGTATTGATGAGCCAAGATAGTAATTGAGACAAAGTCAATGAATAGTAGGCCTATATCCATGTGTTTGTGTCATACTGTCCTCAGGTGGTCAATTAAGGCACGCGCACCAGAATGAGAAGCACAATGTGCATTGCAGGAGAAAGTGTTCCATTTAATTATGTCATTACTTAATGTTTTTATAAAGTGCATTATAGAGTACTATTTTCTCATTAAAATCACATTACAGTAAAGTGTCAGAATTAATCAATTAATTGACAGCTAATTGATTATGAAATTAATCGACAACTGTTATAATAATTAAGCCATTGTTTTACTTAAAAAGGTTCCAATTCTCTGATTTCAGCAATAATTATTCTTTAATTTATGTAGTACTTCACAAAAGCAATAATCTAGTAAGAATCTAGAAGAATCTAGTGAGATTTTGCTTAATTTTTTTGTTTTTTTAAATCACTAAACAGTAAGCAATGCCAAGTAAACAACAATTGCTTTTGTAGTCAACCTTAATGTAAAATAACATTTTAAATGATTATTTGATTAGTCGATTGATTAGATTGATAGAATAATTGATTGTAAAAAATATTTGATAGTGACCGCCCTACATCACACATTACAAATTTGTGCCACTGTATTTTGTTTGCTAGTGTAAAATGAGTTTATCCGTGAAAAATGTCCTCAAATGAATACAATATAACACTTTTAGAAAACACAACTGATAAGAATATCAATGTATCTAATGTTGTAGCCATGCCAATGAACATTATTTGTGTTTTTCTCAACTACAAGGCTGTGAAAATCTAGTATTTTCTGTCCATGCCAGACAAAGAAGCATTTGCTGTGTCCAATTGTGTGCTCTAATGAATCAATCTTGCCTGTAAGAACAAAAGCAGCATTTGCTGTGAAATACGCACTTGTCACATCCAAGTGGTTTGTCTTGCGTTCCCCCCGCCTGCCCGCCCGGGTGCAAAAATACTGAGTCCTGTTTGTCATGACTTATGGGAGATGAAGGTGAGGGCTAATGCAGTCCCTCATCGACATCAGCCTTGTTTCCACGCTGTGCGTCTGTGCTGTCTGATAATGAGCCCAACTGCTCGTGTCTGTCTCTAATTAGACATCCTTTTTAAGGATCCCTCCTTGTGTGTGCGTGTGTTTTTCCCTGTCGAACAAATCATTCCTTTCATTTTCCCCAACCTTGGAAACTATCACGGGGACAACAAATCATTAATTTAGAACACATTCAGGGTGAAAAAAAACAACACACTAGCCTATTTGTAATCTTTCATTTAAAAAAAACGGTTTTCTCACCTGATGTGTGGAATATGTCTGTAATTAACACGATTCTGTTCAATGGATTCTGAACAGGGAAATGTCCCTGAAAGTTCTTAATTAGTTTTTGAACAAGTGTGTTGGAAACAGCAAAACCAGGCAAGATCAACATTTAAAGTGAGAATAGCAAAGCCTAAATATCCAGATTGTAGCACTTCTTTTATGTTTTCTTCCCTTTTATGTTATCTTCAGGTGTTCAAGCTGAATTGCATTGAATTTCCCCTGAGGGACTCATATAAATGTTTGTTACATCGCGTACCGCTCTGATTGTACTGAGCTGCCGGGCTTGTTCCTTTTTTGCAGAACATTGAATTTCCACTTGTTTGGCTATCAACAAACATTTACTTTAAAAAATCCAAACAAAAAGCACTTCTTCACTGAGATTTGCCAAAGTCTCATATGATGACGGTTTAAACTTCAAGTTATGTTTGGCATATAAGACGGTCATACTCAGAACATTAAATTGGCTTTAATGGCAATTTATCACATTTGGAGGTTCCACTATATTAAATTATAGTGCTGATCAAAACGGCTTTTTTTTTAGACTGATACCAATATGAGTACTCAACTATTGCGTAGTCACCAATACAGATATCAACTATTGCTATCACTAGTACTTTTGATACATAAAGTCCCCCCCATGAAATCAATAGCAATTCTCATTTCTAATTTCTAGTTTCTGATCGCAAAATGGCCAGAAGAGTATCGATACCTTGAAATAAGGCAAGGTATTGGCCGTCCCTATTGTATTGAATTTTATTTTGTTTTCAACACAAAATGCCCCCCAAAAAACGCACCAAAAAAATCATGGAGATAATCCTTTAGCTCCATTCATCTAAACTGAATTGAATGCTGTATGTAATTTTTTGTAAATTAATATTTGGTTTTAATTCCAATGAAAAAAGCTAACAAATTGTTTTTAAATGTATATATGTATATAATATTAGCAATAGTCTTCAGCTCAAAAACTAGGTTATGGAACCTCTGGGGTCATACGATATATAATATGACCACTCCAGGTTGTAGGCCTACCCCCTCCTCTCAACCAAAGTCATTTGGGATAGGCTCCCGCTCACCTGCGACCCTAATGAGGATGAGTGCTAGAGAAAATGGATGGATTTTGTAAGACTGAGCAGATGCACCTCATGGTGTGCGAGACCAATGAGCATCACAGAGATAGCGATTTATTGAATAATGGTAATGATAGTTCATGTCTGTGAATATTCTCTATTCTGGACCGTTCAGTTTTTTTTTTGTTTTTTTTAGGACAACCTGATCAGTCCAGTTGCGATTGATTTAAGATTCTGAGAATGATAGTTCATGATATTTTAAAATCATTTTGAGGTGCCATTGTGTTTCCCACATTAATTATTCAAGCCAAGAAATTGCTTTTTCACGTACTCTGAAAAATAAGTTTTCTATTTCTATTTCTATTCTTTAAAGTGGAGTCTAAAAAAAGCACAAAATCCAACGACTGGCTCTGGGATATTTGATGAATTGAGGTCAAATCTGTTACCAAAATGCCATCTTTACTTTTGCAACAAATCGTGAAGGACATTTTTTTTCTGGAAAACGTCAGTTACAAGGCACAAAAGGAGGATGAACAATCTCGGCTATTTGCGTCACTTGGGCCTTTGATTAGCTAGTGCAAAAATAATCCTCTCAGGAAGTATTTTCTGTGCTTTCTTGGATCATAACGTTTTTGTCGAGATGAAGCAGTGATAAATCTTGGTAAAAGTTAGTTTTCCTGATCTGCTTGGAAAAGGGGCGAATCTAACAATTGGGAACATAAATCAGTTCAATGTTTACGATGGCAAATCGTCTGCCGTCACTTACGATTGTGACGTGAAGAAAATGATCCGACACAAGCACATAAGCTACTGGTGATGTTAAGTATTTGTATAAACATGTCTCAAACAGCAAACAGTTGCCTGCCGTCTCTTTTTTTCTTCTGTCACTAATATTTTTGTCATTTCTGTCAGTCTAGATGCCTTGCGGCACCATGCTGCCTCTCACAGGTCAGTCTTGGTACTACAACATCCATCTGGTTTGAGGGAGACTCGCAATTGTAAGTGGAGATGTTAGTGGATATGATGGTTTGCTTCGTTGGTCAAACCGACAAAAAAGGCCCCAGGTGAGCTGTTGAGCAAATATCTGGTTCATCCATTGCTAATTAATTTCTTTGCGGATTCTTTCTGAAACCTAACCTTCATTATTTTTATTTTTTCCTAATTGAATTGAGCAGCGTGTCATTTAACCATGTTAACCCTCAAATTCATCACAGGTCACAAACAATCACTCAAATGTGTATTTCGATCCACTTAAGAGTGATGCCATCGCCGCTGCAATTGAAATGTGTTTGGAGAGCAAAACCAGATTAGTCGTCTTAAGTGACGCTTGACGGGTGGATTCATGGCCCGCCTACCGACAGGCGCGCCGCTGTAAAATTGCAAATTTTAACTCCATTGCTTGTTATATTGGAGAACACAGAAGCCAGACAAACCTTCATCATCTCCCAGAGTTTCTTTTGGCGCCGGGATATAGGAAGCTGCAGCTCAGGAGTCCGGGTTAAGCCCACATCTGATGTTGTCAAACACTTTCCACCACTTCCTTGTGATCCAATTTCGGAGCCGGCACAGACTTTGACATTTTGATCCCCTCAACAGAGAGAAACAATTTCAGAAAGTGTCAGCTGGCGATGGCTTGGAGTCCACGTCAGCAGCCGTCAACATGTCACTGCCTGAGGAGAGGAGACATGATAACCGGAATCAATATGTTGCGCATACACGGACATATCCTGTTGCACATTTTGAATAACAGAACATTAACTTATTCATAACACTGTTTAGAGCCATACTAGACAGATGAAAGTAAATAATCATGAATTTATCAATTAATCAACCTAGACATTGTGACAAATTTTCCCAGCAGCATCGAGAGGGCACAACAAATTCAAAACAGTGGGTTAATACAGGATATAGTGGTACAGTAGTAGTGTGTTTGATTTGTATGGAATAAATAGCATTGCAGAAACGCAGAATGTCTTTCAGAAGAGCTCGACAGATGCAGTATGTGAACTATGTAACGTCAAAGTGCTCACAAAGAAGCCATACAATTAGCGGCAGTATACAGTAGTTGGTAAACAGTTATCATTTTTGACAGGTTTTAGATGACTACGTGTATTGAAATGCTTGAATTATGAGGTCATCGGGCCTCAGGCAACCTTGTTCAGGTTTGTGGACTTTTTGTAATGTTATTTTACATGGGTTATGTTGTAATTTGAACCCTGATGGTTGTTTGGAATGATGTCAATGCACTTTAGTAGTAAATGTCACATGTGTACTTTCATAACCTTCGACCTGCGTGTCCCCAGGCTTCTCCGGGGTCAGATATCCTATTCTGGAAGAAGGTCACTTACGAAGGCCGACTGCCTCGTAGCCAGATAGCTGACAGTCAACATCTTGACGTCTGTTGAACTTTGAACTGCTTGACTTGACCATCTCGTGTGGGATTATTTTGAGATCAATAATAGTTTTGCTGTGGGCTGGCAACTTAATAACGCAAACTTTCAACAAGATTGCTTGAAAATTGACATCACTGAAATAGTTTGACCTACAAAATTACTACATTTTTATTTCAATTTAAAAAATATGTTTTTTGTCTTGGGTCGTCTTGTGTATATTTACTATAATTGTAAAATTATGTCTAAATTGTTTTTCCTGTAGTTACCAAGCCTCTAATGTTCTAAGAATAGAGCATTAAAAAAAAAATCTAAAAACTTATAACTTTACAATTGTAACCGCTAACCTTTTTTCTTGGTAAAATACGATTGGAACTTTTATCCCATACGTTTATGTTTATATATGGCTGCAACATAATTCACATTTGTATGCATGTTAAAATAAACATCTCTAATCTACACTAATACTATTGTAAAGTCATAATTACAGTAAATATTTCAATTATGAAAAAAAACTGCTGTCATAAATATAAAACAATCAAATGAACAACTGCACTGACAGTAGCCAAGCGTGCCTTCTTGTGCCACATCACTTTGTATTCTTACTCCTGCACTAGTAAGTGTCTTATCTTAATGTGCAGTTTCAATAATTTCAGTGGTTTGCTGTTTTCCCCCCAGTTGCTTGGCCCAGAATCCACTTAGCGACACATGAAGTTTGCTTACTTAGTCCCCTCGTTTGCAGGGTGTGAAAGAGTCATCTTCCGGGCGTCACCTTAAGCTGCTCATTGTTCGGGGCAACAATGCAGACATAGCCCAGCCTTCAACGGACTCAAATCTGATTAAGACTGTTTAAACACAGCCCGTTGCAAGAAACAGGATTCCCCCACTTTCTGAAGACCCCCCCGACTTTGGAATGCGGCTGGATGGGAACATCTTTGCCCCGGAGGTCTGGTCTTGTTTGTTGCTTCAAACCGAGATGACATTATCTTCTGGAGGCCTCAGGCTTTGAGTCACCAAAGCCACTGAGTTTATAAACGCCACTGACCTTCCACAGCATTCTGCAATTAGCCACACCCACCAACAACACCTACATTAGCATAACAGTCGGCTCTGTTTCGGCCTAGGTTACCCCTTCAGCTCCATGCCGGGTCCATGACAATGCTTCCGGAGAGACAGCTGGGCACGGAAGGCACGGCGGAGGGCTTTGTTAAAGCCCGCAGCTGTTCAATACAATGCAAATGGCCCCTGAAACCTGCCCGAGGCCAGGGATCACAAAAAGAGTTCATATCTTACATCTGGCCTGTAGTCGCTGTTTTGAACTATTTTGCCAGTTTGCATTGAAATCAAGAGAGCGGCGCCTGAGATTTGCTGCGGGCTGCACTTTCAGTCACACTGTGCAGCTAAATTGGAACAAAAGCTACCAATTGGTCCACTTAGTTCAGGGTGTTATGGTTACAGTTGGGAACAACTGGGGTTATCGTTCCCACCGCAGGGTGCGGAGGTGGAAGGATGATGGTGATTTTCCTTACAGGCAACTTTTAGAGATCTTTTCTCTGTTATACATTTGTTTATATAGACCACGCAATAAAATGAAAAAAAAAAGAAGAGGTCAATGAAAATAAAAGAAAATACATATCCAGTGGCCAAATAAATACTACAGAAAATATCTGGTCGTACATAACCAAGTACTGGACTTTCATGACAGTTACTGCTATCCCGGCGCACATTCTTTTGACGATTCATCTTAGCTCATTTTCCCCTCCTGTCGCCTTGTGTTTCACATGTAGATTAACTGGCCCACGCCATTCAAGCCCTGCTCTTTACACTTTATGACTTCTTATTACAGAGGGTGATTGGCTCTAAATAACCTTTGTAAGTCTAAACGAGGTACGGCTCGAATCAGCATGCACACAGATCTAGTTTTACGATACAAAATACACCACAGGGGTTATGATGAGTTTCTTCAAATGAGAAGCAGCATTTACAACCTAAATTAGACAATATTATACTGGATAAGCAACCACTGATTACACAGAGACTCAAATTAACTAACAGCTTATTAGTGAATGAGTCACTGACTTAGCTAAAATAAATGTTTCCTGTTGATGATGCTGCTCCATCAAACACTGATGTTTTTATTTCAGGATGAAAAAGCAGCAGAAAGCGTATGCTGCTTATACACAGCCGCTCAATGATCTGCCATGTTTTCAATTTAGTAGAACATTTGGCAAACATTTAAGCACAAGTAAAATACAAGTGGCAAAAAATGTCAGTGAATTTGAAATCCCTGTGTATGTGGCGCATGCAGCAACCATACTGGCAAATATAGTACCTGCCGACGATACTATCTAATGATTCCAATTGTGACGTCGCAATTCATCAAAATTCAGAACAGCTCGCTCAAACGTTTTCAGAAATTAGCATCTCAGGTTAGATTTACCAGGTTGTCCAATTCCACTTGATGGGTGGTGAGGGACTCCACAGACCCAACAATTTGTATGTAAGAAATTAAAAAGTAAATTTTTCATAATGTATCCCATTTAAGTGATCCATTAAAAAAGCCAATGCATCTTGTTCTATTTAACACACACAATCATGAGTTGGTTCTACTATAATAATGACGGGCAGTATATAAAAAGAAGAGCAAGCCTGTGCGTATCCTCCAGCTTGATGTACTGATACCACAAAATATGACAGCTCAAGATCCAAAATTTTAACATTTAATGCAAATTTTCCTTTAAAAATGCTGTTCAGTCTGTGAAGTTTGACGGGTTTATGGCGTTCTAATCTTGAGGTTCCACTGTACACATTTCTGTGAGACTCCTGTGGTGAGATTTTCATATTGCCAAGCGGGAGCAAGGTTATCGAAGCGTGCCTGAAGCTCCAGCAGAACATTTGGCGAAGTTCTTCCTCACCAACATGCAACATCTGGACGCTCCCAAATCCCTTTACTGAGACGCAAATGCCACCAGCTGGTTGTGTTGTTACGCAAGAGAAACATTTTTCATTTTGTCATCTGTCAGATATTTTTGACACGGCTGCCACGTACCACTAGCGATGGTAATCCAACTGCTTTTCTTTGCAAAGAGAATGTCAGGCATGTTTCTTCACTTGATTGGGGAAAAATCTGTAGCAACTTCACCTTTGAAACAGCAGTGTGCTGAAGATTTTTTTTTAATTAAAAGAATTGCAATAACAAGGACCATCTTTCGTTTAAGTGGTAATTTCATGGAGCATTCGGGAGTTGCAGATAATCAAGAGAAAGTGATTGAAGTTTTTCCCCAGAATATTCGCTGCCGTGTTAAAAGAAGGATAAGAAGAATTTGTACGCTTTGTATTTACTTTGGGTTGTTGTTCAAAGCCGCAGCCGGCAGCAGGCGGTGTTTAAGTGCCGCCGTCTGCAACGGTGACGGCCCCCGCCGCCATTAAGTGACAAGCCAACAAATAGTTTCAAGACGAAGTGAGAAATAAACAACACTGGCAGCTGACAGATGTAGAGCGGCCCGGTCGACACGTTGGAGACGGAGGGAGCCGCCTTTCATGTTGCTGGGGTATTACATTGATGGAGCCAGGTAATTTAGCCAAGCGGATACAGGAAGCGACGACGGCGAAGCCTGCCACGCCGGGTCGAGCATATCACACGACAGCAGCTACACTGTACATCCCACGCAGATGACAAATAGCAGACCGGCTGAGAGCATTTCACCTATAGCGCCTCTGAATTGTCTTCAGACTTTTGACACTCCTTTTGTTGACAAATGGTTTTGTGCAATGGCATAGCGTAGGTGGCCAGAGCCCAGGGCGAGTTGAATAATTTGCACACCCTCAACCATAACCCA
This sequence comes from Leptonotus elevatus, assembly GCF_054856555.1. NCBI lineage: Eukaryota > Metazoa > Chordata > Actinopteri > Syngnathiformes > Syngnathidae > Leptonotus > Leptonotus elevatus. The sequence continues at coordinate 19,285,913 of NC_141245.1, read as the reverse complement.
ACAAACGTCAGAACCTTGGATCTATGGTAATTGAATGTTAAAGATGATCAAGACTTTATTTTCATAATATTACAACATCTAAAAGTTTGTTTTTATCACATAATATTATAATCTTTTCATAATACTACGTGTTTATTCCCATGGTACATTTTGGGTGTTTGGATGTGTGACAATTGTCATAATTAATGTTATGAATTTATTTTCATGAACACTTTTGAAGAAGCCTTTTTCCTTGTTGGTCACACTTATATGAAAGTGTAAACATGACTACATTCAAGTATTTGAAAAAGAAGAAGTACTTAAGCATATTTAGATTTTGGTTTTGGGAATTGGGAGTAAGTACACCCTGGCTTGTCGGCCACTCATAGCGCACATGTATTGTAGAATAACAACTATTCCCATTTACATTCACATCTAAGGACTATTTAAAGTCTTGGCTTGGCCCCTTTCTATCTATCTGCACTCTGGCACACTCCAGATCGAAATCAGTTAAAAACATCAGAGGTCACACATTTTCACTTGGACGAGGCTGAGCCGTCCCCCGTGTGGGTGGGCGGCGAAGAAAATCTAAGAGTAGAGACCATTTTGAATAGATCAGGCCTTCTTCCGCATTCAGCAGATAAGGCTCCACAGCTGTGTACTCGATCTTTCCGGCATCCATCGTAAATAGTTCAACTGAAAATATGCAGTCCCCTGGTTGTTATTATTAGTATAGCAAGCATTCAAGATAAAATAACCGGAGAAAGTTCCCATCTGAACTTTGCAACAGGGCGAGGTCAGAGTAATGTGAGCACGAGGAGAACATCCAATATTGGAACCCCCAACCACTGTATGGAAAAAAAAAAAGACATATTTTCTGTCTAGTTCTGTTTCTAAAACTAGTCTTACGTTGCAGACTACATAAAGTAATCAACATCGCAAATTGGTATGCATGACTTCCTCGACTGACCGTACCAATCTTGTTATGACAATTCAGTGAGTAACTCACCACAGCTATCATCAGGGAGCACTTTGCAAACACCATGTCCTTTGGGGCCACCGTACCTTCCCTGTGTGTGGAGACGAGCAAAACCAAATCAAAGTCTGCATGTAATATATCTGCCACATCACTATTGCTGGTATTGCATTGTCCATCACTTCATCCATTTACATGCATACAATGCAAACATCACTCTGGTCTCTTGAAGAATATTTCAAACATAACACACAGCATATTTCATGTTCGGAGAAAATGCACTGATCAAAAGTACATTGGCAATTGAAAACATTAAAACAAAAAGGGGTGTTTGCTTCGGTCTTTGGAGGAAACCAATTCTCCAGGAAGGTTGTAGATTTGCCGAAATCACTTTCCTTCGCCGAGCACAATGGATTCGCAGGGAATTTGTCACGGCAAATTTATGCTGACATGCACCCTCAATACAAGGATTATAAAGCCCACCCCGAAGGGACAAAGACAGTTTGACAATAAACCACAGCAAGTAACAGTTGCATGCTCACGTTGACTGTCTGTTTGTAATGCAATGGTGGCCATAATAACGGTAAAATGAAATAAAATGAGATAGGTCATTAAGGTATCACCAAGATCTCCCTCTATAGTTGATTTCATGGTCCAATATGTCCCAGCGCATAAAACCATTAATTTATTTCCGGAAGGGACAATCTTTTACATGCAAGCGCTGTCTTTGTGACAAATATGACCACATTATTTTACTGTGAGAGAAAGCAGTGATTTGCACAAAATTAGATTTTCCTTTCCATTCCTTTGATTTGCTCGGATTTCTTAATTTTTCCTACTGAAGGTCATGTCAAATGAAACAATGAACACTAAACTGTCATAAGACCTTTCTTACAGTGTTGTGCACCTTTATAGGCTTACTTTTTTCTGTATTCTATGTTTGATTCGTAATTGTTTTTTAATAGGCTATGTAATCATTCACAGAAACATCATTATCTTTGCTTGTAGCATTTCACTATAAATCTATTGCATAAAGAGGCTCAACGTCAATAGCACCATCTCCTTGGTGATTTAGGAGGAGGCTGGCTGGCTTATAAACATGGACTGCAAAGCGCTGGGTGAGTCGGAACAGAACTGAGCGAATGATTCCAGAAGAAAGTGAAAGTAGTTATTACAAAAAAGGGCTAACGGTGTAAAACGACACAGCTGGGAGAGCGCGAGGGTAATGCAGGGAGCTGATAAGACGGGACGTACGGTAGCAGGGCCGGTGAAATGCAGACAATGGAGATATAAAGTAGACAAGGGAATCATTGGCAGATGCCTCAGAGCAACAGTATGCTGGCCCATTTGCAGCAGGCTGATAAGGTTGTGGTTTCCAAAGATTACACCCTGGACCCCTTGCTTTAAACTGTTTTCATGCTTTAAACTGTTTTCATGCTGTCAAAAAGGAGCCATTTTCTTCGTGTATCGTATAATGATGTTTTTCATACCATTTTACAATTATGAATATTAACCAAAAACAAGGTAAGAAATATTAGAAACGTTTGTCAGTATAATGTCGTATTTCACTGCGTATTGCGCCCGGTAAATGCATGTCTGCCTCACAGTTCTGAGGATCGGGAATTGAATGTTGGCCTCTGTATGGATTTTACATGATCTCCTCATGCTTGTGTGGGTTTTCTTTCCTCCCATAATCCAAAATACATGCAGGTTAGGTTCAGTGAAAAATACAGGAGGCCTGAATGTGAGTGTGAATGCTTGTTTGACTAAATGTGTAACGACCAGTCTACGGTGTACAAGACACACTCAGGAAAAGCTCCAGCTCACCTGCGACCCTAATTAAGACAAGCCCTGGCATCTAAACGCATTTCTAAAATATTATTTAGCAATACATTTGTATGGAAAGTAGAGTTTTAAAAAAAAAAAGTAAGGACTGTGAATCTCATGAAGCAAGGCAGACTTGGCCGAGCCAATAAGGCAAACAATGCTGCATTACTACATTGCGCCGCGGTCAGATGTCAGCCTACTGGAATTGTCGTTAAAGATACACAACATAAAAAAAACATCTCCCATAGTCTGCAGGGAACTCGATTGCTTAAAACTCAGTTCTGTTCCCACGGTGGCGACATAAACAGATATACGCAAGTCAGAGTGTGCCGTAGTCTAGCCCTAACATAATCTAACGCTGTGGTAAAGTAATAAATACAGTTCATATTTGAAAAATAAAAAGCACTTTTAGGCTATAAGTATAAAACTAAAATGAAATACAGCTAGTATGGCTGTAACCTTTGTGTGGCGTCTGACCACGTATGCGTACACTTCTGCACAAACTAGTTCAGGACCTCAAAAGGTCATATGGGACCGTCGCTAATTGTAGTTATGGAGTGCACTTACAGTGCTTCACAATTCACAATGGGAGGCGTTCAATCGGCCAACCCACTAGAGAAGCTAAATGTGACTGTATACCTTATTTGTCAGTTTCAATCAAAACTGTGCATTACATTGTAAAGGGAGAAATTTCTCACTCTCATTAGACTGTCCAGGTGCACTTAATATTGTGGCAAATGAGCGTAGAGGCATTCCGGAGCTCTAGTTTGCTTCTCTGGCGTTAACAAGAAGTGGTCCCTATTGATCGCCTTGAAAATAAGAACACAGTGGATGCAGACAAGGGGAGCTCAAACAAAGAAATCCATTTAGCTTCTCTTGGTGCAAATGTGAGGATTAGTTGAGGGGAAAAAGTTAGGCTCTGCAAGAGAACAATGGAATCAATAAAAGACATACTCTTTGCTGAAAGGGAGGTAAGTCAGCATCGACAGCAACCCGCTACCGCACTCAATCGGATTAACTAATGAAGCAATTATCGACCCAGTCAGGGCTGCTGGCCAGAGAGCAGGAGTGTCCATTAAGTGGATCCTCCCCTCTCTGAGACACTCTCAAAATGTCAGGGTCACTCTTTGCTGCTTGACACAGTTTGCCAAACCCCATTCAATGGGGGTCAGTGGGGTGGGACCATTGTGGGGACTAATCAGGCAAAGGGGGCAGATACCGCTAATATGTCGGGAGGACAACCGCGAGAAAAGATGCAATGATCACGTTGATCTTTGAGATGACATTGGATGGGAATGCAATTATCAACTACTAGCATCCCAAACACAATGTCACAATTCAAATGCAGCTCTGTATTAACTGTAAAACAAATACAGAAGAACCCCCTGGCCAATGTTAGTAAAGGCTTTAAATTCAGAGTTAGAACAAAATTCCCAGAAAAAAAATGTGCCGCTTTTAGAGGTTGTGAGACCTCTGCATATCATGTTACAATTCAGCTAATCTAATGAGAATTCTGATTTTTCTTGAGCTTTTTTGTGTTGATGTTTTTGTGATGCCACCACAAAAGGCAAGTAAGGAACATAAACATGATAAACAGAACCAGATCCTGAACTGGTCCTTGGAAGCAAAAGCGGTACATCACTGTTGTGGCTTCTCAGTAGACAAGGAGGAAGGGCAATGATACAAGTGTTGAAAGCAAGTCAATGGTGATATTTACATTTAAATCAAAAGTGGTTAAGCAACCTTTTACATTTGTATGATATTTAAGAATGTTAAATGGAAGCATTCTCTTACCTACCTTGCTCTTGACTTCCTTAAACACTATGCCGATCAAGAAGAATTCAGTTGCATATATCTGCTGAGTGAATTCCGCATATCTACAACTGAATGGTATCCACCCATCCATCCATCCATCTATTATATACCGCTATATCCGGGGTCGGGTTGCGGGGGCAGCAACTTTAGCAGAGAAACCCAGATTTCCCTCTCCCCAGCCACTTCAACCAGCTCCTCTGGCGGGATCCCAAAGCGTTCCCAAGCCAGCCGAGAGAATATAGTTTCTCCAGCGGACATGCCCGGAACACCTCTCCAGGGAGGCGTCCAGGAGGCATCTGCGGCAGATGCCCGAGCCGCCTCAACTGGTTCCTCTCAACGTGGAGGAGCAGCAGCTCAGCTTCTCATCCTATCTCTAAGGGAGGCACCCTGCGGAGGAAACTAATTTCGGCAGCTCGTGACCATAGATGAGGGTAGGAAAGTAGATCGACCGTAAATTGAGAGCTGTGCCTTTCGACTCAGCTTCGTCTTCACCACATTGGACCGATACAGAGTCCGCATCACTGCAGATGCTGCAGCGATCCGCCTATCGATCTCCCACTCCATCCTGCCCTCACTCGTGAACAAGACCCCAAGATACTTGAACTCCTTCACTTGGGGCAGGATCTCATCCCCGACCCGGAGAGGGCACTCCATCCTTTTTTGACTGAGAACCATGGTCTTGGACGTGGAGGTGCTGATTTTCGTCCCAACCGCTTCACATTCGGCTGCAAATCGCTCCAATGAGAGTTGGAAATCCTGGTTAGATATTTGTAATTCCAGTTATTCACAGTTCGAATTTGTGACTAATCATTCATTTTAGTTTAAGGTATTTTTAGGGTTAGGTTAGGTTTAGAGATAGCTGTTAAATGTTAAAAGGGCTTGCCATGTGTTTGTCTTCATGTGCCCTGCGATTGGCTGGCGACCTGTCCAAGGTCCTTAGTAAGAACAAACACAACAGAAAATGGATGGATTGATTGATGGATGAATGTCATGTTTGTATGTGATCAGTTAAAAAAAAAAAAAAAAAAAATTAGAATAGATGATATAATGATACTCTAAAATAGATGGACAGACAGACATAGATAGATAGATAGATAGATAGATGGATAGATATTTGTTTCTGTTGTTGTTGTACACATATTGTGGTTGTAACTGGGTCGTTCTACCTGCTGCCAGATCTGATTTGCGAATCCATTAAAACAAAAACAATGTTGTTATTTTTCAACCTGGAGAACACATACTGTATGTAAATTAGATGCGCAACATGAGCCTGTGTGTGTATGTGTGTGTGTGTGTTTGTGTGTGCAGAGTGGGGTAGATGTTGCATATTTACTCTGTGAAGGTACGGCACTTGAATGTCAAAAATATATATATGTGCTGTCATTCCCGCTCTCTCCTTGTCCATGGCAACACCGCGTTTGTTTGTGTGCTCGCCGCAGCAATGTCACAAGATGCCTCACAACGTGTCAAAATAAGAGTCCTCACTCTTTCATCAAATGACAGACAGCAGGGGCACCGGCACTTCCTGCTACATGACATGACGTATTGTAATTCATTATTCCGTATGTAATCTCTTCCAGCAGCCACGGGGGAAGAGAAAAAAAATGGCTCTCCTGTGAATACAAAACCAACCTGCATCTGCATTTACTCCTGTAATGGGAACTTTTAACACAACAGCCTGGTTGATTCAGTGGTAAAGACGTTTTGTTTTTATATTTAGCCCTTTCTTCAGGATTTCCCAATTATGGGCAAGATGTTTGGTAATTGAACACAAGGCTTCAGGCCTGCTCATCAGTCATTTGCTTTCACCCACACAGAAAAAGAACCAAATAGTTCTTTTTTCCCCTCACAGTGCAGCCAGGCAGGAAAAATATTGCTTTGCAGTTAACTTCTAATCAAATTGCATTAGCTTTTCACAGCCGGTGCCCTTACTCCATTTGCACAAATCATCACGGACCTAGATGAATTTCACAGCCAGGGTGAGGAACACTGACTCGCCCCCGCCCACACCAACACACACACATCGTGTGACCAGACAAGCATGATCTTGCCATCGCAGACTAAATCATTCCATCTGCAGCGTCCTTAAATGACATTTTAGAAATTTCTTAAATGGAACCATTTGACTTTCACAGGAAAGCGTCATCGTTTGTTGTTTGACGTGGGAAATGTGGCTGGAAACCATGACACAGAATGCACATAAACAGGAAGGAAACAGGTGCACAGCCCACAAAATGATTCTCAACTCAACTTGTTTTGTGAACAATGTGCAGGGATAAATGGAGATGAGGCTATAACGATAGATTTGTGTATACGTTTTAAAATCAATGAATAATTGCTTTATTAATCGTGATTTTAATCTCAATTGAAATAATTGTGATTATTTCTTTCCATAATCGTCAAGTCCTACAAGTTAGTCATGGTGTGGATGAGGAACCTTGTTAGCCATTGTAAAACAGATACAAAACTTGGAGACAGTCTGGAGTAGGACAGGAAACATACATATTCCTAAAATCTAAGGGTTCTTACAAGTTATGTCAAGCTCTGTGTGTTTTGCTACACTTGAAACGGTCCAAGTCCTTTCTTCACAAAAGGCTGCTTGAGTTAAAGTAGCACTAAGGAACTTTTCAACCTTAATAAAATATTTTCAGAACTCTTCTGATGAAACATCAACTTAAAACTAGTTGAATGGTACCTTTGCCATGGCCTGAGGGGGTCTGTCAAAATTTTTACTGGCACTAAGCAACTTTGAGGAGAATGGTAGAAACACTTCCACAACAAAAAACTACAAATGTGCTGACTGCTTTATGGCATACGTCAAAAGCTACCCCGGATGAAAAGACAGTCAAGGATCAACATTGGCCCGGATTTCACTCGCAGGAGTGAGCTAAAAAAACGTGAAAATTTTGGTTTTCGTTCAGACATAACAATACCACTTTTGTTCATATGGCGTCACCATAATCAACGTAAACTGAAAGTTCCTCCGTGTTGCTTTAAGAAGATGCCCAACAAGCCAATTGGAATGGGAGCAAAAACAAGTACAAACAATGAACGCATTAACAGTACTAAACAGCACTTAAACAGTTAAGCTAGCTTCTCTTAATACGTCTTTTAGAATAAGTCACAAAAAGCCATCAAAATCAAAACAGAAATGCAAAACACACCGGGGAGGATAAAAGAGCTAATCATTGCTACAACATACACAGAACTTTTGTTGCTAGACATAACAGTTGGTAAAACGTAAAGGGATAAAAGAGATCAGTCATCATAACAATATACAGAGACACACAACCTTTGTTGTTTGACACACTAGATGTGTAAAGGATAAAAGAGCTATCCAAAAGACCAGACAAGCACAACAGACATCGTTGGAGCAACTAAAGTGAAGAGGCTCAGACACGCCACTGGTACGTAGTAACAATTTATTTTATTTTAATTTTTTACTCTTATGTAGACTTAAGACTGTGCTGTTGATGGAAACACTATCTGGTGTATCGAAGCTTTGGGCAATGTTTAATCCTGATAGTGATGTTATGTGTGAGCAACACAGCACAATTACTGTAGTATTATTATATATCATGCCTACGCAACTGCTTTCCATTGATCCTGAAACATGGCCATATTATTTAGTGCCAACATCAATCGACAATTTCTATACCTTTATTAAAAAAAAACAAAAAGAGGACATTGTTTTAAATTGACAGTGCACGGAAAATATAACAAATTATGATTCAGTTATTGGTTTGGTCCGTAATGGGTCAAAAAATGGGCGAAAATGTTGATCTTTGTTTTCCAAAGTAAAAGCAGATGTTTGTAAATGTTTTATTTTGATTAACAAGCATAATCAGTCTGCTTTGTAAGGCTTTTACTCTAGAAGTTGGCCCTCGCAGCGTGTTGGCATCATATGTTACTGTAATGCAATGGACAAGGAAGGAAGAAAGGAAGGAAGGAGGGAGGGAGGGAGGAAGGAAGGAAGGAAGCACGGACGGACGGACGGACTCTTTTTTCGTTGTTATAATTATGTCGAAAATATGTACAGAATTTAAGGCAATATCCGTCCAAATTCAAATGTTACCACCTTTAACATAATCATCTTTAAAGGTTCCACTTTATGGCTGAAGCTTTTGCACCTAGCATTACTTCCAACTGCTAAATTTGTTTGGCATATGGGTCATACTTTCCACAAAAAATATCTGTCCAACTCTACTCCTTAAGTCGATCAACTTTAGTAGTTCCACATTTCAGAGGAAGTCTTGGCAACGGGCATTAATTAGCAGAGTCTTTATATGGAAAATAGTTATTGCGGTGCCGCATGCGCATGTGCTCTTCGAAAGAAAAAGTCGGAAGACATGACCGGTGTGCTCAATTATTAATTAGCTCTGAATTATTAATATGAAAATGTCTTGATTATGATTAACGTTGAACTCACATCCTATACAGCCTAATTAGCATGAACCTTCTGTCAGCTGCCTGTAGGCGCAAAACGGCTGTGTGATACTGCGACCCTGCATCTACTGTATGTGTGTGTGTGTGTGTGTGTGTGTCTGTGCATGCCAGGTGCTTAACCACACAAACACACACACGCCACACCTCCTCTTTGGAAACAAAAGACATGGTGACATATTTCCTAGCATGCAGTCATCAGCCACAACATTAACTACAACCATACAATCAGTCATCATACCCAATACAAGAGTGCTATCAAACACCCAACCTATCCATTATTGGGTTTTAGCTTGCAAGTGCTGTCTCACTGTATTGCTTCATATCAAAGATTTTATTTTTTAATTTAGATCCTTATCAAGTAGCCAATTAGGTATATGAAACTGAGCACAGCTAGCTCAGCATGTTAGTTGGTAGCTTGACATTTCCATCGTAAAATGAGCAAAAATGCTTTCAAAGTATTTCAAAGTTCCTAGTACCACAATTGGGCCCAATCAAAATGCCGAAAATGTTTATAAAGAAAAGAAGAGCTGGCTTATTGTGGTTCTGATCTATGTTTTTCCCATGCTTCAGCGTTGGACCTCAGAAAGGTCTAAGTGGGATACTTCCCACTTGTTTTGAATACTGCATCGTAGGTCAAAAATATAATTATGTGACAAGTGGCAGAATCTTTAAAAAAAAAATGGAATGAGCACTTCAAATGCCTCTAGAATCCTCCATAACAAATACTTTCAGGAAGACAACAATTGATGACTAAAGTTACATGACCTATCCTACTGCCCACACTGCTCTACTCATGAAACATGTTCCATTTGCGCTATTTAAGTCGAGTTTTCAGAGCAAGTGATGCCATTTGAAACGTCACAGTAACTTTGACTTGTCGATTTGGTGAACCCCTCGAAATTTCGGCCCGTACAAGCTTATTGGTGGATATTTTAAACTGAAACTCGTCAAACAATCAGAGAAAGGGTTCGTTCCCACAGTACCAGACAAAATGAAAAGGTTGAGGAGATATGATGAGAAATAATGAAATAATTGCTTTTCTCTCATTTAAATGTGTGTTTTTTATTAGATGAGGCATGAGGTTCATAAAGAACATTTAGCAAGTTTGGGTTTAAACTATCATGTCATCAACTTGTAGTCATGCTACTTATCGCAGCATACACAGCAAATACGCTAACCCGTTTTCAGGGTTTGGTCACAAGTCGAGGATTTCCATTAACAGCAGAAACCCATATTGGGGCGGGCATACTTTACAACATATTATTGCAAATAATATATGGGATTAGTCTATTTTTTCTCAAGCCATTTTGAACTATTTAAACGGGTTAAAAATTCATAAAACTAACGGACGATGAGGGGACATACCAATTGTAGCAATGGGGAAAATAATTAACTTGTCCATATTTGGACTTGGGCATATGGGATTTCTACCCGACAGCAACAACATATTGCTGGGCTGCGACTTACTTGACATCCAGGCCACTTCGGTCTCTTCGTAACCAACGCTAAGCTAAATATGGCCAAGCTTCCGCCAAGTTGCCATCGTCCTAGTACCCTACCCTGCACTTGGCCAAGCGCAGTGTCTAGGTACCTTAATTGGAATGCTACCTTTTTATTCTTAACCTTTTCTCCTTTTATTAAATTTTCTGTCTATCGACTGTATTTCCAAATAAATCTTATGTGACATCGCTACTCGGCAGGGAAGCAATAACTTCACTTCTGTTGGCAAAATTTATGAATTCATAACCTTGAAGCACCTCTCCGACTCACTTATCTTGAAGATACAGCATGTTTTTGACATCAAAATGACAAGTGGCGGTATTGCCGGCGGCGAGGGAGGGGACCAACTCGTCCATTTGAATGACTTTACAGTACTCCTCCTTGTTGAATTTCATATTCTGGCGGTTTGCATTGTGCACTGTGTGTGTGTGTTGCAGATGTTGATAAAGAGAGAGAAATGTTTGAGATAAGTGTGAAAGGGGTTGAGAGGAAGGGTAGGAGGGGAACATGATGGTGGGGTGGAGGTAAGAGGGTGTGTGTGTGGGTGGGGGTACGATGTGAAAGAAGAGCACTTGTTTGAAGGGTGGTGAAGCTGGAAGGGCGATGTGTGTATGGTGAGGGGGCGGAGGGAGTTGAGTTTGAAAGAAGGGATGGGGGCGTGGTTCACATACCCCCCCCCCCCCCACACTGAACTCTCCCCCTCCTCTCGCCGTCCATTCTCCTCTCGCTCTGCTTTCCACGACTACCTGTTCCAACACAACTGGCTGCACAGCCCTGAGTTGGCGAGCTACGTCCCCCCGCCCAAAAAAAACTCACCTCAACTGTTTCAACGCTTTCCAGGATCACTAAAAGAACACCAAACGACATTTTCATCAACAACAACTCGCCGTGGGAACCCACCTTCTTTCTTTTGCTGACATTCGAGGACCCCACCGCGTGAGAATCGCCACCATGCACTTGTTGTCCACCGGCTGTTTGGGCTCCCTCGCCTTCCTCCTCGGCACCATTCTCCGCCAAGGTAAGACTTATTTTGACATTTGAAGACGTTAAGTGGCGCTTCGTGAATGTGTTTCCTGACTTCCGAGTGCCCCTTCCCGCTTCAGGTGGGGGTAATATCCCGTCTGTCGCGCGCGCAGGTGCCATCGAAAACTCTAGAAAACCGTTTTAGCATTTTTTTTTTTTTAAGTACGTTTATATTTTAGCACTCGCCCCCCTAAAAATGTCGTCTTTAGTGTTGTGTATATTTGCTTTTACTAATTTGAATTAAAACCGCTTGAATCGAACTTTTTCCCCCCATTCATTCTGTGATTTATCTGGTTTCCGGTTTGGCTTCAACAGTCCAATTACACGAGTCAACTTTGGATTCTTGTTAAATTTAGTGATGAGCAACATATGGCCCCCTGGGCCAAACACGATAACACACGAAAGTTCTTAATGCATAATAACTAATGCAGCCACCATTTTCTATACCCTGGACTGGTCACCAGTCTATCACAAAGAGACAGACCATCACTGAGTGGGAAGTCAGGCAAATGACTACCATCAGTGACTGTAATCATCTACATGTGTTTTTTTTTTCCATAAGTGTGTATGACCCTTGGATGACTTGCATAGCGAGCATATGATTTGTTAATGCCTACCATCATGTGACGTTGTCTGCCATTTGTGGCTCCGGCTGAACTGTATGAGCATGAGTTCATGATTTCACCTCTGGCGCCTCTTCAGTTTCATGTGGTTCCACTCGTTTTAATGCTGCAGGATGGAGCTTCCTGCATATCCTGTCTTGGATTACTGGGATGATGATCAGAGGTTTTTGACAAGACTGGTTTTTCTAAAAGGTCAGGGGGCTTCAGTGGCGCAGATTGTAATGGGCTGGGAATGCAGTATGTGGTTATGGATGCAGGGACTGGTTCTACAGCATCAGCTTAATGTGTTTCTTTCTAACCCAGTTCCTCGCCTGCAGGCCAACAGGTAGCATGTGCTGTTTTCCTGTCCTACTGGCTGCCCATTAATAAGCAAAGGCTGCAGAAGCTCAGGGGCTGGACTCACTGTTTTGACCTCAGCCTCAGTCATCACGCCGTAGCAGTTTCAGTTGTAGATTAAAACCCCCGTGTAGCACCTATCGTTCCATTTATTTGAGAGGAAACAAATGCGTTTTTTGCACCTCACTGCTTCACATGGTGGAGAAGTGCAACGGGTCGAGGTCAGACTTTTACGGCCCCGCCTGCTGCTCTGTGTGTGTGTGTTTAGGAGTGATGGTGTAAACGTGTGCGCGAGTTCACACAACAGATGGTCGCCGCCTCAGTCCGTCTTGAGGTTCCTTTTGAATGATCACAGTGATGAGTGTCAAGAACTGCAAGACCTCATTTGAATAATGGATTATGAATGAGAGAGCACGTCGGTACATGATGGCGATAAAAATAAACTCAACTACCAGTGTTTATTGCGAGTGAACAGATGAGAGCTGGGGCCATTTCCGTTTGTGTAAAGTCTTCAGGGCTGTACGAAATTGATGTAAAAATCATGAAGCAACAATCAGACAACTGTTCATGATTATGAGCATTTGTGTGGTAAGTGTGGTTTTATTTGTTTTTAGACTTGACTGACAGGCCTTATCAAATGCTGTGGTGGGTGCTATATGGCACACGGGCCATACGTTGCCCACCCCTGCTCTTGAGTCTTTGTGCTTAAGGCCCACATAAAAACACAAACTCAGCCCTAAATCTCTCCAGGAACAGTCTGGAAAGATGTTTTTTGTTCACTCCCTCATCTCCACCCTACCCCCAACCACCCAAAACGCCCCCCTCCCTTACCGCAGAACGCACAGCCATCCTGCGCTCGGTGTCACAGCTGGTATTACTTGTCAGGCAAGTGGGGCTCTTCCACCGCTAATGGACTTAGCCTGAGTGGGGAGGGGTTGGTGGAGATGAGTGGCTGGTGGTGAGGGTGGGTTGGTCTCACACACCCACCCAATTTCACCTGAGATGGATCCACTCTTTCATCCCGCGCCGGGTGCCGTCCAGACATGCGCGCCAGGATGTTGTAGGCTCCTTTTAATTGAAGGCTTCATGGCATGGTGGACAAGTTGTGTGCGGCTGTGCGTGCGTGTCCCATCTTGTCTCCTCTCCACATAAAAGCAGGTGGGGCCCCTTCCTCAAATCTCACATCCTCCTTCCCCCTCTAAAATACATGAAAACTGTCTCTTTGTGGAAAATTCAGATGCAGTCCTGACAAGTCTGCCTGGACTTTGAATAAAAAAAAATAAAAAAAATGCTGCATCTGTACTTCACTTTTTGCTGTTTCTGCTCTTAAAATAGTTTGTGCGTATCAGCTTGCAAGACTGTCTGCTTGGGTGAATCAGCCAACAAATAATTGGCTCCGTGACTATATACAGGTGAATCATAAAAGTCAAACACATTCCCCTACTCTGAGTAGTCATTCTGTTTGTTGTGATTTCCCGAAAAACATCCCCTAAGAGTAAGAAATGGAAACTGAATGGATGTTTTCCAGGATAAATTGATTAACCTTTAGAACACAAATATGCCTTCATTAGTCCTGCCATGGGGAAATTTCTACATGGGATCAGTACAGTATTCTGATTTGGATTATTACTTACTTTAGTAAAAATATTGTTTTAGCTTTCTTAAATTTATACAAATGTTGAAATAAGTTAAGTACACTTCCTTAGCATCAATGGTGAATTAAGAATGTGTTAAAAACAGTCTTGTTGCAACCGTACATGTGCTTGTCCTATTTGAAAAATGTTCAACTGTAAAACAAGTTGAAACAAAGAAACAGGCACGGGATCTACACTTTTAAAAATAATGATAAGAAAGTACCCCCAAATATATACAGTAGACATTGTTTCAGGTTACAATTAGTGCTGTTAAAGCGTTAACTAATTAATTAATCACACAAAAAATCGCATTAATCATTTATTAACGCAGATTAAACACACTATTAATTTTTACTGCAGATGATCCTTTATCTTACAGCAGATGTTTACGTTAAAGGTAGCACAGGTTGTTTTTGAGCAATAAACATAACTACGTGCATTAAAGTAAAGCAAGTAAAATTCGGGTTACATTGCCAGCATAGGAACGGAACTCCGCTGTAACTTGAGGACTTCCTGTACATATGGGGAATATGTTCATCTTCGTTTTGGCCCAAATTCTGAATTTTACGACAAATTGAAGTGTTATAGTTTGTAACATGGTGAACCCACTTCATTTCATTTCTGATGTAATTCTTGTGGATGTTTTTCTCCGATTAGGTAGCTCCCATTGTTCCTCACAGCCTGTGCATGTTTGTATGTGAATGAATTGAAGGTGTACTGTGAAGTGGCTTGTTTCGAGTGTCAACGGACGCGTGGCGGCTGGGTTTTTGATGGATTCCTGCTGGAAGGAATGTCAGGCATTAAGCCGAGCGCGCGCGACAGCAGCCCCATTATCTCACACGGGGAAACACAAAGCCGCCGAGATGCAAGAATGAAAATCACTCAAGGGAATGTTGGATTCGTGGTGTGGGTTTGATGCATTGTAAATCCTTGAAACTTCCTGTGAAGTCACACGGGGAAAATAAGCAATTAATGCTAGGATAATGTGTTTTTGTTAGTCAGGATTTATACGCAAGATACTAAATAGATTAGTGAAGAGGTTGGCTTTTGTTGCCATTAATTAATATTTTTCCACATCAGATTAGGACGCAAGTCTGCCCATTTAGTTCAAATTCAATGGGAATGCAATGTCCGTCTTTTGAGCGACAGCCTCCTGTGTACACAATGTTTATCACGTTGCCACCTTTACTTTTTCCCAGAGTGTCAACGACAGATGCAAATCTGTGATAGGGTTTTTTAGGCAGCATGTGCTCTCCACCCCAATCAAGAGCGGCAAATTCAAATTAAATAGTGGCAGCCTGGCAGGAGCTCAGGCCCTGTCTACACGTAGCAGGTTTTCTTTTTCAAACGGAAGGTATTTTTATGCATGCTTGTGTGACGTAATGTGGAAGTGACGTCAAGAGATGAGCAGTATTTGTCTAACTACTGCCACCTAGAGGCTTGGCATGCATGTAAATCGGCTTACAAACGCAATTCTCCATTTGTGTGCATTTTTGTAGCTGTGTTTTTTTTTGTTTGTTTTTAACAAACAAGCCAATGTGGACAGACTTTTTTTTTCTACACAGGGAGGGGGTGACATACTCGTTTTTAAAATACCGGCTATGTGTAGATGCTAGGCCTCAGTTTGATTTCCCTTTGGTGGTGTTGGTGAAAGGAGTGCAGACTCCCTTGCAGAGCTGAATATCACTCTCAAGCTTATTTCACTTCTGAGGTGCCTACTGGAACTTTACTTGAATGTAAATATGGGTATAAAATGATGGAATCGTAATGATATGCAGAGTTCTCTAGAAATCCATGTAAACGAGGCTTGCTGTAATCCTCCTAGTACAGCTCTCAAAATACACCACAGCAATATACACTGCCAGTAAAAGAATTAAGTATCGAATTACTATGCCTTTAACCATGAAGTCTAAATTAATCTTAGTATGAAAAATAATTAATAGATTATTTTAAATATTTCATGTGGCATTCTGAATTCCTGCTTAGTTTAATCGACTAGTCGTTAATATGTCGACGACCAAATCCGTTGACAGCTAATTTAAGTCAACATCATAATTTCTTCTTCTTTTTTTTTTCTCATAACTATCTCATCTCCCACTGTTCCTGGTGGTTGACTTGATGCACATGCACAATACCAGTAATCCAGGACATCCGTGATGCAAACAGAAGCATCGTGGCTAGTGTCATGGCTAACTGGTATTAGCAACAGACTCCAAAAGATAGGGCGCATTTCCAGAGGCGGGCACTTCTGTCTCTCCGCCGGCCCGTCATTGACGGCTGCCCACCTTTCGGCGAGTACTTTTGCATTTTCGACGAGTGATTTATGATGCCTGTTTTTGGCAGCCCTACTCCTGCTTCTGTCCCATGAGCAGAATGGCTTCCATAAGCCTGTGTGGCTGTGGTTCACCTCCCTATAGGTGACGTCACTTTGTTTTCATTCAGAATCTTGCACACTCCATTTTTTTCCTTAATTGCCATTAATGACTTCCACACAATCCATCACACAAGTTAATCAATTGTTACACCCCTCACTGCTTTTCAGTATTTGCTTATCTTCATCATTATGTTGATAATTTCCCCAAATACAGTCTTTTCTCACAGCGTCCCTTCTTAATTGTGTTGTAATCACAGTCATTTGTTGCAGACAGGCGACTGTCAGTGGCGTGCGACAGCAGTACATTTTGAGCCATTATGGTGAGCGGTCTCACTATGTGTCAAAGACATTAACATTTAAGAGTCCACTCGCACGAAAGCAGTAACCTTGACATAACACATGCTCAATATCAGCACGCGCTCTGGCCTTTGTGTGCAGCCCTGCAACACTTACACTCGCTGTGTCCCCCCACCCCCCCCCCCCCCCACCTACCTCCAGCCAAACAGGTGGTTGGTGTGCGTGTGTGTGGTTTGTGCAGGAGTGTTTGTTTTAGTAGCCATGGAGGGCCACGCGCGTTATGGTTCCTGTGTCGTGTATGCAGTTGTTGGAAGCAAAGCACTCTGTTGCCATCAGTCACTATGCTTCTCATCTTTCAACCTTTATTGTTTATGATTTGATTACAACGCTACCAACAATGGCGAAGCCGGTTTTGGTCGTTGCTGCTGGTCACAGGCAGAATGGCGCAAAATGAGCTTCTTGCATGAAAATGCTGAACATCTTTTATGTCAGAGCAGCGAGATGTATGACTAACGTTGCCTTGAGAGAATAAAAAAAACTAAAATGTTTCTCAGAGAATATTTCAATGTGAAAAGGGGGCTCTTTTGTTCGCCCTCGACAGTTTTACACTCAGGATTGTCAGTAAAACAGGAGCAAGTGAATCTTAATTACACTTTGGTGATTGCCTCAACCCGCATTTAGAGCATTGCTGCAGGACAACGTTCACTTTTTTTTGCCCATTTTAATCCCCATTGAAATAGCCTCTTCAGGCGTCCAATTTTACTTTAATTTGCCAATCAGGTGAAGACAAGCTGCTTTACGTTGGCATGTGTTTTTTTCTTTTCTTCATCCGTTTAGAATTGGGTTGGGAATCCATGTTTGGGAACAAAATGGTTGCCTAATGCTTCACTACCTGAAAGAATTTACCAAACCTGTTCAGCTAAAGACAGATCTTTGATATTTGCTTGCAAATCTTGTAAAAATACATAACGTCAACATAGATATACATGAAGTAAAAATAACAACACAACAGACATACAACGCCTGCTATTAAACAGATTTTGGCCTTGATCTTGGCCACCTGGGAGCTGGTAAGACAGGCAGATCTACTATTTCTTGCGACATCTCTACTTCTCTCCCAGCTCATCAATACGGCACTAATATTAATCGTTCTTTGTATAGGATACTCTCTCCTTCCAGTCTGTCATCAAGATGCATGTGTTGCCTGCACGCAAGCAACACACCTGCCCACTTGGAGGCCAAGGCATTCACAACAGAAGCAGCACGCCGTGTACTGTTTGTCCCACACAAATGGAACAGGATTATTGATTGTGCACAAGAACGGAACACAACTCAACTGTATTTATAGGGTACTTGACATTTTCATCAAAATTGCAAGTCAGAATGGCAGTATCAAGTATCGGTACTCTGTGTCGTGTGCTCTCAAATATAAGAACTTGTACTCGGTCTGAAAAGAGTGCTATCGGTGCATTCAATTACGCAGTAGTACCGTCTGACTTCTAGCCAATCAGAAAACAAAGGAAACCAGCGGAATAGAAACATTTTAATGAATGAAAATTATATTTTACACATATATAATGATGATGATTAAATATTTAGAAACATGTTACTCAAGTAAAGGAAAGTTTTGCACAGTGAGTGAATAATTAAGCTTTGGTTGGTCTCTACATGTTTTATAACATTCAAAACATGTAGAAAAAAAACCTAGATAAGATATATAGACAAAGTTGAAATAAAAGCAGGGAATTTTGTTCGTATACGTTCGATATACGTTTCTGTATGTGCCCTGCGTACTGTACAATAATAATTATCTGTTTCAAATGCAAGTTACAAACCGTGTAAGATTACGGACTCTTGCTATTTCTCTTATTTTGGCCATGGGTTCTTCTTCTGCGTTGTGCAAAAAAATTATTTATTTGTTATCTGAGGGAGGGGACCAGGGTGGCATTGTTTCAGAAATAAAGGCAGAGAGTTCACGCTGCCCTGCTGTAGCGCTGCCTTCTTTATGCAGGAACTCCCCCATTCACATGCATGAAGGTAGAAGGCCTCGGTTTTTGGTGAAAGACCAAGAAATTGGGCAGGCCTTGTTTCAGAGACAACAAAAGTGAGGTTGCCCCATCTTTTGTCATTGACACAGCCCCCCTCAGCTTTCACTGGATTCTTGCGGACTCCCGCCGACTGTATTGTGACGATGCCTCTTTTCAAGCAAATGAGTGTATGATAGCGACTTCTTGCTCTCGCTTCTGTCTTTGTCATTAATATGGAACAGCACACACCCCTCTGAGAGCACACTGAGACGCCGCTGCCTGTTTCTGCACTTCATGTGCAACCTGACTTTGAGGGGGTGGTAGTGAAACAGGGGAATCACTCCTCCATATGAAATGTTGGTGGCCACACCCATCTTCTATCCGTATCTTAGTTCAAATTCTCCATTAGAGTCATTGCATTGCTTTAGTGAATAATTTTAAGAGGTCTACATTAACTGTGATGAGAAGTCAGCCACCTTGGAGAATGACTGCAGGGATGTGTTCTTTTGTTTTCTAAATGACACTTAATGAACGTCTTTTTGTTATTAAAATGTTATCTTATAGATTTAGAAATGCAAAGCTGTGTGGTGTTTGCACCAGGGGGCTTTTATTGACTCATAAAAAGAAGGGCAAATCTCTGATATTCACGCATGCAAGCCCATAAAGTCCATTTAGTCCAATGGTTAAGACTATTGTATCAGACTTTTATTTGGGGTTTGTCCAGGGTTGAGGAAAGTCATTTAGGTCAACACAGCTTTTGTGCTGAAGGTGAAGCTTTCATTCAAAGCCTCTGGCCCATAAATTAAACGCGGATCCGGCCTGTTACATTCAATTCTGAAGCAGCTCTATTTGGGTTTTAAGGCTGTGTTCACATCTGCCGTATGTTTTTCATTTAAACACATTGTGGCACAAATGCAGTGATTCCTTTGGCCAAGTATGAACGCTACTATCTGAATTTATATCTACATGAATAAATTATAATGTGCATGTGAAGTGCAAATATAGTTGTTGTCCATATGGGGTCACCATCCTTACATTCTAAACTATATATATAATATCCATGACTTTGAGTGTGTGGGGATTTAAAAGTTGTACCTGACCTGGTAAGTGATGTGGGAGTCAACGAAATAACAGTGTAGAGTTGGCTGTTGTGAGTACAGGTTAGCAGCTGGCCGTTAACTGGCAAACTGTTAGCCAGTTTACGTGTCCTGGGCGTCAATTGTGGCACTAGCAGCTTGTGTATTAATGTGCCTATTAGGTGTTTATTTTGTTATCGTTTGTTCAATAAAGCGATTCAATGTGCAGTGACGGACCGGTTGTGTTTATCTATGGCTAGCTGGGGGGACATTACAATACGTTCTATTTAGCGGTAGTAGGCTATATTAAATTACCTTGTGTTGGCGATTAGATGTGCCGTTGTGGTACGTTAGTTCTGCTTTGCAGTAGACACATTACAATTTGTTTGTTTTTTTCAGTGTTAAATGACCAACTACACGAAGAGGTGTATGAGTCTGTGTGAAAAAATTAGACCTGTGAAGCTTTGAAGCAGAGCCTGTGGCTTCAGTTTTTTTTTGTAACCTAATTTTCCGAGTTGTTCCCTGGTGCGCACCAAACACGTACGTTACAGTTGACTTCACCTCAAGTGTAAAAACTGCACAGACGAAAGCCAGGGACGGGCATTGAAATTAGAATTATATAGCAGTAGGATCGATTGGTTGGCAACCAGTTCAGGGTGTACCCCGCCTACTGCCTGAAGCCAGCTGGGATAGGCTCCAGCTACCCTTGTGAGGATGGATAGCAGTAAGATCCAGCACATGAGACAGAAGCACATATATCTATAATCTGGCAGACAACAGATGCACATGCTTTTTACTGGGAGACTTTTAGTCCGGTGAAAGTTTTTTTTCCAGTGACTGTATGTATTTCCACTCATCAAACTCTATGCGTGAACTCAACCCTAGACTCTTACACACAAGCTACTACTGAGGAGGATTGCTTTTCTTTTTCATTACTTGCTAAGTTGCTACATTATGCTGTGCTTCCTTTGGCACCCAACAGAAGAGCCCTGTGTCAGTTGGTGACCTCACATTCTTGCCGTTTTCAAGGCTGTGCCTTTGTTCGGAGCCGAAGTCCACCACATCGACAGCCCGAAGCCATCTTCAGTGACACGCTGCTAGGCGCAAACTTGCAGCAGACAGCAGCCCTCATTCACGGAGCCTTCTTTCACAGCGGTGCATATATCAGGGGTTGGAATTAAAAGCATTCACTTAGTGGCTAAGTGAGAATGGGGATGAAAGATAGAAAAGCAGGGCCCTGTTCAGAGTCATCAAGCTACTAGTGCTAATGGGATTTGTAGATTTGTTAAAACACACATTTCTGGATATAGGGAAACTGTCTCCAAAATGCACTGACCTTCGTTTCTGCACTATCAGGCTTGATAACCATGATACTTCTGCTGATAGGGAGTGAATAGTATACAATGTTGAAAAAAATAAATGCATCAGCACGCTGATTGCACCATTGTCAACCACAAGTGTGAATGTTGCTTGACATCTGCGTCGAGTCAAGTTGTTATCTTGTCAAAAAAAAAAAGATGGATGTGGGGAAAAAAAAGTTTTCTGCAGTCCACATTTCTTCCAAACTAAGCTAAAACAACATTAAATGTCATGATTTTTGAAACCATGACATTAAAGACCAAAGTTCTCTGTTTAGTTTTTAGATGTTGCATCCTCCTGCTAACTGTATTTCTGGGAAATGTGTGTTACTGCTTTTACACAGTACAGAAATCATTAGTTGCCCCCCTCATGTGCAACATAGACTTAAAAGTGATTTCCTCACTGCGGGGCACACACTTCTTAATGTGTGACTCCTTGGTTACTAAAGGAAAAAAATGATGAAGTAGGAAGTAATGGATTTGTGGATGAACAACATTATGGTGCATAAAGATACATTAGCAACACCAAATCCCGCAAAATGACTGTATCTTTGCTGTGACAAAAAAAAAACTGTATTCATTTGACTTTTGTTTTGGCAACTAATTCTAACTGTGCAGTCTGTGCTTTTCACAGGGCATCCCTCAATCAGTGTCATCGTCTCAGAGGTTGAAACGATTAGTTGACTACTCCATTTGTTACTGCGTATGGAAGTTTAAAGCTTGACGCAGACAAAGCATTAAAACACGTTATTGGCATCCAATCGGCCAGTTTACAGAGGAATTCTAACTCACCTGTCTGCTGCTTTCGCTGGTCTACGATGCTCTATGGAGCAGTGAAATGTCCGGACAGTCTTCTACACCTGCGCGGGTCAGAAAGTACAAAAGTGAGATAGCTGTAAATGAGATTTGCGGTTAGCTTCACTAGCTTAGCTAATGTGATCACGGCTAGTAACAAAATATTCACACTTTAGGAGGGGAACGGCGGGAAATGAAGCTCAATCTTTGTCTACAAAATGTTATGCGCAATAATATGTTAGCGACAACTTATGATAACAAGAACTTTATTCACATCAAAACGCACACCAACCAACATCACAAAACGTGTCACTTTACGACCCTTTCCATGGCAGAAAAACGGTTGGGGACCACTTTATTGTACCCCAAAAATATATATCAATGATATCATCCATTTCGGTTCAACTTTCATCGTATTTTAGTCGACGGGAAAAAAATATTTTTGTTCAACCCCAAGTCCATGTAAAATCGCATCAATTGTTTAATGCACAACAAGGATGTCTGGTGATGAATGTCACAGCACATTGCAGAACTCAATTACACTTAGGCGACTGCCCTGCTTCTGATACTACCTTTGAAGGAAGAAAATTGCAGCACCAACATTATTCTCAAAATAGTACGTGTATATAAAAGTATAAAAGGGGGAAAACAACCTCCTTTGCAGAGGTTGTAATTCGCAGCTTTTAATTTAGAACAGGGTGAGAGAGAGGAGTGCTGGGTGTTAAACTTCACACTCATGTTCTGGCATTGCGTCCCACCTTTTTTTTTTTACTGCTCTGTATTCCCACTAAAGGCAGAAAATTGGCTGGTTCTGTGTCGATGCTTTTTAAGCAGAACAAGGACGCAGGCAAACAGTGGTAAACAGTAAACCAAAGGTTGACTTTTGTAGGCAAAAGGTTCTTCAGTGTCCCCAAATTAAGTTTTGATTTAAATAAGTGAAGTGGCAACTGTTTACGTGGCAATTACTCCCACAAGCAAATTTTTGGCCGGTGCTTAAGATGTTTTTTATGATGAGACGCTTTACTTTGCTGTTGAGTATTCCACAGCGTCACTGGCAGACCTCCCGGAGTAGGTGAAGAGATGCTTGTCTGGTAATTGGGAGTGATACTTAATTTACTAATGGGATGCCTTGAAGAGGTCAAGTGGCCTTGTGTTCCCTGGAGTGAATTGTTAAGTATTATTACGAGGCATCACCCCGCTGCCATTTTAATGCAGACTTTTTATGTGGATTTATCCCCTCGGTGCAAACAAATCACTGTGTGATATTCCTTTGGAAGTGTTGCCTGCAGTATTACTGCCATGTCTGGATACTTTAGAGAATGAGGTCTTTGTGAAATTAACTTTTGCGGTGCATAAATTGTGCCAATTATGCTCTTTGTCATTTCGATTTTCACAAAAGGACACTTTGATTTGAATGTGCAGTGTCATACCATAATGTCGTCGTGAAAAACAGTTTCAGTGAATGTCATTTAGAGACAGTCTGGCAGAGGAAATGTCAAGATTGCCAGTCTACTAATGTTAGACGGTTTGCCATGTCACGTTCTCTCTATGAACAGAGCTCATACAAAAGGCATAAAGCCTCAGTTATTATTTGTTATGTGAACATTTAAGACAGTAACAGCTCCCAGTGGGTTTCTGATAATGAGATCATTTTGTTAAATTTTAGCTTGGCCATTTTCTCCCATGTAACACTTAAATGATTATATTCATTTTCTATCTCTTGTTGTTGTCTGCTGAAATTTTCCTACCTTGTATTATTGTATTTAACATTGTTAAAACAGATTAAGATTGTTGGTGTAGTTCATCTGTGGCTCTTGTCACATCACAAGTTTGGGAAATATAGACATTATATGAAGTGAGATGCTATGCTAGCCGTTTTGTAAGCCTCGATGGCTTATACTGTTACTTTAACCTGTTTCACAATGACAATGCAATTGCTCAAAACTACACACATTTATGTTGTTTTAATAAAATACTGTACATACTTGTTGGGAAAATTTGAACACACATCTCTACGTTGTCTTTGATAAACCTTTGGGGACCATGTGTGATTTTTGTGGCAGTCCTAGTTTGGAGTATTTCCATTTGGAAACAGTAAAGGTGTACCTTTTTTAAACAAAAGTTTTTCTTTCTTTCTTCTGGAGCATTAGCTTGAAGGCGTCTGTGTTCGTATGACCTTGCAGTAGAAGATTCCTCTTGAGACCTCCTGAGACAATGTAGGCTCAGTTTGCTTGAAGGCAATAATATGTGCAGAGATTTGTTTTTCTTCTCTTCAGGCCATATATTGGATATGGAAGGGAAGGTGGGGGTGGTACATTTTTTTGTATTGACAAGACGGGGTTTTTTTTTTTTTTAGCGAAGGGATGTTTCCCTCACCATCTGTAAAGCTCATCAGCAGCTAGATCTGCAGGGCTCACGCTGTAGACAAGTCTTCAAATTGTACCACACAGGAAAAGCAGCAGCCATGCAAGGCTGATGGTTTAAAGCACTTATCTTGATGTATGGCTTCCCTTCATGTCCTGATGGAAGAAGAAAATGTAATGGCCACTACTAATGAAATTATTATGCCTTAAAGGACCTTAGGACCCATGACGCCAGGGACATATGCTGAATTGCATCAAGTGGAGAATGGTTATCTCCTCCTGCCCAAACAAAAGAAGCAGACCAAAAAGCCAGACTGGGTTTGTTTGTGACATTTGGATCTGTTACGCATCGTTGGAAAAAAACAAGATAACACCATTATTGACATTGTATGGCCAAAAGACTGGTAATTGGATTGAATCTCAGTAAAGGAAACACATTCATGAGATCCAGGGGTTATTCGAATTGCTCCATCAACAACAAAAACATCCCTTTGAGATCTATTCCATTTCCAATAATTCACACCAGTCCAAACTGTCGACTTAACACAACTTTTGACTGTACAGGCACTGTTTTAAGTAACATTTTAACATTCTTGAAATTTAGGTGACAGTTAACTAAACTAAGTTAATTGGTCTAGAAACAATAAAACATCATTGTCAGGGGGTGTGAATTGCCGAATACCTTTCTATCTGTATCACGATTCATGGGTCACGATTCGATTCAATACCGATTAATCCTGATAAGAATCTATAAGTTAATCATTGCGATTTTTTTTTTATTAACTCAAATTTAGAAAATACTAATCATCAGTAAACTTGTACATGTACACTGTAAGATTTTTATTAAAATGTACTTCGGGCTGTAAGCTACTGTATTTAACAAACGGGTTGCAATCTGTTTCATGTTTGATCAGCATTGAAATCAAAATTTTAAGGCTTAATGGTCCATTAATATAACATTCTTCCATGCTTAAAGTGTGAACCCTAACCCTAATTAAGACATTTTGTTGAATATTTCCATCAAAAATGTATCTTTAAAAATCGATTTGGCTGCATATTGAATCGATGCGAGAATTGTGCACTGTAATATTGTGATATACTGCCAAATTGATTTTTTTAACACCCCTAATTTTTGAAAATGTTTAATTTTAGTGGTGAGGGGGAATTAAACATGAACTGTCACAAAAGTACAAAAGAAAATAAACCAATAATGTAAATGTGAAACAAGAGAACAACAGAAAATGATACCTTTTTGTTGACGAGTGTACACCAGCTAACGTAGCAGTCTACATCTTCTGGTTCAGTAAAATGTGGCCGCTTGGGTCTATTTACTGCTGCAGAATATGGATTCCCTCACCAAAAGTAGCAAGCAATAGGCATTGATCGGAACGAGAACTACTTACTGCTTTTGCATCTAAGAATCATGGGAAATGTAGTCACTATCCACTGCGGTTACCACTTGCCGGTCAGGCAACGCAAGTTGAGCTTTCTAGTGGTATATTTCCAATGTTCACACCCATCGGCATGTCGACTGTCATACACTAAACCCGTCCCCCGGCCCACGTTGACGAAGATTGACTAGCGATTAAATTTGTTGAAATGTACCATATTGTAGCGTCCCTGTTTTTAATTTTGAAAATCTGGTCACCCTAACGAAAACACATACTCCTTGATCTTAAATCACAGTGGCTTCCTGTGAATCGTTATCTTAACTTCAAATGTACTTTTCTATCCACAGTCTTTCTTTTGGGAAAAAAAACTATTGCAGAAAGCCACATAATCAAAAAGCAAAACACTCAGGAAATCAGGTCTAGGAGTGAGGAGTGCTAATATGCGGATAACGCATAGTATGAAAGACATTTAAGACTTATTTAACTCTTACTTTTTATGAGGTTTAACTAGTCAAAGGAAATCAGGTTAGTGGTTTGATCAAAGAGGTAAGCCTCCGCTCCACTGGCAGATGTGTAATGTGGAAAACCTACAGATTGTAGTCTGAAAGCATGTACATAATCCTTTGTGTGCATTTTCTGCATTCCACATATCCCCACTAAGAGCGTGAATCAGAACGCACTTTGGAAGCGTCATGCCCTCTTAATATTAACCAGACTGACGAGCTTATTGGCATGGCAAGCACGGCCCACTCTGGTCCTCAGCAAGAGGGGTCAGAAGGTCTGCTGTTGCCTTATGAGTGCATTGCAACATGCAGCACATCAACTTGCCCTAATGTGAAAGTATCGGCCTCGGAACGACAATCAGCAGCACAAAAACCATCTGCTGAGCGAATGGTAATGCCTCTTAATAGTTTGTGCTGTTTACAGACTAACAAGGCGTAAAGCACAGTCGACGCAGTGCATGGAAATCAGGCATTAATAAAGCGAGCGTACATACATTAGATAAGAAGTCTACACTAACCCCTGGTCTATTCAAATGCCAGGGTTTGATGATTAAAAAAATGAGACTAAGATAAATCATTTCAAAACTGTTGCTACTATTAATGTGACTTATAACCTGTACAACTGAAAAGACAACTGAGATAATGTGGTTGCACAAGTGCACATATTCTCTTATACATATTTGGGGATGTTAAATTTTTAATTAACCCATCACATTCAAAGGTCACCAAAAAATCTTAGTAGACATATTTGTTTTAAATTCTAACATAAAGTTCAGGGACCTCACAGAGTCATTAGCATGTCATTAAAAGTTAAATAAAAAACTTAACAAGTACATACTGTTTTCTGCAGTAAATTAAGTTTTCCAAAATGTCATAATATCTGAAATTTTTTTTTTTGCTTTGTTTTAATTTCAAACAAAAACAGAGGGTGTGGACTGCAGAGAGGTCCCAGGGTCAACAGCATCTCTTATAAAGTTAACTGAAAATTTAAATAATTCATTCTCTGAATAATCGGTCTATTCCTAATCTGAACGTTAGCGTTAGTGGTTGATCAGAGGTAGGTGGCAGGTGTTTGCTGACACCCATTTAAGATAAATTTGATTAACACAGCCACATACCTAGTTATAAGAGGATGTGCATAACTGTGCAACAACATAATCGCAGTTCTTTAGTTCTTACGGCTACATTTTTTGGTCGTTAATTTATCTTGGTCTCATTTTTTCATATCACTAAACCTGACATTTCAACAGGGGTGTACACTTTCTATGCCCACCTAAATCCATTAATCAGGCTTTTTATTATTATTATTATTATTGTACTGAATAGCTCCGTCAAAATCTAATGAGGCTCTTTTAAAAGCAGTAAAGGGCTGCTTGGTTGTTTACTCATGGAGACAAGTGATAGGCTGCGGGCTCGTTGGTAGACCTCATTTACATTCTGCAGCAGTTTGGTCACCTGCAAAATATAGTCATAGCGATAATGGAACATAGAGGCGACCAGTCAAGTCTTTCCGGAGAGAGACTTTAATCTGTTGCCGCCAGCTTGGCTAATGTTGAAAAATAATATGATTCATCGCATTGCTTCCCGGTCACAAGGATGCCTTTTGTCTGCTGCGTGTTGACTTTTCTCTCTGCTCGTCATGCGTCTTACTGGCGGCCCCAGTTAGAGGTTATCTGTTTTGTTTTGTTTTGTTTACCTCCAATTTGGTTGACGTTTCGGTGAGGATATGAGCCTGAAGAAAATAGGATGACAAACTAATCTATTGCTAATGGAGGTCGGGTAAGGTGGCACAGTTAACTTAACACTCAAAGTTTTAATTTAAAAAGAAAAAAAATAATGACTTGAAGTGAAACTTTTACTGTTGAATAATGTCAGTGAATAAGAAGATACACCAGGTATGACTGTTCAAAGCAATAAGATTAGGTAGTGTTTTGTTATTTTGCTCTACATTGGTTAGCTTCTTTTTACACTTGGAATGAGCATATAAATCCATATCCACATCAAAATGAGTTTCCTCCGCAGGGTATCTGGGCCCTCCCTTAGAGATAGGGTGAGAAGCTCGGTCATCCGGGAGGTACTCAGTGTCGAGCCGCTACTCCTCCGCGTTGAGTGGAACCAGTTGAGGTGGCTCGGGCATCTGGTTCGGATGCCTCCTGGACGCCTCCCTGGAGAGGTGTTCCGAGCATGTCCCACCGGCGAGAGGCCCCGGGGACTACCCAGGACACGCTGCAGAGACTATGTCTCTCGGCTGGCCTGGGAACGCCTTGGGATTCCGTCGGAGGAGCTGGTTGAAGTGGCTGGGGAGAGGGAAGTCTGGGCTGCCCTGCTAAAGCTGCTGCCCCCGCGACCCGACCCGGGATAAGCGGTAGATGATGATGATGCTCAACCAGACAAAAAGCTGTTAAATCTTGACATAGACAAACATAATCTGAAACTGAGAGCCATTACTGATGCAACAAATAAAATAACGAGCTGCCTATGCACTTTAACCCATTAAGGCCTAAAGCGCCCGGCAAAACATGCCTCTAAAACCTATGGGTGACTTTAGAATCACCCCCAAAAACCTGAAGTTTCTTTGGAAATTCAACAATATTGTCAATGCCTACTAAATAATTCAACACTGGAGCGCAGTTGTGATAACTTTGGGGAATCCAGTGGTAATTATTCGTCGTCCATTCCGTTACAAAACCGTCAAAATGTTCTAATTTATCTACAAACATATTTCTTAACAGTATGTCACTGTCGACTCGTTACACTGATTCGAATTTCTCCCGGGTCGTCGTCAATCGTGTCATTTATTTCATAACTCCCGCGAATCTGTGTCAGCCATAATTGCTCGAATAAAATTCCAGGACAGGCTACAAGGCCCACGTCACCCGCTCGTGTATATTCTGATGCATTTCATCGGCTAAGAGACTAGGACTTGGTCAAAACAAAACAAAATGACGTATCCGCTCTCACGGCTTTATAGGAAGAAGAGCGCTGGAGCGCTCCCGGCTTTAATGGTAGAAACACGGCCATGCGCTTCCGGCCTTAATGGGTTAATAGGCATAAATGAATATTCTCACAGTTGCCTTCATGGCTGACCAGTTCCCTGTCCAACAAAGCATTACGGTGATCCATTTTTAACAAGTAAGCTTACTGAAGTGTATCCAGCCCAACTATTTACACTCATTATTGTACATAGACTTTCAATCTTGAGGTGGCACACCTTGTATGTGGAGGTAAAGGGATATATTAATTGTAGTTCAACAGAATGTACTAAAGTTCAGTACAGCCAGTTGACCAAAAGTTTGAAAACTTTCAAATGGACAAGTTTGCATAATATTTCTATATTTTAACACACATCTCGATGAGAAAGTTCCTCCGCGACAAATAGGGCAGACTGATTTGTGATGAAATCCATTTCAGGCTTGAAGATGAATAGATTTCATTGATTAGCTGTTTGAGGCTTTTTTCTGTCATTATGGCACAAGTGGAGCCTTTTAGGTGATAAGCAAAAGTGATTAGGAGCGATGATCAATATACAGTCATGACAAGGAGTCAGCCCTGCTTCATTTGAGCCGGTGCCCTCCTAAGCTAATGCCATACTTCTTAAAGAGACCGGTTTTACTGCAATTTAAAACCCTACTCGAGTTGATTACGCCTCCCTGTGATTTCAGGCTGTAGTTTTAATTACCCTGACTAAACGATATACTTTGTAAACAAGTCCAGCCTTGCCTTCTTTTTACTGCACTTCTACCTCTATTCTCCACTGCTGGTTCAAGACATATTGCAAGCAAAACCTTATAGATCCGCTCAAATCCCCGCAATATGTGGAAGGAACGACGAGCTGGGCTGCCAAATTATATTTTCAACTCTATTGCCTCTCCTCGTACACGCCAGTGGCAAAAACCAAGGTTTCTGTGCAGAATGCTGAAATGTATAAAGTCTCGAGTGGATTTTATCTGTGACCTCAGTTAAGAATGGCCAGAGAAAAGTCTTTTGAACCTAAGCTATTGTTGAACTTCGGTAACCAAATGCGACTCCACAAGCGGTTTCAGAAACTGCAGGAAGAATTAATGAACAAAAAGCAGCAAGGCAACAATAAAGCTTGCAGCATCCTGCAAAGGAAATTGAATGGCTTTCAGCAGGTGGATAAATTTCATAAATTGTGTTCAGCTTCTTTTATAGGAGAGTTATAAACCTCACATTGTTGCCTACTGCCCACAAGCAACGCGCGGTTATTTTTAATAGGCATCTTTTGATCGCTGCTTTTAGGTAATGAACTGAGAGATTATAGAGCATGGGTGGGGAACCTTTTTCCTATCAGGGGCCGGTTCAGTATTTCTAAAGCTCATTGAGGGCTGTAGTAAAGTTATGAGAGAAAAAAAATTATGCAATGATATGAGCATTTGTTGGTTAAATGTTTTGGCCATCTTATAATAGTTGCTCTAAGGTTTCTTAAAATGTATTTGTTACTCCGTCTTTACATCAGGACCAAATAAATCAGCACTTTAATGGTTTTCTCATACACTAAAACTCACCAACTTTTTCACTCACCAACTTTTTCACTCACCAACTTTTTCACTCGGGTTCATCCTGGTAATAATGCATGTCTGATCACACACCCCTAAAAATTGGCTCTATAGAACTCCAGCCCAGAATTTTTGGAAGCCAGTTTCACTTCTATCAGGAGTAAACCCACAAATAGTCTTACAAACCCACGCTTGGAAAACATTCATGACATGATGTCAGCCATTTTGATTGAAAGCCAAATGTATTTTAGCTATGACCAGAGAGAGGGGGGGTGGGGGAGTCTAGTATGAGCAAATTTTTTACAATATTGTGATAATTATCTTATGGTGACCTTTATATCGTGATATCGTATCGTGATGTTTGTATATCGTTACATCTTTATGTACTAACCTTATGTATTTACTTCTAAAGAAGGTAAAATTGAGAGCAAAGGTTACTTGCTCCAGATGTCAATATTACTAAAGTCGAATGGTTTCACATGCTTGATTCACCGGTCACAATCCCCCATGTGGAGTTTTTGAGAGCTTGTAAATAGGTTGCCCACAATTTCCGCATGTTACTCGAGTCATTACTCTAGATATAATGAGTTTTATCAGCGCTGCTGTGAGAATCAGGATGGCAATACCCGGTTGTTGCTTTTTAATAGCTGGAAATTATTTGCTCATCCCATTGCACTGTCAGACCTATGAATGAGTCCATACAGTATGTCTATTTTCAGAGTTGAATTTCCCTGCAGTCATGCATAAATTGCTATGTGAGAAACACCTTTCTTGTGACGTGTGTCGATTTGGTCAATCTTGTAACTTGGACTGAGGTCAGTACTTCCAGAAAAGCAGAGGTATAAAGTAAATGCCAGAAACATTGGCTTATATCAGGAATGTTTAATGGATAAGGAGGAGGCGGAGTTAATGGCTGTGCCTGGTTAATGGCCTTCTGTTGCCTTTAATGGCGCGTCGTTAATGGGAGGTGTGCTCGGGTGTTTTGAGTCATGACAGTGAGCTCTCCAATGGTATCCCCCCCCCCCCCCCCCCCCACGGCCAGGACCCCTCAAATACATAATTCACGACATAATGGACGTGATTTCTGAGTGCACTCACCGCTCGACCACTCCAGCCGTCTGGTGTCTTTAAGAGCGGCTCATCTGCAGACGCAATTTATGACATTTTTTAAAGAGGATGCTTGTGTGGTCGAGTATGCGGAGGAAATCATTTCAAAGACTAATGATCGTGCATGCGAGATCAATTTCTCTACCTTATGGCACATCATTAAAATAGTGATAATCACCCTCTTTTCTTGTTAATATTAATTTTATCTTCCTCATCAGAACAATGCAAGAAAAATGCCAGCGGGAGCATGTGGGAAAGCCTGCAAGCAAAAAATGTGGTGGGGGGGGAACCATTTCAATTAAGTTTAGATTGACTGCTTTGATTGTGCTGCGAGTGCCTTCAGAATGAGACGGTAATGGGAGAAAAAGCTCAGCCTAATATCAAGCCTACTTTCTAATCAAAAGGGATACTTATGAGAGTATATGTTGCCATTCTTTGTATTTTGTAAATCAAGCACGTTTCTCTGGCCTTTTCAAAACGCCTGGGTTTGTTATGTGATGCCATGTTTTACAAAACTTCCCCTGAGCAGAATCAATAAAGCGTCACGCTGAGTGAAAAATGGCAGAACTTTCGGAAACATGCATATATGAAGCCTCCAGGATTGTTTACCAGATCGCTCCTCATTATTTAAACCAACAGTAAACCCTCCGACTGGTTTGTTTTTTGATGGACCATAATGCAATGCGCTCACTCGGTGTTTGGAGAAAATGACTCACTTCTTCCTCTGGGCTTATTATTCTTTTCTCGCTCAACCAACCCAAGCAACGCACAGCTGATGCAAAGCACACCTGCTTCTCTGGGGATTGTCCACAGGCATCCTGGGAAATGTAGGAAATGGCCAATGGAAGAGCAAACAAGACGAAATATTATTCCCAGAGGACGCCACGCTCTCAAATTGCAAAACATAGTAATGTAGACTTCTCTACCATGAACAGCCAATGAAGAAGGGAGATACATTATTGTATATACTGATGTAACATTAAATGTTGCGTTACGTGATTTTAGACTTTAAAAAAAAGATCTATTCGATCAGAAGATATAAAATTCCATTTTGAATCGCTGCTGTCACCTGTTGACGAAAAATGAAACTGCACACGCCTTTTAAAAAAAAAAAAATGTATTAAAGTGTATTCAATAATTTTAATTCACAATGAAAAATCAGGTACATCAACCTTTTTCACATACACGTGTATATGACGTCACATCCGCAGACAAAGGGCGGGAAATTCAAACATGAATCCAGTCTGAAAACTATTGGCCACTAATTAGAAGATGTTTCAGTCATAAATGGTCAAATAAAAAGGCTGTTGTAAAGATATTTTGGGCCAAATTGTTATAGCGAGCAGCTTTAAACAACTTGTTTAAACTTGTGCATTCGACCTCCGCAAAAGTGCACGTACAATTGAAATGCATTAGGGAAAAGAAAAAAATAATTAAGACAAAACAATTCTAATTCTAATATGTGTAGAATGGGAGGATGGACACACACCCTCGCCCCCCAGAATTAAATATTGCAAGATTTGGCAAAACTACACCTTGAGTCAATCACCTGCTCAGAACATCATGTCCATTATTCAAGGTTATTTGTACTTGTTTTCAAAACAAAGTAGCGCTGGATGGCTTTTGCCTTGACAATGTTAAGAGTCTTGAAAAAAAGTCAATGGGAAAGTGTGGACTGAATAGAAGTATTTGTTTTGAAGGACAAGTCTGGTGGCAAGTGGTGATACTTATAAAGCAAAGTGTTAGAAAACATATTTTTAATAGTTATACAAAGTCACCATTGTCAATAGGTTAGAGATTTAAAAAATAATAATAATCGACACATGGTATCAAACTATTTAAAGCTCCTTAATTACATCTTTTTATTACTGTATGTAATCCCGCATAGTCCAAAAATGTTAGTAGAATAGATTAGTTTGCCGCCTCGACACATTTTCGAGAAATGGCCATCAATGAAACAAGTGCATTCTAACACCCTGAAGGCAAAATAATCTTTTGTCCAGCCTCCATGCCCGCCTGTCTTGGCGGGAATAAGAAACCCGATACCACGACGACAGGCCAGCACAGGTACTGAAACCGAGGAAACGTGTGCAGACACAAAGCAACAATAGGAACCGGACGAAGTGAGATTGCAGGATTTGCATTAGCGGGATTCCCACCTGCTATCATCCGTGGGTGTCTTGTGACCACACATGATGCAGCAAATGAAAATTGTTTTCTTTGCCCGAGGGGGCGGGAGCCATCAAAATGTCTCCCCAGAAAACCTCTATTTCACACTGGCCATTTAATCATAGCCAGGTCTATTCAGTGTTCAATTACAATGAAGCACAGAGAAGCATGAAAAGCTTGTAAAGTCTCTCACTTCCTCGTAAAAGTTTTGGCCTATTTTTCCCAAATGACACGCAGCATTAAAAACGGTGTGATTGGGCTTTTTGTTTGCCAAGCCATTGCCGACTACAGAGCAAAATGTAAAAAAAAGAAAGAAAAAAAAAAGAATGAAAGGGGGAAAAAAATCACGTTGCCTGGTGACAGAGGGGTGCCATTATGCTCAGTGGACCTTGACCCATGACGCCAAACTGTCAGAATTTCCTCTTTGCTATCAGTCCTCATCCCTACAGCTCAAATGCTGGTTGTTGAATGTGTCATTTTGCTTTGCTAACAGAATTTTTGGTGTATAATCTCAAAAAACTCATAAATCACTCGTGTCTCAAGGCACCACTTTATTTCGCTTCAGTTTCTTGGAGACCTGACTAAACAATTATCACTTTGACAATTCTCAATAATTTAATACATTTTATGTCAACCAGTGAAGCATTGATTGCTATCTCCTGTACTGCCCCTCTTCCATTTATTTGGAAGTATTTTGAAGAAGCAAGGCCTGACAACCTTTGCTTAACACACAACATTACAGTGATGGCTGTCTAATGATAGATTTACATTGCTGGCGCTTGGGCTGGATATCGATTCTAATTTCTTCAATCGATTCGATTTTGATTCACAAGAATTCCATTATCGATTAATTATGGCACATCAATTCTACTTAAATGTCAAGGACATGATAAAAATTCCACAAATGTAAAATTCCAAAGTAACTAGTCAAATGATTGCGTTTATTAAAGTGCAATAAGGGGTCTTTCATAAATGTAGGAAAATACTTTTAAATTCATGTGAACAGTAAATTTCCAGAAAACGGTAAGATACCCCCCAAAAATGTACCTTTAAAAGAGAAAAAGAGATATTAAAATAATCGATTCATGGTTTTATGAATCGATATCGCTTGAAAAGGAAAATTGATTTGATATGGATTATTCGATTCTTTAAACCCAGCCCTAGCTGTCGCTAAAACTGTCAAGTAGCAGTTGTTTGTATTCTATGTTGTTGTCAGTAGATATTTTTTGTTTAATGAAACTTGTTGTTTTTTTTGTGGCCCAAAACGAACTGCTATGTGAATGATGAATTCATTTTCAAGTTGGAGCACCCAGCGGGATATCTTGTGCATATTATGAGTTGCAGGCAAGAAGATAATGTGTCCCGAAGTGTGAAAGAGAGACTAATTTATCACTCGCAATATATTTTTTGCATCGCATGGCTGTGCATCAGTTCGGCATGATACCCATGTCAGACCATATCAGACTTTTTCGTCATAAAGCTAATAAATGTGTTGGGCTTCGGACAATATTTCTCATGGAACTTGTAGATAAGAAGTGGCAGAGAGTGGCTTACTTATTAGAGGAAAGAATAGCGCGTCTCAGCTGGCCTTCAGATAGAGCCTGTGGGAGGAACGTCCTCAGAAAATGGAACCTTTGTCTCTCATCTCTTGAAACACAAACGGACCTTTTTTCACATGATTCCCTCTAAAAGGACCCTTCCGAAGGTCACGGAGATGCAGGGCAACATCTTTAGGAGGCCGGGTCACTCTGCCCTAAAACAGATGGTGCAGCTGGAAAAACGGCCTGGAAACGTTACACTGTACAATCCATTTCTCATGATTTGCCACCTGGTTACTTCCCAGCACACAGTTTTCAGTGCATTTAGCAAGAGCGTGTCTTTCTCGGCCAGTACGTTGCTCTTGATAACAGAAACAACCCATCAGATATTCTTACTAATGAGAAAGTAGATTGATTAATTGCTTGTTAAGAATTAGGTACATTTTGCAGAATGGTCATTTAATGCTATTAACCAACATTGGATCATGTACAATTAAGACATTTTTATTGAATTTTAAATGCTTATCAAAGGTTTGTGGAGAAGCTAAAGACACCCAGCTTTACTTTTTTTGTAAGAAAAATACATAAAGAAAAACTTTGGGTGATTTGTGCTTTGCATTGGATAGCAACAATTTGTGGTAAAACGTCGGCTCACTTTCATGTGCAGCAACAGTAATGTTAGCAGTTAGTAAGTGTGCTAGTGTTAGCACAGAATGAGAGGTAGGGTTGGGCATTGTTTTAATTTGGATGATCCCGGTTCCAATTTCGGTTCCTAACTATTCTCAATTACACGTGTTTTTTAGATGAAATTGTATGAATTTCACTTTCTTTTTAATTTCATTAACTTTTTATTATTTGTGAACTTTATTATGAATTTCTCAATGAGCATTTTTCAACCAGGGTATTAATATCAAACCTATGATTTTTATTTGATTTTTATGAATTTTTCACAAGAGAGATTTATTTTTGAGAACCTCAAGAGAATACAATAATGCAGCAGGTACTGTAGTTTAACTGTAGTTTTTCTATAGAAAGAAAAGATATATAATGACAAACACAAGCTGTACCATATATTTAATTTCAACATCCTATGCAAAACACATGCTGTATGTGTACATATGCTGTTTTTGTTATACGCGAAATATTAGTTGTCCTTTTGCATTTGTGTGTGGACCCACTATTTTAGTTCCAGTTTAACTTGTTGGCTCGATGTTGGCATTAGATGTACTTACTTTGTATCGGCAATTACTTAAGTACTTGTACATCTACTTAGCATGAGAACGTGGTATCATTACATCCCAACTGTGTGGTTTTTAGTTAAAGGTCAAATTAAAACTTCATTCTTTAAAGCAGATTTTACCAAACTTTTGCAGCTTAAGTGCTAAATAAATATACAATTAATTGCTATAACATCGACATGTACATATAAACTACTGATAAAGAACACAACAGACTTAATTTACCAGGGCAAACATGAATCAAAAAGACCTTCGCCAAGAAAATGTGTGCCTGCTTGACAATCAATAAAACAGCCTTTACAGCCTTTTACTCTTCACTGGCACACCAATAAAAAGTGACCCGGTCCCAACCCGAAGGCTGCTTTAAAGGAAAGTTAGTTGTGTGAACCTGGGGTAAAGTTTTGGCTATATATTATTTCCACCTGTCCTTTAAAGTCTTAGAAAACTAACTGTATTCTGTGCAGCCATAATGAAAGCTTGCAAATGCTCGCCTTGGACATTCTTTTTTTCTGTTTTGTTTTTTTGTTTTTACAGAATTGGATACCATTAGTGTGATGCTGTGATGACAGTGATGGGTAATTACGGAGGGCTTGAAAAAGCAAAATTATAGCGCAGCGCAAATTTGACATTCCAGCCCATTTCATGGAACAACATGAAAGAAGCGTAATGCTTCTACGACGTGATTGCAGCAACGTCCCCTAGTCAGGATGTAGCTGTTTGTCAAAATGGCTTCACCAAGTACAAACTCAATATAATACACACACAGTCAATAACACAGTCTGTGTGCACCAATGGAGGGAGCTCATTAAATGACAGCCACAGGGATGCTTAGGGGACCCTGATGGCACCATTTTCCCAAATCATGCCACATCTTCCTGTGGGACTACAGCTCTTTGCATGACAACAGATGAATTCTGAAATGCTCATCTCATTCGACTTAGATAAACATTAGGCACACCTGCATAATCTAATACGATCCAAAGCAGCAGGCAAAATTCTGCCTTACTATCATAAATAAAGTGGCACTAAGCAGAGCACATCACCAAGGTCAAACAACAGCACTGAGTTTTTCACACATGCCGGAATTTTGCCATTTAAAAAAATCTTGCCTTACTCACTTCGTAATTAAGTACTGTGTTAGGGGAAAAAAAACATTTTTGCAATATAAACAAGAGTAGCAAAAGTTCTGTGACCCGTGTCCCACTCCTCTATAAAGAAAACTATAAAAAGGGGGGAAAACAGTTTTATAGTGAGACGCTGCAGATTAACTACAACCTCTTTCACATGGATATCCACTGAAGCGGGATATTGCCATCACTGTGTGCTTTCAACACAGTAGAGTGGGAAAATTCCCTTTCACACTGTCGCTGTTCTACCTATGTTATGGCTCGGACACAAACTCAAAAACTAGAAGATCATTAGGTCCATTAGGTTTACACAGAACAGCGACACATAAAAAGGAGAATGCATTTTGGGTTTTCAGCACTGTATGTTAGAAAAATTGGGATACTATGGGGAAAATCACTGTTGAGGCAGAATCCTTGTATCTTCCAAACCACTACTTTTTAAGGATTTATTTTATTATTTTTTTAAGGCATCTTGCCTGAGTTACCAAAGACTGCCTCGTTAAAGTTGGTGTTATACCTTTATTGCTATCATTTACTGTTGTGCACCAACATCAGCACAACTCCTTCCCGTAAAGTGTAATGTTCAATCACATATTTTATTTACTAAAAAACAAACAACAAATTACAATAAAAAAAAACAATAAAAGCTATATAGACTGGGGTTATGACATCTTCCCAAACTGTATTTTAAAGGTATAATAGCCATGAGTGATACTATAAAAATTGCTGTCAAGTTTATGATTGGTTAATAATTTGTCAAAGTAACAGACCACCTGGGAATTAATTTGTTCCCAAAAACATATAAATATGTTTGATTTTAAATATTAAAACAATTATTGGTTATCATTTATGTTACCCATCCCTAGATTTGAGTGACTGCACCACTACAAACTTCACCCAGGCCATCCGTTTTGTATTTAATCTTATAAGATTTGCACTGTCTGGCCTACTGAGTTTATTTACTAAAAGATTTCTAAAAAAGCAGTGCATCACTGAAGGCTCCTTATCAGAGCAGCGTTCATTAGACACGGCAAGCCTTTTCCCAAGGGGTATCGATCCAACCGAAGTGGTCCTTTCTGCCCCTTCACCACTGTTCCGCTGCTGGAACGAGGCTATTTGCCATCCTGTCTTTGTGGACATGCGCCATGGGACCTCCATTCAATGCGCAAACCTCATTTTCAGTACTTAATAAGTTTGGACCCGCTCTTTCTTGTGCCACTGAATGACGTGCGCTCGCACAAGTAGAGATCAAGGGGGGCTTAAAGTGGCTATGGAGGGATACTGCGACAAGTGTGTGCGGAGAGACGGCTGATTTCCCTGGGTGAGCTTATAGCCTAGTTGTCACCCCACCCCGTCTTCCGCCTGTTACGGAGGCGCCTTAATCAGGAACATGAAAGCATCTCCTGTGGCGCCGCCCCCTGTCACTATCGCTCACCTGTCTACTCCTTGATTTACCCCTTGCCGCCATTTCAGTGTCCACTTGGAACATTCCCACCAGAGCCGAAAATTCCCATCCGAGTTCAAAGGGCTACTATATTTAATAAATTACACTTGATGACACACAAAGGAATGCGGTTTGATTTAAACTTGGGTTATTGCCTTTGAGACAGCTGCCCATGCATGTGTATGTGTTCGTCAAAGTGAAGTCACACAGATCACCTACTTTTGTCGAGAAGGATTACCTTATCTCTGACGGTGCCGGCGGCTCTGCCGTCGTCTCCAACGTGCGATTAGTTGTCATTGTGTAACAATGCAATCTGCGCCGATAAAGACCTGTTTCTTAAATTCACTTTCAAAATGATCTCAGAGTGGCTGAACACGGCTTTATTTGAATACCACTGAGAAAAAAAAAAAAAAAAGGAGCCATTTTAAATTGGAAATGCTAGGGGTCTTTTATATGGTGTGTCAGGTATAACTATTAAAATGTTGCAAGATGGCTGAGGGTGTAACAACTATGGGGAAAATGAACCAATCGATTACAGGTGGTCCTCAGTATACAATGGAGTTCCATTCCAGAACCACTGATCTGTATATATTACTGGATAGCGGAAAGGCCAAGACATTTGAAGCCGCGAGGCCGCCATATTACTACTTCCAAGAAATGTTTCTCGGCATACGATCCTATACATTTACAGTAACGAAATTGGAGAACATTTGACAGTACTTAGTAGAAACGGCATGATTTATGATGTTTTAAATGTGTTTAACATAAACAAGAGGACTTCAGACACTACAACTTGCCTTTTATGTACATGTATAAATTATACACTTAATGATGTTTACAGGAGGAAACTTGTATTTTTTTTTATTAAAGAATTAAAGTTAAAGTACCACTGATTGTTACACCCACCTAAGTGGGGCGAGATTCTTTATACATGTAATTCAAGAAAAGATGCCTCTGCCAAATCTAAAATTGGGGTCTAAGGAACTGAGCGATAAAAGAAAAAGGGGGTGTTCAAAGCAACACATACCGCCCACTTGTTAAAAAATAGTGACCACCACGCCGACCAAACAACCCCTGCCCCCCGGCTGTATACTAAGGGCACACTATGATGACGTCTTCTTCTTGCGTGAATATCAACGTGACATGCCTCCCCTTTCCCACCAGGGGAAAAAAACAGCATAATCACTATTATCTCTGTTCTGACAATTCTCTTTGTTAACCAAATCAGCAACGCCAAAACATTTAAACACATTTCCTACCTACAGTAATTTCTGGACTATAAGCCCCTACTTTTTTTCACTTGCATTCGACCTGCAGCTAATACAAAGGTGCGGCTTATCCATCAGATCACAATGGGGTGCACTACAAAGGAAGCGCAAGAGCATCAGGCAGAGCAAAACATACCAATTGAGCCCAAATACAGTAGGAGAGACAGAACGAGAGAGAGACAATTAATGCCCTCATTATGGAAAAGAAAGTAGCGGGATTCCGGTGCGGCTTATAGTCAGGTGCGTCTTATATGTGTAACAAACTCTCGTATTCCCCAAATTTAACTAGCGCGGTTTATAGTCAGGTGCACCTAATAGTCCAGATATTACTGTAATCAAAGATATATTTTTTTAAATGGCTGTGTTTACACAAGCATTGACTGTTGAATTGTGGTCGCTTCACAGTGTTATGTGGTTCATGTTTATGTTCCAGGGATCTTCCAAACTTATTTTGTTCTGCCCCAGTCTGCATTGTTTCGTCATAAAAGTATTTTTCTTTTCAACTCAAATTTTACTTGATAATATATGCTGCCATTGTTTTCTTGAATTTGACCTTGGAAAAATTGTATAAAGCAGTTCCCCAATCCAGATCATGCACAACTATTTCAAAATGTAGCAGCATAGCATCTGTATGCGTAGGATGTCCCTTTTGACTTGAAAAGCCCCTTGAAGCATGTGACAGTTTCCTTGCTTTTGCATCAACACAAAACAACAAAAATAAAAGTGTCGTCTAGCGGCAGCCTCATGCACTCACACACACACATAAACCTTCACTCTACGAAACTTAAGGTAAAATGTTGTCGCACCTTCCCTGAGTCACTTTGTCCCTATTTATTTAATCATTTTTTTCACCCCGCATATCTTACTTTCCCGTCTTTTGTTTGCTTTTCCCACCTTTTTGTCTGCACACCTGCAGCTTATCAGGCTGGTCGGCCCCGCCCCTCCGCTCCCGAAGCCAATCAGCTCCTTCTTCTCACACACCGCTTTTGAGTTTAGTGCCTTGTTTGCTTTGTTCTACAGCAGGGTCTGCTCGCTTTGCTTCCTCATTGTTCAAATGTGAACTCAGGAAGGTTTTGCTTCCTTTGTTGTGTTTTCTCTCATGCCTGAATGGTTGCAGACCTATAATCAACCCGACACCACGCAGCGTTTCTGTGTATTAAATTGTGAATGGATTTGTTTGGTCCATGTGCTTAAATGCCACCAAGCCTCATTTTAAATGCAGGTATTGTTTCTAGATGCACCAACTCCTGCTGGAAGGTTTTTGTGCATGTATTAAATATATTCCTAATATTGTTTAAGGTGCTCTAACAAGCACAGATATCACACTTCAAAAGGCCAGCGACACTTTCAGAAATATTAGATGTCTGTGGAATATTGCGGGAAAAAAGATTGTTCTATGAAGAGTTA
The DNA here is from genome assembly GCF_054856555.1 of Leptonotus elevatus. Lineage (NCBI taxonomy): Eukaryota > Metazoa > Chordata > Actinopteri > Syngnathiformes > Syngnathidae > Leptonotus > Leptonotus elevatus. The sequence goes on along the minus strand of NC_141245.1, from coordinate 19,243,755 downwards.
TTTAATAAGTCATTCTGATCGGACAACTAAAACTACAATAAAGTGTTTATCATGATAATCAAAATATGAGAATAAAATTTCCACTTTACAAATGCATCTTACAAAATCTTAATTATATTAATAATGTAATTATATGAGAAAAGACCGCTTCCAGTATGAGCACTCAACTCTTTAGTCACCGATACCACTAGTACTCTTGATACATAAATGTCTCCACCCAAAAAACAATGACAGGTAATTTTAAAGAAAAACAATTGTCCATCCGTTTTTCTCAGAGGGCGGCCATTTTGCCACTGCTTAACATACATTACACAAACGCAATATTAATCAAAATAATGTGTTTAGAATAATGGGGCTGAAAAGAACACATTTATTGTAAAGGAAATCTTAAGGTTGACTTCCCTTTAAAATTACATCCAATTATTGGAAATGTTCTATTCTTATTATTCTGAGTTCCCAGATCCTGATCGTAAAATAGCCACAAGAGCGCAAGTATTGATACCTTGAAAAAAAGGCAGGGCATCGTCCCGATACCTATACTTGATGTCAATACTCGCCCATCCCTAGAAAATAACATACTTTTATTTCAACTTTATTCTCATAACTTGACACATTTTTCTCCAAAGATGTGACTTTATTCTTGTAATATTCGGATTTTCTTCCACTAATATTAATCCATGCAAAATATTCACATTTGTCGTGTTTCTGCTATAATTACTTAAATTTTTCTTAAATGTTTTTTTTAATTTGACTTCATTATTTCATCCAACCATCCATTTTCCGAACCGCATGTTCCTCACAAGGGTTACGCGGGTGCTGGAGCCCATCCCAGCTGGCTTCGAGCAATAGGCGCACCCTGAACTGGTTGCCAGCCAATCGCAGTTCTTATGACATTATTCTCATAATGTTAAAACATTTTCTTCTAACAATACTACTTTTTCACCACACCCCCCCCCCAAAAAAAACATAACCTTCTTGTCATAACATTCCGACGTGACATTTGCTATACACCTGCATACTGCAGTTCTCAAAACAATTTTATAATAATTTATTCTACTCACAATCCCATCGATTCATTTCACTTAATTGAGTAAAAAAATAAAATAATAATCTTTTTTGTGTGTGTGTGTGTGTGTGTGTGTGTGTGTGTGTGTGTGTGTGTGTGTGTGTGTGTGTGTGTGTGTGTGTGTGTGTGTGTGTGTGTGTGTGTGTGTGTGTGTGTGTGTGTGTGTGTGTGTGTGTGTGTGTGTGTGTGTGTGTGTGTGTGTGAAGTGGTCCAAACTTTGGGCATTGTTTGTTTTTCATCAACTGTTTCCTCTTGGCTTGCCACCACTGTGCCAATTTATTTCTACATGCAGTGCTGCTTTCATCCGCAGTAGTATTGTCTGTTTAAATGTAATTGTTTCAGCCCTCCATATTTATTGCAACATTGCAAAATTATTTGTATAGTTTGACTTTTTCCACATAGCTTTAGACTTTTACACTCCACATATTTTTTTATATTTATACAGAGGAGTAAAAAGAGTTAATTGGGTTGAATTGACTGTCTAAATCATCTAATTAAGTGAAGGACGCAACCTTTTAAATGCATGTCCTCTTTGCAAACAAATACGCCAGCAAGGTTGTTGCTGTGGCCTCCTTGCACACAACCTGTAACCATAATGATTTCATCCATTCAAACAAGTCTCAAATGCGAAGTAAATTGTGACGCAAATTAAAGCAGCTCCGCTTATCTCTTTCAAATCTGCTGGCTTACAACACAGGAAGCCGAAGAATAAAGAGTTTAGCATCTGTTTCTTTTTGACTTGAATACAATGCGACGTGATGAGTAACAGCCACTCTTTAATGTGGCTTTAGCTTCCTCTTAGTGCAAGGACATTGCTCTTCTCGTAGAATGCGTTTGGGAACTACTCTGTCCTCTTAGATTTGACTTAAGTGTTGATGAGCTGTTTCATATTCAAGCTTTAGCTGTCAATTGCTGCCTGTGAACTGCTGAAAGCCACTCGTGCGCACATCCCCAGCTCCGACAGTCCTCACACTTGGTACACATGAAGAAGTTAAATAGAATAACAGCTCATTATTAGTCGGGCCATGGTAGCCTTTCCTTCCGTACAGCCTTCTACCGCTTAACCCTCATCGCATCGTGTGTATTAGCACTTTGTCTCCATGGCGATGTTGTGACCGAAATTTAGGCCAAAAGGTTTTTTTTTGTTTGTTTATCTGTGGGAGTGGTTTAATTATTAGAGCTATACACTTAAGTCAAACACTAAACAAAGTGGTATGATATTGATTATTAATTATGTAGAGAAAGGGATGGATAGATGTATGGATGAATATACTGTATGTGTATATATATTTATTTTTTTATTTATGTATTTGAATGCTCATTGTTAATTCAGAATAATTATTTATTCATAATTAAAAAAAAAAAAAAAAAAACATGCCCCTTGCTGTGGTGTCTTCACAGTGAGCGGCCTGGAGACGGTGGTAGGCCTGTACGGCCAAACGCTGGAGATTCCGTGCAACAAAGGAGCCGTGAAGGCGGAAGATGCTCTACTCACAAAGTGGAAATATGTAAGTCAGCGCGGAGGTCAATGGATTCAAAACGGTGAAGTCCATCTGACACCAAGCTTCTGACACCCATTTATCATGTCTGAGCCACGCCCAGTCTGAGTGCATTTGCTGTGCGCCGGAGCGTGCGTCTGTTCCTCAGTGTGTGTGTGTGTGTGTGTGTGTGTGTGTGTGTGTGTGTGTGTGTGTGTGTGTGTGTGTCTTTGTGTCTTTGTGTTTATTCCTTATGTGTCTTTTTGCAAAAAATCCTCTCCAGGACAAAGGGGATGGACTTTCGGGAGACCTGCTGGTCAGACAGAAAACTGAAAGCGTCTCCATTAGCGCCACTGATGACTACAAGGGTCGCATCAACATGGCCGCCAACTCCAGTCTCCTGCTGTCTGACACCAAGCTGAGCGACCAGCGCACTTTCACCTGCATGATTGTGGTTGGCACAGACATCCAGGAGTACCCGGTCAACGTGGTCGTCTACAGTGAGTGGAGTGTAGAATTGTTCGGGACTGTTCAAAACTCTGAACTTTGGGGTAATTTTAAAAAATGAAGCTCGGTTTTTAATAGTGAACTTAAATTACGGCTGAAACGAACAGTCCATTAACTGGAATAATTTGATTACAGAACAAAAGTCGAAGCAACCTCTTTGCCCTCAAGCTGTGTCAGTTTTTCCAAATTACTAATTTTACTGCAGACTCGCGTACCACTTTGCGTAGGAAAAAAATTGACGTGATGGCAGCAAGCCAAGCAAAATGAATGTGTACCGATTGATCGGCCTGACGATTTATCTGCCCCGATTTCCTTAGTTTTGGGGGATCGGTGATCGGCCAGAAAATTATGATCGGTGCACCCCTATGATAAAGTGCAAAGTGGAGCACGTCTACGCCAACATAAGGTATCGATGTTGGCTAATTTTATGTATCTTACCAACGTTAGTTAGCGCATATTGTAATGTCTCCCACGTGATCAAAGATTGACACAGTTTTGTCGTTGAATAACATAAAAGCAATTATAGCTGATTACTCAATGGGAAACTAGATTGAATAATTTATTAACTCGATTTGACTTTTGAGTGCTTCTACTTAAGAACTCAGGTTTTTGAATTATGGACTTTTGATAAGTCGATTTTATTTATTTTTATTTTTTGCTTTGTGTTGGAAGCCAACATCCGAGTTTAAAGCCATCTTCAAGTACAAATTAAAGGAAAAAAGAGGCAATTGATTTATTTTATTGTCCTTGCACGTTGTCCTTGCATGTGGGCAAGGAGAAAAAACAATGTTAATATTTATGCTACATATTTTCATTAATTGACCCTGCAATTTGGAATATTTCCAAAATTCATACAAATATACTGTGAATTTAAAGAAACATTTCCACCCGTTTGTAACCATACTGGAGTGCATGCTGCTGCACTTTCTAATACCACTCAGATCATTAATATATTTATAATTGTGTGTATTGCAGAGGCGCCTGCAGGTGTGGAGATTTCTGACAAGGCACAAGAGCTGGAGATCGGCAAACTTACAAAGGTGTGTTTTTTTTCTTGTGTGCGAGGCAAACGTTACTTATACAGATATTTTTTTTTTATGAAACTTCAAGGGAAACACCCTCTCCTGAGGCGTAGAAGCGACCATGTTACGACAGTAATGAGTCCTTTTGAAGTGGCGCTCATGAATTAGTAACAAGTACATCCTTCGCTGCTGCAATTAGAATACCCATAGGACCGCAGAGGAGTCTTGGGGCATTTCATGGTCTGTTGCGTAGAATATCCTCAAGCCATCAGAAGCAGGAGGGGTTGGTTTTACTGATATTTGGTCCATTTAAACAATGACTTTTCATGTGTTTTTGAAGGATTTTTGTCATTTTTGTTTTACAGCTGGCTACATGTGTCATAAAAGACTCCAATCCGGCAGCCAACATCACATGGATGAAGAACAACAAACCCTTGGCGGATGGCGGAAAAGGTTTGTTATTTTATTGCAAAAGTCATACTAGTTTGCTGTCTAATTATAAATGTCATAAAAAGACACATTTTAGTTTTCTCTCTAATTTGTGTTCTCCTTCATAGTCATTTGCCTTTAAAAAATCATTGCCAACAACAGATAAGGGATTTAATTTTAAAAAGTATTAAGTGTCATGATGTGTTGTCTCAAAACTTCATCGCCGTGGATTTCAAATCAAAAGGCTGTCTTTTGTGAAAACATATACAGTATATTAAATCGCACGGCTATTGCGAATGGAGAATTGATCAACTTAAGCTGCACAAAAGTCAGCAATGTGGGTTTCTTTATTACACAATTTTCTTAATACTGTACCCCTTTTGACTCAGTAAACTATTGGTACCTGGTTTTAGGGTGACAAACAGACACCATATGAGAGAGCAACCATTTCTAATCACTAATTGGTCAATATTTTCAATCTTTTTCTGTCATTGTATTATTTGAGTAACCTCGCCAGCCAGATTGATAATTGTGATTCACTTGAGGGAGTTCTTCACATTATCAGTCTGGTACTTCACTAGGCAGACCCGTTCGGGAAAGGCGGGACTTCCTGTGCAATACTTCAGGCTGATTGGACGATGCGGCATCTTTGCACATTTGTTTTGACCAATTAAAGTAATGGATGATAATGGGGGGTCAGGGGGGCATGAACTTTACCAGATAAAATGAACAAAACGCCTCTCGCTGTTCAAACTCAACAAGGAAACGGTGAGTAATTCTGCGAGAACAATTAATTGCAGCATCCATTCGTCTGTTAGGTTTGTTTGTTTCCCTCCGCCATCAGCACTTATTGGTTTCATCCTGCCTAAACAACGCCTGATTTGTCCGACCTAATAAGGTCGGCTGCAAACGTATGAGCGGAAGCGGTACAAGTTTGTGAACTCACTAATACCGCGAGAATTCATCTTGCTGGCAAGATTATTATTTGAGGACACCTGATGAGAAATGACTAAAATAAACACACTAAGCTTAGCCTGGGCATGCCGTGTTATACTCATCAGTCACCACATTACTGCAGTGATCCGATATCTTGCTGCTGTCATTTTTTTGAATTGTATTCAATATTAAATACAGGAGACCCTCATTCTTCATTGTTGTTTGTTTTTGTATACTATACGACTTGACTGATGCATTCAATGCCGCATGGAATACTGACTGCCCTAGAATCTTTTCATCCTAGTCCGGAGCTCCTTGTGAAGTCTATTTGTAGTGAACATTAAAAGAGAAAGAGTCAACAGAAATTCCACAAGAGCCATAAATTTGTGTTTGTGTCTGGCGACGGAGCTACTGCGTGTTTGTGGGGGACGTCTGACAACTTGTTTGTTTATCGGCGCAGGCGTTTCCATCCGAGCCTCGGTGCAGGTGGACCCCGTGAGCGGCCTATCGAGCATCTCGTCCACACTGGAGTACTCGGCTACGAAGGAGGACACCGACGCCCAGTTCTCATGCAGCGCTCAGCACAATGTGGGCAAAGAGCTGGCTTCGTCTGCGCTCACTTTCACCATCACGTGTGAGTTGGCTAACTCCTTTTAGACGCAAAAATTATAGGAATGTTTCTTTGAGTTTCATCATCGCGGACTATGAAATAATAATTCTGACTTGTTTACCTCGCTTGACTGAAAAGATGTTTTTTCTTCTTTTTTCTTTCTTTCTTTTTACAACCCAGATCTGTTATGCAGGTTATCTGAAAAAAACTCGAGACTCTTGGTCTTTAGTGTTGCGAGGATGAGCGGTGAAATGGGATTAATGCAGAAGCAGCATTAAATATTGAAGCTGCTTGCTCGGCGTGGCCTCCAAATAAGCTGGTGCACTTTCACACGGGGGAGGCCAACAGTTTGTCAAAGACACCGCACAAACTGTGAATTATGCTTCATGTTTTAAATAATTTTTGGCCAACAGCTACCATTAAGCAGGATTTGCTTTGTCTATTTGAACCCTGCAAATGTTGCGAATCATTAATTTAAAAAACCCACTGTTATTCTTTGCTTAAAAGCTGCACTCTCAATTAATAATTAAAGTTCTTTCCAAGAACAAAATATGTGCGGACTTTTTACACTATTACTGAGAAGCCCTTTTATAGAATGGGATACACTTCAGACCTCCATAGGTGGAAATCTGCGATATAAACACCATATTTAGTAGGGCTTGGTTTAAAAAAAATGGAATAATTGATATCAAAACGATTTTTTAAATAAGCGATTTATGAAACCACAAATCGATTATTTAAAAAAACAAATTCTCATAAATTCATAAGAAAATAGAATTTTAAAGGCCAAAGGTTTTTTTGTATCTTACTATTTTCTTCTTAACTATACCACATTTAATCTTATTAAAACACCCTGTAAAGTATTCATATGCAGTCACGAAATGGGAGACTACCATATAACACTTTGGGAAAACAGTCTCTCTCGCTCTCACCAAATAAAAGGCGCAAAGCGCTTAAGAGTGCCTCGTTGTTTGGCGGGAGTGTCACACAGAGAGAGGCAGAAAAGCAAGGATGGTGGTTTTTTTATGTCCATCTTGACAGCCAATGTGTGCACCTGTGTTACAGGTTGGCGTCATTGCTTTAGAGCGCCTCGTTGTCACTGCATGTAAAATCCCTGTGATGACCCGGTGCGATGTATTCCAGCCATTAGAGACTTTTATGTGGATATATATTTACGCCAAAAAAACATATAACACTCTTCTACATAGTGTGTCATTGTGAAGACATTTTTTGTTGCGTTTCATCAACTTTAAATAAAGTTACCACAATATTAAGTTGCACCACTCCTTACGATGCCGTGCATTTCTAGACTGTAGACCAGTTCCACCATTTGACCGCTTAGTGTTTCCTCTCTTCCCTCCAGACTCCACGGAGAACATCATCCTGCAGGTGATTTCCCCACAACCTTTGGTGGAAGGTGACAACGTGACCCTCAAGTGCGTGGCGGACGGCAACCCGCCCCCGACCAGCTTCAACTTCCACCTGAAGGTACGCTGACGCGTCTGTAGTCTAGTCTCCTATGGTGTCGTTAATCAGCGGAGCATCCCATGCTAATCAGCGGCTATTGTGTGTGTGTTTGCAGGGCGATGTAATTCCTGTGAGAAATACAGATACATACATCCTCACTCATGTCTCACGTGACACCACCGGTGAATACCAATGCTCCCTAATTGACAACCCCGCCATGATGACTTCCAAGAACATCACAGTCAATTGTAAGACATCACGCTACGTTTCTCTGAAAAATTGTTCCATCAGAGCTTTTCATTTTTCTCCTTTTTGGAGCTCTCTTGTGTTGCTGTCAAGAGTGAAGCGTGTTTGCCCCGTACCGTTCAGATCTCTTGGTCTCCTCACTTTGTTGTCATTCTCCGCTAATAAGCCACGGCGGCAGCAAGAGGAGCGTAGTTAATAATAGAAATATCTCCGAGCTTGTCAGAGCTGTGAGCCGTTGTTTCTCCATCCTCTCACCTCTTTGTCTGTCTTAGACCTAGACATCAATTTAAGCCCTACTGGGAATGTTGTCAAGAAAGCTGGGGAGGCCTTGGAGCTGTCTTTCCAGATCGACTCTTCAGGGGAATCAAAGGTCTCCTGGACCAAGGTATAAATAAAAAAAAGAGAGAGAGAGAGAGAGCAAAACAACTTTCTGCCTCAAAGAATGAGTTTGTTCTTGAAATAAAAAATATTGTTTTGCTCTAATCAGGACAATGTCAAGCTGGACAAAGAGCCCAAGTTTAACAAGCTTAAGTACTCGGATTCTGGCCGCTACGAGAGTGAAGTGAAGATGGGAGCACTGAGCAATAAGGCCTCTTTCGATCTGGTTGTTGAAGGTAAAGGCCTCATCGCAACACACTCACTTACACTACAGATCTAAGTGCCCAATTCCAATAATGGTCTATGCACCGCTCATCTGCTATATATAGATTATGTTTAATAGTCTGTGCTAATGTGCTTCTGGTCTCTTGCAATTAGTCTACTTCTAATCTGTTATATTTACATTAATGGCTTTTGAGTTTGCACTTGCAATGTAACGTGATACGCAGAGTGAATGATGTTTACGTTGTGCGAGAGAAAGCACAAATGACCTTTCCGCATGGATGTCACAAAGCATATTTTGTGAAGCCAAACATTTTTTTTATGAATAGTTTTGTTCCACCTTCATTCCTTCATTTGTTTCCACTCAGCTTAAGTCCTTGCTTTTGTATTTATATACAACTTACAGCTCAAATTTAGTGTTTTTACATATTTCACATATGTCATGGACTGTGCACCTCTACTGTACCGCAATTGCATTGTATTTAATGGTATGAGCACCTCGAATGTAACACGTTTACAGTACGTTATATTCATGGTCTGTACCGCATTAAAGTTTTGCTATGTTTAATGACTAAACTTTCACTTAAGTTTTTTTGTTCATTTAATTGTGGGTGCGATTGTTTTATTTTTGTAGGTGAAGTCTCACTTTGGACATTTATAAGTAATCCTCTTACAATTACATCAGTTATCAATAAATCTGATCTTAACTACTTGGATTGTCATATCAGTCAGGCTGAGCTCAGCATGTCTAGCAGCCCCCTCAGTGGCTATAAATTTGGCTTAGCCCCGAGAGATGCATATTTTATTAAATCGGCGAGGAAACGTTGCCCTCGATTAGCACAAAATTAGCATGCCCTCTCATTTTTTTGCATATAAAAAGATGAAGTGTGAAAAATGACCCTTTGTGATTTCTCTGCATTTCCGTGCCCAGCTGTCCAGGAGCTGTTGCCAGGCAACCATCTGAGACTTCACAAAGTCCCTGACAGCTCTTTACAAAAAAACAGGATTAGGCAAATGATGTCCTTTTGACTAATTAGTCGGTTTTGCTAAATTTATTATCACTGCTGTTTCATTCTTTTGGGCAAAATGGGGCTGAATTGCCTCCCGTAGTGACAGGACAACAGTTTCAATAAGCTCTGCAAAAAGAAAGTGAACCATTCTGGCTATTGCTTTTGAGGTCTGCACTTGATATTGGACGTGTGTGTGTTTGTGTAAATGAAAAAAAGAACATCACAACAAGAGCATCCCATCCCGTTGCAGGCGCTCCAGTGATCAAACAGCTGCTCAAACAGCGTAGTGAAGACGGTCAACATAAAGTCTTGATTTGTGAGGCCGAGGGCTCTCCAAAGCCATCTGTTTCCTGGAGCATCAATGGCACCTCGGTATGTACACACGCATACTGCCACAGCAGCGGCGGCAAGGGAAATGGTATTCATTCCTTTTCTCCAGAAACTATACAAGCAATAGCAAAAGGGATGTTCTAATCATGAATGTTTTTACCCCCAAGAAGCAACGCAGCAGTCACCACGACAGCAAAAAGGCTATGCCACCTTTTTGGGCTCGTTAAACCAACCAATTAGCAAGAGTGGATGGGAAATTGTCGTTTCCAAGGTTACGCAAAGATCGCTACATCTTTTCCCCTAATTGATTACCTCTGGCAATGAAGAAACAAACTGATTGCGGTGACGTTTTCCAGAATGAGGATAAGCGATAAAAGTTTGACAGGTCTTGATAGTTTCTGCTTTGTTTTTGTTTTTTTTGCACAGCAGTAGAGACATCTGGTGTTTCACTTGATTTATTTTAAGAACTCAAACGTATATTTGAGTAAAAACACATCATTAGACAGCCGCAAGAGTGCCATTGTTAATTTGCTTTGACGCCTTCTGTCTATGTATGTACGCCACATCAACCTTCACTACAACTCTACAACATAAGCTGTTAAAAAAAAAATCTGTGTCATTAACATTGTAAAAACAGTCTTTTTCCAGAAAAAAAAAGTGCATTACTATATTTAAAGCTTCTCATCTCTTCAAATCGCTACTGCCACATGTGGCCGAAAATTTTAATTGCACACTCCCTTCTTCACGTACACAATGCGCGCATGACATCACATCCGTAGACACAAGGCGGGTTGTTTTTGAAAAGTAGTAAAAGTTAAAAACAATATAGGCGAAGAGTAAAGTTGTTTTTAGGACAAAATGCCAAAGAGTCATTAGCAGAAAGTTGTAATATTGCTGTAATAAATTTTTATTTTTTCGTTTGGGTCTTTTTGTAGGTAGAAAAAAGGACGGTATCACACGAGTACTCAACTCTTGAGTAGTCGATACCGAGTACCGATACCACGACTCCACAAGTACTTTTGGTACATAACATTTATACAAAATACCATGACAGATCATTTTAAAGAAAGACCTTTATATCCCAATATAGCATTTTTTTTTCAATTTGCACGAAAGTAATGGCAATTTTAAATTCTTCTAATTTCTCATTTTATTCTCATATTACAAGCAACTTAATTCTATTCATATCCATTTTTTATGTAGAAAGTTGTTTTCCTAATGATATAGTATGTCTTTTTATCCTACAATTACAACTTTATTTTGATTAATATACAACTTTATTTTAATAAATTTAATGATTTCAAGCAATAATAAATACTTTTTCTTGTAAAATTCCGTGGTTACGTAATAGCATGACTTCTTGTAAAGTTTTCTTTATTCTCATAATATTCCACATTTTTTTCTCATAAAACTGTTTCTCGTCTGTTTTTTAAAAAATAAAAAAAATTATTTGTCTCGTGAAATTGTGTTTTGTGTTCATACAAAGCCAATTTTATTCTCATTATGAAAAATGCATAAAACCACAAACTTTATTCTCCTAATTATATTCTGCTAAAATTGTTTTTGTAATAACTTTAATGACTTTTTTCTTGTAAAATGATGTTGTTTTAAGTAGTAAGTTTTTCTCATGTGGGGGGTTGGGGAAAGTTGCTAATGCCATCACTTTCTACTTTTACTATTACAAAACATCATAAAACCACAACTTTATTCTTGTAATATTTTACTTTAATCTCAAACGTATGATTTTTCTTCTGAAATTATGCTAGTTTCTTTTTTTATTGTCAATTTTCAACAAAATTTTCATTTGTCAAAATACCTCTAAAACTTCTTGAAGACAACAAATGAGGAGAATTGAGAAGGCGTCAAGAAACGAGCTGCCCTTGCCCTGATTTTCTAAACGCATCAAGCAGCCCCTCGCTTCGCTTGGTTGCAGATCGCACTAGTTGTTCCTGTTGAGCGCATTGCACTTTGTTAGCGTTTCACCCTGCAGCTGTCACACCTGTGAACATATCCGGTCCTGGAAAATCGAGGCAGGTGTGCCGTTGGAGAGCGTAAACAAGCTTAATTTCTCCCGGGCTCGATCACCGCCTTGCCACCAAGACAAAATCCCCCTTTTTTTGTTTCTGCGTTGAGTGTACCTGTACGCCGGCTGACAGCACAAAGGCATCAGCGGGGGCAGAGTGAATTACATACGCGACCTGAGGGGCTTTGGGCTGAAAATCTATTTGTGCAGGATCATTTTCACTCCTTTCAGTCCAAGATGAAATCCACCTGCGGGTGATAATGAATCTTTTACATGAGCCACAATTTTTTGCATCTTGCAAAAAGGTTTATTTTTGGTTTACCCTTTTGAGACATCTTTTGGAAGAAGACTTGAACACAAGCAATACTAATGGCTATTCAAGTGCACTGTATTCACATCTGCATGTATATGTATAGGTGCTGAAAAGGATGTTTGGTTATTCTTTGTGTCTGTTTTTCCACCTGTGAGGCTTCAGCACTTAAAAGCATGCATTTGAACTCAAACTGGTAGAACATTGCCTCCTAGTGGTGCCTAAAAGTACTTGACATTATGTGAATTTCCCACGTTACAAAAGTGTAGAATAACGTCACTTTAAATTAAATAAGATTTGCTCACACTGTTCTTCAAACAAGAGAACAAGAGTGTGCTTGCTTCAAGCCGTTTGTCACTCCCAGTTAAACTTTACTGTAAAACAAAAGACAATTAAAAATTGTATATTTGAATGTTCAACCAAACCACATAAGAAAGTCTGATTGCTCAACGCTAGCATATAATGTGAAATGGCGTAGGGAGGATGTTTCAATGATTATAAACTATCGGAATTGTTTACTTTATTAACAATACTTTGTGACCTTTTTTATCTTGCACTCCATAAATAATAAATGTAAAAAATGCTAAATACTAAAACTAATTTATAAAATTGAATACAGTAGGTTTATACTAAAACTAATAAAAACTAAACTAAAATGAAGAATGACAAAAAAAAGGAACTATTAAAAACTAGCAAGCCCAGTCTAAAAACAAATTAAAACTAACTGAATTTAAAAAAAATAATAATGGAGGAAAAAAAAAAAGCATGGGCCTGTTTATTTTTCTGTAGAGAATCCAGCAAACCAGGATAGTGTCTTAATAATTAAATGACATCCAGTGCAACATCTAAAATACTCATTGTACAGTGACAATAGATCGGAGAACTAATTGTAGCTTTGTGTTATTACTCGCAGGTGTATGGCTCTAATACTCAGAAACAGAAAATCGGAAAATTGCTTTGTCGTCCTTATCTCCCCTATTTCATGCCATTTATGAAGAACAGTGACAGTCAAATAAAACAGAAAAGGTGTCTATTTAAGGTGCGGCTTCATTCCTTAACGTGGATAACAGGTTTTATTGGAGAGGATTTGACGAAGGGACCGTATGGTGGTGTATAAAAATAATAATCTTAAATGTGCTCTGAAAATGCTAAAGAACCGTGCTGCCATCTTTGTCCCCCACAGCTGGATGAAAGTCCCTTCGTCAACGGCAAGGTCACGCACAAAATCACAGTGGTGCCCACCGTCAACCTGACCGTCTCGTGCACCGTGTCCAACGAGTTTGGCGTGGACATGCGGGACATCAATGTGTCTTCTCGTAAGTACGGGGTCATCCGCCAAGCTGTTTATTTACATCGGTGCTCCCCCCCTCACCGATGCAGCTATCCAACTCTGCTCGCATGCTGACTCGACATCACGACACTAATCATCTTCACTTTCACTGACCATCACCTTACTGCTTATTTTTTTTAAACAATGACACACTATGGACAAAAGTATTGGAGCATCTAGCCTTTACATATACATAACGTGACCAGGGAAGAAAATATGGTGTGTATCATCTCTTTTGTAGTACATCCCAAAGGCGTTGAACCCTTCTCTTATTGTTGTTGGTATGTTTGGCATACAAAGCATTCGTTGAATTGTTTTATTTTTTTAAGAAAAAGAAAAAAGTTCCTGTTAATATTTGAATAACCCATTAATTAATTTTACATATTTTTTAATAATCATTATTATTTTTTAAGATTCTTCTGCAATGTTACACTTATCCAGTGTTTCCAATTCTTTATTGAGCTAAGGCACATCATTTACGTAAAAAAAAAAGACTCACCACCAATACGAAAAGCGGATACACAGGATGTGCCAGCTAATGGTAGAACATTTTATGGTTCTGCCTGTCACTATACGTCACTGGCATAGATAGACGTTCAAAGAAACTTTTTTCTCATTTTTTTCCTTTTTTATTTGTGTATTAGGCATTTCTGCCTGCTATTTAGTCCCAATGCCGTCAATATATGTAGTATGAGGGCTGCAACGATTACTTGGAAGAATTTGAGTAATCCGTCACATGCGTAAGCTAGTAACAGCTAGCCAACTCTATGCCTTTATTCGGTGACACCCACGCCACTCACCAGTTCAGTCCCCGCCTTTTTTCTTTTCTTTTTTACACACACTGTCACAGATACTACAGTAGAATGTGAGGATGGCGACCCCTAGTGGGCAAAAGTAATACCTGCCACTCACATGCACATTTTACTGTATTTATTATGCTAAATCGTTTTTATCTGATTACTTAATTTAGTCCATATGGCCTTGAAATAGTAGGGGTCAACTGTATAATAAAAAAGAAGAAATTAATAAGACCATCCACGAGATAATAGTAGAGTTATTGGTCTCCATCCACATTGATTCATCGATGACTACATTGAGGTATGTCTGAATACTTTTGTCCGTCATCACAAATAACTGATGCTTGCATGTCAACCGTCTGGTCGCCAAGGTTTGCCGTGTCTCTGTTACATCCTCTTTCTTTTTTTTTGCCGAGTCATGTCTGCGCGTGTGTGTGTTGGGATGCTGGGACTCCACCTGTCCTTTCTCTGATCTGAATTTCCTGCATGCAGAAAGTAGACTAGACACGTAGCGTTAGACGTCATTTTTGCCTTGGTTGGACGTTAATTTTGATTTCGTATCTGATTTCAGTATTTGAGGAGGTGAGAGTGGATAAACGAGGTAAGTTGTAGACGCCTTCTTGTTTGTGAGATTTGGGGGAAGCGGAAAGCGAGAAAGCAAATTTTCTATGGAGGAAATAGATAAATGTGGAAGAGTTGTTGCACAGAAGGAGCGGCGCCACCAGCATCCTGGCAAACATGACCCCATTACCTTGCTGGCTGAGCCAATGATGTCATAAACAGGATTGCTGTCATTAACATTTACCTCCGCGATTCATAATCATGTACAGTGGCAGTGTGTCCATCCAGCCGACGCGTTTTAGGGCACTACTTCCTGTTTGTGGTCAGGGGGTCCGCACTGCCGCGTGACCGTCAGGTGCGTTGACGCTGGTGTTTGTTTTTTTGTCGTGTAGACCAATCGGACGACGCCGATCGAACCAAGCTGGTGGTCGGAGTGGTCGTCGGCCTTCTCATCGCCGCCATGGTCATTGGACTGGCCTACGGAATCTACCAGAAGAAATCCAAGTGAGTTTACAAATACAGTGGAGTGGAATAAGGGTTCAATTAACATCAACACGGCATCTAGCATGTCCACAACGATGAACCTATGTCACTTAAATGACAGTACTGTATATACATTGTTTTAAAAATAAATCAACACAAACGACCTTCACGAGGGTCATTAATAGTATTAGCTAGCATACCAGCCTAAATAGCACACTAGCAGGAATTGCCATGACATGAGACAAATTAATATGCGCACTACCACTTTACAGAGTCTTAAGTCATGAAATTTACATATGCACACAATCATACATATTATGGAATACAGGCAAATTATAATGCAAAGGGAGATTAACGGCTTTTTGTAGCAACATTGCGAGAGGAGCTGAAACATACAATACTTTCAGTTTCATTTTTGACTATGCACGTGGTGCATTCATGTTGACAAAAAAAACCAATTTAAGATTAAGAGTACCAAGATTCCACCAGATGGCGCCAAGGTAATACTTAATTCTGAGAACAGCAAATACATAGGTTTTCAGTAATCGAGGATAGGTACCGAAAAAAAGGGACAGGTTCGCGTTAATTATTATTATTTCGGGCTGCAGCTGCTGAATACTTGTAATATTGCATATTCTGCTGATTTTTCCATCCCAAAATATTTTTGCATTATTAAGCATAACACATGCACGCGAGGGGTAGATATTATTAATTTTTCCCAACCTTTCTGTCGCCAAATTATTCATGCTGTTTGATGAATCGTTGCAGCCCTAGTAAATTGCGAGCAATGTGCCGTCCTCAACAGGCAAGGCAGCTGGAAGACCGGCGAGAAGGAGAACGGCTCCTCCGAGGAGGAGAGAAAGCTGGAGGAGAAGGTGGAGGAGAACAGCCAAAAAGCTGAAGTGTAGAGAAACTCCCGCGCCACCGAGCATCCTTTGGGAATGTGAAAGGTGCGGTTAGCATCCACACACACTTGCACAATATCACCTCTGTGTGTGAATTCCTACTAACGTCGTTGTCCTTTACAGTGAGAACATGGAACTTTGCACGTTTCACCTCCTCACCTCATCTTTTGGGAAAAGAAGAAGAAAAAAAAGTGTACATTACAATGAAGACAGCTTGGATTTGATTTCAGGGAGAATTTGACTACAAATCCAATCCCGCTCCGGAAAACGCAAACAATTGGATACTGCATGTGATAAACATGCACTACTTGACCCACAACACACATACACAGTGTAGCTCTGTCTTCAGTTAGCAATCTTGTTCGTTAGGAAGGATTTTTTTTGGGTTAGTTGCTGCAAGCGAAATAACTTCTAGACCAGTTTTGCCTTCGCTGTTAAGATGTGTAGGAAGCGCATCGTGTTCTTATGTCATCCATTTTGTCATCGTTTCATCCTCTCTTTTTTTTTTATGTACATACGTCTCGGTTTGTTCATTCGTGGCGTAGAGAAAGACAGAAAGGGCTAAAGGGTTATTACTGAAGTTGGTCTTGGCGAGGATGCGCCGTTTATTTTTTTTTCCAAATGTACTGTACGTCATTGGCCGCCAACGAGCGGGTAGATTTAACCCAGTGAAGTGGTGCCCATTTCATCTCACCTTCAAAGACATCTACCCGCTCGTGTCTTCAGTCAGTGAGTCATATTTGAGTTGATGAGTTTTCTATCCCCGCTGGATCTCAAAATGGGACGATGCCATTGTGAAGTATAAATTTTATTTTGTTGTTGTTGTTGCTGTTGCTATTTATGTTGTACAAGATGAGAAAACGTCCCAGTACTCACACGGCTGCCCCAATCCTATCCCACGTTTTGAATTGTTGATGAAAACACGCTTGCAGTCTTGAGATAAATATTAGTAATTGATTTCTGAATTGAAAGCATCCAATTGGAAGAATGACCAAAGAAAGTGAACATTGCCATGCAAGTATTGTAAATATCTGTTTTGTTTTTTGTACTTTTGTTTAAAATAAAGTGTACATTTGGAAAACATGCCCACTGTCTTATTTTGTTTATTTTTTGTTGGCCAGGAGGCTTTTCATCACCACGGCTTAACAAATTCATTACGTCAGGTCCCTACTGAAGCATTTTATGCCACAACTTTCCTAAATTTATTGTTTTAATTTAACTTTTTTTTTAAGTTATTTTAAAGGTAAATACCGGTATGTAGTCGATCTTTAACCGAAATGATATGAATTAAAGCTAAAATTAACTCAAAACCTAAAACAATTTTATTGTACATTTAGAACATGTATGAAATTTGTGATTAATCGCGAGTTAACTAGTGAAGTCATGCGATTAATTACGATTAAAAACTTTAATTGCCTGACGCCCTGAATTTTTTACATTTTCTTCTTTTTTTTCATTCATTGCCATTGACGGCTATAAACGTCAAAAAATCATTTGAACTATTTCTATTAGTTTAAATTTTTGTCCCACTTTTATTAACAAGAGTATGAAAACCTAGATTTTTTTATTGTACATTTAGAACCGATATAAAGTTTGTGATTAATTGTGAGTTAACTAGTAGTCATGAGATTAATAACCATTTTTAAAAATTAATCGCCTCTTGCCCCTAATTTTTAATAATCTTTTTTTTAATGAATTTATGGCAGGGAATGAGTTAATTATCTGTAATGAAAATGTTACTGTCATGTTTAATGCACAAGTAGCCTATGTATGACCTTAAACTGAAATGCCTTGAATTAAAGCTAAAATTGCTTTGTCATGATTTTTAAATGTACCATTTTACCCCAAAAAAGTTATGTAATGTTTACTATGAGGACAATATAGAGCTGAAATAATGCATTCCAGCTAAATTGATCAGTTGTGGGTTTCTCAGAGTGACTAAGAAACAGATAAATATGAATATGTACCTCTTGCACATAAATCTCTGCTAGTGTTCATATTTTCAAATGATCACTTATATCTTTCGAGGAAATCTCAATGTCCGATTACTTTTGAGCTATTTTTAGAACAGGTCGACAGGCTACACATGTGGTCTTTAGGGACTGTCTGGTGCAAGCAGGCATGATATGTTGGTCACACCCTGGCTTAACCTTAGACCTTACACTTCTAATAATTAACCACCTCCTTTGTATAAATAACCAGTACTCTCTGCAGTTGAGTACATAACTGTCCCCGTCTACTATGTGAGGACATTTTGTTTAAAAAAACTAGTTGGGGGCGGGGAGGCCTCTGAATACAATGCGCTACATGTGTAATCCATCTTAACATTAAACTTTTGTTGACAGTGCCCTGATGCTTATAGCCTAGTATATAACAATTTAAGCCTTGGTGGAGGTCTGAGCTCTGAGCTCCGAGCTCTGAGCTAATAAGCGTAATGACTCATGAGGAGCTGGATTCAGATCAGCAATTAGTATAATGCACGTGAAGAAAAGTTATGGGCGGTACATGATCATTATATATAGAGTTATGGAGTCATTAAAAGTAATCATTTGCATGATCATCTCCAACTATGTAGATAAACAAGGGGGTAACCTCAATGTTAGGGACAGCCACCTCGATTATTTTTTTTAAATCTAGTATGTGTACCTTAATTCAGTGGCCAGAGAGGTCCAGAGCTTCAATGTGAACCTCTGCTGCCATCTTGTGGTCACATGGTAAACTTCACAGTCAACACATGGCGATGACTCGATTAAAATAAAGTTTCAAGAGATGATGGGCAATCTTGCTCCCATCCAGCCCAATCAAGGGCTGTTTCATTTCTCTTTTGGCCATACAAAATTCATGAAAAAAATATGATTTATTATATATATTTTTGCAGTTTTGTGGGCAAAATATTTGCGGGGCTTTTCATACAAATTTCTTTGAGGTTTTATATTTTACAGCAGTTGTTTTAAAAACAGTGACTCAAATTTCAAGATCATCCTCTCAAACTAGAATATTTTTTTCAAATAGCAAATCAATATTATTCATAGGAGGTGTTGAAATGAAATAATCTCCTCATATTTAAGGGAGCGTCCTATTAACATGATATGGTGACTCCTGTTTATTCACACGTCACATAACTTTCAAACAAGGTGAATGATGAAAAATAAACAAAGTTATGCTGAAGCGATGGCTCAGTTCAATTGTTGTAATGCGGAATTATAGACTAGAGGCCACCTAACATTGCATGCTTTAGCTTTAACTGCACTCAAGTATTTTCGGTGATCAGTTCGGGAACAGAGACTCTCCACACTTTGCTTTTTAGCCACAAATATATATGGGACTAAAAATATAATTAAATATTATTGAAAATATTCTAAGTTATAAAAACATGCAGCCATGGCATAATTAAATGAAATAATATAAGGCCTTGGCCACCTGGGGGCAGTATAATACAGACATATACATGGAGACAGGAGCCCTCGGAACGCCTCAGTAAGATGCAGCAATATTAGCCATTCTTCACAGAGGATAAAGAATATAAGGAGAATAGGGTAAGTCCAGCTAAGTAGTTAAAGTTAAATGTAAATTAAAAATGTAATGTAAATAAAAACAGTAAGCAATCAATTTGCACATTATTTTTTATCCTATATTCACTTGAATACTCTGCCAAAACAATATATTTAATGATTAAACTGCTGAATGTTATTGTTTTGTTTTTGGCAAATATTCTCTCATTTAGCTGGTACAAGGGCAACAAAAAACTGGGAAAGTTGAGGAATGCTCAACAATCTGTTTGAAACACTTTTTTTTTTATCGAATGGCAAAAACAAAAAAGGAATTTTAACAAAGATACACACACACACGGTCAGACCTCCAGATTGCCCCTAAATAATGACATATTGCCCCTAAATTTTGAGACAGTGCAAATAAATATTTCATCCCCTTTTTCTTTCTTCATGATTAATTTATTAATCACCAAAAATAACTGACAGATTAATCGATTATTAAAATAATCATTAGTTTTAGCTGTAAGCATTTTATTAAGACATTTTAAATACATACATTATATTGTTTTATTAATATACATGTTTCATATACAGCATGTACAACCATTTGTATTCTCTATTGAAACATCTGTTAATGGAAACAGTGACTTTCTGAGCAACTTGTATAGAAACACACCCTTTTTTTCTTGAGCCAACTCTTTTGAAGGGTAGTGTAGCATTTGTTTAAAAATAATCATTTAAAAAAGAGCATCAATTGGTATTCGTTAAAAAAAATCACTGATAGCTCCTTTCCAATATAAAAGTCTAAATGACTGCGTAAACTTAACATTACAGCTCCTCTTTGAAAATATCAGTAAATGTGTCGGTAAATATGTCTGCTGGGCGTTAGCAACATGTCCCAAAAAATCCAATAAAAAGATGCGCATTTGAAGAGTTTTTGTGTCGTCTTCTCTGGTAAGTTACATTTTCTTCGTCATTGGTGCATCCGGGTACTTCGGCTCTTTGATTGACAGTTGCCATGGCAACAAGCGAGAGCATCGCCATTTTGTTAGGAGGTTTTTTTTCCCCCTCTCCCCCCCCTTCCAGCTTCAGTCTTTTTCAAATGTTTCTCCCTTCCCGCCGGAATAATGCTGTCAGTGGATATACATTTGACGTTTTCGGATAACGAGACGCGTCTAATGGATCGGGTGAAGAAGACCAAGAGGCCGACGTTTTAACGCGGTAGAAATAATTAGGCGGCGCCGCCACGAAAGTCGGCTTGTCCGCGTCTGTGGTCCACCGGGCCGGTTCACTGCGCAGGTTTGGACCGCGCGCCATTTTGTGAAAATTGACACAAAATTCCAAAGCCGAATAACCGGAGGACGCGGTGCCCGTTTGGGCTCCCAAACCCGCCGAATCCACCGTCGCCGTCGCGCCGCTCGAGGAGGTCGAAGCGAATTTGACAAAAGACTGCGTAAAAATCGCTTTGACGTAGCATTTATTTAGCGGCGGGGGCTAACGATTGTTAGCTCGAGGCTAGCCCGGGACAGGTCGCTAACGTTAGCCGCGTTCATTTTGTCAACTAGCACTAGCCCCATTCGCTAATCTTAGCCACTAACTTATGCGTGCTAGTCAACGCTAGCATGTTGCTAGTCATCAGCTGATGGTAACGTTCCTCCCGATCGCCGATCTCCCGTCCAAAATGGAGAGTTTATTACAGCTGGCTGGCAAATAATTGTCGTATTTGCCGGTCGGAAGACGGACGCCGGATTGGATTTAACGTGATCATTTCTCGCTAACCGTGCAAAGGGAGGGGAGAATCTCAAGCTGGATAAGTTTCCTCATCATACAGGTTATTGGACTTTAAATGAAGATCGTGCCATCAGAGGTGAGCGGCTACTATATTTATCTTGTGTTTCTTTTAAACGGAATGCAGCCTTATGCTTCTCGTGCATTGTGTTTGTGTATATAAATCAAAATCGATGATGGAGGTGCGAACGGTAGCCACCGCGGTATATGGCGGGGCTAGCTAACCCATTTGTGGGTCTGAAAGTCGAAGTGTTAAATGACTAGTTTCCATTTCGACTGCGTTCTATTTAAAAAAAAAAAAAAAAAAAAGAGGGGGGCGGCTGTGTGTGGAGAGTCATGCTGGTACCGCTAACATTAACCCTGCGGTATTACAGTGTCATTGTGCGATCGGGCATTAGAAAAAACACACAGAAATCCTTATTTTAAACCTAAATGATTTCATTACCCATACGTGTGTGAGAGCTCGCCTAGCATTCATGTTGCAGGGGCTAATTCAACGAAACCCTTGGCTAATGGTTAACGTTGACTTGTTGACGAACCAGCTGAGTGGGCCCCAACAACCCGCTGGCTCATTTGAGCACAGCGTCACTTAGCTAAAGCCTTCCTTTCCACCAGCGCTGGATGGATGGGTCGCATCGGATCGGCAGACGAAAGACCCTCGGAAGGACGATATTCGTTTACAGGGGACCGCAATAGCACTGAATATGCGTTCTAATCATTTCCAGCCATGACGAAATCTGCCCCTTCGTCTGTAAGTACACCGCTACACACAGCAGCCACGGCCGCGGTCCTTATTACATATATAGATGGATATTTGCGGGCGGATTTCACGTTTTGGAATGTGGTCCGATGGGCTTATTATAGAGGTCCTGATACGGCCACTAATATATTTTTATATAGCAAGCTAGCCGCCGTTATTTTGTGCACCTTCAAGGCCTCTTTCTGGGTTGCTGAGCCAGAGAAGGAACTGTTCAGATGCAAGCAGTTCTGAACAATAAAATCAGGATCATTTCCACCAGAAATAATAATAGTAAAATAAGTCAAGTGCTGATGACTTCGTGTGGGCCAGATTCTCGTTGATTTTATTATTTTTTTTTTACAGTAAAGCTAGTGTTAAAACCATAACAACCTGCGTGATTGTATAATAACTGATAGGTAGCAAGAAAATCTACTTTTCCCGACTTCAATAGTTCATGCATATCCCCAACGCAGACTTTTTAAAGTTTGAACTCAACTTGCTGGCCATCCAACAACCCTTATCCAGTCCACCATGCAAGTCTTAAAACAGCTAAAACTCTTGCAGGAAGTCTCGTAAAAAAAAAAAAAATAGTGATGATAAATAATATGCTTGTATTCCTTGTAGTTGGTTGTCTGCTGGACTCTCCTGCCAGGATGATATGACGTTTTTGCACAAGATGCATCCAGGTTAGCGGTTGTTGTGTGTTTATATTATCTCTCTATATCCTCTTCTGCTGAATGGGAAGCAGTGAAGTTAAGTTCCTCCCTGTCGCTGTGCTCTTCTCCAAATGTGCATCACGCTCTTATGTGGGACAAAGATGCATTGCATTTTAGGTTTTGGGGCTTTAACTGATTCTTTTTTTTTTAAGCTGGAAAATGAAAGCTTAACATGTCAAATGATTGCAAATAAATGTTAGGGAGTGTTGCGTTGAAACGAGGCAAATGTAGTGTGTCATATATGTATTTATAAGTGCAGCAGAAGGCGTCTTGTGTTACACCTTGTGTGTCCCTTTAAATACAGCCTTTGCCTGTGCTCTCTCCGTCTCCTTTATTGCTGTCAGCGGCCGTGTATTTTGTGGCGCTCCAGAGCTGGGTCAGCTTTCTAACGCTCTCGTAGCCGGTGTAGCTTTTGGGGCTGTGCAGCTATTTTGCCGTCAGCCTCTCGTGTCGAAAGCGGCGTCTAAGTGTGCCAAAGTTCAATTTGATTTCTTATTTATTTCTTGTTTTCTCATTGGAAAATGGGAGCCGCTCTGCCCTGGCAACAAAAGTAGGCTATTTGCATACCGCGTTGTGATTGGCCTGTGCGTTGATGGGCTTGCCAAATCACGCTGTATCTCTGTGGTGATAGGCTATGCTAATTAGGTGCTGTTGCTGGGATTCTGAATAGTGGTTACTGTGTAGCGCTGGTGAATTGTGTTGTGTGCTGAGAGATGCTGATAGCTCAACATGCTATTTCATATTTTTTTCATTCCTTCTGCCTTAAAATGAAGGATGATTCACTGTACAGTATGCCAGGCCTTTCTTTTCACCCCTTTTCGCTCTGAAGCCTGCTCATGTGCTCCCTTTTCCTCCTCACATATTACTCATAGAATCAATAGGATTTAATTTACTCATTAATTTTATGTGTTAATATTGTGGCATATATTACATTTTAGTGTTATTGCCTCCTCCCATTTCGTCAGCAGTTGTATCAATCTGATCATTTTAATACACATGTAAATATGAATTTGCATACATTTAATTTTTGCATATTTTTCTTTTTTGATAACACGTGAAGATATTTGCCTACATGTTGGAAAAGCACATTAGTAGCTGATTCTGTCTATTGTGTGTGCAAAGTAAATGCTACCCCTCTGCAATATGATGACACATTGCCATGATTAGTCTCTTTGTTTTGATCGTATATCTTGCTGGCGCTGCGACTCAAGGCTAGGTGCTAATGTCTTGCAGGAGGAGAGACTTCAGCATGCAAACCTTCGTCTGTCCGGCTTGCGCCCTCTTTTTCTTTACACACTGCTGGTCTTCAGATGGCTGCTCCAATGCCCCATACGCACCAGCAGTACAGTGAGCGCCACCAGCCAAGCACTGACCAATCTGTTACGGTCTTACCGTACAGCGACCAGACGACACAGCTCACTGCCAATCAGGTACACGGACACATTCAACGCTCACGGAGTTGCTTTAAGAAGCCCTTTGATAACTGTGGCGTTTGAATTGTTGACAAGAGGACAAACGTGTCATTCATGATCTCTTATGTAACATTTTTGACACTTCAGAGGCACATGCCCCAGTGCTTTCGTGACCCAACTTCAGCTCCCCTGAGGAAGCTCTCCATTGACCTTATCAAAACATACAAACACATCAATGAGGTCAGTGAAAACATTCTGAAACGATGACATGAATATTGAATACATGTTCTTGTCACCCGCTTCCCCGCTTAAATGTTCTTTTATTTTGTTCACCGCTTCAGGTGTATTATGCAAAAAAGAAGCGGCGGCACCAACAGGGTCAGGGCGAAGACTCCAGTCACAAAAAAGAAAGGAAGGTCTTCAATGATGGCTATGACGATGATAACTATGACTACATCGTCAAGAATGGGGAGAAGTGGATGGACCGATATGAGATTGATTCCTTGATAGGAAAAGGATCATTTGGACAGGTGGGTAATTGCTGCGGAACACATGAGTATATTTGTTACCTAATCGTAAATCATCAGCTATTTTTAATATTCCACTGTCGTCATGGAAATCTAACTTTAGCCGACCATTGAATGTCCCCTTTTTTTAGGTTGTGAAAGCATATGACCGAGCAGAGCAGGAATGGGTTGCCATTAAGATCATCAAGAACAAGAAAGCTTTCCTCAATCAAGCTCAGATTGAAGTGCGCCTCCTAGAGCTTATGAACAAACATGACACCGAGATGAAATACTACATTGGTAATAACACTCTTCTAATTTGTCCTTTCACACAATAAAACATCTTGTAACATACTTAACCAGGTCACAACTCTGTTATTCCCACAGTTCACCTGAAACGTCACTTCATGTTTCGGAACCACCTCTGCCTCGTGTTTGAGATGCTTTCATATAACCTGTACGACCTGCTCCGAAATACCAACTTCCGCGGCGTCTCGCTCAACCTCACCCGGAAGTTCGCCCAGCAGCTATGCACGGCGCTGCTCTTCCTGGCCACGCCCGAGCTCAGCATCATCCACTGTGACCTGAAGCCCGAGAACATCCTCCTCTGCAACCCCAAGAGGAGTGCCATCAAAATAGTGGATTTCGGCAGCTCGTGCCAGCTGGGACAAAGGGTACCTAATGCTCTTCGTCACAACTGTGTGCTAAATCTGAGTGCAGAATGTCTTAAGGAATAGAAAATGCTAATTGTCTTCCTTTCTTTGTGCAGATATACCAATATATCCAGAGTCGCTTCTACCGCTCCCCGGAGGTGCTTTTGGGAATGCCCTACGACCTGGCCATTGACATGTGGTCCTTGGGATGCATCTTGGTGGAGATGCATACAGGAGAGCCTCTCTTCAGTGGAGCCAATGAGGTATATGGAGGCCAATTGTCCAACATATCACGTCAACGCAATTTTTTTGTTGCATGCTCCAGAGTGCCTTTGGTTTTCCTCAT
Organism: Leptonotus elevatus; assembly: GCF_054856555.1. NCBI lineage: Eukaryota > Metazoa > Chordata > Actinopteri > Syngnathiformes > Syngnathidae > Leptonotus > Leptonotus elevatus. The sequence continues at coordinate 19,217,994 of NC_141245.1, read as the reverse complement.
CAGAATTGCTCATTTAGTCAGAAAAAGAAAACTTAAAAATGTTATTTTTATATGTGGCCAAAGATTTTTTTTACACATACCAGCAGACACAGTGAGAAGTCTTTTAAAGTGTTTCCTCCTTTTATGACATTTTTACATTTTTAGTATGTGATTTTGAATGGTTTTATTGTGTTATTCTATTTTCATAATCACACAGAACATTTTGCATGTGTTCCTGAAATTGCTGTCCACCCTGTCATTATGGGGTAACTGCCCCTTTATGAAATCTTACATTATGGCCAACATTTTGCCTTTTTTCAATAGAGGATGAAACAGGGGATAGTGAGAGAATAGATATTTACTCTTGTTTCATATTGTTTGTCATATTAATGTATGCGTAGTTGTTGTAGGTAAACGTAACTTGTCCACTCTGTCATGGTGAAATACTTTATAAGTAATATAAAAAACCCTTTTCCGAAATTTGACATATATTTAATAATGGTCTACAATTTGCTTGCCAGCTCAATGAATGCTAAATGAAAGTTCACCATGTGCTCAATAAATGCTACTATTAGCCAAAAAAGTCCACCCTGTCATTATCCACCCTGTCATCAAGCTCTCTCACATATTTCGCTCTTTGCGTGTTAGAGTAGGAGTAGTTGTTGCAGTAGGTTCTTTCTCAAAGAGCTTTTTTTTTAAATTTGTGATAATTTTCTCAGGTGGACCAGATGAACAAAATAGTGGAGGTTCTCGGCATCCCTCCTAATCACATAATGGACCTAGCCCCAAAAGCCAGGAAGTTCTTTGAGAAGCTTTCAGATGGCACATGGAGTGTTAAAAAGACCAAAGATGGCAAAAGGGTAAGCCAGCAGTCTTTACTGATGTCCTGAAGCCAACCAAAATTATGTAACTCACTTGTGCTTTGCTTCATTTGCATCACAGTATAAACCTCCAGCTTCGCGTAAGCTCCACTCCATCCTGGGCGTGGAGACAGGGGGTCCGGGCGGCCGGCGGGCAGGCGAGTCTGGCCACGCCGTCGCTGACTACTTGAAGTTCAAGGACCTGATCCTGCGGATGCTGGACTACGACCCCAAGAGCCGCATCCAGCCCTACTATGCCCTGCAGCACAGCTTCTTCAAGAAGACGGCGGATGAGGGGACCAATACGAGCAGCAGCGTGTCGACCAGCCCCGCCTTGGAGCAGTCCCAGTCTTCAGGAACCACCTCCAGCACCTCCTCGAGTTCAGGTACGTGACTATAAGGAACGGATGGTTTGAATTTGAAGAGCATGTGGTTAGGTGGTAACTCTCGTGCTGACTTCTTTAGGAGGCTCCTCTGGAACAAGCACCAGTGGCAGAGCGAGGTCAGACCCGACCCATCACCACTTACACAGTGGAGGACATTTTGGCACTGCCTTGCCAGCCATTGATGGAGACAGCCTCTGCCCACAGGTCATACTTCAAACTCCATGAATCAATTGTAGCCTTGTCTTGACTTTCGAATGTCTCAATTTAACAAGTTACGCCGCCACAAATAATACAATACCACGTAATCAACTCAGTTGTATTTATTGAACACGTTTAAAAACAGCAGCAGCCGAAGCAAAGTGCTGCACATAAATGAAAATCATGATACAAAAAGTAAAACACTAAAATAGGTTCTAATGTGTCATGCTCTATTGAGTGCCAAGTAATAAAAATTGGTTGAAATGGAAGATTTAAAAAATGAGCAACAAAGGGCCTAGTCTGCTGTAAAAAGGAGGTCATTCCATAGTTTGGGACAAGCGACAGAAAAAGCCCTATCTCCTCTGAGGTTCCGTGTAGCGGACATGAGGAAGCAGGTAGGAGTGTGGGAATGGAGCTGCTCCAAGAGGAAAGGCAGTGCGAGACCATTTCTGGATTTGAAAAGAAAAGAAAAAAGAAGAAGAATCTTAAAATTAACTGGAAAGTGTACAGACAGTATTTTGAACCATCTCGACATGATCGAGGTAGCACTGGCTGACTCCAAAATACATTTCATGTGTACAGTAATTAGATTTTATAAAACCAGTTGATTTATTTGCATTCTATGTTATGTTTTTTTATACTGTAGCGGTATTTAAAAAAAAAAATCAAAAATGTAGAAAGTTTTGTTTTTGAGGGGACTGGAATGGATTAATGGCTTTTCTATTCATTTGAATGGGGAATGTTGATTTTAAGGGCTTTAGCGGTTTTGAGATATTATCGAATTGAGAATTTATTTTTCCCACTCATATCGCAATTGGATTTAATGTGATAATTTTTTTCAAGGTCCTCTTTTAAATAAATAAATTAATCTGTATTACAATAAACAATTTATCAGATTATTTATACATAAATGTTTCAGTTTTATGAGCTAAGTTTGTGCTAAAATAATGGCAAATGAACCATGAATGAACATGAAAAATAGTTAATATCTACTTCAGTTAGTTAATAACGCTTGCAGTCTGTTCAGCAACTTGATATGTAGACATGCGGACTGCTCTTATTAATCACTGAACTTATCTACACACTTATGCCAATATTTGGTTTAACGCAATATTTTATTTAATCAACTTTTTATTTTACTATAAAGTAAAGCTTACCTACGGACCGAAATTAAGCCGCACACAAAAAAAAATTGCGTCCTTTGCGATTTGAAAACTGATTTATACTACATTGCAATGTTGATTTGAATGTAATTTGATTAATTGTTCAGTCCTAATTGATCTGATGAATTTAACGCTAAAGTCAAGGTGCTGCTATCTTTTTCCACGAGAACATCACCTGACGCCGTCAATCGTTGTCTTTGTCAGCAGGCTCGACAGCCTTACCCGCCTCCGCTGGTGTGGGGAGGCGGCGTCGTACCGGAGTCAGTCACCGGCGAGACCCACCCAGTCCAGGAGACCACCTTCCACGTCCCCCCCCAGCACCCGAAGGCCCTGCATCCCCACTCACACGCTCATCACCACCACGGGCCCATGATGGCCACGCGGCCGCGCCCGCGCCACTACACCTCCCCGACGCACAGCTCGTCGACCCAGGACTCCATGGAGGTGGTCCACGGCCATCTGTCTATGACCTCCCTGTCTTCCTCTGCCTCCTCTTCCTCGACATCTTCCTCTTCCACCGGGAACCACGGCAACCAGGCCTACCAGCTCCGCCATTTGCCCGCCGGAGCGCTCGACTTTGGTCATAACGGTGGGCTGAGCATGGGGCTAGGTGCCTTCTCGAACCCACGGCAGGAGACCGGCATGGCTGCGCACCCTGCTTTCTCCATGGGCACGAACACGGGGCCTGGCCACTACCTAGCGGAGGGCCACCTGAGCATGAGGCAGGGCATGGACCGGGAGGAGTCTCCAATGACTGGAGTGTGTGTGCAGCAGAGTTCCATGGCCAGCTCGTGACTGCGCTGACTTTTTGGCTGTGTGTCCCCCCCTGTGCGTCATTTTTAAGGTGGTGTTTTTTACTACAAGGTGTGTTGAGAATCAAAGCTGCTCACGTCAGAAGGGAGATATCACTGAACCGCTACTACAGAGAAAAAAAACCTTTGTTAAGAAGAAGAAGTATATATGTAATTGTCATCTGTTTTTTCTTTGCAACCATTAGGCACAAAGTAATACTGCGGAATAACCATAGTGAGATTGAGACATCCATCTTACCATTTCACCACCGTACGGTATTATGTGGCAAAGAGCATTTCACAGCAAAGTTTAGGCCGCAAAATGCTTGCCTGACATTACTGTCCCACTGGTTCGTCATTATTTTGACCCTCAACCAACCCCCCCTCAAGCAAAATGTCACACAAAGAAGCTGCTTGTAAATCCTGTAGCTTGACGAGGAGGGCGAGTGTTTTTTTTTTTGTTTTTTTTTGCTTTTTGCGGTGATATTTCTTGTCGGTGGTGTGTAACTCGACATGACAGCGGAGTTCCCTATAAGCGTGTGCTGGCCGGGCACGGGCGGATCGGAGGAATGGGAGGCGCCTGCCCCTCGCGCCAAGACGCCCCGAGTCCCCTCCCCCCCAAAAAAACGGCGGCGCGGGCTGCGACCACACGAGCGCAGCGGAAGGAATACAGTCGGTGGCTGGTTCTAGATAACCCTTTGGCCTTATGACTCATGGACTTGGACTGGGGATGGAGCTGGACATTATCATTTTGAATTAAGATGGCTTTTCTCTATTTTTCTCTCTAGACAGCCCTTAATTCTTGAAAACATTTTAGAAAAAAAAAAAGTAAATAAGAACGGTAATTTGAGGCCTTTCTTGACAAAGATTTCTTCTTCAGCAGGGCCCCACATAACAGGGTCTTATTGTACACAACAACCTCCTAAACATGACTTCCTTGAAAAAGAATTTAGTCACCGGTTAAGGCTTTTTGCAGTGGAAAGAACTTATCCCAGAGTCTACCCTTTTTTGTTTGTTTGTTTGTTTGCTTATGTTTTTGCATGTAGTTCCTCATCAGAACCACCTGCACAAGTCTCTCCATCCAAAAAAAACACAAAAAAAACCATTAGAAACTGAAGAAAAAAACCAAGAGTTAAGTGACTGCCTTTTTTTGTCCTCAAATTATGCTGTGAATTTTACAAGAATTTATTTTCCCTTTGGATATGTTTTTATACCAAAGCAGTTGTTTTATAGCATATTAGGTGTCTGTAACCAATAATGTAGCAGTTCACCACGCGTTGACGAGATCTTATCGGAGCGTCAACACAAACAGCTGCAATATATATAAATATATATATATTACGTTAGCAAAACTGGAGAGCGTTGTTCAGGCTATTATTGTGTACACTCTGGCCATATTTGTTTGCCACCTTTTACCAAAACCTGTTTCCATATTAATTGGTAGATTATTTTGGGAGTCTTTTAAAGATTAAAAAAAAAAATGTTGCTATGTTTAGAGAATCTGGTAGTTACTCTGCAGGCTCCGGAGTAGCAAAATAGCTGATGGTGGTTTAAAAAAAAAAAATCTACAAAAAAAAAACAAAGGAGGCTAATGCGTTCTATTTCTGTGTTGTTTTTTTTCCCCCCATTTTTTTTTTTTTTTTTTTTTGCCCCATCCTACATACTATTTCAAAGGGTTTTTGCTGCCTTTCATACACTTGGTCAACATGGCTTGGATAATTGTGTTGAATGGTATGATGTTGTAGTTGGCGAAGGGCACATCTCCTTGATTGTTGTCTTGTTCAAAGGGAAGCCCGCCATCTCATGTTTTTACCTGGGCAGACACGCATGTCCTCCAAACATTACTTTCTTGTTTTTGTTTTTTCCTTTCCTTTTTTTTTTTTTCCTTTTACATCAGGGATTTTGAAGTGCTTTCTTTCTTCCCTTTTCCTTCTTCTGTTTGCTCATTTTGACCAGCTTTGAAATTAGAGAGGAGACAACCTGCCCGCGGCCACCTGTCAAAATGGACGACAGGCGACACACACACACACACACACACACACACACACACCAACACTAACAAACACACACATACGTCATGCTGTTACGTCATTTTCGAAGGAAAAATCCATATACGCCAAATCACGCTCCCATTAAACACCAATGTAAAGCTACCTATATTGAGACTGGGGGGTTTTATCTGGATGTCAAGGTTAATTGCAAATTTGCAATCATTTTTGTTCACACCCTCGCCGAATTTGAGATCTTTAGACACGTCGGCCGGCCGTTTTGATCGCCGGCACTCGTACTGGTACTAAACATTCCAAAAATAAAGAGTGAAAAAGACAAAAAAAATTGACTGCAGTGACTCGTAAGTGTGCGCCTATATTTCCGATCATGCTGATTGACCTCTTATTTAGAGCAGTTGTCATGAAATGCAGCCCCTTTTTAATAGTTGAAATAGAATTTATGTATATATTTATATTTTTTTAATAAAGGAAGTATAGAACTCACTACCTTGCTCCTGCTGGTATGTTGATTATGTTTGTCAAATTGGGTGACCATCCATTGGGGCAGGAACTCCTGTTTTTTCTTAGTGGCAAAAACTTGACTGCATCAGGACAACACTGAGGTAGGGTTTGAATCAAACAGGGAACGCTAGATCTTCAAACCTTAATAATTTTCACAGGGTATATTGTAAGTGCATGTACATCACAAACCTTACTTTTTGGTTCTATGAGAAGCACATGGTTGGTGAATATAAAAAAAGAAGAAATATATATATATAATAAGGTTCCATCCTTCATACGCCTGTTCCGTTTGTGGGTTGGACACAAACATTCTTGTTGACATATCTTGAACACCCAGCAGAAGTGGAAATCCTCTAATTTAATTTGGATTGATCTTTTTTTTTTTCATTTTATACTTCACATTTTTTTCACTCTCTCTTCTCTCTTTTTTTTGTACATGCAACATGCACTATAGAATTGAACAGCATGGGGGGAAAGGATAAGTCCATGTATCCACAGATTGTAAGATCTAGTCAAGACTTTGCTGTGTTTATGACAATGCCCTTTGTATTATATTAAGACAGTCTTATGTATGATATATAAAAAGAAGTTAATTGAAATGCTCTTTGTGTCTTCTTTGAGTCTCATTCACAAAATAATATCTTCGTCATTTGCAAATCAAGAGAGGAATGTTGCCATTGAAGCTATCTTAGCGCGTTACCTTTGTTGTAATAGATGTTTGTAAGGTATATTGTTTATTTTTAACGGTCAAATATTATTTTCAATTTAACGGTTCGCGGACGTTGGCTCAACTTTATGAGCTGATTGGACAGGAATTAGTGCTACTTGGCTCGTTGGTCTAGGGGTATGATTCTCGCTTCGGGTGCGAGAGGTCCCGGGTTCAAATCCCGGACGAGCCCATTGTAATTTAGTTGTTTTATGTTACGCATAACTTTAGGCGTTTCACGAGAAAATATCACAAACACTTCATTGTATCTCTTTGTGACTCTTGATCTCTCTTTAGATGACGTCGTCCTGATACCCGGATGTTCACAAAATATTTGTTGCGTGAGTACAAGAACGCTTATAAAGGCGGGAAAAGATGGGCTCGTCCGGGATTTGAACCCGGGACCTCTCGCACCCTAAGCGAGAATCATACCCCTAGACCAACGAGCCACGATCGGTAAACAACACATTATGTTATTATATATAATAAAATATATATTTTTTTCCATTCCAAAGGTTCTCTTGGAATGTATAAAGGATCAAACAAAAAGCTAAACACGCACGTTATACACACGTCACTGTCATCTATACCCGGTAGGTGGCAGCACTGAGAAGCCAGTACTCGGATTATGTGACGTGAATCTGTGACGTACGCATGAGAAGAGGATTTACCCTTGTGGTGATTGGTCAACGTCTCGTACACTCAACCAATAATTGCGGCTCTTAGTTTGTCTCGGTCCAATCAAGAGCCGTGGTCTGAATTGCGTCTCGCGAAAGGATTTGGTCGCAGTTCGGCGCTTCTCGAAATTCAACAACCGTCAAATGGTACACATTTGAGCCGCTGTAGTATTTTATTATACGCTGGTCCTGTGGCACGCAGTCAGGCGCTGTTTGTCTGGTTTGCCAGATCTGACTTTTCAAACGAAACGACTTTTGATACGGTAACAAAGTAAGTCGAACGTAGAAGTAGCACCAGTAGCCGAGCTAGCTAACGAGTTAGCTTGAAACATGCCGAATTTTTGCGCGGCCCCGAACTGCACACGGAAGAGTACACAGTCGGATTTGGCTTTTTTTCGCTTTCCAAGGGACCCCGAGAGGTAAAATGGAATATGTTATACAGCATAGTTAGATGTTTAGCAGTCAATGTCAGGGCATCACTTAGAGGGGAGAACTAACCGGTGTTTGTAGGCGTGTAAACAAATCGCATGTGTTCCATTTTACAGCGTACAGCTGCAAAAGATTAAGTTTCTCATCTATTTGATTAAATAAATACTGTACAGGTTTAGATGAAAAGGTTAAAATACAATACTTATTTGTTAAGTAGGTGCAGTTTAGCTCAACATTACATCAATTCATACCAAAAGTAGTATCTCAGTAAAACTAATCAAAAGTTATTTTTATACTCACTCTCATCAGATTATGCAAATTATGTAATGAAGAGACATCCGTATATTGGGTTAGCATGGCAACGACACAATTACGGTATTTTGATCATTAATAGCACCATTGTGCTATACTTTATATACTGGACGAAAATCATGTAGGTTGCATGATGATATTTTTGTAAAACAAAATAAAAAGTTTGTTTTATACTTGCTTAGAACCTAAAATAAAAGAACCATCAACTTGTTCTCATTGGTCATTAGACAGCTGTGTTGTTTTGACTCTCGGATTGTCCCATCAATGGTTGCCACAGCAGTTAAGGAACTAAAAACATCCTATGTTGGCACTTCCGTAATTCAATAATGTATTGTGTGTCTGAAATGACGTCAAGAGTGTGTATTGTGTGTTTGTAGATGTCGAATCTGGGTAGAGAACTGCCGCAGAGCGGACCTGGAGGCCAAAACTGCAGATCAGTTGAACAAGCACTACAGGTTGTGTGCCAAACATTTCGACCCGGCCCTGGTGTACAGGACGGTAAGTACTTCATGTGCTTACATGCACGCATGTATTGGTTATCCATATCCGTACACCATTTCATAATGTTTGGAAAGAATAGGCACCAGGATACTTAGGGCTGACAATTAACACTTTCAAACTGTAGCACCGATTAGAGATGGTTTGAAGAACGTGTGACATCATGGTAAAAAGGTCCATAAATTGTGCGTCTGTTTCAGAGCCCCTACAGGACGGTGCTGAAGGATACGGCCATTCCCACCATCTTCGATCTAACCAGCCACTTGACGAATCCTCGCGTCAAACACCGCAAGCAGATTAAAGAACTTGTGAGTGGGGAAAATAATCCATTTTTAAATGCTTTTTTTTTTTTGTTGTTGTTGAATTTCTTATTCTGGAATCTTCCTTTTGGTTTCAGACGGAGGAGGACCTAAGACGAATCAAGGAAAGAAGATGTAAGTAAATTTGGACTCAATTGGCAACGGATACGTACGATTCAAGGATGGTACATTTGAAAGTGGAACCATTCAGTTTGATTCAGTGAGATAATGATTCAATTTGATCAGCTCAGTTTGAGAGTGTATGATGCAATAAGTTTCTTGGTGAATGTATACAATCATTTTACGATATGAATTAACTTGTCAGTACTGTAAATGTGACATTTCCTTCAAAGGGTTGTATCAGGGGTGGGGGGTCGGGGGGGGTGGTATTAAGAGCTTTTGTCATACTTAGTAACAAGTTAGTTAAATTTACAGAAAACAAGTCACCAGCAACAGCAAACTGATTTGTCATTTTTTTCATCAATTTTTGACCAGTTCAAGTTATATTGAGACAGATTGATTAGTTTTTGTACTTATGCACTTACGTCTTAGATCAGATCGTTTTTTTGTTACACCCCTAATTACTTTATTAATTAAATAAATTATTTCACTTCCATATTTCTTTTTTTTCCTCTTTTTTTTTTTTGTTAGTTGACCGCCATATTTTAGTTTTACAATCATTTCTTTGTGACCCTTGAGCACAAGTTTGCCCGCCCCTTGCTTTTGGATAATCATTCCAAAAAATAGGTCTGAACAATTAATCAAGTCAAATTGACATTGCAGTGTAGTGAGATGTTATTTATTTATAGATTAGATATAGTGTCTAGATATATTTAGTGCTTAAGAACTCTGCAGTCCACCTTTGCACATTGTTTCGTGAAACATGAAAAGTTGATGTGATAAAGCCACAGATTTGAAAAGGCAACTCTGATTCAAGTAGATGGATAAACTGTCTTTATATGAATTCATGCTTCACTTGTCTATATGAATGAAATGTTTTATGTATACAAATCTAACATTGTTTGTTGTAATACATATTTATGTATTGCTTGTGTTTCTTTAAAAAAAAAAATACACGAGAAGAGGATCTTGGAAAAAATTAAATCACAATATTGTTGAAAATCATTCGGCCCTACCAAAAAATCCGTTGTGCAGTTTTGAAAAGTCACTCCAAAAAATGTCATGTCTTAATTACCAATCAAGTTTTGCATCCCCCTTTTAACCCCTTAGTGGCATCCGCTGCTGAGAAGTCCAAAAAAGACACGGCCGCTGAAGATCAGATCGCAGACGAACCGCAAATGTCGGCCGAGGAGAAGCAGCTGCGTGAGTACCTGCGCTCCCTGTTTGAGGTGGTCCTGACGCTGGCCAAGCAGTGCATCCCCTTGGAGACCTTCAAAGGCCTCGACGGCGAAAACGTGTCCAACAACTTCCAGGCACTGCTCGAGTACCGCATGCACGCCGGAGACGAGGCCCTGAGGAAGCACTTCGAGGCCACGCCGGTCAACGGCGAGTTCCTCTCCTTGGCGCAGCTGTGCCAACTCCTGGACGTGTGCGAGAACACGGTGAGGGAGGAGGTGCTGATGGAGGTCAGGGAGGGCCGCTTCTTCTCGCTGGTCACCGACGACCTGGTGGACTTCGGCGGCGACAAGCACCTGCCGCTCTTCCTGCGCTTCGTCAACCAGCACAACGTCCTGCGCGAGGAGTTTTTGGACTTTGTGTCGTTTGACGGCGACGAGCTGGCGCTGGTGGAGCGTCTGGAGGCGCAGCTGACGGAGCGCTGGGGGCTCGTCATGGAGGATTGCCGCGGGCAGGCGCACAAAGTGACCGGCGCGTCGGCCACCAAGATGAAGGCGGTGGCCGTGCTCCTGTTGGAGAAGTACCCGCTGGCGCTGTACTTGCCCTGCTCGCGCATGGCGCTCAACATCCACCTGGCCAACAGTCTGCCATTCCCCAACGTGCAGGTGCTCATGGAGACGCTCCGGAGGTTGGCCGCCTTCTTCAAGAACACGCCGGCGAAGGCCCTGCTGGACGAGTGCATCTCCGCTCACTACCAGAAGAGCGAGGAAAAAGCGGCGGCGCTCCGTCAAGCCTGCGTCGACGGCTGGACCGAGCAACACAACGTCTTCGACGTGCTCCTCGACATCCTGCCGCCGCTCATCGCCTGCCTGGACGCCGTTCACCGCAACGCCGACGCCACCTTCGACGGAGCGGCGGCGGCCGGCGCCTACTCCCTCGCCGAAACCTTAGCCGACTTTGAGATGGTGATGACCGCCGTGGTCCTGAAGAGCGTCCTCACCTTCACTCGAGCGTTCGGCCGGAACCTCCAAGGCGAGACGGCGGACGCCTTCAACGCCGCCAACAGCCTCACGGCCGTCATGCACTCGCTCGTCGAGGTCAACGACAACATCGACGTGTACCACGAGTTCTGGTACGAGGAGGCCACCAACATGGCCGCCTCCATGGAGATCCCCGTGCACGTCCCCCGGCTCTTCGTTCAGAGGCAGCGCGCCGCCGACATGGGCGAGATCCAACCGGAAGCTTATTACCGCGAGTACGTCACGCTGCCCGTCATCCACAGCGTCATGCAGGAGGTGGAGGAGATGTTCTCCGAGGTCAACCTCAAAGTCCTCAAGTGCCTTTCGCTGGTGCCCGCCATCATGGGCCAGATGAAGTTCAACACCAACGAGGAGAACTCTGCCGACGTGTACCGCACCGACCTCCCCAGCCCCGACACGCTGGCGGCCGAGCTGCACTGCTGGCGCATCAAGTGGAAGCACCGCGGCAAGGAAGTGCGCCTGCCCACCACCATCCACGAGACGCTGCAGCTGCCCGACATCAAGTTCTTCCCCAACGTCAACGCCTTCCTCAAGATGCTCTCCACGCTTCCCGTGCTCAGGATGGAGGAGCAGCAAGGCGCCACCGCCGGCGAGCGGCTGCGGGCGTACCTGGACGCCGTGCCCACCAAGCTGTGGAACCGCAGCCTCGCTGTGCTCAACGTCAACGCCCACGTCAAGCCTGACCTGGACGTCATGGTGGACAAGTACTGCAGACTCTACCCCGAGGAAGAGCCAGAGTTGGAGGCGGAGCCTGAGGAGGAGGCAGCCGCCAAATGAAGCACGTCCTCCATTTTGTTTCTGTTCTGTCATCTTTCGTATTTAGTGCTCGAAACGGCTGTGCTGTGGCATCCGATCAGAAGTGAGCATTTTTATTTTTGTACAGGCATCATTTTCTGCTCCTGCAACCACCACAAGTCTCACCTTGTATAATTTAACATTTGAAAAATCGCACTAATGTACAAACTTGAGTTTAAGATCCACCAAGCCATTGGTTTGTTGGATGAATAACAACAGGTGCAACTCCCAGGTTCATTGTAACTTCTGCCATCTTGTGGAAGAGCATTTAATTGTTCTGCCCGTTACTATACATTCCTAGCAAACATAGATGAACAAAGAGACATTACCGATATTTGTAAGAAATACCGAAACAATAAATTTGTGCAAATGAAACTGGAAAAAAAAATTACATTTGGATAGTTTCCTGCCGCACACCTGATGATCTCACACTTGTGGTGTTGGAGTTTAGTGTTGTAAACAATTGTGGGGGGGAAATCGACATGTTGGTGTAAAGAAATAAGGCCTTTTTAATAGCCCGTCCTTGTGAATGTGTGACGTCAGCACTGTCGATGAGCAGGGAGTCCACAAGAAGGTGCTGCTGCACCAATTGCGCAACTGCCCGCCAGTTTATTAGATACATACAACTAACGCTGGGTTGTAGTTACTGCCAGCTGTAACGGCTTTAATTTAATATTTACAAAAACACGGCATTTATTTGATGTACATAATTGTTGATTTTGTTGTAGCCTCGATGTTTCCTTCATGATGACTGAGTCATGTTTGAGCGCTGTTCAGTATAGTTTTATATAATTTAATTTTCTCAAACTCCGTTACCTTAATTGCTCTACTACATTTTTGCAACCATTTGGTCATTTGTGTTGTCGCTCAATTCACCAGTAATAGGACATTATTTTCTCAGAATGTTGTGCAAATGAACATTTTACATGTGGACACTTGTAGAGATTTATACAAATAAAAAGTCATGATATTTCCTAACTTGGTGAATCATTGAGGCACTGTAGATTAATATTAATTATTAATAATATAGGAAAAGCTCATTTGAGCAAATATGTTACCGCAGAGTGCATTATCAGTACCCAAGAATTAACCACCTATTCGAGTCATCTAGTCACATTTATTTGTTGTGCTTGTCACTATATGTCACTGGCAAAGATAGATGAAAAATACATTACAGGAAAATAATATTTGGACCAATTACAGGGGACTTTTCGCAGCTGATAGGTACTTGGCCGGCCTGCAAATAGTAAAAATACACATATAATTGATGCCTATGAAATACATTGTGGAAAGTTTTACAAATTGTGGGGGGAAACCTCTGATATGCATTTTTCACGAAATTCCAAAATTGTAAAAATTCTACAGCCATGGGTAAAATTAAGATAACTTTTTTTCCCTTCCGTTTCTTGTTCATTTTAAATGTCTACTTCCCCTAACATATACCAATAAAAACAAAAACAGCTCACTTTTTTTTTTTTTTTTTTTTTTATAAATACCTAAATCACTTCACTAGTTCTTACATAATGATAGCATTCCATGTTTTATTTAGTCAGTTAGTCACCTGGTACACGTTTAGTTGCACCAGAGTGCAGACGTTAAAATGGACAATAAATGGAAGAAAATATGGTTGTTTTTGTGTTTGTTGTTTTTTTCCATGGTTGTATTGTAAATATTGGGGGGAAATCCGCGGGTGCCGAACCGTGGGTATGCGGGGGTCCTAACATTTTCCCCACGCCAGTGCGCCCAAAAAGCCATTTTAGGGATTGCTTAAGAGCTTTTTTGTTCTTTGGGTGACCGCTACAATTAAATGTTGTCTTGGTACAACTCATTTCCACAACAGGTGCATGTTTCAGTATTTTGTGCGTGGGTAACGCGTCCTCCCAATTTTCATACCCCGTAAAGTAGCAAAGTGCCGTTTCCTCCCTCTGCTGGCGTTACCAAGCAGTTGCGTTCAGGTGCAAACCGTGGGTGGGGTCGTCTTGAGCGCGTGCAGCCTCAGCACGTCCGTCGAACCCTCCGACATCCTGCAGGAGCAACACGGCAAGCAAGGAAAGCCGCTAACGAGCCTGCATCAGCACCACCGCGGACAAAAAGCACCATGGCGTGGCCGTGCATCACGCGGGCTTGCTGCATCAACCGCTTCTGGAGCGAGCTGGACAAGGCGGACATCGCCGTGCCTCTGGTCTTCACCAAATACTCGGACGTCCAGCATAAGCAGCCGAGGGGGGCCGCTGCGGAGAGCCAGCCGGAGGCCGCCAAGGCACCGGCCGCCGCCCCGGACGCCGCCTCCTCCGTCATGCGGCAAGACTACCAGGCGTGGAAAGTGCGTCCGGAGCCCAGCTGTAAGCCCCGGAACGAGTACCAGCCAGCAGCCGGCCCCTTCATCCCGGAGACCCAGTACCAGAAGGACTACAAAGCGTGGCCCATACCGAAGAAGCACGACCACCCGTGGATCCCCAAAGCCGGCCTAGCCCCTCCTACCACCACCACCAGCAGCACCAAAGTAGAGCGAGTGGCCGCCGAGATCGAGACCGGCGTGGAGAAGAGCGAGATCGAGGAGAAGCTCCAAGAGAAGGAGGCGAAGGAGGCGAAGGAGCCGGCCGGGAGGGACAAGTCGGCCGACAGGAAAGACCAAGAGGCGCCCGCCAGCGGCAAAGGCAGGGCGGCCGCCGACGCTCTCAACAGACACATTAAGCAGACCATGAGCACTTCCAGCAGCAGCTACAGGTAACGCCGACACATCTTTACACTTCTCTTCTTTATTAAGGACGCGGAGGATGCTCACATTGTCCCCAGTTAACACATTTCTTATTTTACAGATGGTCCTTGAACGCCACAACACTTAAAAAGCATTTTACAATATATTGTGCTAATGGTATATCACTATAATGTTATATTTCATGTCATACCTCATATCCTAGGGTATTTATTTACTCACCTGTGGAGAGTAGGCTACCATTTATCTAAATAGTTGATAAATGTTATTCAAATACCAAAATAGCTGCGTCCCTACAATTCTTCCGTTGTATTGTCATATTTTTATTTTTAATTAAACCTTTGTTTCAAGTCACCGACATTAAAGGCGAGACTTGACTCATGGAGACAATTTCAGCAGTAAAAAGTTAATATTTTGTTCATAATTAATTTGATAACGTCATTATTTTTCATGTGCAGTTAATATATTAATTAAAAAAACACATGTTTTCCGCTTGCTGTTGTCTGAAGATGACATCACCTGTACCGAGGAAATACGACCAATCACGGCCCACCTGTTTTCTGGCTCCGGCCAGCAAACTGAGCCATGATTGGTCGTTACCTGTTTCCTGAGCACGGGTGATGTCATCTTAAGTCGACAGCAAGTGGGAAAATTAGTTTTTAAAGGTATTAATTGTTCAAGTTATTATCCCAAACACTGCTCCTCAATATTACAAAGTTGCTCTTCAAATAATGCCATTGATTAGCAAAGATGCTCCTCAAAAGAATTTTTTTTTTTTTTTGAGCCTTGTACATTAGGGGTGGGAATCTTTGAATGTCTCACGATTCGATACCGATTTTTTTGGTGTGCGATTCGATTCAGAATCGATTTTCGATGGAGAACGTTTTTTTATTCAAAATGATTTGATTGACAATGATTTTTGCTTCAATCTATAGATGTGCAAAGAATCGTAATGATCTACTCCAGTCTGACTCGCTAATGCTAATTAGCGCTCTACTCGCAACACTTTTACCACTCAAAAGAACGGCACCACACTGCAAAAAAACAACTTTTATTGGAATAACTTGATTGTGACCTTTCCCTTCAACTCTCTAATGTGGCTACAACTTAACAGTGTATTCGACCGCGTGGAACCACACTGCCCCTATGTGGCCAAATTTGGTACAACGTGAACAGCGCTCAGAATAAAGGCACACACAAACAAAGGCAAGCCAGTATAAAATAATTTAAATAAAATCGATTTTGGGACATTTAAAATCGATTCTGAATCTTACTAAATGAGAATCGATTTTTTGGGCACACCCCTATTGTACATATCAGGTATGTAATTAGAATGGGGCTCATTATGTGAGGAATCTTTTGTCGTAATTTTTCTTGGCCATGAATAATAACAAGGTTTTCCTGAGTTATATTGATTGATTGATTTATACAAAGGATTGTCATACCATTGTAGCTCGAAAATCACTGTATTGAAGGGTTTATGCCCATATATGGCAAGACCCTTGTGTGTTTTAAGACGCAATATGAGCTACACACGAGATGTAGTACAGTGACGTGACTTATTGCACATTCTCTCGTTACAAGACCCCCACGACCTCCGAGAGTGATATTTCCGTAAAGATAAGACTCAACGTATTGATCCGCCCCTCCATCCTTGCCCATCCCCCGCCAGTGCGACCAAATCAATGTTGTACTGTATGTAGCACCAACGAAGCCAGCAAAAACACAGTTTTCCTGGACTATAATCATGCATGCTCCTCTCCGTAATCACATTGGAGCGCCGGCTTCCTGCGTTCACATCCTAATGAACGTGATGTAGGCCAAGACTGAATAATTCAATAAACTGCCGGTGGGTTGGTAGCGCGGAGATTGCCAGTCACATGGTCTTCTCTTTCCACTTAAAACGTGATTAAGAAGAATGTAGCGTGATGAGCAGTTAAGCTTTATTAGGTGGAAAGACTATAATGGCACAGCGGACGGTCAATATGACGCTCATTAGCAGAGACCAGATGAATATTTACGTCGTATAATCAGTGGCCTGTTAGCAAAACAGCGCAAAAGTGGTACTACTATTTGAAGGGATTTTAGGATTAGGATTTAAAGTTGAAGTGTTTTGACTTGGCGCAATATTTGTACCATTTTTTTTGGTTTGTTTGCTGTCGTCTCGCAGAACTGAGTTCAAGGCCTACAAAGACGTGAAACCGGTCAAGCCCATAAAGGCGCCATCTCAGTACAAACCCCCGGCCAAGAAGGAGACCAGCCTGGAAACCAGCTACAGCGCCACCTTCAAGGGCGAGCAGGTCAAGGCCCAGCCGGCCGACAACAAGCTGTTGGAGCGCAGGAGGATACGCAGCCTGTACAGCGAGCCCGGGAAGGAGCCTCCTAAGGTGAGCGCGCACACAAACACACTTCCTAAATCAAGACCCTGAACAACATCTATAACAAACATCCTTCCCCTCCCGGAGGTAGTTTTTAAAATTGTAATTACAGTATTTTTCAAATTATACCATACTGTTTTCCCCATAGTTTGGAATAAAGTAGAAGAAACAATGGAAGGAGAAGTAGTCATGCAATGAATGTGTGATTGTAGTTATGGTAAGCCGTTTCAAACTAAAAACAAAAACATTTCCATGCAAAAATAAGATGAGCGTAGCGGTTAGCGCCGCTAGCTTTAGCCATCTAAGTCATAGCTAGTGAGCTAACAACAACTTTATTTATCATATGCGTTGTGGAAATATTTATCAAAAAGAGGACCAGTCGCAAGTCTATCTTCAAATATAGTAAAAACACAGGTAACGACCAATCATCACTCGCCTGTTTTCTGGGTTTGGTCATGTGATGTTGACAAGCTGCGTAGGCACTGTGATCGCTAGTTCAAAATGGCCGCCCCTTGAGGTGGATAAAAATGAGGTGGATTTTGTTGCTTAATTCATATTCCACAAACACAACAATAATCAGAATACTGTGTTTGGACTAAAATCATGAGATGAGGAAATTATTTCGGATCCATTTTGTTGGATTTCATTTCCATTTTTTTACTTCATTTCTCAGTGACTATAATTGCTGTGTGTGGATGCATATATTTTGGTTCTTATCTTATATTGCGCAATTTTAATTTTTCCACACTTAACGACAATAGTTGCCCCATATTGCGTGCGTGCGTGTGCGTGCGTGTGTGTGTGTGTGTGTGTGTCAACATGTGTTCATGTAGCCCCTCCCTCCCTCTCTGATTCTCGTAGGACGTGTCAGAAGCTGAGAGCAGCTCTGTTCTAAATCTGCTGTAGTCAGGTGTGTTTCCGTTAGAAAAGCATGGAGGCTCACCTCGGACCACACGCACACAACCACAATATGCACTACAAGACACAGTCTCATTCATCACTACCTTAATATTATTATTATTATTATTATTATTATTATTATTATTATTATTATTATTATTATTATTATTATTATTATTAAAAAGCTCCTCTTCACCGGTTGCCTGTGTCACCTCATTTCTTCTGAATAATCCTGTCAATTATTCATGACAATTTTGTGAATCATACCACAATTGCATAGTTGTAGATGACTGCATGGGGCCTCTCCCATGCTAGTATATATTGTAGTGCTCAACACATTTATTGGGGCCCCTTAAAAGGAAAACGAGCTGGGACTGATTGATTTCATCACAGCATGGCACTGCTGAGATTTTTGTTTGCTTTTTTTCCCTGCTATCGTACGGCCTATCAAGGAAATATTTTATCACAAATATTTTTACATTATTTTTTTTTATGTTTTATATTTTTGTTACAGCGTATTGGTTCATTTGGTTTTACAACATACATCAACAATTGGCTAACATTTGCAGCATGTTAATGCCAGCAAAGCCATCATCAGTGCATCCCTTTGGTCATGATTGTTGTTTTTCACAATTTGCAAGGTTAACAATGTCAAAAAAGAAGAAAGTCAAAAAATATGTAAGATTTTTTTTTAAATTAACATTAGATGCTAAATACTATGAGAATGTGAATGCTTTGGCTAAAAAGCAAAAACAAATGTCAGGAAAACTAAGTCTAACTCTACTAAGAGCATCTGAACTTTATTTGGTGTTAATAAGACACACTTAACTCATTCACTCCCAGCAATTTGCACTGAAGCAATCCCCTTCGCTCCCGGCTGTTTTACTGGATTTTGACAGATTTTGCAAAGCCAAAAGAATATTGTGTTCTATTGCTATAAAAACATGGAACCTACCAAAAGAAAGATTAGAGTCTCCTCTTTCATCAGGAAAAAAATAAGTATATTTCAATCCGTTTTTGTTTTGCAGCAATTAGCATTAGAATATAGCTAAGTTTCATCATTACTCAAAAATCTATATAGAAATGTGAGTAAATTAGTTTTTTTTCAGCATGGCCCTGGTTGATCTCTTATGCTCTGCTGCCACCTGCTGGCCGTTTTTTTAATAATAACTAGCATTGATTTAAGCGACCTCTTCAGGTCAGAGGCTGCCTCAAAGCATAAAAGACGCATAAATACGTCTTTGGGACACGTAGAATGTTTTAAATTCGGGAGCAAATAAGTTCATATGGGGTCAGCTGCGACTCTAATTTAAATGAGTTTGAATATTGAGCGATCATTTCTAAACACAGCCATATCATAGTTTAAGAGCATATGCACAATTGTGCAATAATATTTTTTTTCCCTTCTCAAAAATAAAAAACAATTAAGTTGTACAGGTTCAAGGTCACATTTGGAAATAGTTTTGACATGATTTACCTAGGTGTCTTTTTTTTTTTTTTACATCTTGAAAACTTGGTATATGAACAGGGGTGTGTAGACTTTTTACATCCACTGTAAGAAAGTCATTTTACCGCACTAACAAAGACTAATAGAATGTGTAAAAACTGATTATGTCACTTCCTCCCCCTGCAAAAAAACAACCACTTTTTTTTGGGTGCTGTTTACTTGTCATCACACTTAGCCCCATAGGACACCTTAAGGCTCTGCATGCTCAAACCATAGAGTCGAACCAACTACCGGTGAGCCATTTTCTAAAATCTACATTCTGATGTTCGTTTTTGTTTTTTCCCCCCGCAGACGGACAAGCCGGCATCTCGCATCAGGCCGAAGAAAGCGACGACAGGGAAGGCTGTGAAGAAGGCCAAGGAGAAGAAGCTGCTGGCCGCTTCGGCGTCCGCCAAGAAGAAGGAAGACGAAGCCGCGGCAGAGGCAGAGGCGGGCGTTACCAAGAAGAACAAAGAGATTAGTAATAGACTGGCTGAGGCCAAACAATAACACCCGTCCGTATCTTCGTCAGCCTATTTGCAACATTCACCGTTAGCTCATGTACGTCTACGTGTGTGTGTGCGCAAGAAAGAGCAAATGTGTGTGCCCTCCGAGCTGATTTATTGTGTGAATGCTGGAAGTATTTACAAATGTTATTCGACACTATTTAACATTATTAGATTTTATTCTCCTCTGTGTTTTACCGTGCTTCTCCTTCCACATTTTCTGACCGATTGTCACAACTCCAAGTTAAACATATTTAAAAAGTCACATTTTTCTCATTACAACAATTGTGTTTTCCCACAATGCAATTTGTTTTCATTGATACCAAGATTTCCTAATTTTCACCATTTATTGCTTATTTTTCCCCATAAATTCCATATATTTGAATGTCATTCAATATCATTCCAACTTTTCACAATTTTCACCAAAAGCATTCAACATCATTCCATATTTTTTTCAAATTCTTTCCATTTTTTTATATCTTTCCAAAAATCACTTTCCATTTCTTATCAATCAATGTCATTCCATAGCTTTCAATATCATTCCACATGATTCCATTTCATTCAATACATTCATAAACATTGCACGTAAATTGCTAACATCATTCCAAATTGTTCCACATTTTCCATTTCATTTAATACAATTTCATATCATTCCACATGATTCCATATTTTTCACTTTAGCTTTCCAGCAGTCACGCGCAATTTTTCAAGAACTAGCTATTTTTTTCTTCTAGTTTTTATTATTACGATGAATTAAGCACCTAATTTGCACATTAGTCCTGAAGAGCCATGTTTATGTGTGCTGTACGTGTGCAAACGAGCATTTTTACACGAGAACTCCACATCCAATGATTGTAAAAACTCATTTTGTGAGGAGGGGGGGGGGGGGGGGGGGGGAAGGGTCGATTTTCTCTTTACAGTGCCTCGGCTGTTCTTTTTTTCTTTTTCTTCCCCCATCTGGCTGATCTCCAGTTTCATCCGTTTTGTTGCTAAGAAACCAAATCAATTAGACTAGAATTTCCTGCAGCTCTCATGCAAGCCACCCCCCCTCCCTCCCTTTTTTCCCACCCCGATATACAGTATGCATTCTAGCTTGTACATTGTGGCTTTTAGAGTCCATATATGCTGTGCTGTTTGAAATATATGCATGTTTAGTAGTAACAAAAATGATAGTCTAGTACTGGCTGTGCAAGCTATGAAGTAAACACGCACCAGCAAGTTGGTTCTCGCTGCAACCTTACTGATACACTATTAACAAAACTGTAGTTTTTAAAGGAGATTGTAGTCTTGTAGCTCCACCTTTTACTAATCAATACACACAAGGCCAATAATTTCCATTTTGAGTGGGAATCTTAAGGCCACACTGAAAAGGAAAATGAAGTGACAAGTTGTAATGTTACGAGGGGAAAAGATGTAACATCACAAGAAAAATGGCATACTGCTATGAGAACAATTTCATAGTGCTATGGGGAAAAGTTGTAATATTGCAAGAAAAATTCATATTCAGAGAAAAAATGTGTTGTGTGAGTGATTGTGTAATTGTGGAGAAAAAAAAGTCCTCATTAAAAAAAAAATCATAATGTTACGGACAAAAGGTTTAATATTCCACGAAAAAAAATACATAATTTAATCTCATAAATGTTTCATATTCTTAATATGGGAATTTCCTCATTTTATATTAAAAAAAACAACAACCCAATCTTATTATAGAAGAATAATTTCTTGGTGACACATAACAAGGTATAATATGGCAAGAAAAAAAGTTTGATTTTATAATGACACTAAAGTTTAAGTAATAAGGAAATATTGTCTAATATTGCAATAAAAAGGCATCATTTTACATACAAACATTTTACACAGTTAATTTTACAATTAATTATTAATCTCCACAGGAATAACTAATTTAATATTTAATTTAATTATGATTTTACAATATTAAAATTGCAATACGACGAGACAAATAATAAGAATAAAGTTTTAATATTATGGGGTGAAAAGTTGTAATACTGAGGGAGAAACAACCTTTAATTACGATTTATATAAACTTACGATTAGGAAAATACTTTATATAGACCCGTAATTTTATAAGAGTAAACTCTTTAGTTGTGGTGTAATTATAATCTTATAAGGAAAACAACTGAAATATAACACATTTAACTCATTATTTTATGTGAATGAAAGTCTGCAAGGGAAAAGTCACATTATTATGCCAATAATGTGCCACTTTGTCAAATTTATAAAAAAGTAAAAATTATGACAAAAAGTCATAAAAATCGCGATGTCAGAATAATAAACGTGTAAGATGATTACAAGGAAAAAACATTTCATATTACGAAAAGTCATCATTTTAAAAGAATGAAGAAAAAAGTCTAGTATGAAAAGTATGTAATATTAAAAAATGTATTTTAATATAAGTAAAAATGTTATTATATTCCCTCACAATATTACAACTTCACTTCCATCCTTTGTACTACTTTTCTTTTCAGTGTCAAAGTCTCCAGCATTAACATGCACTGGGTGCCTCCGAGCACACTACACTACTTGATCGTGTAAGTGTGTGCGTACATGTGTGTGTGTGCGTGTGTGCTCGTGTGTCCATGCCATTATCACCACAATGAAGACAGCAAAGTGCCACCCAGTCCACTCCCACTTCCTGGTGCTGAAGGCCGCCATGTGTTATTTTTTTATTTTATTTTTTATTTTTTTAGTGGTCTGCTTTATTCTGGATGGCGTCGCATTTTCTAATCACAGCCAAGAAAAGCTATAAATCGACAAAAAGACAACTGAAGCAGATGATTATGTGTTTGCTGTGATCTTGTGTGTGCGCGTGCTTTTCAGCTTGTTCGCAATGAACTCGGATTAAAGTAAACAAAAAGTGAATGTCAACTCTTGTGATTCATTTTGTTTTTGTGACTTAATTTTTTAAAAGTCCTATTAAATATGGCCCTATGAGAGACTACAATTAGTACATGGTTTAATAAGAAAATAATTGTGAAAAATATCTTAAACACATACTAAAATTGCTAACTTAGAAAGAGTGAAAGCCACACGTAAAATCCTTGGTGAAGTACTGTATTACTTGGCTAAATATCTAATTGTATTTAGTCGTTGAGATGGGTTTTTTTTTCTGCGAATCAGTCATCCTGACATAAAAGTGAATCAATTATTCAGTGGTTATGTCTGTGTGTTTCCACTGTAGCATGAGATAGTGAATAAATGATTAGTGGACACACTTTAACAGTAAAGGACCATCTACCCCAGTTCTGCTATTTGCGTCATGATCCAGTCAATAATGTTTGTCAAGTATGCTTAAGTGGTATTAATAAAAGGTTTTTGACACTCATTTTGAATTACAGTACAGTAGTCCAAAAATTAAAATAACGGTAGAAGGCTCTGTTGCGATACGTAGCTTGTTATACTGTTAAAAATCTCACGAAGAAGAGGATCACTTCCGGGTTGGTGCCAGGAAAATCCGGAAGTAAACAAAAACGGGAAAGCGAGTGGAGGGAACGAACGGCTGGATGGTTGGCGTCACATAAATATTTGTAAGAAACATTTCCCGTATTGTGGGAAACATTCATGATTGAAATACTAAACTTGACATCTCTACTAAAGATTTCACAACTAGCGAATGAATGCAAAGTTTTTATTTATACTGTATAAGATACGCTAACGCTGGGTTGTTGGCTATGAAAACACCAACTTTTGCCCATTTTAAATTGGACATTGTAATTCATCTTAGCTCTTATTTAGCTATTTATGTATTTATCACCAAACTACCTGATGTGACACATATTAAATATAACAGATGACCTTCAATTAAATTACATCAATCTAACCGTTACTGTACTTAGCTTAGCTTCCTATAACCGTTAATTAGCCGTTAACGCACTGACCTACATTTGCAACGTAATAGTAATATCAATATTTGTTGCATGCAACAGATATGAGGCAGATTGTTGTTTTAAACCAAACCAGTCTCAGCCTGCTGTCTAAAATGTCTTCCTCTGTGCCCAGCATGTAAGCCATCATCATGATGACCACCAAGAGGATGGGCTGCTTTGAGGTGGCGTGTGAGTGGGCGTCTTGCAGCTACATAGGATGCAACATGGAGAAGCTGAGCGACCACATGTCCGCTCATCTTACGGAGTACTTGGGGGACAAGGACGCCCTGGAGGAGTTGGGTGCGGCTGGCGAGAATGTGTCATTTGAATTGTGTGATCCACGTACTCCGTATTGACCGTGTTGTCTGTTTCCTCAGATGAGTACGCTTGCCTGTGGAAGGGCTGCGAGTTTGTCTCCATGGGCCGCCCGGCCGAGTTGGAGGGGCACGCATACTTCCACAGCTACCACGGCAAGCTCAAGTTCGTGGGATCGCAGCTGCTGCAGTCCCGTCCCGACCTGCCCGCCTGCACCCTGGCCGTGCACAACAACAACCTGCTGCCCGAGGTCTCCGACAGACACGTCTGCCAGTGGGAGAACTGTGATGTACGTGATACAGGTGTATTTTTAATGTATTTTTTCTGTATTAGTGTTTGGCCATACAGTGGAAAGAAAGTCGAACAGGTGTTTGGGAATTGCCGTTGACTTTATTTCAGTGGTGCCCCAACTACCCGGCCCAAGCAGTGGCGGACTGCACAGCTGACAGAATAAAACATTTACTGCACTTTTGGTTTGTTTATTATCCAAGGCTAAACAAATATGCCATATATATAAAATAAATAAATAAACACCCTAAAAGTGAATTCTAATTAACTGAATTAAAAAAATACGTCAAAATGAAATAATAACTAATGAAATATCCAAAGCTATCATAAACCCACGTTGCTCCCACACCCTTTCAACCCATTCTAACTTATTAAAAGAACCTTAAAAAATAGACATGGCATTTTTTTTTAAACACAAAAAAGGTTCATCGGCGACTGTGGTTCTCCTTTCCCACATGCAAGTATTTTATTTTTTAAAAACCTGCAAAAAAAAATAAAAATAGGGGTCTCAAAATGTAATGGGTTAATTTAAAGCGCCTTTATCGCCAACATTTTTTGTAATGCGCAATTAATGACCGCCCACCCCTTACTTGGAAAACTTTTTAAATATATATTTTTTGCAGTAATAAATTTAATAATAATGCAAGTATTTGTGAAAACTGGGGTCAAATTCTGCACATTTTAAAAATGTGCAGAATTACACAAGTTACTTCATGTTTAAGATTAGATGGCTCTTAACTCATTCACTGCCATTGACGGTTATAAACGTCAAAAAATCATTTCAACTATTTCTATTAGTTTAACATTTTTTTCTACTTTTGTTAACAAGAGTATGAAAACATAGAATTGTTTTATTGCACATTTTGAACAGATTAATTAATTACGATAAAACAATTTAATTGCCTGCCACCCCTAATTTTTAATAATCCTCTCGTCAGGCGATTACAATTTTTAATTGTAATTAATCGCATGACTTCACTAGTTAACTCACTATTAATCACAAATTTTATATCTGTTCTAAATGTACAATCATTTTTTTTCTAGGTTTTCATACTCTTGTTAACAAAAGTGGAAAAAAAATGTTAAACTATTAGAAATAGTTCAAATGAATTTTTGACGTTTATAGCCGTCAATGGCAGTGAATGAGTTAATATGAAAAGAAAAATGCACTGAGCTGTCACCAATGTCTTACCAATGCAATTATGCAATCTAGTGGCAGAAAAAATAGCTCAACACAAACCAACATCATACTCTACATCTTTTTAATGTTAACTAAATTTATAGAAATTACTGTATCAATGACTAAAAGATGCAACCAAATTTCTATTTTTTTCCTGTTTTATATTTCCAAGAGATGGAATTTTTTTTATTGTACATTTAGAACAGATATAAAATGTGCGATTAATCGCGAGTTAACTATTGAAGTCATGCGATTAATTATGATTTAAAAAAATTAATCGCCTGACACCCCTAAAGAAAACAACATAAAATGAAATAAAATGATATGGCAGGGGCACGAATGATAAACTGCAGTATAGCAGGGTAACCAACTGTGTACCAACTCACATTTTGTCATTCCCCAGAGCACATTTACCAATCCCGAGTGGTTCTACCGCCACGTGGACAATCACATTGAAAGCGCCGAGCAGCAGCCGCTCTTGCAGCGACAGCAGGCTCTCTTCTGCCACTGGTCAGGTAGGACCCGCAAGTCGCCGCTCGCCCTGCTCCAAGCTGCCCGTGTCACCCGCGTTGGTCCCGATAGGCTGCCACGCCCACTTCAAGATCCGCTACCGGCTGAGAGAACACATGCGCAGCCACACGCAAGAGAGACTGGTGGCCTGTCCCACCTGCGGCTGCATGTTCTACAGCAACACCAAGCTCTTCGACCACCTCCACAGGCAAGCCCAGCCAGTGGGTGAGAGGAAACCGCAAACCGCATCTCCGCATCAGAACGGATTCTTCGCTGCTCTTCTAATGCTCCGAAACGTGTTCTCATAATAGAGTCACTGGTGTGTGAACACTGTGGTAAAGCCTTTTCCAGCGAGAGATTGTTGAGGGACCACGTACGACAACATGGTAAGTGTTTACACTTACGTTATAAACTCTATTAACTAGGATAGACCGATAATCGGCCCAGCCGATATACAGCACTTCATGGATTTTGTTTTGATGGCCGATATGTTAAAAACGGTTATTTTTGCTCTGACGGGCGCTTTTCTCCTCCGTCTGCTCTGAGTCAGCGGCTGTTGACTCCCTGCAGCATTGGCCCGCCCACAGCACAATCTGATTGGTTGCTCGTGCAGTGCTAACAGCCAATAAGCAGCGATTAGCTGCTATTAGCCCCTGAACTAACCATTAGCTCGCAGGCTAACCTAATAGCTGTTTTTTAGCGGCTATTTGAGAGTTATCCCGGGGTTAGCGTGTGGGTGTAACGCTTAGCCTGCGAGCTAACAGCTCACGAATTAGCAGCTATTTGGGAGTTAGCGTGCAGGTGAATGGTTAGCCCGCGAGCTAACCGGCTCGCTCGCAAATTAACGACTATTATGTTAGCTCGCAGGCTAACCTAATAGCCGTTTCTTTTGCGGCTATTTGAGAGTTATCCCGGGGTTAGCGTGTGGGTGTAATGGTTAACCTGCGAGCTAACAGTTAGCCTGCAAATTAGCGGCTATTTGGGAGTTAGTGTGCGGAAGCCACATTATACAAAAGCTGTTTAATAAACATGTCCTAAAAGGCATTTAAGCAGTAAAGTGCTGGAGTTTTTATTGTTATTTTATCATAAAAAATTTGGACACCAACTTTTTTTCTTTCTGCAAATGTATATCGGCTTCAAATATCGGTTATCGGCCTCCCTGACTACCGATAATCGGTATCGGCCCTGAAAAAAAGCATATCGGTCTATCTCTACTATTAACTATCTATCACCTAGTTGTAGTAATACGTCCGAAAGGGGGGGGGAACAATTGTGGTGTCATGTGTTGGTGTGATGCAGTGAATCAAGTCAAGTGTCCTTTCTGCGACATGACGTGCACCACGCTGGCCGCCCTGAAGATCCACATCAGGTTCCGACACTGCGACGAGCGGCCCTTCCCATGCGACTTCTGCGATAAAAGGTCCGCTCGCGCACCAGCGCTCCCTTACGTAAGCAACACACAGACGTGACCCGAGCTCTCCATTCTTCACGTCAGGTTCAAGAACCAGCGAGACCTCCAGAAGCACATGGACGTCCACAACGAGGGTTCCGTGTTCCGCTGCTCCATGGAAGGCTGCGCGTATTCCTGTCAGACTTTCCAGACCTTGAACAAACACTTCAAGAGGGTGCACGAGGTTGGTCGAACCGTCGGGCAAATGGACGCCAGTTCATGAGATGAGTGATGTCATGTTTTATGTGCAGGTGGGGGGCATGTCCAAGTATAAATGTCACCTTTGTGACAAAGTGTTCTCCTGGTGTTACACGCTCACGCTTCACCTGCGAAAGAAACATGAACTCAAGTGGCCCTCGGGACATTCCAGATTCAGGTTGGTGACATCATCACAACACATATTTGGTCATGCAAATGGCTCAAAATGGACGCTTAAGTCAAGCTTAAACATTTCTTGACAATAATATATGTGACCTCGCTCGTCTAAACATGACATTCTGATTAATATTACATTTGTGGAATATGAGTTATGAAGCAAAATCCAGCCATTTTTCTCCATCAACCAATCACAGTGCGGCTTCAGAAAACAAGCTGTGATTGGTCGTTCCCCGAGACCTGAGCAACTGTGATGTCATCTTCAGTCGACAGCAAATGGCAAAATGGCCGCCCCCTGAAATTGAGAAAAATGGCTGGATTTTGCTTCATAACTCATATTCCACAAATGTAATATTAACCAGAATACCATATTTAGACCAGTGGGGCTGTATAGAATATATTATTGTCAAAAAAAAATTGTTGACTTCCCTTTTAATGTTAAAAAGGAAAGTTTGAACATCCAGAATTGACATTGCAAACCGTTCTTCATTCATCTTTTAGAAACTTCGCTGCACATTAACAACACTGAATATTTCATATAAAGTCGACATTTTGAATATTATTTTACAGAAAAATTCAAAGAGAATACCATTTGTTAAATATATATATGAATGAAATGCAAATCAAATTGTTGAACAAAAGACACTTCTGTTTTTATTTGTTAAATAATGAGTGATTTTTTTAAATATATCATAATTTTTTTTATCATAATTAATCGCATGACTTCAGTAGTTAACTCACGATTAATCACACATTTTATTTCTGTTCTAAATGTACAATAAAATGTACATTAAAATATTTTTCTAAATTTTCATACTCTTGTTAACAAAAGTGGAAAAAATGTTAAACTAATAGAAATACGGCTGCATTTTTGTAGTCATTGATACGGTAATTTCATAAATCGAGTTAAGATTAAAAAGATGTACTGTACTGTAAAAAACGAATGTGATATTGATTTGTGTTGAGGTCATTTTTCTCCCACTAAATGGCATAATTGCATTTGTAAGACATTGGTGGCATTTTTATTTTCATATTAAGAACTATCTAATCTTTAACATGAAGTAGATTATGAAATTCTGCACATTTTTGACCCCAGTCTCCACAAATATATGCATTATTATAAAATGTATTACTGCGAATTTTTGACATGGACGTGTCTGCTGCATCATTAATCGCGCGTTTAAAAAATTGGTATAATAATGCTAATACTGACTGAATATTGTAATATTGATCAGGGCTTGGGGAAAAAAAAAAATCAACAAACTTGAGTAAGTTGACCACAAAAATGTCCACCTCAAAACTAGAACTAATCATTTGAAAGGCATATTTGCGTCACCCAAGCTGACTTTGGAGGAAAGGCAGTGTGACACAGTCAATGGTCGAATATTATAAACAGTTGATGACAATTGTTGGAACCAATGCCAAAGAAACGATGACTGTTGCGCAGATACAGGAAGGACGTGGACGGCTTCCTGAAGCTCAACATGGTGCGCGTGGAGACGGAGGAGGTGACCAAAGAGATCATGAAAAACATGAACAAGAAAGTCGTCAGCCTTCGCAAGAGTCAGCGAAGCCGCGGCGAGAAGGCCGCCGTCGGGCCCGACTGCTCTCCGCCAAACTACTCCTCCCCTTCTTCCTCCTCTTCCTCCTCCTCTTGCGCCTCCTCAGGGGAAACGTCCGCTCAGTCCAGCCCCCGGCGCGCCGGCGACTCGCCCGTCTACTGCGTGATGAGCACCGTCCCGCACATCGAGGACGAGCCCGGCGGGTCCGGCCAGGAGGAGGCCGACCCTGGCGGGACGTCCGGAGCCGTGCGGGCCCTCACCATGGTGGCTCGGGGGCTGGGCATGGATGTAGTGTGATGAGCAGCAAAATATTGTTTTATTGTCATTTTTAATTGTTGACTTCAAGTTGCCTTGTTATAGATTTTAAATGCAGTTTTCCCCCCAATGACAAATAAGTATGCGTCTTCTGCTTTCAGATTTACACGCGCGTTTTCATGTTGTTTTATGAGCCGATGCCAAATGGGCTGATCATTCTCGTCAAATAAACTCATGCTGGTGTTACTCAGCCAATCAGGACAGAGCTTCTTCACTTCACTTTGCAAGTGATAAAAGTTTATTTGTCAGTGGCATCATGTGAATGGGACAAACTTATTTTCCCCCTCCAACATATATTTTTTAATGTAAGCAGGAGATTTAATGTAATGATTGACATAATCCTGATTCTGAACCTATTTGTTAAAATAGTTTTCACTTAAATATTGCTGGAGTTGTGTTGAATCGGTGCACTAATGTTTTTATGCTTTATATGCTCATGCAATTTTTTTAGTATTAGCTATAATACAATCACTTATTTTTTGCAGCTTAATGCATTGCAATTGTTTTACAAAATAGTTATATGTTTACATTTGTATTTAATAATGACGATTTTTAAATTTATTATTATTTATTAATTGCGCAATTACAATCGTTTTTACATTTAAATTAGAAATATTGAAAATGATATATTATGAAATTTTGTTTGCGAAGCATACATTGCAAAAATACTGACATTTATCAAGAAATTGTATTATTTAAAATAGTACAACAGTACAAATTTGTTTTTACAGGTACAAATCACGACTTTTACAGATACAAATTTAGACTTTTTTTCTACAGGTACAAAAAAAATGTACAAGTTAGTTTTGCACCATATTTACCTCCATAAAACTGCCAAAGCCACCATGAGTCCATTCCGACATCTTGTCGCTGACTCCTAGAAAGTGTCGCGTGGTTCTGTGTAACAGTTCCGGGTTATACCAAGAACCGCCAGCGTGTGGTGCTGTCACAACCCGTGCCGACCCTCCCACAATTTGCTGCTTCACGAGGATACGCTGCCTCTTCCTGGTGTGATGATGCGGCCATATTCCTGTAAGCGCATTCGGACCGTCCTCCAGCGGGTTTGGGCGGTGAAGGGTCTTCGGTGGTCTTCTTGGTCTCACCAGTCCAAAAGCGGAAGGAGACTCTAACAGAAAAGAAGCATCGTACATGATAGGGTCGAGTAACTCGAGCCTGGCAATTATTTAGCCCCCACTTGCTTGTAATTACATATAGATGCCACAAGATGGCGCAGAACACTTAAAAAATTAGATAGTCAAAACTATGCTTCCAGCATGTACACAAACATGAACCCATGTTCACTAGCTATCACTAGACAGTAGACTAGATAGGTATAATCAAGTTATTATCGTCAATTTACAACCGCTCACTTGTATGTTTAATAAAAATAGACACTTTTAACGTACACTCACCTGCATGAGGGAACGTGGAGACGGGGGATGCACTGTTGCCATGGAGACCGTCATCACGTTTGGCAGCGTTGCGCTTTAAGCAGACACACAAAATGTACATTTTGTTGACCTGGTTGCTCAAAATTTTAATTTGAATCTTATCTACTAGCGTATGAACAAGGGTATGTTGACTTTATATCCGCTGCTTTTTTATTTAATAATTTATTTATTTTTACGCGTTGAGGTACTTCCGGGTCAGCTTGGATCCTGTTATCTCGAATGCGCGAGTGAAAGGCGGTGGCACTACCAAAGTAGATTTGAGTCTCCAAGGTTCCGGAAAGAGTTATGGAGGAGGACAGTACATATTTTATAGCTTTGTATTTTAAATCAATTTCGAAATAAAATTCAATTAAGCTTTCCCACTGCTGTATACGCTCCATCCTCGTCGCTTTTGGTCACACCAAAGATGACCCGGAAGTACATCAACTCGTTTAAAAATTAAAAATTAAATTGCGTCTCCTCGCAAAAAATAAATACATTAATATATAATAACTTTTGCGTTAGCTATAAATAAAAAAATAAAAAGGAAGGAAAAGTAGTCGAATCACCTTGAGCTGCTGGCTGTAATAAATGTTCCAGGCGATGCACACGTGCAGTGCGCCCCATCTCACGCCGCTCTGTCACGTGCACAAACACACGCTTGATTGCTCATAGGAAAACACACGCATGTAACATATGTAACAGCCTCTTATGTACTGTATGTTGTGGTGTCCTTACAGAGGTGCGTCGAGGACTTCTCATGGCTTGTTGAGGGACCGAAAGCCCGTCCAGGTCGTGTCAGTGTTTATCAGAAATCTGAAAGTCCAAACCAGGAGGAAAAGAAAAACAAAAAAAAGTTGCTTTAGTTTTGCTAGCTCGTTGTGCTGGACTAGCATTGCTTTACGTACACGGCTGTTGTCTCAAAATGGAAGATGACGGCAGATACAATAAAAACAGCAGAGGACCCAAAAACCCTAAAATAAATATAAAATACTAATGGAATTAATTGAACCTTGGTTTAATAAATCACATTTAATAAATAATATAGAATCAATGAAAGACGTGTTTACATTGAATGCCTTTTATTTAGTAAATGGTAGAAGACTTCAGAAAAAAACTAATTTTTTTCTTCGTTTTAAATTTTTTAAATACAAATTTTATATTTTTAGCAAATCGGTGTGTATGTGTGTGAAACATGCAAATGAGTTGCCCCGAGATCCCATTGGAGGTTCTAATCCAGTTGAGGCTTTGTATGCCCCAATCCATTTAAGTCATTTGTCAAGCATCCATAGCAAGGTCACAACTTGTCTATCTCTCTCCGTCTATCCCCCTCCCTCATCCTCTCCCCAGTCCAGCCCTGGGTGAGCAGCTTTGCCATTTGATATGGTCTAGTGTGAGCATTAGCAAACCTTTCACCTGTTTTTTCCTCAGTTAGGTTTAAGTGTGTTTATCTGACAAACTTCTTGTTTGATTGTTTGCGGTGATGTCACAAAAAAATTCCTAAAACAATCACCCATAATTTCAAATAAATACCTTTATTTCTATATATATATATTTTTTAAAAATCCTTAAAATTGCATGAAATTAATGGGAATCAATGGCGACTGATATTGGTATCGGCTGATGTTGTGAGTACCGATACCTTAAAATGAGGTTGGGTATCAGTCTGATTACGATTGTGGTTACACACTTCTGTACTGTGTCATACATTTCAATAAATTGTATTTCACAGCCCCCTTATAAGGTGGTTCTAATTGGTTTATTGGTTTAAGCTAAATGATTAATTGAATTGAAGCTAAAATGGATCTCAAGGTTAAACATAAACAAATAATTACATCATTTACATTTAATGAAGGCTAGGAAAAAAAATTAAGGCTTCCCCCTTTTAGACATTTATAAATAAGTCATTAATTACTTAATTTAATGCAATTTAGTTAGGGCTATCACACACACAAAAAAAAAGTAAATTAAGTTAATTAATGACAATGGTTAATTTAATTTAAGCATATCCTTATAAACGTTTTCCAAATAAATAGCTCCATAATTACACTATTGTATTTAATTATGCTTTAAAGTGTATAAAGAATTTAAGATACACCCACTAATGGTTTCTAAATGTCAGTATTCAATTAGCTCTTTTTGAAATATTGTTTTTGTGAACTATTAATAAAGAAGCTAAGGATTGACTATTCAGACTACATTTATTTATACTTATCTATAGATTAACTATTAAATGGCATAATAAAATAACTATTAAATGGCATAATAAAATAAAAAAACTTAGTCCAAAGAGACAAAAGTAAATATATATATTTTTTTAATCATTGCAATTGATTTATTAAATCATCAATATTACCTTTCTACATATTATAAATAACATGTCTCCTACCTGCTTGTATGTCCCTTTTCGCACCTTCCTCATCCCCTTGCGGACCATCCAAATGTGTCACTTCTCCAGTCAAGGTCCACAGTGACATCAAGTGTGTGTGTGTGTGTGTGTGTGTGTGTGTGTGTGTGTGTGTGTGTGTGTGTGTGTGTGTGTGTGTGTGTGTGTGTGTGTGTGTGTGTGTGTGTGTGTGTGTGTGTGTGTGTGTGAATCATTAGTGAGTGTTACAAGAGCAGCAAAAGACCATTAACTCCTCCTGGTGGCTCACACTGATCCTATCAGCAAACTAATGTGAGCCACAACAGGAACAATATTTCACCTTCACGTTGACTTTTAAAGGCCAATGAACCCTTTTAAGTAACTTCAAGAGCAAAAAAAATAAATAAATCTCAGAGCCAAAAACAATTTTGTCCCAACAACAACAAAAAAAAAATGTATAAAGAGTAGTATTATTAGTATGTAATATCCCTTAAAAAAAATAAAAAAAATCATCTTTTTTTGATGTTGAAATGTGTATTAAAAACACACCACACAATTGGGGCAAAAAATATGGTTTGGGGGATTCCCAGCTGATTTTTGCCAATTTAAAAGAGCAAAAAAATAAATAAAATGAGCTGACACCTGCCTATTAAGTGTATGACGAAAACCAAATCTTTGATATGATCATCAAGATGCTTAAGTTCCAAGCAGAAATATTTAATTGTATTTACTTGTATCTTTTTGGCACTGGTTGGTGTCCTGAATGGTCCTTCCACTAATTTGGCAGCCCTTTAATTGGATTCAATTAGGCTAAACATAAGCTGCTGATTGGATGAAGCTTTGGGATGACAGGTTCTCCTTCACGTGATCAGTACTTACTCACAGCCTCGATCTCGACAAGGAAGTGCATTCAACAATTATGTCCGCCAACTAACAAACCTATTTCATCATGCCGAAAGATGTACAAGAAAAAATAAAAATAAAGAACCTACAGCTCTCACTTTCTGAAGGTGATGATAAAGCAGGTGGCACATTATTATTTCAAACCCCCCAAAAAAAAGGCCATGTTGAAAAAAAATGTTCCTTCAAAATTTACACTATAAAGTACAATAATCCCTAAAAAAAAAAAAAGCTTTTTATTTTATTCATTTTTTTAACTTAAGGTCCATCCATGTTTACTTCATGAAAAAACATATGCATTGATTGAAGTAATTTATCTTGTGCTTATGAGAATTTGTGCAAATTGCCCAGCTAATTTGAAGTCTATGCTTATTTTGAATAAAACAATAAAATGTAATAACAAAAAACAGTAAGAATTCAATTTACTTGAGGAGGTATCATGTAGACGCACTTTATTCCTAAAACAGAAGCTGCACCATCAGTAGCGGCACACAATTATATGTACACATATACACACACACACGCGCACACACACACACGCGCACGCACGCGCACACACACACACACGATTACCTAAATCTGTTATATAAAATATATCATCTGACAATGTACCTTTTGAATTCCTCTTCAGAGCTCATTGAGTTAAAGTGTGCGAGAGCGTCTGGAGCCCCAAATGGCGGGCGAGCCGACACGCGACGCTTCCTGTGGGCTCGCCGCGGCGAGGGGCGGGGCCAGGCGCCCACTTCATGTTTACAGCGTGGCAATAAAAAGGCGTGTACCCTTTTCTTTGAAAAAATAAGATTCTAAAAGTCATCTACAGCAAAAAAGTTCACCACTTGTTCCAAAGCCACGTCCTTTACACTGAGATGTACACACCCGCTAGGATTTGTAATATATAAAAGATATTAAGCGTTAAAAATTCCACATTTAAAAACTTACAATAAATAATATATGCAGGCATTTCATTAGGATAAAATTTCATCGATTGCAATCTACAGTCATTAAAAACACCTTTTTTTTTTTTTTTTACGAAACCTCCCTTGATCATCCAAAAACGGATTCTTGGCATCTGATTGGACGCTGGCGGGAGCGCCGAGAGGCTTCTTCCCGCTCCTGGCGAGTCACGCGACGGCTCGTGAGCATCAGAGCATGTTCATGATGAAGTTGTACATCTGCGTCAGAACCACAAAGTGAACCGGCAGACAAGAGCGGCGGTCCTGAGTGGCGGGGTCGCACGTCAGCCAGGAGAGGGCGTTGTACTGCTCCAGGACAAATCTGCCGCCAAAACAAAACAATGTACGCATTAGGGTGGTCAAAATTAGCTCGTTAATATCGAGTTAATTTAACGCTCCTTTAACACCATTCGTTGACTGAACGCTTGATTAATGTCCGCCCCTCGCACTTGTGTGTCATCAATGTCCAACATTAAACGCGTATGCCATCTTGTGGCAGAAAAATGACTTCAACACAAATCAATGTCTTACACACATTTATTAAATTTTTACAGTACATCTTTTTAAACATTTTGACGCATCAGCCATTTTGAAGAATCACATGCCGATAATAGATCAGAGATGCTGCTGACCCTGGGAACTCTTTGCTCAAATATTTTTGAAATCTTGGAAAACTTTATTTACTGTAAAAACAACAACAGGGAGCTATTTATTTTACAAGTTTTTATTGAACTTTTGAAGACATGCTATTGCCCCTGGGAAATCCCTAAACTTTTTGTCTATTGACTAAGATGTTTTACAAAAAAATTGTTCAATAAACATATGTTTAAAAATTTATTCAGCTGGAGTTTGTGTTTTTTTTCACATTTTGATGCCAATATTTTTTCTCTTTTAGTGAAAATGAATATCGGTTCTCGGCATCCTTGACTACTAATAATCAGAAAAAACCCATATCGGTCTATCTCTACTGTTTAACTTGATTTTCAAATAACATGACATTACTGTATCAATGGACTAAAATATACCACCATATGTTTATTAGATTGACATATTTTTCTACTTTTGTGAACAAGAGTATCAAAAATTGCGAGGGGAAAAACTTATTGTACATTTTATTTTATTTATATAACAGATAATAAAATGTGATTAATTTGCAATTAATCCCGAGTTAATTATTGAAGTCATGCGATTAAAAAAAAAATGAAATCAGTCAATCAGTCACAGTTTCCGTATATATGCCACCGAAATGTACGCGCATGGCCCGGGTTGTGTTCGTCAGACTAATTGAATCAGTCTTCCTGCTAGTTAATGATGAACACACACGACAACTAGAAATAATCCAAAAAGCTGCCATTTGAGTGACGCCTTTAAAGAAGTTGCACAAATGACAGCGAAGCGTGCAAGTGAGTGACTGACCTGAGGACATCGGAAGTGTGGTTGGAGTCGAGGGGGTGGGAGTGTTTACTGTGCAGCAGCTCGTCTGATTGGACAGAGGAGACGTGCAGGTGCAGAGAAGCCTGGTGGAAAATGTTCACATCATCGTCATGATGAGCGTATATATATATATGTATATATAAAAGGAAGTTTAAAAAAAGGTCTTGTCCCGTACCTTGAGGAAGAGAGGACACTGGTTCTGAGCTTGAGGACAAGCCGACCAGAACCAGTCGGGCAGCGGTCCGGCTTTGGCGGTGGACACGAAATAGCCCAGCGCCATCGGCTGCTGCAGGATGTTCAACGCCTCCTCGTGAGACTCCATGCGGTCCGTGCTCTGACCCTGTAAACGCATTATCCGGACATATTTAAAAATAAATAATGCATTAAAAAAAAAAAAATCGACACCACATTGAGCACATCTGTCTGTAAGAGACGTACAATGACGTACGAGGGTCTCCCGAGTTCACTTCATTAAAATGTATTATTTTTCCTTAGTGTGCCTTCGTTTTTCAAATAAATTAACATTGTCATGGCAATAAAGTAACTGACCAATTCTTTTTTTTTTCCCTGCCAAAGTCAGACTTTTGCAGGAAATTACTCTCCATAGTCTGATGCCGATGTTGCCAAAAAAACAAAACAAAAACATGCCAATCTCAAAGACAAGATGAGTTAGGCAGTTAGCGTGACGATATTGCAAAAAAGAAAAAAAGAAAATTAGATATTTTTAAATTAGTATTATTATTGTTCAAATTAAGGATGAGCGGCACTGCAGCCAATACTGGTATCGCCCTCTTGTGGCCGTTTTAGGAATGGGAACTAAAGGCATACGTGTCTTGACAGATGCCCTATAACATGCAATTTCTTTAACTCAGAGTCGTTGATGGCAACTAGCATCAAAGAGAACCCCAACAAGGCGCACCATCATCTGCACTTGTCTTCAACTATGTTTTTGTTTTGTTTTTTGCAATGAGGCAGAGAAACGTTTTGGGCAGCTCTGGTTAAACAAAAAAAAAAAAAAAAAAACACCAACTATGGCCAGCAGATGGCAGCTTTGTATTCTTTTTGGATGAACTCACCATTAAATAAAAGTTTTCAACACGTGATTGACCAAAGTCATGTTAAATCTACTAAAAGAGTGTCAAAAAAAAAAAGAAAAAAAAAAGAGTCATAGACCATTTGGCTATTTCCATGAGTCCTTCAAAAATAAACTCCTACACATTTTGTCTGACTAACCTGCATATTCATCTACCCATTGCCAATCATACAACCTAATAGCTTTCTTCAAATAAACAAGACCAGATTTATGAAAAACAAGATCATCATTTCAGTGTGCAGTACTTTTAGCAATTTTAGTTTGGTATTGTGCTGTGATATAAAACATATCCCTTATCTCAATAACGGTTGAAAAACAAGGTTACAAGGCTAGCATGTCGCCAGTACGGACCTTGCTTCCGTCGCCGCCCTGGTGGTAGTGCGAGCCAGGCGAGTGAACGGGGGAGGTGGTGGGCGAGTTGGGCAGGATGCTGATGATGTCGGGGTCCACCATGTCGTTGTCGAACAGGTCGAAGATGCCCATTCCGTCAGAGCCGTCTGCAACGGGCGAGAGGAGAACCGTTAGCGACGTTCGAGAGCTAACCACGCTAACTCGGCGCGTCGCCACCGCTCACCTGGATTGATAGGGTTGAAGTTGATGTCTATGGGTTCCGAGGTGTTGGTGTTGACCTGCACCATGGCCGACGTGGGGAACACCAGAATGTGCGTGCACGACGTGTCCTGCGGCGTGCTCAGCTGCGACGTCTGCATGTTGAGCGTGGTGCTGCGGCCGAACACCGAGCCCGTCGACACCGAATCTGCGCGGCGGCCAATTCAAATGGATCAAACACAGAACGAGGGCGGTCGTTTGGCTCGAGTCGGTTCTGTGCTGAGTTTTATACCTGGCATGACCACAAAAGAACCCTGGGGCTCCATGGCGACCAGGCAGGCGCTAAGGATGCTGGGAGTGTCGGCAGCTGAGATGCCGCACATCCGGCACGTCTCCTTCAGGCGCTTGCTGAGGGACTGAAGGTTCCTCCTGCTCAGCAGAATACTCCAGTCTAGAACACAAAATTTGGACATTTTATGATTGTTAATAATATAATATATATATATTATTTTTAATATACACAGGAAACTTACATTTTACCCAGATTGTTCAAAATGGCTCCAACCATCATTTTTTTAAATTATTACTGCCAAATATTTATAGTGTGCAAGGGGTATCTATACAAAATTTGGATCCATTGACTCCCATTATAAATCATAATTTTTTTTGATGCACTGTACACCTGATGTGTTATAGTGCATTTGTCATGATTACCCAATTTAT
The DNA here is from genome assembly GCF_054856555.1 of Leptonotus elevatus. Classification (NCBI taxonomy): domain Eukaryota; kingdom Metazoa; phylum Chordata; class Actinopteri; order Syngnathiformes; family Syngnathidae; genus Leptonotus; species Leptonotus elevatus. The sequence goes on along the minus strand of NC_141245.1, from coordinate 19,178,743 downwards.
CCCTTCAGTAGTGCCTCAACTTAAGGTGGAAAATTAAAAAAATGCGAGTTGAGTCTTAAAAGCCATAATCTACCAGGTAGCGCTCGAGAGCTACTTATTTTTGCTCGAGCTGGCGTATGCCTTTGTCACGTGACCATAATTGCACCAAAACAAGCCGGCATGGTCGGGATTGATAGAACAGGCCTGTGTGTGTGTGTGTGTGTGTGTGTGAGTGAGTGTGTGCGCGTGTGCGCAGAAACACTCATGTGCGTGACGTGTGCAGTGAAAGGGACAATTCTGGACAAAATGTGTTTTATATGCATTATCGTTGCTGATTGTCCATTGAGGGCATCAAAAACAAATACATACATAAAAACTACATATGTATGAATAGTTCTGATGTTGCTGAACATTTTGAGTGGTCGAAAGTAAAAAAATAAAAATAAAAAAAAATTCATAAATGACTTGGTTATCACACAAAGTCCACTTTATGGACAAAAAATACCACACACTGAATGTTGTCATTTGTGTGCGTTTACCTCTCAGTTCGCCATGGCCCATCCTCCCCAGGCGTCCAATCACCACCCTCCACGGCAGTGACGTCACCTGCACCAGGCCCAGACACCAATCCCAAAGCTTCTGCAGACCCAACCGTCGGGCGGATCCCATTTTCCTGCGAGCCCTGCAACCCAACGCCCGAGACGTCACAACAGATCCCCGTCCCAAACCGTCGAGTCCGCAGGTGTGCCGGGGGCCTCACCTGTTGGGCACGTCGATGCTGATGATGCAGCTCTCCAGCAGTTCGCCGTGCTGGTCGGTGCAGGAGGCCAGCAGCCAGCGCTGGTCGTGAGACAGGCAGTAGCCCACAAACAGGATGTTGTACTTCTGCGACGCCTCCCCGAATGTCTCGCCCAGCTCCGTCTGCTTATCTTTCACCGGTGCCAGAATGAAAGGCGGGGTGTACAGACGCAGACATTCTGGCCTCTGCATGGACAGGGAAGAAGAAGAAAAAGGAAAAAAAAAGTTAGTTGAAGAAGCTCAAAATTGCCGTACAGGTAAGGTTGGCTGATGTTAAACCTGTGACCTTTTTTTTTTTTTTTAAAGCTACATAATAAATCTATATGACCCAGCCCAACTTTCACAATGCTACCTCTGGGTTTTTGAGCGCCATGTCGATGGCAAGGCCAGGACCGAAGCCCGTCAGGGCCTTGAAGTTGGTGGAGTTAGGCAGGGGCCGCCGGCACTGTGTGAAGACGGAGAAGGCGAGCGACTTGAGGTGCTGGCCGTACAGGTGACGTTCGCCGCTGTGCACCGGCTGCAGAAGGTACTGGCATGGAACGATCTGGTAAAACACAAGCAGGTGAGGATGTGAACACACCTGGGGTCCAATTTTGAAGTGGAGATAAGGGTAAATAATTATTAGTTAGCTAGTTGACGTAGGGGGGGGGGGGGATATCAACGTATCTCTCACGCTATGATATCAACTATCAATCAGCTTAACCATACATTAATTATTAACCTCGATAAGTTTCAAGTCCAAAACAACTTGCAACGCCTACAGTTTCTGTAAAGACTAAAAAAAATAATTTTGCAGATGGGGGTGGGCGAAATGGGCAAAAAAAAAAAAGACCCCCCCAAATAAAATTAATCAACTCATTCACTGCCATTGACAGCTATAGACGTCAAAAACTCATTTAAACAATTTCTATTAGTTTAACCCCCCCCCCCTCACTTTTGCTAATAAGAGTATGAAAACCTAGGAAAAAAATTGTAAATTTAGAACAGATATCAAATTTGTGATTAATCCTTAGTTAACTAGTGAAGTCATGTGATAATTACAATTACAAATTTTAATCGCCTGACGGGCCTAATAAAAAATAAATAAAAATAAGGGGCATTTGATCGTAATTAATCGCATGATAATTTTTTATCTGTTATAAATGTACAATATTTTTTTTTATAGGTTTTCATAAAAAAAGAAGAAGAATATAAATAGTTCACATGAATTTTGGACGTCTATAGTCGTCAATGGCAGTGAATGAGTTAACATACAGCTCTTGTTTGTATGATCTCCCCCCCCCCCCACACACACTATATAGCGGTATTGCATTACATCCATCCACTTCCTTCCAGTAAACACTTGTAACTCGATCATGTTCTATTACACCAACATCAGCGCCATTAGCCCAAATTCTCTTTGACACGTTGACGCAACCTTGTGTCAACCAGTCTATCACTTTGCACCTGAACGACCCTGCTAATGAGTCCCTCGCTCATTCTCGTCTCCCTGTGGGACTGAGCGGCTAAGTGCATCATACTGAACAAACGCTATAAAAAATGAACTTGTTGCATGGCGTTGGAACACGTACCTGCACGGAGACGGCATTTCTGATGCGACTGGGAAGGAACTGGAGCATCTCCATGTAGCAGCGCAGGAGGCCCAGCGTGTAAGCGCTGGAATGGACCTCGCGGTCGGCGTCTGTGTAGCTGAACGGGTCCACCATGTACACCACGATGGCGGGCGGGTAGGAGATGGCGTGGGACTCGCCGTCCGTCGGCTTGCCCACTTTATCTCTGTCCATTGTGCTGCCGAGACGAAAACAATAACACTTGATATAGAAGCAATGGTTTGTTAAAGATAGAGGGGGGGAAAAAGTCACATAATTATTAACTCATTCACTGCCATTGACGGCTATAGACGTAAAAAAAATTCTAACTAGTTCTATTAGTTTAACTTTTTTCTTCTTCTCACTTTTGTTAACAAGAGTATGAACCTAGAAGAAAATGATTGTACATTTAGAACAGATGTAAAATTTGTGATTAATCGTGAGCTTACTCAACAAGTCATGCGAATAATTACAATTACAAATTTTAAAATCGCCTGACGCCCCTAATTTTTAAGAATATTTTCTTTAAAAAAAGAAAAGATTATTTAAAAAAAATGTCTTGGTTTTCACACTCTTGTTAACAAATGTTAAAAAAAAAAGTTTAACTAATACAAATAGTTAAAATTATTTTTTGACGTTTATAGCCATCAATGGCAGTGAAAAGTGAACCCCAATTTTTTGGGGGGACAATAATATGTTCTACGCAGCCCCACTAGTCTAAATATGGTATTCTGTTTAATACTGCATTAGTGGAATATGAGTTAAGCAGCAAAATCCAGCCGTTTTTATACATCTCAGGGAGCGGCCATTTTGCCACAACATCAATGTTGCTCAGGTAACAACCAATCACAGCGCCGCTTCAGAAAACAGGTGAGCTGTGATTCGTCGTTGCCCGAGCACTGAGCAACTGTGATGTCATCTTCAGTCGACAGCAAGTGGCAAAATAGCCGCCCCTTGAGATGGACAAAATCGACTGGATTTTGTTTCATAACTCATATTCCACAAATGTAATATTAATCAGAATGTTTAGACTAGTGAGGTCACATATAACATATTGTCAAGAACTGTTTAAGGTTGACTTCCACTTTAGCCATCATGTTTACAGCAAGTCATATGGGAGGATGAAAAAAAAAAGAAAGAAAAAAAAAGAAAGAAAAAAAAGAACCCCCCCCCCCCCCCTCACACACACAAAATTTCAAGCAAGCAAAGTCAATAAAAGGAAGTAGCAGTAAAAATAACAATAAATAAATAAATAATAAGCATGTCTCCACAATAATGACCCACCTCTCAGGCGCTTCACTCGAGCTTTGGGCAGTGGCACCATTATCCGCACCCGGGCCCTGCGGGATGGACTGGGGCCCGTTATGTGACGCGTTGCCCTGCAACCCGCCAGCGGCAAACTGGGTGTAGGCGCCCGGCTTGGATGATGACAACCCCCCCATGGCCTGGGGGCCGGAGGGAGCGGGCGGAGGGGCGTTGTTGTCGTTGTTGTTCTGGGTGGTGCTGGTGGCGCCCGAGTGTCCTGAGGCGGCGCTGGAAGAGGCGGAGTTCTGGGTGGACGTGGCGGCGGGGTTGCGCTGGGAGAGGAGTGAGCTGTCCAGAGACTGCTCTGATAGGTAGGGAGCTGAGGGAGGGGATGTGATTGAACGTGTAAGTGGGGCACTCGTTTATGACCCCCCCCTCATTTAGAATAGGAGTTAAGTACCTAGATCGTAGCGGCACACTTGAGCAAAGACTTTGAGCTTATTGAAGGCCTCGCTGTTGCCGTCTCTGGCGGCCATCTTGAGGAACCAGTCGCTGAGGGGCTGCTCGGCCATGCTCCTGCCTTCTGTGCTGCCAACCTTCAGGATGCCCTCGGGATGACTTTTGCAGATGGGCCTGTGTTGTCCGAGCTGGCACGCCTGTAGAGAGAAAAAAAAAAATCGAATCACGTCTTCAGTAAGGTAAAACTAACAAAATTAAATACAATTCAAAAAACATTTTCGTTCACGAAATAAAATGAAAACTTCATTTTCATCTATGGTAATTAATTTTATGTGATTTTAAGTATATTTATTTCAACATTAACGGAATAAGGACGTTTGAAAGTTTGTCGCACAGAAGCGATGTCATCTAGTAGCAGCCAATAGAAAAGCATCTTCAGATGACATCGCTCCTAGGCGACAATTTGTCAAGTTTGACTTTTGACCTTTTCGCCTCTCCTGCTTTTTCATTTAAGTCGACCAAAACGCAACGTAAGGTAAGAAGTGTGTTACTTTTTCCATTTTACCATGGTGTTTATTAGGGGCGTGAATTGAAGTACCTGGCAACCCCGATACAAATCTATAAATTGATTATTGCGATTTTTTTACTCAAATTTAGAAAATACAAATCCGAAAAACTTGTACATGTACACTGTAACATTTGTACGAAAATGTTTTTATTTATCTGAAACTTCAGGCTTATAACTGTGAGCCACGTTAAACAATCTGTTGCAATCTGTTTCATGTTTGAACAGCATTGAAATAAAACATTAAGGCTTAAAGTTCCATTAATATAAAACATTCATCCATGCTTAACGTGTGAACCCTAACAAAGACGTTTTGTTGAATATTCCCATAAAAAAAAATAAAAAAAGTTTAAAAATCGATTCGGCCGCATATCGGATCAATCCGAGAATTGCGCGCTGTAATATTGCGATATTTTGCCGAAACAAATTTTTTTTAACACTCCTGGTGTTTATTAAATCTTGCACACAAGTAATAACATAAAAAAAGAAAACTAATACTAAACTACAGTTAAGCATTTTTGAATTAACTAAAACCAGCCACCCTGAACACTAATTAATACTAAAATTCCAAAATTATAATAACCCTTGTCTTCAGATTCTGAAACTTTCTGATTGTGGAAATGTGAGCACAAGAAGAAAGGAGCGAAGCACACACCTCGTACATGGCGCTCAAATCTTTAAAGAAGGTCTTGGCCCGGCAGAGGAGCATTTCGCTTTCTGGGCAGATGACGACAAAGCCGACATCCCTCTGGGTGCCGAAGGGATCCAGGAGCAACTTTTCCCAGTAGGGCAAGCTAAAGGGGGACAGTACCACAAAATCGTACTCATAGCCGACCAGAAATGTAGGGATGGGCAGCGGCTCAGGAGACTCATCTGTACCTGTGAGTAGAGGAAGAGAACAAGTTTACACTTCAGAAGCAAAAGGTGAGCTAATCGTTGAAGTGTGTTCTCCACATTCGTACCATAAGACCCCCTCCCGGCCATCTTGTGGAACTGCTGCCAGGTGAGGGGTCCTTGGACCCCCCACGAGCGCACGCTTCTCTTCTTCTGAATGGCGTCCTGCAAGACAGGCTGGAGGGACAACAGCACCCGCAGCACATCCTGAGAGAACAGCTTGTTCATGTCGGCTGCTTCACAAGGGAAGAACACAAACAAGAACTTACTTCACAAACTTGAAAAGGAAGATGAGGAAAAGACGGCGGAGGAGGGAAGGAAACGGAGGGCTTACATTTGCATTTTGGCCACTGATGAAGACAGGTGCTTTTCACTAGCGTTTCATCCACTTTTCCTCCTGACATGTTGTCCATGAACTGCCTGCCGTGCTCCAGCGCCATGTAGCAGTCATTATAGCAGTCTCGCTCCTCCACCCTGACAAAGGAGCTCGGGGTCGAGCTCAGTTTGGGGTACTCCACGCCTGCCATCGGCGCAAACGGGTTGGTGCATTGATCCTGGAGCAGTAGAACGAGCTCATCGGGCGGTTTCTCTTTCAGACCGCAGGACTTGTGTTTCGACGACGCCCGCAGCTCTTCGAAGCAGCGCTCCGTGTCGCGGCCGGCGTCCGAGCCGCGGCCCACCACGTCCAGCTCGTCCTCCAGGAAGAGCCCGGCGGACTGGCCGAAGCGGCGATTGGCGACGGCGCTGAAGCCGCATGTGCAGGGGTACTGGGCCTCGCCGTTATCCTTCAGGTACACGCCCACGTCGGCCCCTCGGATGTTCATGTTGCACACGCACACGCAGCAGCTGTCAAAGTTGCAGTCCTTGAAAAGGTTCATGACCGATTCGGACAGGATGAGCGTGACGTAGAGGCTGTGCGCCTCCGGGATGGAAGGGACGGTGGCCGGCTCCACCGAGCTGAGCGGCCGGCAGGTGGAGGAAGTGGAAGCGGGGGAGTAGAGGTCCGAGTTGTCGTACTTGAGCGAGCCCTGGACACTGGAGGGCCCGCGCGGCGTTCTGGGGGTGCGCGGAGTGCGAGGGGTGGGCACAGAGAAGCGGGGCGTGGCCGGGGAGGGGAGGATGCCGGCGCCACTGTTGCTGGGAGGGGCACTGCTGGACATGACGGGCGTGTGGGTCTGAGGGGTGTGGGTCTGGATGTCGTCGGGCTCCACGCTTGGGATGTTGCTTTCACAAAATAAAAAAAAGGGAGACGGTGTTAATGTGCAGTTTGATGAGTCAACACACATACAAGTTATAGATAAGGCAGGCACGCTCTGTCCTTCGATGTTGGCTGGACTCCGACTTTCTTTGGAGCAAGGAAATAAAAATACACGGTGTCCTATAATATGTGAACATTTTCATTTGTTTATTTAAAAGGGAAGTCAATCCCCCACTAGTCTAAATACGGTATTCTGGTTAATATTGAATTAGTGGAAAAAGAGTTAAGCAGCAAAATCCAGCCATTTTTATCAATATCTGAAGGCGGCCAGTTGTCGAGTGAAAAAGACATCACAGTTGCTCAGGTAACAACCAACAGGTGAGCTGTGATTGGTTGTTGCCTGAGCAACTGTGATGTCATCTTCAGTCGACAGCAAGTGGCAAAATCGCCGACCCCTGGATTTTGCTTCTAAACTCGTATTTCAAAAATGTAACATTAATCAGAATGTCATGTTTAGACTAATGAGGTCACATATTGCCAAGAAATGTTTAAGGTTGACTTCCCCTTTAATAATTGCCAATTGTTGCTAAAATAATCTTTACCAAGATGGTGTCAAAAATTGAAAGACATGCATTTTTTTGCTACAATTGAAAACATGCATTTTTAAATTTCTTTGACATGCTTTCATCAAAATACACCAAGGATAAAAAAAAAGTCAAACTCGGCCTGTTTTGACGGGTCGGCCGTAATCATGACAACCGGGTACAAAGGTACTAGAGTATTGTAAATATATTGGGTTCAAGAGCGCATATTGAACATGTGTGGAGATTTGCAAAACTCGTTATAAAATATATATATCTGTTCATTGGAATTTCATAAATGTCTTATTTTTCAACATGAAGGCTATGTCATTTTATTTTTATTTATACTCAGGAATCCAATATTTCTAATGATGTCATTTTTGAGGCACCCTGTATTTTTGTTCCTGTGGCAAACTTCTGAAATTGCGAGACTTAAAAAACCCAAACTTTTAAGAGTCATAAGCATGTAAAAAGTAAACCCCTGTTCATTAACTTAATAAAGGTGCCACGTGACAGTGAAGTGATACCAAAATTTAGCATCCCCTTTGTACTTCCTTCCGCCCGCTGACGTTTCCAGTTTTGTGTTTGTTTCTTTATTGACAAATGAACTGTTGTGTATTAGATGAACCGCAGCGTTCCAAAACGAATGGATTGGCGCGCTCTATTTTCTCACCTGTCTTTGGTCACTACTGGTGGCACCAGCTCCATTTTGCTGATGGTCCAGCTACGCACATACACGCACTTGTGCTCTGGCAGCTTGATCGGCAACAGACACTGACTGGGTAGCGTCTTCAGGGGGGCGTACATGGAACAGCCAATAAACGGCTGACTCGTCTCCGGCTTGTACACAAACTTAAAGTCCTACAAGAAAAGATACAGGTCGGAATTTCAAAGATGGTGTCGTCTCTTGTGTTCTGAGCTCGGGCAGGTGGAGGGTGTCGCATACCTTTACTTCAGAGGGCTTGGGGCTGCAGAAGCCCTCCTCCACCTCCATCTTGAAGTGGTTGTTGAGCTGGCTGCCGTCCAGCAGGGTGAGGCCCGCCCCCGCTTCCAGGCTGTCCTTGCTGCCAGAGTTCATGGGGGAGTAGCCCTGTTGTTCCAGAGAGGGTGGGGTGGGAAACATCTTGTGCAGATCTGCCGTGCCTGTCGGAGGGAAGGAAGGTGTTACTTTCCTTTTGAATAAAAGTCCAAAAAGATCTGATAATGATAATCTTACTTATACAAGACAAGGGGTCCAAAGAGGTGGGCTTTGCTTCTTTCGAGACAAACTTGTCATCTACACCTGCGCCAGCTCTTTTGGCTCCAGGCTTTGTGATACATCATCAAATACAACACAATTAACAACGCAGCATTGACAGGTTCCTTGAAAGGTTGTGAGAATCTTCATACGCGCACTTACCGCTAACTCATCTTCATCCGAATTGAAGATTTTATCCAAGTCGCTGAAGGACACGGCCAAGTCGTTCTCATGGATGAGGCTGGTGGAGGCGGCTGGCTTACTGCCTGGTGGACCTTGACCCTCTGCACCACGTTTACACAAAGAATAGCATAAGAATGCGCTAACTTCTGATTCAGAAAATTAACAACAATAGGCACTCACCATCAGCTGAAGCCCCCGATCCATCATCCAGCTACATTTGGAAGAAGAATAGAATTTCACAAAATAAAAATACGCAGAGGTACAATTTTCTTCATGTAATGCGTTCTCAGTGTGGTTGCGAGAAGTAAAACCCACCTAGAGCTGTCAAAATTAACCGATTAATCGACATAATCTATTATCTATATATAAGGTTTTGATGCAGCTTCTGACCTGAAGAGGTCGCTTAAAGCAATGGTAGTTATTACCAAAAAAACGGCCAGCAGGTGGCAGCAGAGTATAAGAAATCAGCCAGGGCCATGTTGCAACAAGCTCTGTTCCCCAGCGTTTTCACCAAGTTTGTGAATAATGAGAAAACTATAAAATCTATATTCTAATACTAATCCCTGCAAAATGGAAACAGACACAAATATACTTTTTTTTCCTGATGAAAGAAGAAATTCTAATCTTTCTTTTGGTAGGTTCCATGTTTTTTATAGCAATAGAACACAATATTCAGAGGGCCTAGCAAAATCAGTCAAAATCCAGTAAAACAGCCGGGAGTGAAGGAGGTTGCTTCAGTGAAAATGGATGGTAGTGAATGAATTAATGATAAAGTAATCGTTTGGAGCTATTTTTTTATTTATTTAAAATTGTCCAAATCCTCAGATTTCAGCATATCAACAAAAATTGTTTACTGATTTCAATAGTCCTTCATGAAAGAAGAATGATTATCTTCAGTGTTTAATCAAAATAAGAAATTTGCTAACATCTGTTTTTACTACAATGACGAACCGGTAACATAGTACAACATCAACCCTACTATTTTTTTTTATCACTATATAGTAGTATTGAATAACTACCAATTACTGGTTAAGAAACTGTAATCAGGGAATTTTTTTTTAAAGTTTTTATAGTAAACTTTAATGCAAAATGAATCAGGTTAGTCGATTAATCAATTCTAAAAAATATTTAATAGTGACAGCACTAAATCTAACCAGACTTGAGGACACCCACCTTATGTTTTTTGCTCCCGTCCCTCTCAGCTCCAGACTTGTCCCTCTTTTCCTTTAAACTGAACTCCTCGTCCATGTCGTCAAAGGCGTAAGGGTCCGGCTTCTCGTTGTGGTCGCAGTCTGCCGTGGCGCAGGACAGGTAGGTGTTTCTCCGCTGGGCGTAGGTCTTCACCAGGTCCTGAGACACCTTGAGAGGCTGCATGGAGACTGCCATCAACCTGAGGAGGAGATTGGGTTTCATTTTTGCTTGTTCTGCAGATGGCTTGTAAACAGAGATCAGAAGTAATGAAGTACAAATATTTCACTACAGTACTTGAGTAGTAGAGTTGGGGCGTCAGGGGATTACAAATTTTTTATTGTAATTAATCGCATGGCTTCAATAGTTAACTCACCATTAATCACAAATGTTATATCTGTTCTAAATGTACAAAAAAATAATAATTGGGGAATTTCTTCATACTCTTGTTAACATAAAAGTGGATTTTTTTTAACTAATAGAAATATGGCTGCATCTTTTAGTCATTGATACAGTAATTTCATAATAATTCATAACATTGAGTTAAAATTAAAAAGATGTACAGTACTATTAAAAAAACGAGTGTGATATTGATTTGTGTTGGTCATTTTTCTGCCACTAGATGGCATATATGCATTTGTAAGACGTTGGCGACAGCTCAACACATTTTCTTTCCATATTAGGAGCTATCTAATCTTTAACATGAAGTAACTTGTGAAATTCTGCACATTTTTAAAATACAACTTGGCCCCAGTCTCCACAAATACAAACACTTATTTTTTAAATGTCTTACTGCTAAATTTTGACGTGGACGTGTCTGCTGCGTTGCGACTAGAATCCCCCCAGTCATTAATCGAGAGTAAAAAATTATTTTTTTTTTAAAATAAAAACTAGTGGCGTTAAAGGAATTTTAAAATTAATTCACACAAATGTTTAAGTCCATTACCACAAGTAATCAAGTACAGAACACGAGTACTTTCTCCATCTCTGCTGGTAAATTACTTACTCTGTAACAGACACGACACTTTCGGCCCCCACGCTGCCTCCGGGGTCATCTCGTACTTTATCCACAGGTAGCAAAGGCGTGTAAAAGACGGCTGCCTTCTTCCTCGGCAAGTTGAAATACTTCCACGGGTTGTGTCCGGGGTCTTCGTTGGGGTTGACGCCCGAGCCGATAAAGACGGTGGGCTCCAAGGTTTCGTTAAAGGGTGGGGGAAAGGGTAAAGGCATGGGCGTGCTTTCCGGAGGTGGCTCCTCCGACGAACTCTTCTGAGGCAGCAAGCAAGGCTCCACCGAAGGCGGGTAAAAGGGCTGGTGAATGGGCGTGGAGTTTTTCATGCCGCCCGGAGTTAGGTCGCCTTCGACGTGGTCGCAGGGGTGCGGGCTGAGCGGCGGGGGCGGCGGCGAGCCGCCCAGATCGGCGGGGGGGCCGTGGCTGTGCAGCGTGGGTGCTTTTGTGGGCGCCGTGGTGTCCACGTGGTGCAGGCTGGGGTAGGAGCCCTCCTCCTGACCTCGCAGGCAAAGCCTCTGCGTCTGAGGCTCCAGCGGTTGCTCGTCGCTGACAGAGTTGCGGTGGTGAAAGGGAGTCTGCGGCCTCTTCTGCTGCTTCTCGCCCTTCTCCAGCTTGTCGGCCAGCTTGTGCTTTGGGGCTGGCGGGGTGGGCTGGCCTGACGACGGCGGGTGTCCTGAGGTGTTGTTGGGCCGCTGCGTCTGATTCTTATGTCTAAGAGAGGAGAAAGAAATAAGAAGAAAATAAATACTTTTGTTAACATCCAAATGTATTTTTCAATCTTTTTCCCTGTTTAACTTGTCACTAATTTGCTTGCGCTCTTCTTGTCAGCACAAATTGTTTTTTCTGCTCTTTTCTTCAAAAGACTTGGTGTGAAATCTGGACCCGTTTAAAAACAAAGCAGAAACTCTAACTCGAAGTCATGACGTATTTGGTATGAATGGTAACAGGTGGAAGTTTTTTTTTTTCTTTTGGTACCTTCTGCTATCAAATGGTAGAGGATTAAATTGGTCTGCCTGTCACAATATGACTCTAGTATAGACAGATGAACAAACATATATATGTAATTATTACAATGAATCCTGCCGCCCCTACATGATCTCTCATCACACCTTGGGTAGATCACACATGCCACTATTTGAGGAAATACTTAACGGGTATACCTTGAACAATTGCAACGTGGCCTATGGACGGGCTCCATGAAATCCCAGAGCCCAGTTTTGTCTGCCTCCTCCTCACAGGTCCCATTGGTCATGTTTGTAAACTTCCTCCTACCATAGTAAGAAAGGACATTGAACAAGAAATTCCGGATATTGCTCTTTTTGATTGACAGGAGAAATGATTTCATGTACTTGTTCCCTGTGCGGTTTATGTTATACTCCTGCCAAACGGACTCCACCATGTGGCTGGCCAGCCTGCGTGGGATTTTCCCCCCATGAAGAGTGTTGTTGGAACTGTAGCCGTCGGATGCGGAGGACAATTTATGCCACCTCTGTGCTGGCTGATAGTCTAGAATGAAGGCAAGACAAACACGTTATACAGTAAACTGAGACTATTTACCAACATATAATACAGTGGTAACTTGACTTAAGAATTAAATGTATTCTGTGACCAAGTTTGTAGCCCAATTTACTTTCATGGTAAATCAATTTTGAAATGCATTGGTTTATTTTTGTTGTGTGTTTTTAAAAACAGCACATCACGGTTAGCTCAAGCAACAGCATAGCTGACGCGAGAAAATGTTTGGCTTGCGACACCCAACTACATCACATGCATATTTGTATAATCACATGTATATTTTGTAAAAATTGGTGTGGCCATACCGGTCTGAGCTTCCTCCGGTGATGTTGGTGGCGTCAGCGTGACAGAGGACATGGCGGGATCTCTGTGAGCGGCCTGACCCGGCTGAGCGCCGCACATGCTTCCTGAGGTGTTGGATGAGCCTTGAGGGACCACGGCGGGGAGATCCGTCAGGGGGAGGAGCACCAGGCAGGAAGGATACACCATCCTCACCCCAGCTGGAAATGGAACACACACACGAAAACAAGAAAATGGATGAAATACTTCAAATTAAGGGCTGAACGATTTAGAAAAATAATCACATTGCGATTTACTTTTCAATGTGATTTAATATGCAGTTTTTACATGTATTTTTTAAAAGCAATAAATGAATGTGTATTACAATAAACAATATGATATGCATTAATGTTTTGGTATTTTATGCTAACAAATCGCTTTATCACTTCAACTTTTCATGTCATGAAACCAAGTGGACTGCATTTCTTAACCACTGAATTTATCTAGACATCATATAAATAAATAAAACATAAATAAAGTTTGCTGAACTTTAGGATTTGAAAATTGCCTTCTACTACATTGCAATGTTGTAGGGCTGGGTGATATGGCCCAAAAATAAAATCTCACATTTTTTTCAGGATGATTATGCTCTATTTTAATCTAATAAACCCGACAAACATTTATTAAATAATAATAATAATCAGTGCAAAATGTTCAAATAACTAGACAAAGTGCAATTTCTAGTGAAATTGCGTGGGAATGCTGAAAGCTAAATGCTATGGACGATACACTTTACCAACTGCAACACTGAGCAGTATCAGAGAGCTGATAATGATGAGAAGTTGTATGTGTGGAAGTGGGCGTGGAAAGCAGGACTTAGAAAAAGTTTAAAGTCAGTCCCATTGAAAATGAATGGGGGAAAGTTGATATTTAACATTAAATTGTGCGAATACTGTAAGTAATGAGGAATCAGACGATATATACCCAAGATGGCATATATTTTTGAAGGACGTTTTGAAATTTGAATGGTGTAAATCGGATGTGTTATGTGGGAGTTTTTGCACTGTAAAAAGTGAGATGAATAAAATGCTATAATCATATTGAATAAAGAATGCTGGAAACATTCCCACAATAATGTATACTGATTCTAAATCAGTTTTAACAAAACTTAACAGGCATAGTTTGTGCTTAAATGCCACAATTAAGTAGTTGGTAGCCATTTGTAAACATGTCTTGTAAACCACACATCCAGCAATCTGCCAAAATTACAACGCAGAGTAACGTTTGGATGAAACAGAACATAAGAACCGCTTTTTTTTAAATCCAGACAACAAAACTCAATTTCACGATTTAGCAAATTTTCAACAATTTGATTTTTAAAATGACGATTAGTCGGATTAATTTGATTTATTGCTGAGCTGTACAATGTGGATTTAAATGTGATTGTTCCGCTAGAGAAAATTGTGATGCCTCACCAACAAGGACCTCCACAGCTGCCAGGGAGTCATCCTCCCAATCGCCGTCCTCCATCTTTTCCTGCTGCATCTCTTTAGGATTGGGGCTGATGGGATAAAACTGCCGCCACTCTTCAATGAGCTTCTGAGTCGGGTGGTCCGACATTTTGAAGCCCTGGCCCGTGAGGGTCCCGTTCAAGCCATACGGGCTCAAGATGACTGGAAAGCAGGCAGGGCGGGTAAACAAAGAACCATCGTGTCAAAAATGAGTGCGATGTGCACAAACTTACCTTGCAAGGGGCTGGAACTCTGCTGGGCGAGGCTCAGATGCTCCTCACTCAGCCGCTGCAGTGGCTGGTGTTGCGCAATCTCCACGCTCGTGCACACGTTGCTGTCGCCGTGCACGAAAAACGTGAACGCGCAGGATAGGTGCTCGCTGCGACGGGGTGAGAGACACATAGCGGCACTTTTAATACGTCAGGATTAGGTCTTTGAAAACGGCACAATGACACTTTGGAACGAGGTGTCAAGTGAATCTCCTGCAGCGAAATCATGAACAAAAGATGACGGATCATATTCTCAATAGCTTCCATCTGACTGCTTCAAAATGGATTCTAATAAAACCATCAGAACTTTTATCAAGACAATTCTCAATAAAAGTGTAAAAAGGAAAAAAAAAACAAGAACTGTATAGCCTTCAAATGCTACAATAGCCGTCATTATTTTCCATTTCTCGAAGCAGCCAAGTGCACTCAAATAATACTTGTTGACATAGTTGCTGTAAAACCACACTGCATGCTCAGCATTTTCCAAAGGCTGACCCTGTTTACTGGCCAGCAAGGGCGAGCGACAACAACTGTGTTAGGAGGATCTGAGTCAACCCCCACTTACAGCGCCTAACACATTTATTAGACCACCGTGCAATGTAAGCTTTATAACACAGCTGCACTGAATTAACCAGTAAAGACCAAAATGTGTATTTACTTGCATTCCTTGGACAGAAAAATATTAAGTAGCTGAATGTTAATTTCAGAAAATGTCAAGTGCTCACTGACAATGATGACTTCATGATGCTCTCTAAAAAAACTTACAGATAGACTTAATAACTAAAAAACTAGGATAGTCATCATCACTAGGCATTAGTGGTGGGAAGACTCAAGATTCGATTCCAATTTTTGGGTCTGCAATTCGATTCAGAATGATTTGATTGACAATGATTTCTGGTTCAATTTATAGATGAGTAAAGAATCGACATGATCTACTTCAGTCTGACTCACAAATGCTAATTAGCGCGTTACTTGTGGCACTTTTATCACTCAAAAGAACATCTATTCATACAAAACGCTTCAGGAATGTATACAGATAAGAATCTTAACATTACTCACAGGCATATGCTCTTTCTAAGCTGCAAAATAAACTTATTGGCATAACTTGATTGTGACTTTTTCCTTCTACCCTCTAATGTGACTACAACTTAACTGTGTATCAGAATGCGCGGAACCACACTGCCCCTAAGTGGCCAAGTCGAGTACAACATGAACAGCGTAATGGCACACACAAACAAGGGCAGGACAGTATAAAATAATTTAAATAAAATCGATTTAAGGACATTTAAAATCGATTCTTAATCGTACTAAAAGAATCGCGATCCTTATGAGAATGGATTTTTTTGGGGGCACACCCTACTAGGCATATCTTGAAAATATCAGATAGCAATGTCAACTAAATTGGACTATTTAAATTCTTATTAAGAAATACCCTGAATACTGAAGTGCACCATTTTGCTTGTGTGTCGTCAAGGCCTGCTGGACTACCAAACAACTGCAATCAAATATGTGGACAATGTGCATAAGGGTAAAGGGCAAAAAGCCTTCAAATAAAATCATAATATGCACTTACCGCTATACTAGACTGAATATGATTATTACAGTATTTGTCAGAATGACAAAGAACCTTCAATCCACTTAGCATGTGTAACCACAAGACCTGCTAAAGCGGCTTAAAAATACTAGCAGACTTAGATTTTAGATTTCCGTCAACTTAGGCAGCTGTTACAAACTGCCCCCAGGCACCATTTGTCATTTCTACCACAAAAGAATGACAATTATTTAAAGAGATGAAAACGAGCTTACCTGAATGCTCGCCGTCTTCAACATTTGAGTGAGTACATTTCTTAAACCTCACAAAAGTACTTTGTAAATCGACTATGCAGCAGAATGCACAAAGAGCCCGGCTGCGGTAAAACACAAGCATGTGGACAACACATTGGAGCACTCAAGGCATCTACTTTTCATCGCCTTTCTTTTAATTAGGCCTGGCCCGGATCCAGCGCAGTCCGCTTGGGGCGGCGCAGTCGACATGTTTTGGCACTGTGCGCAGAAACATATCGAGACAGAAGACGAGGAGCCCGCCGGCCTTGCTAACTGAACCGCCGGGCTGCTCTCCAGAAGGTGTGTTGCTTTGCGTCACGCACTGGCGCGCACAGAACACAGTCTCATGGTGGAGGAGGTCACACGTTAAGACAAGTGTGATTTCATGAATCTAACGTGACTCACATGCGCTGCCGACAAGGCAACTCGTGAGATCAAGCAACTTGTAAACAGTCAACTCAACTACTAGGGCATCACAATCTGCTAGATCCTCAATAGTGTGACACTTCTAGCCCGCAAAAGCAACCAACATGAACATCTGCAAGCTCCACTTGTCCAGAAGATCCCCACTGGGAGCAAGCGAAGGATGTCGCGGGGTGGGAAGCCCCAAAAAGTAGCTTCAATCAGAACATCTGTCCCTGCTACAGTAGGTATATATAAATAAGTACTGTATGTACAACATATGTCAGAAAGGTTCCAGGACTGGACAGGATTTCAAATGCAAACTACATTTTTTTTCTACTCAAACTAGTAATCATGATGTCAGTAATATTTGCCTTCATATACTCCCGAACGGATTCTTCCATAATCCACCACAGCCCGCCATCTTAATGACATTTTCAAAAAAAATGGCCCCTCAATAAATGAAAATTACAAATGGGAGTGGAGTGTTTTTCTTTTGTAATGGACAAAAGTGTTTTATAAAATAAATGAATAAATAAAATAAAATACATTTTAAAAAAATGAAAAGACCTCAACGTGCAATTTAAGGCACTTCCCTTCCTTTAAACATGGAGAGTGAGGGGTGGGAGTTGTGCCACATAAGTTGCACAACATTTCAATCAATAGTTTTGTTTTTTCTTGGCTTTTTGCAATACTTATAAAAAAAAAAAAGGCCAGTCAAACCTTTTTTTTCCCAAGCTGAGGTGGAAAACTACAAATTTTAAAGTCACAACGTGGTATTGTCAATGCTGACAGTAATGAAGAGATATTTACAGTACAGATCTGTATACATTTGTTATAGATTTACGGCCTAGAAGTGTTCTCGCACAAATATTATTTACTGTAATGACTTCACTACTACAATACATTCTGACTCAAATATATAAATTTGGGTTAAATTGGTCCCACCGTAACTTTCTTCTAAAAATAAAAAAAATAAGAACAATGAAATGAATGACATTCTGCAAAACTAACTGAAAGTGACCCAGTTAACAGAACTCCTAACAATGTAAATGTTCTGCAAATTAACATGAATAAATTAACACATATTATGCTGTAGAAAATTAATTTCATGCACCTAACCTGTAATGTCCGATGAACGAACGAGAACTCTTAATGTAAAGTCACGTCACCGGATGTAGTTGAGTAAAACAAAACAGACTTTGACTTGACGGGAAGAAATCCCGGTGAAGAGTAATGCATTTAAATATAGCAGTCAGATTGTATGTAGTTTGTTGCAACAGCTCCCTATAGGTTTGCCATCGTGTCTTCAATGTGAACAGTGCAAGGCAGCAGATACGGAATCCGCGATAAAAAAAAAATACAATAAATAATTATATATATATATATATATATATATATATATATATATATATATATAATCAATGAATCGCCAAGCCCTGCTTTAAAAGCATTATACAGATACAGCTTGATTTGAAAAAGCAGCTTATTGATGAATGGTGCATCATTCAGAACCAAAAGTGTGCCAATTTGCTACCTTATTTATCATTGGCAGTTGTTCTACTTTGTTTACATTGTGAAGAATTTGCCCTGAGGCATGTTTAAGGTGCAAATAAACAAATTAAGACACACCAGAATCTAGTGCTTAGTAAATGCAGCTCAATTTTGAGCATTAGCAGAGTGACAGTTGATGACGACGCGCGTCTGTTACTGTCCTACCTTTTGTTGATGACTTTCTCGTCCTTCTGATAGGGCTTCACGAACCACTTGCCGATGCGTACGAAGCCGCGGTTCATGAGGCAGCGCTCCAGCAGGTTGTGGATGGCTTTAAACAGGAGCGTGCGACACTCGTAAGAGAGGCCGCTCTCCCACTCGCCGTCCTCCTCGCCTAGAGAGAGACGGAGACGTTAGAAAAATGCAAATGCGCAAGCACGCATGGGTATCCCACCGGGCATCCTCAGATTGTGTGTTTAAGTACGATAGAAGTTGTGAATCAGGTTTCAGCAGTATGGACGACGCGAGTGAAATCGAAAATGCCTCTTCAATGACACTGTCATAACATTTATGATTTCGCCGTACAAATCTAAACATACAAAGATTGAACGTGATGCATAAAATAATGAGTCCAACAGAATCGGGGAAAAAAAACAACTAAATATTAATAAGTAAATAATTTTTTTGTTATATCACTGCTTGTTAAGAGTAAAATGCTGCTACTTTTCCTTTTCATGATGTGTCAAGCTGATACAATTCTATGGAAAACGACTTGACTAGAATTAGTTTATATATAATGCAGTAATCCTCGTGCTATATTGCAGTTCAGCCTTCGAGGCCAAAGCAATATGGAACACATTTACAGTATCTTTATTTGCAAATTACATTCTGGCATCCGAAGCCTACCATGTATTTTTCTAAATTATTATTCTGAAGAGCTGTAAATATACTGCTTTCCTGGTGAAGTACATAAGAGATGGATTTCAACTAATCTGGCTGCAGAACTGCAGCGCGCCGAACCGTCACTGCCGGTCATTGTAACAGTGCACACTGTATCCACCTACACTCATGTTTTCTCTTCAATAGTAATTAAATGACTACAATAACAATACACAAAATTCATGGTTCAATATTTTTCCATCCAAAAATATTTATTAATTTCTTAATGGGCATGTTGTCTAACGGCAACTATTTTTGCTCATTGCCAACCTGTCTGAGCAATTTCACCAATTATTTTTCTCTTTTTTTTTATGTTTTGGAACAATCAGGGTTAGTACGGTTGCAGAAATTAGCTGGGATCTGATTTTTTTAATGTTCTTAATTTCTTGAGTCAATAATAACATATTTTAGTTCTTGAAGCACTGCTGATTTACAGCTATATAAAAAAGGTATCATCTCGGCATAACTATTTCAAATAATAATAATTGGGGGGGGGGGGTTGAACATTTTGGATGTTGTTTTTTCTTCT
Organism: Leptonotus elevatus; assembly: GCF_054856555.1. NCBI lineage: Eukaryota > Metazoa > Chordata > Actinopteri > Syngnathiformes > Syngnathidae > Leptonotus > Leptonotus elevatus. The sequence goes on along the minus strand of NC_141245.1, from coordinate 19,159,053 downwards.
TTAAACATTGCACAAGTATTTAATCGGGACTTGGTATCGGCAGGTACGAAATCAAGTGACTTGGACAGACTCTGAAGCAAAAAAAAAAAAAGTGATCTGGGCATCACTAGCTTTAAAGAGTGTGAGGAGGTCATTTTCAGACTTGAGCTGTAGAGTGGCATAGTTTTCATAATTCCTGCAAAAGATGAGAGATGACGCTGTAGTAACAATAAATTAGACATTTTAGTAAAGTTTTGTCATTTAAAGTTGTGTCTTAAAATAGAAATGTTTGTGAAAGCCTGTGTTAAAACTACCCCCTGGTGTACCTAATGTAGTGGCCTGAAAGTAAACTAACCAACTCTATTGTTTTTGTCCCATTCGTAGAGAGTGGCTCATGATAATTTCCACACATATTTGCGCTGACCCCTCCCCAAGAAGGCGTGTCCCACTCACAAATAAATGAGTTAGAAAACCCAGGAAAAAGGTCATCTTGAATGGATCGCCGAAAATCAAATTCCACAAGCGTTTTTAAGGAAAGCTGCTACATACCGGCCTGAATCTGCGGTGGCCGAGAGCCAGCAGATTCCACACAGCTTTGAATGACTGACTCACAACACATCAGATGTTGTATAATCCAAATGGCAATGGGAAAAAAGTGAGGGTCTTGCTTTGAAATGGTAAATTTAAGTAAGTCGTTCCCGTGGAAGTGCCTTTATGCTGCCTGTGTGTTAATGCTAATATCAAATCCTGTGTGTCATTACATTTGACCGAGATTGACGTGGAAACAGACGCTGCGCACTCACTCAAGAGCTCGTTGTGGATGAGCTCGGCGAAGCTGGGGTCGTCGCCCCACCAGAAGAGCCAGAGCTCCCTGCGCCCGGGCGTGTGGTGCCGCCGCCACACACTCAGCACGTCCGCCGCCATGCACCGGCTGAAGCTGCACAAGATGGGGTCCTCCTCGGTCACGGGAAAGAGGATGGGCGACGAGGTGGGCCCTTCCCACACGAAGCGTCGCCATTTGATTCCGGTCAAATCAGCCTAAAAAGGAGAAGAGAAGATTGACGTAAGGCTGAAGACAAGTAATACAATTCTTTATCCCTGACCTCTATCACTTGATATCAAAACACCTGGTTAAGGCAGAAGGCCGCCCACAGTTCGGGTGGACGTTTTTTTTTTTTTCATTAGTGGGAGTCGTTCCTTGCATGTGTGGCCTAGTGTTTGATCACAAATGTTTGTGGAGTGTGCGGATAGACCTGCTTCATATGAAAAATTGATGTCTGTTGTTAAATGGCACTAGTAATCCATCCATCAGTCGTGTGATATTCCAATATAAAAACGTTTATTGTATGATAAAACTCATTGCATAATCTATATTGTCATTTTTAACATGTGGAGTTTTAGGTTAGCTATGTTGCTACACATGTAGCATCCAAGATAGTAACAAACAACAGCCTTTCTATTACATCCTCCTCAGTCCTCAGGTAAAATCAATCAACCTACACTTAAATCCAACGGTTACAGAAGGATAACTGTAACCGCCATCCATTTTCTCCTTATCCTCATGGATCTCCTGTGAGATTGAGAATATCCCATCTGACCAACCAATTGCAGGTCAGATATATAAAAACAAGCATTCACACTTACACTTAAGGGCGATTTAGCATATTTAATTAATCTAACCTGCATGTTTTAGTAATGTGGGAAGAAGCAGGAGAACATGCACAACTCCTTATAGAAAGGCTACATAACCAACATTAATTTGAATAGTCAACAAGCATGCATTCATAAAGAGCAGCTGTGAGTGAAAGTCACAAAATAAACAGGGTTGTTCGGAAAATTGACATACACACAATCATAATGATTAATGTGCCAAAGTAGGCAGCGCACACGGGCACACGTCAGTAGAACCTGATTAGTGGGTAAAACATTTAACAGCTGACAGGCTCGTTTAACAAGACAATGTTTGTAGTAATACTTGATCGCAATTAATGCTAATGTCAGCGTATTGTGTGCACCCTACGCGGCATACGAGCCCTATTCATAAGGCAAGTGGGCACCACTTGGCCCCGCAGTGTGTGTGCTGCTCCTATTATGGAAGTTGGCCGAGATCACGATTTGCAAGTTGCAGGCCCCGATGCCTCCACGGCAGTCTGCAAGTGACGTTACAAAGCTCGGCAGCCTGATTAGCCAAAATGGCTTTCTGTGGCCTCAGCTGGCGCAGCTAACGAGCTAGGCTAGCCCCACACACACACACACACACACGCACACACGCACACAAACACACACACATACATACACACGCTCACACACAGTCTTACCAGGCAGAAGAGGTTGGAGTGGCAGTCCTCCAAACTGGCCCCGTTTGGTACAAAGCACGAAGTCATCCTTGTCACTGCGTCGTCGGAACCTTTAAGTCCATGGTCTCACACAACAACTGCTCGCTCGGGGGGGTTTAGCGCTCCTACGGCCAGCCGCCGCTAGTCAGGCAGACAACTTCCAGCCGGCGCTAGCCGCCGCTAGCCCGAAAGCTAAGCCAACCTTATGGATCGCATCGAGCGGAAAGACAAGCATCTAGCTAAACGATTCATCAATCCGATTTGAAATGTATTGTCCGGTGGGCTTCCAGCGATCGAGCTGGTGGTGGGGCTACATTGCCGTAAATATCAAAATAGCACGAGTTAACATGACCCGGATTGACTACCGCTGACTAAGTGATATTCGCGGTGCAAAAAAGGGGAGCTCCGAAAGTAAAAGAAAAACTTCAGTCCAGAAAGCGCTAATGCTAATGGCTGCTAGCCGATCTGAAACAATTTCAAGGCAAAGGAACTCTGTCTGTCTGTCTTGTCTGTCTGTCTCTCCCCTCCCCCTGGTCTCTGCTAGCCTGCTAGCAGACGAGCTAACATACCAGAGGTCCAACAACGCTAGCCTCCATAAAAGAATTAGCTGCGCCGACCCCCTGTTCCACCAATAAGCACCATGATGCGCCCCACGCGATCCCCGAAAACGGACCCCCGAGAATGGAAGGAAACGGCGAGGCTACTCATCGACTTGCGCGCCCCCCTGCTTCTGCTCCATGGTTCCAGCAGATTTCCATTATTTCAGCTCATGGATTGAATTCTTTAATGGCGGCCAGGAGGACAAGTCTGCCTCTCGGCTCTGATTGGCCATTTGCCGCTAATGGGGGCGTCATCCGGCTTCAAGTAGCTCCATGACTTCACAGTTTACAAGATGAAAGCTCCACTTGCATCTGTCATACTACTGTCACTGGTGCTCACCCCCTCGATGATGTCTCTCGGCCGACACGTTGCTCACTGCAACACGTTTTAATTGCAATGTGTGAATGTGCATGTGCTCTTTTACGCAAAAACAAAAACAAATATTATTTCTACTAGTCATTCACAGTTTTCGGCTACTCTTGTCACTAGACTCCACCCACTCAAACCATTTCAACTTCAACATATTAAAATCAATTTATGACATGTTGACTACTAGTTTTCACATTCCAAAGGTTCCTAGAATTCCTAGAAATTCCCCATTATTCTCATTCTAAATTAAAACTATTTAGCTCATTCAGGAAAATTTAGACAACAGTTTTAGCACATTTTAAAAATGCTCCCATTCACCAAATTCCAGACTTTTCACAGTAAAATTTTAATAATTCTAACATGAAAATATTTTCCATATTACAATAATTCTCACATTCCCTTAATTCCACACTTTTCATAATAAAATACATTCCCACAATTTCGCAATAAAATTTCCACATGAAGGAGTCATTCCACTCAGATCCTTCCATATCTCTTGACGAATTTAAACCATTCCAACTTCAAATGATTATTCTTTCTCAAGACATTCAATTCAAACAATACCAATTCCATTCCCCAAATTTTCAAAATAAAAATCCCAAGCGAATACATGTTTTACATTGCTAACACTACCTTCACATTTTACAAATTAAAACATTGACCTCCTTTGGGACGTTTTAGTAACTATTTCCAGTCCCCACATTTCCAATTAAAAAAAAAGTGTATTATTTGACACATATTTTTTATTCTGGTTGCAAAGAATGTATTTATTTCATATTTATAAAAATATGTACAACTATGTGACACAGGTCAAATGGTTTTAGTATGACATTCATATATTACTGAAGTTATTTGTAGCAAAATTTAATTACAAAATATTGACAATAAGTGTGTACATTTTCTGAATTGCCACGTTTTTAATTCAAGATGCAGAATACATATATGTAAATGTATATGTGACAGAAAAATATGGACTCTTTTAAATTGGTCATGTACAGTCTTTCAGATATAGTGCACATATTTTAATTGGAGTTACAAAATATATTGATGTGTATGTGACTTAGAAAAAATATGGATCCAAGAATATATGGGCTGTATGATTACAATTAATTTGATACATATTATAATCTGATGTGCATGTGCCTTTGTGTCACTGTCCACATTTTGGGGAATTCAATTAATATTGTTTTTTAATTAAAAAAACAAAAACAAAACAAAAAACACTCATGCTCTGTGTAAAAATTGGCATAAAAAATTTTCAGATACAAAAATTGCATTCATTTTGTCCTGCACAAAAACAAACAAAAAACGTCAATTGTGTCTGCACATATGCACCCTCAATTCCTCGACAGGTGTGTTCTTGCAATAAATACATAATTACTGTACAATACTACGTGTCAAATGACGCCTTTACTGCACTTGAACGTCAGAGTGTCATTTGCAAGTGAGTCCACAGGGCGGAGACTGACGTAATCTGCGACGTCTCTCCTGGTAGGTGGAGAAAGAGGAGGGGGCGGGACTTCCGGCGACCGCAGCGCCACTATAGCCATGTCAACAACATGCCGGAGTCCAGCAGAGAATCACAAACTGAGGACGGGAGAAGAAGCATGCCACAAACACAGCGACAAAACACGGCTTCGCACAACATCGTGTCTACTATTTCTCAGTTAGCAGATGAAAACCTCACACTTGTGCGGGTAGGAACCTCCTGAACGCGGAAGTCGTACAACACTATGGTTGTTCCATTGATGTAGAGATATGCCGGCCACAATATTAGGCACACTTGTAAGCTCCAACGTAAAGCATGACTAACGCTACAATTTAAAAAAAATTCCCCCTCGTTCGCATAGGGTGATTGCATTACACCGACAAATGTACAGTATGTAATATTTTTACTCGCGTCCAAATGACATAAACAATATTAGAAAAAAATAGCATGTTAAATAAATAATAACTAACCTCTGAAAGTTTCAATCAAAACGGAGAGATAATTTATAATCTATGTAAAGGCAGATGTATTATGATACAGCTCCTCTCATGATATTGTCTACACAATGATGACCACTCTGTATATATGTCTTCTATCCATCCCATCCGTTTTTCAATTTTACTTGGCCTCATTGGGCTTGCAGAGAACACGCAAGCTCCACACATTCTACAACTTTATGCATACTATGTTTTGTGATGATGACATTATCATAACCCATCTCTTGTCTCATAGAGCATAAGTGGCGGGCTTGCTCTTGCTGGGGTGATTTTAATAGCAAGGAGCCTCAAACTGGTAAGAATTCACACACACACACACACAGCAGTTACACACACAGTGGAACACACTCTAAAAGTGGTGGTGCAATTGAACTTTGAGTTCCACCAGAATTTTCTGGGAAAATGTTTTTTTTATATCATATAAACCTGGTGTGTAGACTTTTATACCCACTGTAATCGTCTCTTCCTCAGATCACCAAATTCCAATCAGTGTCTGAGATCCCCACTCGTTTCGTGGAGAGCAACATCAGTCTTCGTGGGAAAATTCATTCCGTCAAGGAGCAAAGCCTCCAAGTGGAGCACGTGCCCATTTACCTGCCGCTGCTGTCACCTCTACTCACCAAACACAAAGGTCATCCGCATGACACGACACACACTCCATCAATTTCATGTGCCGGAAACACTGGTAAAAGACTCATTGTGTGATTCTCACCATGATTGCCTAATGTAAGAACACCAGCTTCCTCTTGCAATGTCACAGTGACATTTTTAGTGTGTTTTAAGCACATTAGTTCAATTACAAAATCATGCCAAGCGTCACTATGTGTGTGTGTGTGTTTGTTTGCGTATGCGCTCCATCAGCATCGTGAAGGACAAACTGGACTATCACGCCATGAAAACCGCTGACTGTTCAGATGTGCGTGTCATGCATGGTAACCGGGACAGACTGCACTGTCAACTGCATTAGACTTAAAATGTGTTCCTTGTATCTCTGTTATGTCATTGAGCTACACGCAATGAAACAGTGATTTGTGAGCCTCCGGTAATCACCAGGGATCGGGTCTGAGCCCTGTCGCGAATACTGTAATACAAATCTGCAATTAAAGTTGCTGCTTGAGATGCGAGTGTCTTGAGGATGTGCATTAGCACACACCTGCCACCATTTAAAGTAATTCTGATGAACCCCAAATAAAGTTGAGATGTTCTAGTAGGCTTTTCATTAAATTGTTTGCTTCATAGCTGAAGCTTGAAGGTGTTGCGCTGATTGACTGTTATTTCAGACCTTTCATAATTCCCTTCACCTTGCTTCACTGCACGGTATTCTTTTCACCCCTGGGGGACACCAGATAGATAGATGGATGGATGGATGGATGGATGGATGGATAGATAGAGGACCCTTTTCTCTCTCACCCTACCTAATTTGAATGCTCTATTATTAGACTTCATCATATTGTGTGTATTTGTTGTGTCTCCAGTTCATGCACTGAAATATTGTGTTCATTTGTCTGGTCAGGTGTGCCCACGTCGGCCTTGCTGGTGAACCTCGCTGGCGTGGATTTGACCGCAGACGGCAAAGTATGGCTACAGAGGAGTATACTTCCCACCCAGACAGTGTGGTTGAAGCTGATTAGCCGACAGGACGACACACTGCACTGTTTGGTGGCCCACAGCAAGGTGAAGCACATTTTCCCCCTCCATCAAATAACAAAACCATATTTGACCTCCTTGTCTTCCCACTATTGTCCAGTAGGGGTTGTCATGGGGCCGCTCCGTGAACGAGGAGGTGCTGAGTCTGGGTCTGGCCCGCACTGCTCCCATTACTGGGCTCTCACCGGACACTCGCTTATACTGGCGTCTGCACAAGCGGCTGCACAGGGCAGAGGTCAAAGCTGAGAAGAAGCATCTGGGTCTGTGGAAGGAAGAGAGCCAAATTTTCATGGATCAGCTCCTTGTTATTAACAGCAAGTTGTGCAAATTGTACTAAAACATTAAACAGTTAGATACTGATGCTGAAACGTTCAGCATAGGCTGAAGTCACCCATAGCATTCTATAACATTATGCTCTGTAAACACATATCTTAATCACAAAATTATTAAGTACAATTAAAAGGAATTAATTTTTGTCACACTATCTTCTTTAGTGCACATTGTGTTACTCATTCTAGTGTGTGGAATTCGGCCACCAGGGGGCAGTCTTTAAGGATAACAACAGCACTTAAATGCTAATAGTTAACCAGTGCGCCTATGGTGTTTCCCATTGTATGTTAGCAGAAGTCTGCATTCGCAAGTCAAAGCACAAAATCGGCTGATTAACAGCTTGTATCTCGGAAAAAATTCCTACGTCGGATCACTTGTATCTCAATTGTTTCCTTAACTTTTTTGTGAGTAATGTTTGTGTATGTGTGCCTGTGGATACTGGTCCACTTGCCCCTCCTGTGAGATCACTGTTGCTATAGCGCCACTAAAATGTGAAACACAAAGCCGACTCAGGGCAATATTGGCTTTGCTCAAACCCCATGGGAACCACCTTGTATGGGCGTCTGTGGGAAGGGGGGGAATCCTAATAGAAGCATTAGCGCTGAAACATGAGACGAAAATGATGTCAATTGCCCACAAACTAATGTGTTTTACCTAATGAGAGTCATCACTAACAAGCAGAGCAAATTCCCTGTATAAATGTGTTTACATGTAGCCTAAAATGACACCACGCAGAGGCGCTTCTGCAAATGAGACCAGAGCGCGAGTGTCCCGTGAGGGTGCACTGAAGCACTCAATCCCAATAGGCACACAAGGAGATTAGCGGCGGTGGAGGAGGAGGAGGAGAAGGTGGAGGGTCACAGGGGGGATTTTTGGTAGCCAAGCACAAAAGACGAGAGAGGAGGAATCACCAGGGTAAGGGTAAGGGAAAGGGGGTGTGAGGAGCATGGAAAGAGGGAGGCTGGGGGCGTTGATGAATCAACCAAGGCCTTCTTTTGTTGTGCAAATGTTGCGAGTGGCTGTTAGGGCAAAGGAAGCTCGCCATTGGCTGTCTAGTTTAAATTGTAAGGTGCATCTGTGGGCTGCCAGACTTTGAACTGTCACACAGAGAGGAGTGGGAGGGAAACCACGGGCAAGACGCTCCAAGGGAAGTCCGCAAGGCATCGAATGCAGCTCAAACTGTCGAAAATGTGTGAACATTACACGTACAGTTTACTGCTTACTAATTTTGGATAATTTCTCTTTGAATTTGGGGAGTTTTACTTGGTCCCGGGACCCACACTTTTCCATGGGCATCAAGCCGCGACCCACATTTTCTGTTAGTATCTGTCAAACGAAGCAATTTTTCAATAACACACCATTCTTATTTAATTGTATGCCACGTTCACAATATTAGAGATTATATAATATGTTTGTGCTGACCACCAGTTTGCCTGTTCTCCTTTTACTTATAATGTGAATGTACATATATTATGCACGTGCATACATGGTTCAAACCCAAATTATTTGTCTTGGCCTAATTTTGGTTTAAAAGTATATGTATATATTATACATAGATTTCTATATATTTTGAAAACGGTTTCAAGTCCAAAGTAATTTATATCATTCTATTGACTGTTACAATGTTTAAAAAAAAAAAGAGAAGAGAAATAAAACATATAGTTGACACTGTCCTTGACAATGATGGAAAATATTGAGAAGATCTTAACATTGTTTCAAATATTTAAACAAGTTTCAAAATGTAAAAAAATACCCAGTTAGCAGATAAAATGTTTGTCATTAATATAGCGTCGCACATCTTCTGTTGACACTTTCTTATATATAGTATACATTTTGGGGCCTTGATTGTTAGTGAGCAAAATGTCTGCACTTAAATTATAGTGCCTTGCGCTGTTTTTCTCTCTCTTCTTTTTAATAAAAAAAAAAAAGATACAGTTCTGTCATCTTCTGACAAAACTCCAGCTATTGTTTGTGTTATTGTATTATACTGGTTGTTTATGTAGGAAATTTCCAAGTTCTACCACGACTTATCTGACTGGTGCCAGTATTTGTGTGTGGTTTCAAAATAAAGCGCTTTATGCCTTTATGGAACTTGTCTTCCTCTTCTCAAAAGTTGGAAGCATGCAAATGCTTAAAATTTCTTGTTAAAAATGAAGAATTATTTATGTAAGGAGTGGGCAAAATGTTAGCCTCCATACTGTGTTCTGCTCTTAAATCCATCCCACACAAGGATGTACTTTCTCAGTACTCCTGTAGCATTTGTTACATTAATAATTTAACATTTTTATCGTATTATATTTTATTTATTTATTTATTGGTGTACATGTATCTCTGGTTATTAAAATATATAATTCTAATTGAATTACAAATAAGATTTAATGATGACTTTTTTTTGTTGCATTATTTAGATAATACTTTTAAAACATTTTCTTTTAATTTTACTTAATCTGCAAATTGCCTGATACTTATCCAACTTAAAAAAAAAATCTATTGTGTGCTAAAGTTGTCCCATGCCTGGACAAAATGATCTCATGATCTAACCCTTGATTCATGGATTAGTAAATTAAACAGGGGTATCTAACCCCCCCCCCCCCCCCCCCCATATAAATAACACATTCTGTCACTATCAATGCATGAGAAAAAGGAACCGAATGGGAAACTTTACCATAAATGTGGTTACTGTCTGCCAGAGTGCTCCTCGTGAATCAGTCTACACTTGGCGAATCCAGTCCGTGTTTTCCATGTCATCAGTGTTCCCACACCGGGAGCAGCAGTGTTTGAATAAGGCACCATGCTTGAGGTTGTGGTGGTGTTGGTGGCTGCTGCTTTGGCCACCACACACACTCTGGAAACTCTGTCGGGATCCTCTTCATGTATGGCAGCAAAATCAGTGTGACGTATTGACAGTTGTGTTCCACACACTATGGAGGGATACCTGAAGAAGGAGCACTCTGCTGAGGGTGTCAGGACTTTGTGAGGGAGCTGTCAAGAGCTGAAAAAGTAAGTAAGCTAAGACAACAGCAAAACCCTGCATGACATCTGCTTTATTATGGACATTTTGGACACTGTAATCACTTTAATTGTCTCTCAAATAGCCCACATGTACTAGCTTGGGGTTTGGTGTTCCTATTTTGAGTAGTAAATCAGAAAAGAAAGAAAATTTGAGGCATCGTTTAGTTCAGTTTAGCATCCCTAAAATATGACTGCCAACTTCTATTTTCGTTGAAAATATATATATATTTTTTACTGCAATGATTAATTAGAGATTGACTGTTGAGCTCACATGTGGCTGTTTCTCGCCATTGTGCTTCTACAGCAGAGATTTTCTGCAGCAGGGCAGCTTAACAAAGGCCTTTATTACACTCAGCCGGTAGCCATCCCAGAGAGAAGACACGGGGGCACTCCCCCAGCCAGAGACCCGAGTCCTTGGGGATTTTTCTTCAGTTTGATTAGAGTGGCTCTCTGTAGTTGGATGAATGAGGAAGATAACGTGAATTAAAACTCAAACACAATTTGTCATTAGGTATCTAGTCAAATGTTTAATTTTTTTTGAAATTAATTAAATGAGCCAGTGTCATCGTGCAGCCACGTGCAAAGACTAGTAGTAGGGGTCTGAAACTTATGGCCCATGGGCTATGTATGGACAGTCAGAGCATATGCACACACACACACCTGCTTTTTCATGGCAAATCCGCCAAATGAGCATCACATTAGCTGACCTAGGTCAGTGATGATCAAATTGTGGTACCACTGGCAGTGTGCAAAGAATCCGTAAAATAAATGTTCTGAATATGTATAATGTTACAGAGGCCTAAATTTAAAAAATTTGCTGCGTGCAGTTTAACTTTTAATACAATACATTTGTGTGAAGTTGAGTTCAAGCATTTATTTATATTTATTTTTTAAACTGTAATATATTTTATTGAATTATTATTTAAGCACAATATATTAATTTTGGCTATGATTGATGTAAATAATGAGATTCAAATCAACGTCACAATGTCATAGAACAAATAATGCAAAATCTCGATCGGCCGGTAGGTTTTTATAAAAATATTTGTTTGAGCAATCTATTATTTTTTCATGAATATATTTAGTATTCTCCACCGCTACTGCAGTGACCTTATGCATGTATACAGTCTACTTGTTCGCGTGTATGTGCGATGGAATGTTTCAGTCGTAAAGTGACTCCCTTGTTGTGATGTGAGCAAACTATTGTGAGCAGTGTATCAGTTGGCTGGTGTAGAGTTGTAGGAGGGGTAACAAGAGCCGCTGCATGTGGGCACTCTGAACTCTCATGAATAACTGAAGCTCCAGGAGACATGTTGGGACCCTATACAGTATATGAGTCTGAACAAGGTTTGGATGTGAACTACACGTGACATTTGTGTGATACAACAGATGTGAATAGTAGTTGACCATTAATGGGATCTATAATCTGTACAATTTAGTTGGATTTAAAAAAAAAAGTAAAATCTTTATTTTGAGTAAACGTAAACAACGGAGTTAATGTGGCTGCACAAGTGTGGGATGTGTTCAGAATTAACCAATCAATATGGTATGCTGCTGGTAAACTGCCAAGCTCATTACAAAACATTTCCCCCAAATAAAAAATTGTGTGATTGAATTTAAAGCTGATTTATTTGTTGTAGGTGTCAGTACATACATGTTAATGATTGATATGCTAATTGAGTGGAAGTCTGATGAGATTTACATGTCGTCACACATGGTTTGGACCCTGAGTTTAACTTTTGAGGCATTTTTTTTCCAGAAAAGTTTGCTCCAAGTCCAAATTGTTGCACCACTTTTGCCGCTTTGTCTCAACGGTTTCAAATGTAGAACTTTGGACCCGGCAATTTAACATTGACTTTATTCCCGCCGCACTTCCTTGTGAATTAAATTTATGTCGCACTCATGTTCCTCCCACTTCTAGTGGAACAGGAGTGAAAGTTGAGGATGTTTGAAATAGATCAGAAACCCATGACCTTGCATACGTATTATTAATTTGGGTTTTAGTTTCCCCCCCTGATAATTCGAAGATGTACATAAAGACCGAGAGCAGTAGATGCACTTTTATGACTGCTATGCTTCTGAGATAGCCCGTGTGGCTATCTGGATATCTTGCCCCTCTGTAACGTGACTCTGACCCCTCAATAACCCCATTTACATTTTCCAGGATTACCCTGTCCCCTTATCAGGTCAAAGAACTCTGGGAAGCAGACCTGGCTTGACCATTTTCATTCTTTCTCGCTGCCTTGTTTCATGCAGGTTTAGAACAGGATGCTCAAAATGGTTGGACATTTGTACTGAATTGATCCCTTAAAATTAGAGTTTCACAGGGCGCCTTTATAGCCCCCCCCCCAAAAAAAAAATCAGGAAGGCTGAAATGGTGGGAAACAATTTAACACTATAACTCCACAGTTGAGTACTACATAGTTTTCAGTCTTTGTACATTCAAGCCATTATATTTAAACATGTACAATGCATTTGAAAACAAATCCACTGAATTCACTTTACAAGGTCTTTGTGATGAGGAGATGCTTCACGGGGAAATCTAGGAGAAAGCCTAGTAGTGAAATACACATTAAAAAAGTGAGCAGAAAACAGAATATTTTACAAGACTGTGCAGATGTACCGAATGATGTGAGTGGTTTGACTTAAACCAGACACAATGCCATTTACTTGACCTCTATTTCCACTAAGCCACTCACCCGGTTAGTCTGTGTGTGTAGCCGCCGGCCGATTGTTTGCTCTTTCTTTTGATAACTGTTTAACAAGCTATTACAGGTCAGGTCACTCATTCAGTGGGCAGAACTGCAAGGCCCTCTCGCTCAGTACGTTGCTCATAATAGTTGACTTTTGGTGCAAGAGAATGTTAACTTGGCTGAGACTTTTATGCCACCTTTGGCTGCAAAGTCCCGACTGGTTCTATTCAATTTTGCTCAACATTCTCTACTTGGTTCAGGAGCCACGTTTCCTCGCTTCCTTTGGTGCTCTTGCTAATATACTTTAGGCTACATGCTAATGTTAGCTTAGCCTTTTGCAGTTGTCTTAGCTCCGGACGCTACACTATTAAACTCTAGTCTAAAGTTTCCGGCTGAAGCTCTCACTTTCTTGCTGCCATCAGTCTCCTCTCAGATCATGAGATGGATTTTTTTGAGCAGATTGTGTGTAGGTATACAAACGTGACCACAACTGTTCTATACATTAACAACAGTAATGACTCTGCAGTAGAAACAAGGGTACAGTGCCAAACCAGATGTAGCTCTTTTTTAAAGATATTAAATACAGAGTAATTTAGAAATTAGGGTGTCAGGAAAATTTTGGGTTTTGTGTCTTATGAATTATGTCAAAATTCTAGTAAATGTGCAATTGTGTTGATCTGACTTAACTGGTGGTTAGTGCCCCAACATTTTCCCACGTAATTACTCCACTGATTTATGAAGTATATCTATTAATAATTTAATGGAAAATGCCTAACATTCGCTTAATTTGCAAATGACAGCTGGTGCCATAAAATGAAGTGTGCTCTTTGACATGTGCCAGTATGAGAGGGACAGATGCTATTTCCTTTGTGTCTGCATTTATCAGGTCATTGTCTCATTACATTAATTGTAAGGGGATACTTGGGCCTTGTGGATGTGGTATGCAACCTTTGAATTCCCTTAGCCTTGTATTAGCAAGACAATGGTAACTTCAAACAGGGGAAAGGCAGTGATAAGATGTAAACAAGCACTTTAATGAGGTCAAACAGCCATTATGAATGTTAATCAAGATATATCAACACTTTTGTTTAGCATTTTTTTGATCTATGTGGATTCATTTATTGGATAGTTTTTCCAACCAATCGCAGGGCACATGGAAACAAACATCCACTTACACTCTAATTCACGCCTATGCACAATTTAGTCTTCAATTAACCAAACATGCATGTTTTCTGTAATTTGGGAGTGCCTGGAGAAAACTTTTTTGATTGGAGGCAACCACTACGACATAATGCAAGCCTTAACAACAATTTTAGAGCTTTAAAATCACTTTGATATGACAGTGGCTTGACATGATGACCGGGATCACCTACTTTGAGGTCTTTAATTTAATACTGTAGTGTTGAACCAGCCAGGACACATGTTGTATTATTAGCATCAGAAATGTGTGCCAGGATTGTAAAAACAGTTTCTCACAAAAAGGAACAGACAATGCTTATTTCAAAACAAAAACAAGTTCTAGCAGGTCATTAGCTTGACGCCATTAGCATCTGATCGTTTTTGTCGATTATCAAATGCACAATTTCGATGATTTTGACTCTCTTATCTTAAGTTTTATTAATGTACGGAAAGCTCAGTAGCTAAATACACTTTTTTATTTTTATTTTATTTTTTACTTTAAGTTAGATTTTCAAGCAGTGTAGTTATATTACATGCTGTAGTTATAGCCTTAAATGGTTAATCAGTCTTAGGGATATGGGAAGAATTAGGCCATTAAATTGTTAAAATTTTTCTTAACTTAATATTGCGTAGACATTGTAATCGTTAATTCCATATTAACAACAGATGTAAACTAGCTGTCAGATAAAGTACATTTGCGCACACTCCATCCACCAGTTTGATTTGATTGTGTGACTTCACTCATGTCCACCTTGGCGAAACCCTCACTCGAGGGCACCCTCAACCTACTTCCTGTCAGGGTCATGAGCGATAGAGAACTCAGCGGATTCCCGTGAGGTTTGAGACCCCGACGACAGATGAGAAGCCTCCTCATGTTACACGCACTTAAAGGAAGAGGAAGACTCTTTGTACTCTTCCTCATGACGTGAATGTGAAAGTGGACGCGCACTCAACTTACCTCCTTCGATGTGTATTGTATAAATAGATGCAGCTATCTAGAGTTCTGCCTGTCTAACTAATCGGCTATCAAATAACATTTATAGTACATGTCCATGTACTATTTGGCTTTGATGTGATGGCAGGAACTTGATGTACCTCTGTGTGATAAAGTCAGGCTGTTGCTTGAAAGTAGCTCTGTCTGGATCTTTGCCCACATGAGCTGGTCATGCCATGGGCGTAGAATTTTGGTATGGGAGGTCTTATTTAGTTACTTACCTGCTTTATTATGCAACACAAGTGCATAACAGCTCATTTGTATACATTTTCAGTAGCAGATAACTAAACATACTTGTTTAATTTCACACTTGACAGGTGGAGAGGCACTCCACACACCCAGCTATTTGTATACAAGTCATTCAAATGTCAGCTTTCCTTATATGTTCCCTTTAATTATAATAATATTGTCACACTAACTTGTGTACTTTGACTTCCTGCTGTTTTGACTTCACAGTTGTTGTCATCGAGTACAATGAGGCTATCATGTTTGTAAAAGCTGCCACGCCATGAGCCTGCTCTAAACAAACAAACAAAAAAGTCTCCTGTCATTAGCTTGAGCCTTATTGAGGTGGTGCTATGAAAACAAACGGCAATTTGAAAGCATGTTGGTATAATTAAACAAAGGGCCAGATGAGGGAATTGTGCGCCGCAGAGGGCTCCAACTCGTTAATATGTGTGAAAGCTTATTCACTTTGTCCAACATGAAAGAAAGACCCTAATGGGAATTTTGAATGCATTTCATAAATGTTTTCACCAGGAAAAGTATGGGTGTTGTAACACTACCGTCCCTCACGAGTACAATAGCTGTCAAACTCTTTCACCATGAAAATTGTGTGTGTGTGTTACAAAAGCTAGATTCCCATGTGGAAAAGTGTGGCTATGGTACCGTTACAAAAGTGTTTTTGCAAATTGCAACATCCCTACACTTCCATGCCGCTTGGGAAAAGTGTGGGTATTCAACTCTTGCACCGGGAAAAGTGCTGGTGTTACAACAGCCTTATCCTCTACCTGTACAGTGGACATGTGAAAAATTTGAGGTTGGTATTTTTATTGTTTAATAAAACCCTTGCTTTGGGACCCTGGGTTGAACCTGCAAAAAAATTGCACCTCAAAATTAGTAAATTACTCTTCAAAGGAAGTCATTGATATAGTAAAATTATTCCACAAAAGGGGAAATCAACCAAACATTTCTTGACAATAATATGTTCTATGCAGCCCCAAGTTATTTCAAGCCTTGTATATATACAAAAATACTGAAACTAAAATCAAACATTAAAAAAAATCTCACAAAACCTGCCTAAATCAAAATGAAATAGAAACTAACTAATATTCACAGCTTGGCACTCGTGGATTTGCATATTAATATTCATATTTTTTCAAATGTTATTTAAAATAAAGAAATCTATTATTCACTCTTCATACTCATATATATATATATATATATTTATATATTTATTATTATTTTTTCTTTTTGAATAAATCCATTTTGTGGATAAAAAATAAAATAAAATACCGCAGGGATTTTTGCTGTGCACGAGCTTACCTGTCCCTATCACCTGTGAATAACGAGGTTGGACTGTCTAAAAAAATTAATTAAAAAAACAATCAAAACCCTGACACGCACGCACACACACACACACACACATACACCACTTACTGCAGTTCTTATGACAGTCATAAGAAAGCTCTTGACCTCTGACCGCTGACCTCTGAGCAGACAACCCCTCGCTTCAGCAGGCTCCAGACGCTAATAACTCACTCGCAGACTCCGCTCTCTTTTAGTTTTATAGTGTGTGTTTGTTCAGTATGTGAATGGGGGAAGTAATATATCACAGCGGGACAGACAGGCGACAGGTGGCGAATGAAAGGTGATCAGGAGGATGTACAGTGGTAGGAAAAAGGGTGCAACATGAGAGATGACAAAAACGAGAACATGTGCTAAGAGTGACATGTGGAAAATCAGCCTCCATCAAGATATGTAGACCCGATGAGTTAGCTGTCTCTGTCAGTCATACATTATGCGTACATATCATGTTCTCTGCTCCAGTGTTGTCAGATACTATACTGTAACTTGTATCAGTCGTGTAACTGTAACTATCAAGATGACATGTACTACATTTATTGTCCTTTTCAGCAGTTGTTCCACATCCTCATCTTGTCATGAGTGCCTGGGTGGTGAACAGAAAAGGGGAGCCGCAGTACCGCCGCCACTTTCTGACCAACAACAGCGTCTCGCAAGGTAAAAACCACGTCCGGCGCTGCTAGAAATTTAGTAGTAAATTTGACTAGTGGAAAGTTGTTTACATATTTTGATGTGTCGTGTATTGGTTCACCAATGTGATGTCTGAGACGGCAATTAATTTTTGGTTACATTTCACCAGAATTTACAACTGTTTTTTTTTTTGCGTGTGTGTGTGTGCTCATTAATTCATCTAAAACCTAATAAAAATACCATACCGTTCACCTAAACCGAATACTTCAGAGAGAATTTACATCTGCTCTGATGATCTCGTGGCATTTTATAATCATTGTGTGGTGGTGCCTCAAAACACTCCTATCTAAAACCATCTCTTCCCCTTTGAAATGAATCAAACTACCAATGCACGCCTTGGCGTCCTGGTTTCAGTATAATACAGATGACACACCTAATCTCGTTAAGATGCAGCAATATTAGCCATTTTTCACAGAGGACTAAAAAATATATGTCTGTACTCTGTACATGTTTCTCTGTTTGCATTCAAATAACTGTTGCTTAAAGGCTTACAACACAGACAGCAATGCTCTTCGCTAGCGAGTCTATGGCAGTTTGTTAGCATTAAAAACTAAATGGCTAAATAGACTTGGTGGCCAAATTTGAAACTACTTGGTAGTTTCAAATACACAGCTTGGCGATATGCTAATTTGACAGTAAACTTAAACTGGGAGTAGCAATAAAGAGCTTGAAGCCCCCCCCCCCCCCCTTTGTTTTTTTAAATAAATAATTTTTACTCTCGGTCAAACTGCTGTTTCTTGTGAAATGAATTGAGTTGAGACATATAATAATCTGGCTTTTGACGTCCAAATTTGAGCATTTTGCCATATTTTTCCAATCCATTTTTGCTAAAAATGTCCAGGTTTGGGGCATATTAATTTAGTATTCATCAACCAAGTCTTTCAAGTTCCTCAATTCTGTTCTAAAAATCACAAGCTCATGTTGAACGATGGTGCACGTCACGCAATGGACAGTAGAGGGAGACTCCTCTCCACTGTTGTACCTGCACATCTGCTTAATGGCAGGTCCAATCCAAACCCATCATAACAATAAATCAGCATCACTTGAAGCTATTTCGTTTGAATGATGAGCCTTGCACACTAATCTGTTGCAAATTTGTGACGCATGCCGCACACAAAAATAGCACGATGCTAATCAGGTAGCCAGTGCTGATGTTTTATAGTGGAATATATAGCTTTTAAATAAATAATAATGCAGGTATTTTACACTAGACTTCACTTCCTTTCTCACTTTGATGTGTTTGAAGCGTATTCATCTTACTTTCAGACGCTCCTCACTTCATCTGTCCTCTCTTTCCTTGAGCATCAAGTGACTATGACAACAAAGGGGTGAGGGTGGGTTTGGTCGGTTCAGGGAACATAATAAATCTGACGGGAAAGAAGATGGAAGGCAGATAGATGCACAGAGAGTGTGAGGAAGTGTAGGATTAAATCAAAATGGG
This sequence comes from Leptonotus elevatus, assembly GCF_054856555.1. Classification (NCBI taxonomy): domain Eukaryota; kingdom Metazoa; phylum Chordata; class Actinopteri; order Syngnathiformes; family Syngnathidae; genus Leptonotus; species Leptonotus elevatus. The sequence continues at coordinate 19,140,213 of NC_141245.1, read as the reverse complement.
CAGTTAGTGGAAAGCCTGTAGCATGCACACACACGCACACACACACACAAACTGAGGCTCACAGTGGTGTTCAGGCGTCTTTTTTTTCCCCCTTCTTGACTGCACTAATCGATTTGGTGATGACCTCTGCGGCTGACATGTAGTGTTTAAACACAATTGTGTGTGTGTCTATGTGTCTTTGTAATTGTCCCCCTGCATGCAATCCTAAATTAAATGGCTTTAATGTGAACCATGCCGTGAACGACACTAATGTGGAGGGTTCCCAAATGGGGACACTTTCATCAGGGTAATGTCTCTGGGTGCATAAAAAAAAAAAAAAAAAAGCCCAAATACAGAAAGCATGCAAGGGGAGACACAGCGTAACATAAATGGGTCACTGTTTTGGCGCATTTTTTTTTTTAATACACACATAGACGCGCACACGCACGCACCTCCAAAAATCATAAGAGAGTGCATAATGGGTCACTATTGGCCCTCCCGGGGTACATACAAGTGTGTATGCTTACGCATCTTCTGTCAACCTTATTAACACGCACCACACACACATTCTCTCCCTCATACACACACTCACGCGCCTAGTCAGTCGGTGGGTCCGTTGAGTGTGTGAGAAATCGGCGTACACGCTGAGCACAGGGACGAGGGGATGTGCGCGCGCGCGCTGTCTGAATGTGAACCCACAGCGCACACAGGAGCTTGATTTCTTTGTTTTACCGTTTTATTATGATGAGGGGGAAAAAAAAAGACCATTTCATCATTTGAACCACTACTAGACATTGGGACTAGTCGTGTGTGTTTTTAGTGATAAGTAATGGACCTCATAGCGCATGGAGGGAGCTTGTGAGAGAACTCAATGGCAGAACTTGAAGTTTGCAGGAATCTCAATTTGGAAAGGGGTAAGTAAGAGAGTCTTGTGATTTATGATTCGTAATAATCAAGTGAGTCACGTTGTTCCAGATGTGCGTAAACTCTCCGTTGCGCACGCAGACCGATGGAGGCTTGCGTTGTTTTGACTGTGGCTTGGAGTTGAATTGCATAACGTGCAACAATGTCACGTGAACTAATTGGTTAAATGCATGTCAGAAAGGTCCCTTTGGTGCGTGCGTGTCACTAGGGGGCAGGAAAGCCTCAAATTGACAGCCCGCAGTGAGTATGTGAGTGATGTTCAAGACTCATTGCTGCATTTTGGGTGAGGGGCTGTCACATGACACACTAAACCATCCTTTTAGGACAATAAAGGGGCTTTTTCTTCGCTTGTCTTTGCTTTGCTTTTCTTTGCAATTCTTTCATTCTGTTGTTAGAAGAAGGATGGCAGTAGAAAATCTTATCATCCCCAGCACGTAGGAAATGGCTTTTCCTTGTAAAATGTCTCTCCTCCTCTATGCTGCTGATGATGATGATGATGAATCTCAGCACGTTGCCGCTCTTTCTCATCTTGCTCTGCGTTGCCCCGGGCCAGAGAAAACAGCTAAAAGACACCAGGGGAGCGTTCGCATCCTCGCCTCTCGTCTCCTCTTTTGAGTGAATTTCCTTCTGTCCTGCCTCTGTAAGGCTTTGTATGGAAACGTGTGCTGAATAATGCAAAGACCAACCAACAGCTGGCATCTAATATCTTGTACCTGTCAGGCTATTTTATGTATAGCTACAGTGAAGGTCTAAGGTTTGAACAGAATAACATTAAGGGATTGCTGGTCGCCATTTTGCTAAACAATGGAATTAATTCACCATTACCTTAATTAAAAAGGAAGTCAACCCAAAAACTTTATTTACAATATGTTGTGTTTGTCGAATATAAGTTAAGCCGTAAAATCCACCCGTTTTTATTCATCTCAGGGGACGGCCATTTTGCCACTTGCTGTCGACTGAAAATGACATCACATTGCCTAAAGGCTCGGGTAACAATCAAGTGGCAAAATGGCCGCCCCCATAACATCCCTGGCTTGTTATGTGTTCATGTTGTTTGTGTTGTATATGTTTAGATTCAATTCTATACTGTTTATTGTAAAAATGGCTGCCCCCTCAGATGGATTAAAAACGGGTGGATTTTGCTGCTTAATTCATATTCTATAAACACAATAATCAGAAAACCTTGTTTAGACTTGTGGGGGCACCTACAATATATATTCAAGACATTTTTTGGGTTACTCCTTTTACTTCTCCAGGTGATGTTTAAAGCCAGTGATTCTCAACCAGTGTGCCGTGTGGGGCTGTCACTATTGAATATTTTTAGAATCACATTTCCAGATTATTGTTTATTAACCAAATATTTGTGTTTATTTCATATTGTTTAGGGATTAAAAAAGCAACGAAACAATAGCACACGAGAGGGATTAATGTACTCCCCATTGTTTTCCAAAGTAAAAGCAGATGTTTGCAAATATTTTCATTAAACACAAAGATAGCAAGTCTGTGAAGGACTGCAGAAATCAGACAAATTTCTATTAAGAGGTTGAAATCAGACAATTTGGACCATTTAAAGTAGAACAGTTACTCGATTACTAAAATAGTTGTTGATTAATTTGATAATCAACTACTTGTCGATTAATCAATATATTTTGACACGTAGAGCGCCATGTCACATTGGTGTACGATGAGAGATCATCACGCCACTGTAAATCATTCATTTTCACATAACTGGTCTGAAAATGATTTATTTACTACAAATCATCTAACTTGGTTTCACTATCACTGCTAGCGACATATATTGAGCTCTGGTGACTTTTGCAATACGCTTCGGGACATTGTCCATCTGCACTGTTGAGCTCCGTTCAATGAAGTCTGAAGCATTTAGCTGAATATGAGCAGATAATATTGCCAATTCATCCTGCCGCTTCATCATCAAAAAAATACAAACAAACCATTTCCATTGGCAGCCATTCGTGACCACCTGACCACTACCCGCCACCGTACTTCACTGACAAGGTGGTACGAATCATCTTTTGGAGCTTTACACCTGTTTGAGTGGGAACGCTTGTGCTCTGACATCCCCCTCACTTCTTAATAACCCACCCGAAAGCTCGGCCTGCTTATTAACACATCTGGCACCCGTCCGGTGGGCCCGGATGAGCATCCACGCCTCTTCTGAGGTTCCTGCAGATCAGTCAGCTTGCTTGACAAAGTGTCTGCGCTGCCAAAGATACTATATCTCAATCTGCTCACAGCCATGCAAGCCTCACCGTCTTGGCGAGGAAGAAAGAGCCAGCTTAAGCCTCGCAGGGGAAGTCAACATCAATATGTGCTGACACACGCACGCGCACACGCACGCGCGCCATAATGAAGACTTCAGCGTCCGTCCTTTGATGTCGGAACTCCTCCACACAGGGAGCCGTCGGTGTACGCATATTATCATGCCGCACGAGTCACGTGCTTATTTTCATTCGGCGGCCTCCCCAAGGGAAACCTGGCAACTCATTTGTAGCACAGGCGACTTAAGCGCCGCCTTAAGCGCTTCCTAATTAGCAGAGGAGAATGACTGAGATAAGAGAGTGAGCGTGTGTTTTAGCCAGTCATTTCCCAATGCTTCACAACCTTTCATGTTGCTAATGGGATAGTGCGGTGATTTGTTTTATTTTTATGTAACTATATACCCCCCTTCAAAAGTTTTGGGACAGTCAAAATTCTTTCATTTTTGCTGTAGACCAAAACATGAGCGACATATCAGCTTTCATTGACAGATATTTACATCTGCAGCTAATACTCAATTTAGACGATAGCACCTTTAGTTTGAAACTACTCATTTCGCATGTTAGTGATGGGAATATGATACTGATGTGAGCCTAATTGTTCTTTACATGGATTATTCCAATAAAAAATAGTGATGAATATCTCAGGCTCAGTTTGTGATTTGAGGTTTGCCTGTGATTTAATTTACACTAGGCCTGCAACTTTTAATCAATGAATTGGATTGAAAGACATGTTTTAATTTCCATCTCTAATAAACAAAAAAAAAACAGGCCATTATTTCAATTTTAATTTGAATTTGAATTGAGATTAAGTTACTGGTTTGGTTTGTAACATCTCATAAAGTAGGCAAAAATGTTGATGATTATTTTCCAAACTAAAGCAAATGTTTGATTTAGATTCGACACAGATAATCAGTCTGCTATATGGACAATTTGAAATTCAAACTAGGTATCAAACGATTAATTGATTGTGATGAATAATTAGCAAATTATTTGGTGAAGATCTGATTTACAGTTTGAGATGCAACCAACATAAAATAGAGGGAGTTGTCTATGGTTGAGAACTAGCAATCGTGAAGCTGAGAGAAGGAGCCAATGGAAAGTAAGCACAACAGAAAATCTGTGAGAGCTGTAAAGAACCCCCCTCCCCCCCCAAAAAATGTGTTCGTGACATAATCATAAATCTCCAAAGGGGTGTAGTGAAGGTGTGGAGATGTGAACCACATGTTCAGATCAGGCGATGCGAGACAATTTCGACATTTGAAAACAAATAGCAGAATTTTAAATGAACTTTTAAGCGGAATTTATATTGTGTGCCTCCTCTTAAGTGAGTAGCAACATTTTCAACCAACTGGAGACGTTTGAGGGACGAATAGGGAGCTAGAACTGGAATTTGCCAAAAAGTACAGAGACCAGACTGAAAATGGTGAGGCAAATTTTCATGATGAACTTTTTCCCAACTAATGCAAAGGCTTACATTTCCATCCATCTGGTGTTTGGTGACAATGCAGAAAATGAAACCATTTTATCCAGATCGCATGTTAAATTTTGCATGAACACTGTCACATCTCGTCAGATCAAGTTGTAATTTGTCATGCTTACGTGGGATCGTGTCACGTTTTGTTCCCTGGAAGAAATTATGGACCCGGATGAAACTCCTTTTAGAAGACAACAAGCAACAAATGCTCATTATGACATGCTCGCGAAAAAGGCTAAAGATAAAATGTCTTATTCATTATGAAAATCATTCAGTATGTCATCGTTGCACCTCTAGTTTGCTGTTTCTTCAACCTCCAGAGGAGAAATGAACAAGCGCAAGTCGTTTGAGTGACAAGCCACTCAGGTCGTCCGTCTTCTCTTCTGCAAGGGCTGCAGCCCTTCATGACTTTGCACTTCACGTCTTCATTAAGACGTCAATCTGGCATGGCATTGTGTGCTGGAATGCGGCCATATACTACTCACTTATTTTGGCTGCCGATGGAGTTTGGAGTTGCAGCTCATTAATGTCACACCTGCCGTATGTTCCAGCACCGCTTCATCCTTCACACAGCATCGCACTATCTTGTTTGTTCTATGGAAATAAGGCATAACTCTTATGAAAAGAAGAGGTGTTCATTTTGTATTTTCCACAAATCCTGTATATTATATGCTGTAGGTCCCTATTAACTCATTCTTTCCCAACCATTTTAACTGAAGTAACCCCCTTCGCCAGTGTATGCACAACCCCATGTATCTGCCATCTAGCGGTGAGTGGTGATATTACAACGTAAAACTGCCGTCGACCCCTGCATATTCACAGTTGGGCACCTGCAGAGTCGAATATTTGGAGATTTTTTTCATTTTTTTTTTCAACATTTCAACTATCTTTGATTTTCATTGGGGTTTTTTCTGGGATGATTTTGCTCATTTACTCCAGTTTGAGTGGAAAACATTGGATGTTTATCAGCATGAATACATTTCCTTTCTTTCTTTTTTTTAGGTTTGGAGAAAAAAAAAAGATTAGCAAAATTTTGTTTGTTTTGTTTTTCAAATCAAGGGGCCACTCATAGTGTGGGCCACCAGTTCCCCATCCCTTCGCCAGTGTATGCACAACCAATATGTATCTGCCATCTAGTGGTGATTGGTGATATTACAACGTAAAACTGACTTCGGCACCTGCACAGTCGAATATTTGGAGATTTTTTTTCTTTTTCTTTTCAACATTATTTGCTATCTTTTGATTTTCATTTTTTTTTTCTGGGATGATTTTGCTCATTTACTCCCAGTTTGAGTGGAAAGCATTGGATGCTTATCAGCATGAATTATTATAATTTTGTATAGGTTTGGAGAAAAAAAGATTAGCAACATTTTGTTCAAGGGGCCACTCATAGTGTGGGCCACCAATTCCCCATCCCTGCTCTAGAATCATCTTAATTCAGATTACTTCTTGTTTGTCTCTGACTTCTTTGACCTTTTAAAAAGTAGTTCTTAACCTTGTTGTGTTATTTTATTCTCCATCATGACTCCCTCCCTGCTATCTCGGAATGTACCCATGCGATTTTCGACTCATTTTACTATGCTGGCCTGCATCACGTGCTTTGACACTAAAAAAAGCTGAGCTAGAATGACAAGCCTTGGTGTTTCCCCATGTTGACTGATGTATGCTAATCCTGAGAGGATATGGCTGCAATTGTAAGCGTTCGAGTGTATCAGACAGATGGATGGCCTCACATATCCCACATGTCACGTGATTATGCCGGTACATTATCATAGCTGTTATGTCACACAGTTATCAGGACTGTTATCCCCCTCGCATGCCGCTGGATGACCCTCTTAAGTGAAGCGGGTAGCGGGAGATTTGTCCATGTGCGCATCTGTTTCGCTTTATAATCACCTGCTCAACAATAGCAATTTAACAGGCTAAACGTACACATCAGTCAAGGAGGTGGGAAGATGGAGAGGAGAGTGGATGACCAGGAGGATGGTGTGCGCGCGCGTGTGTGTGTTTTCTGGGAAGGAGATGAAGGTGCTGACACACATCAGAGGACGAGGATAAGCAGCGGGAGCTCCTCAGCCACTGTTTGTGCTTTGCAGTGAGGATGCTCCTGTGAAGTGGCTATCAAAAGTGGAATAGCCACAGGCGGCGCAACTGACTGCCGGGACTACTTTTCGGACAACTTTTTTGTTGTTGTGAACTTTTTATTTGTTTCCTGAAGAGGAAAAAAATGGAAGAAATCTATTCTTCACTGTTTGGTCCCACCGCACACAAAGCGCCAGCCTCTTTAATATGCGGCTCTGCAGAGAAATCGGCGGTGTTAGCTGTTGCGACCCTGCTGGCGCGCAACGTCGAGCACATTGACGGCACCCTGGCTGCACCCCCAAAATGCAGACTAACACTCATAGGTGAGCGTGTGTTTGTATGCTGAAATTTCGTCCTCTTGTTTCTGTGTGGTGTCTGAAGTGCGTTGTTTAGACATAATAGACACACATTTACATATACATCTATATTATTATACTATTCATTTAAAGTATATTTAATACTGTGATTCTGGCCTAGAGAAAATAAAATTAATTGATGCATTTAGTATAAATTATTAGTTTAGAATATAGAATAATTACATGAAAAAATAATTAAATTAAAATAAATCTGTAAAAAATATACAAATGCAAAATTTCTAATATAGAACAAAAATGAACTAAATAAAATAAGAATAAAAAAATAAGATTAAGATAGACAAATATAAAAAAAATATACAAATCTGTATATAAAAATAACAAATAAAACAAAATGAAAGAATAGAAAAAAATCTATACAAATGAAATAAACTACATAGAGTGAATGAAATATAAGTCAGACAAACGTAATTTTTTAAAATGTAAATAAGCAAAATAAGAAAACAATAGTAGTAAAATCTGACAAAACAACCCTAACTAACTTACAAGTAACAAAATGAATAAATTACAATAAGATCTAATACATATAAATAGTCATTCATTTTTCACACAGCACACAAAAATGTGTTTCTTTTTCTTTCTTTTTTCTTCTTTTTTTTCTGGAGAGCTCAGTTCATTCGGTAATTTTACCGATTTGACATGTCATCATCATTGCTCTTTTTTTATTTTATTTTTATTACTTTTTATTTTGTAGGTGTGCATGTGCGTGCGTGTGGGTGTATTCATTAGTTCACCTAAAAACCTATTAAAAAATCCCATACCGTTCACCTAAACCGAACACTTCAGAATCCAGCCAGAGTCGTGAGGCCGTCAGGAGAAAATTGGGTTGTTTTTCAACTATTACTGTTTTTGACCCAACTGTTTTTGTATGCAGCAACAACAACAGGGATAACTGAAAAAATTAAATTTTTCCCTATTTTTATGTACAATATTTTTCAGATGTCTTAGCACAATCAACACTAGCCCTCCAATTGAGATGTGCAAATAATAAGTGACTAGCAACAACAGTCTTATAGTTATTTAACTGTAATTTGTGATCTAGTGTTGTGGATTTGAAAGTGCATGTTTAGGATATTTAGTTAGCTTTGTGTACCTAATAAAGTGAATGAAAGGCAAACAACATGGGCCAAGAAGCTAAAGCTAAAAGCAACTCCTAATTTCTTAGGCATCAGGGATTTTTCAAACATTGCAATTTTATAATTTGTCTTTTGCATTGGATTGCATCACACTGTCCAAGTGTATAACAATACGAGCACTAGGCTGCACTGCCACTCGCTGTTTTTTGTTTTGTTTTTTTCTTAAATCTGCTCTCTAGTTAGCTGTGGTCTAATGACTTATGCAGTGTTTGTGGACAAACATGTTGCATATTGATCATGTATTTGGCATGCTGCTTCCGCCGCCGCTATTTAAAGCAGCAAAGAAAGAAGCAGAAGCTCATGTTTATGCATTGGCAGTATCCTTGCGACGACTGCCGCCGTCTTTGATCCTGCGTGAGGTGAAGGGACGCTCATTACTTGTGCTGTCTGATTTGTCGTGGATACTAACATCTGTCACGGACATATTTTTAAGGTGTCTGTCTGTCTGTCAGTGACAGCGGATGAGCGGCTCGGTTGAAACAAAGTAGCAAAACTTGGAGGCCAAACTTTGACGCAGGGCCTCCATTCCAATTTGGTTGTGGGAAGCTTTATGTCACGTTATGAAAAATGTGCAGTGGAATTGTCATCACGTGAGATTTCATCTTTGTGAGAAGTGTTTTACTTTAACAAGTGGTTTTTTTGTACTTTTTTTCTGAGGCTGGAGTGTAAAATGACAACGGCATTGTAACGTCAGTTTGTGTTGTACCAAACAACTTCTACGACTAACGTTCCTGTTAGCATACAGTTGTCCGTATTATCATATAGCATACTGTTACATCCTGTTAGCATTGTTGTCCACGCATTACTGGACATAACATTTTGACAATACAAATTGAGCTTCACTTCATATAGCTGCCTTTGTTCCTTGACCTGCCAGTTTTGTTGTATGGCTAGTATGAACATTTTAAGACTAGTGGTGACCGGAATAGTTGAACCTAGCAATGCTAACTACTATTGTCATCCACTAGCTTATTTTTGTACTCTTGTACCTGCACAGACACTTGAAGACTGTGTCGTCATGTTGGCCGGACATTTTGTTTTGCTTCAGTTTGAAACTTGGACTAGCTATTTGATATTTGACTATAGCTAGTTGACTTTGATTGTTGATGCGGCGTAGTGAAGACAATTCGAGATTCTGGTTAAAGTAAACTAAAAAGAACAACTTTATCGTAGTTATTAAGCAGATGTTTCATTGTCCTCTCTCCTTACATTAATTTCTGAACTCATAAACAACAACTCATGCTTTGTGTTTCCCACAGATTTGAAATCTTTTTTTTGTTGGTGGGGGGGTCTCAGTCCTATTACTTGCGTCGCATCTAACCTAAGTGAGTGACAGCAAACTAATGTTACATGCGGTATATCTGGTCGCAACACTTTTTTTTTTGTAATGTATGTTTTTTTTATTACATTTTCTTGAAAACGTCTTGGGTGGTGGCCAGTTTACTTGGGTGGCCCACCCAAGTATTAACATGGTGTGGGGAAACACTGAACAACTTCTGATGTTTCGAACTCTCTGAGTGAAGCAGTTCGCTCTGAGAGTATCCACGATGGGGGAACAGGGATTTTGAGGGTGACGAGCTCTCATGTTCATGGTCTTGGTTTTTGTAAAAAAAAATGTTTTTTCTTGTCCGACTTAGAGGGGAAAAATAGCAAGAAAACTCATGAAATAGGGAGGCAAATGTTTCAAATTGAAAAAGGCATGAAAAGTGTCCGTTGTGATCGAACTGATAAGCGTGTGTGCTAATGTGACGTGGGTGAGTGGGTGTTCAGTGTGCCCTGACTTGATCTTTGTAGTGCGCATCAGAGAGAGGACAAGCTTTGTTCAATCACGTCACTGCTGTCTGCTGTCCTATTAAAATATGTTTGAATTTGCCACTTCAAAGCTTTTAAGTGTTATTTACTCACAGAGCCCGCAGCTTACATGTGCGTCTCCCTGAAATAAAAAGGAAGCAGGGGGGAAAAAAAGGTTAAAGATGCCATTTTTTTTCCTACCAAGCGAGAAAAAAAAATCAATTTTGTCATATTTTATCCTGTCTGAAATGTTCTCAGGGAGGTTGCAGCCTTAAATATGAAAATTGAAAATTGATTTTCCCAGACACAATATTGCAAAGTGGAATGTGACAAGGTGAATTTTAGCCTGATTGTGGCTGCACAAATCATTTGGTTGAGGGCACATCAAATTATTAAGCTAACCTGATGGGGACCAAAATGGCCGCCACTAAGGAGTTGGCAAAAAGTGAACAATACTTCAACAAAGAGGCTTCAAGATTTTTATTGTCACTGCAGTTTATATTTCTTGTCCTGCTCTCCAGCTAAAAATAAACATAGCTTTTTTTCATTGGTGCCATCCTTCTAAAAAATCAGTTTAAAAAAAATAATAATTATGGTAAATGGTACTTAATGTATTTAATTATGTGGGTCTGTTTTTACTGCCAGAAACAGTTGACCTTTCCGGACTTGGGCTCTTTCAGAAAATATCCCAAAATAGTACCACATGCAAAGGCTTAGTTCATAGTGAAGGTTTTGGATAATCAACGTTTTTAATGGCTTAAAATGTTGACGAAAGACGACTGTTAATGGGGTAAAAATCTCATTCCCATCATCATGGCCAACTAATGGCCTGAATTAGAGGATCCGAAAATTGGTCATTTTGACCTATATCCATATTTGGAGCCCTACTGTACCCCCACCAAAGGCCTGAGTGCCTTTAAACTCTCTAAATACACAGTAGAGTTCCCAAATATGATGAAGAGGGATTTATGTGAATTGGCACAGAATTACCCTTATAAAATCTGCCTAGCAACAAAGACAAATTTTTGGTATGACATTGTTGTTAGAAAATGTGACAATCACCATAAAGCCATAAATAGGTTGGAATTACTTCTGAAATTCAGAATGACTACTTGTCAAAGCACATTTTGTCACTGGCATATAAGAGTGGCAATCGACAATTAGCCCTCCGAATTCTGCCTAGCAACAAGTGACCAAGAAAGCAAATCTGAACAATTCTATGATTGTCTATTTTTCTTTTCTTTTTTTTCTTTTTTCTTTTGCTAGATAGCTGAAATATTTAAAATACAACCTATTGTGATGTAGGAAAGTGATACGCACGACTGTCCTGGTTTCTTAGTTGATACTATTTAACTCCAGGCTTGTAGGTGGTGGTACAGCAAATAAAAAAAAAAGCGATTTGAAGGAGAAGAACTCTTCCTTCGGTGAATCAGCATTTCCATAATGATGAATACAATTTAATTGTATTTTTTTTTAGAATTTGTGAGTAACCAGAGTCCAGATCGTCAAATCTACTTTTAATGCCTCGGATTTAAAACGTGGTAGAAGATGTCCAATGTCATACATAACGTAACACATCAAGGCAAGATGGCAAACTGCCTGCACATGTACGCCTTCTATTTAAAGAACGCTGCATTGTGCTAGATAGGATAATAATAAATAAATCAATGCATACTAGCACATTCTCTTTTAGCTATTTTCCCCTACTCCATTTTTTCTCAGGGAAAAAAAACTAAACACACTGAGGGAATTGTGCAGGTCTCCAGCGGTGGTGGTGTATGTGCGCTTTTCCCTCCCCTGGACCACATTTATGATGTTACGTAATTGAACGTCTTGCTAAAAGCTTGTCGCGCCAGACTCATGCAGTTTGTAGCCCGGAACCAACCGAGATACGACACCCAGAAGAATACCCTCTCTCTCTCTTTCTCTCTCTGGAACCAGGACTGTAGATTGTAGATCAATAGCACAACATTCCCACATTGGCCACGGTTAAGAAGCATCCGTTAATGAAGCTGTGTGCTTCAGAAGATTGGATGAGATAAATAATGCACATTCCGCCATGTCTCTGATAATTCTTGTCTTCAGCCTCCTATTATTTTTGCAAGCATTTATGGTTTCTAATTGAGCCCTACTGACATGGATTTTTTTAGGCTAATGCACATTCCGATTTTTGGCAGAATAATATTCCGATAATCGATGAATTGGCTTATTAATAAAAAAATATAAATTAAAAAAATTCCCCCCATAATGCTTACATCAATGAAGATATGAGTTACAGGAATTTGTTGTCCTTTAGTATTTAACCTTACAACAGAGAGAAAAATCCGCAAAAATCGGGCTGTGAAAGATGCTTATGGTGCAAATATTTGACTCTCCACCAAGTTTGTTTTCTAATAAATCATAAATAAATGATCTCATCCATCCTCCTAAGTGGTTGGTGGCCCACCACATTGTTTCCACCTGAGGACAGGTCCATTTAAACCACCTAGGAGTCATATTTATTCATGAGGAGAACAAGGACACATCCCAATTACACAATAGAGACCGGATGGTTCTTAATGGGCTGACCAATCCAAACTCCCACAGCATCCATAAGAGCTGGAATGATGTCAAGATGGTGAAGTATCCCTGTATGCTGTCAGTCTCCAATCTCCCCACTGCACCATGCTATTTGGTATTCACAAATTTGCTGATTTATATATATAATTCCGTTACTCGCTGAAAATTTTGTCTTTTACACACTTTTATTATAGCTTGCTGTTCTGTTTAATTGATAGATAGTTTTGTGTGGGCATCTGCGATGTCCAGTTTTATTGGTGGTCCTTGAATTGCACACTTAAAAGTGAAACTGAAACTCCAAGTTAGCATGTTATTTAGGCTAGTATGCTAGCTAATACCAGAGCCATATATAGACAGGGTTTGGCAAACTCTGTTTCGGCAGGGTAACAGGAAGGCGTCCATATGTCATGTGACCAGCGCTCTGATTGGTCACGGTGTGATTGGTCAACTTCTGGTCACATGACATATGGACGGCATCTTGTTAACCCTGCTGAAACCGAGTTGGCCAAACTCTCATAATATACGGCTCTGGCTAATACTAACCACTTGTGGTGGTTGTCTGACTAATTTTACTATTGAATACTTTTTATGTAACTTGGATTCATGTGTATTTACTTGACGCAATGCTGTATCATCCTGTCCTTTTTTAACGTGTTTTGCTGCCACCTTGTGGTATTCATGTCCAACTACAAACCCCTTTTATGTGGCATCAGTTTGCCGCAGATTTTCAATGTTTTTCGCAAATAGCAGGTGGGGGTGGAGTCGCTGTATTCATTATGGAATGAAAATGTGAATGTGGCTGTTCTTAGATTTGTTTGTTTGGTGCAATCAGTCCTAAAAAAAATGGGGATGGATGGATGTTTGGTCCATTAGAGCCTTGAACTTGTTGCCATCCTGTTGAGAATTAGTAGTAGTACTAGTTGCGGTGTACTGTGTATGATAATGCTTTTATGTTGTGTAAGGTACTGTACTATATGGAAATATGTGTCGTGATGGGAGTATCCTGTCCTGGAAGAATATGGAGAGCAGTTTCTTTGTGAAGCTTTTCTTAAGGGCATGCAAGTCGCTCCTTATAAAATATACATCTGGTTGCATGTATACCGGTATGCGTGTTTGTCTGGGTGTGTGCTCAACGGTTGCCAAGGAATGAGGGCAGGATCTTTGTTGTTTTAGCAGTAGACGCCAAGTTGTTTATGTTATTGTACAGTTGGCAGAGAAGTGTTTGCTTCAGTGTTGGCACCATTATCTAAATTAATACAACTATATCGTGCTGGAATAAAAAATTCCCATAGCTCCCAGGATTGATATATCACACAGTTATGGACAGCTATTGTATGAGGTCCAATAGCAATCTCTCTACAGCATTTGGTGCATTTGGATAATGTGTTCCTTTTGTAGAGGGGTCATCCCTGTAATAGAAAATATAATTTAATGCCACCTCATTAGGAACAAAATGGGTAGTGACTACAATGAGCACGGTTTGTAGAGACTGTGAGCTCAGGACTCAGAACTCGGTTGCTAACCAAAACAGCAGCACCTACTGAAACTTTCTCAGATTAAATAGAGTGGGGAGGATGACTGTGTTAACCTGCACAGTATTAAAGTTTATATTACGTTATGTGGAGATGGTCCAATGAATCGACTCTGACGTGATTGCTTTTGATATTGTGGCCATTTTATCCATCTTTCCATTTTTATCCGACATAAATTGCAAAATACCAAACATTGTTTAACATCATTCCTAAAATAAGGATCTCGGCTCTACTAGATAACCTCTAGAAGTTGTATTTTTCATGCGTTCCCTAAAGTTTTCTACTGTAAATAACATTTTCCCAAATTTCAACATAATTTCTTAATAAAAAAAAGTATAGGGAGTTCCCAGTGTCAGCATACTTTTTTTTATAAAGTAGAAATTTAAATTAATCCATAAATGAAAAGTTCCCTGTATTTTACTGAGCAACAAATGCATGCGAAATTGCGAATGTAGCTAATTTTGGGTTTACGTCAGGGTTCGTAAAAGGTTTCAAAAATTGTCTGAATCTGTTTGATATGTCTTAGCGACAAGTTAAACCTGTCTGTGAACATCTTACAAATCCTGATGAAAACCCTAAATTCGCTATGTTCGCCAGCTTTATCGGCCATTCGATTCATAAAAAGGCTGAATTTGTCAAAATTTCAAATATCGGCACAGATAATTGGTCTAGCCCTAATACAGTGTGTATATATCTATATGTATTTGTGTCTAGCTCATTCCTCTGTAGGTGCTACTGTTTCCGTTAGCAACAGTCATATGGGGAGGAATGGCTTCCGCAGAATTGTGCGTTGGATACGCAGGTGTACCTAAAGAACGTTGGCTGCTTCCACTGTATTGAATGAAGCTGAGACGTTTGCTTCCTCCTGCCCGGCGAGGTTGAGATGTTCTTCCTGTGCATCAATGACTCTGTGTCTCCGCTCTATGAGCTGCTTTCAGGGCTCTCTCACAGCGGATAGATAGCCTTGTGTCCACACACAGCAGCATCTCTGTGTGCGCTTTATGCTCGGACCTTGCCCACGTCGAGTGAGACAAACGAAAAGACAAATAAAGGACACACACCTGCTTCTTTTGTGTCTTACAGTCACGCTCTACTGACCTTATTTTTTGCTTGTTTTTCATAAAAATGTGTATGTGCGTTTCCTCTTCAGTGGAGCGATGCATGAGTGTGATGCAGTCCGGGACGCAGATGGTGAAGCTGAAGGCGGGATCCAAGGGGCTGGTGAGGCTCTTTTACCTGGATGAGCATCGCTCCTGCATCCGCTGGAAGCCATCACGCAAGAGCGAGAAGGCCAAGAGTAGGTTTGCTCGCACGCACGCTCGAACGAACGCACAAAATGAACTACATTAGGCACACCTGCATCGGCAATTCCTATGCCGATGTGTGCCGAATGTCGTCCTCCGATTTCACCTTAAATGGCTGACAAGTTGTGCGAGTGTGTGTAAGTGATCTTTACCGCTGCTGCCACTGAGAGGATTATTCCGTTTTCTCAGCATCAACCCACTGAGACGCCTACGGATGTGTACGTGTTTAAAAATGACAGTTTCCCGCTGTCAGCATTCGATAAGCCTCTTAAATATGTTCACTAGCCGCAGTTGTGAAATACACACTCGTGCCCCGTCCTTTCCTTAAAATGTGTGTGTACGTGTGTGTGTGCGGGATGTAAAACGATGCAGCCATATTGTTACTGTCAGGCGAGGCGGAATTTAGGAGATGAGATTATGCAGGGGGAGGGAAATGGATCATTCTACAATGGATGGTGACAAAAAACATTTTGGCTCAGAATCAAATCAAGTAGCTTTATAGGGGCTGCTTTATTGGGTGCATCCAATATGCCTCAATAGTAAAAAATAAAATAAAAAAATAATATAAAAAGGCTTTACTGGATTTGAATTCAGTTTTTTCTTCTTCTTAATATTCAGACCAAGTGTAGGGTTCAGTTACACAGCCAATGATGATGTCATTTAATTACTTATGATACTGTAAGTCTTTCATTAATAAAGCGTTTTAGAATGGATTTTCCAATTGATTATTCCATTGAACACTGGTGGTATGGTAATCAACACCATATCCAAGAAGTACCTCGGAAACAGTGTAGTGCCACTGTAATTGTATTTATTACTCATTTTAAACCCTCGTTGAATCCTTACTAATTTAATCAACATTGAATAAAAAAAAAAAAATTTAATTGATGCAGCTATCTCTGGATTTCCGGGGCTTTACAGCAGGGACACATGCACACGCACGTGCACAAAGTCATCTGCTTCATGTTTCTGGTTTTGCGCCAAAACTCCTCAACTTATAGAAACAATGGGTTCGGAGAGGCTGTTTGTTAGTCTTATTATTTGTAAGTCGAGACGCACTAAATTTTGTTTTAAAATTAAATGTGATTAAATTAAAAGAAATTTAATTAAACATTAACATTTTAACATTTATTCTAAATATAAAAAAATATATATATATATATAAACATGTAAAAATTTATTTAAATGATTAAAATGAAAATTTGACCTAAAATAACATTTTATTAAATTAAAAGAAATTGAATTAAACATTAACATTTTAACATTTATTCTAAACATTAAAAATATATATAATAAAATTAAAAAATGTATTTAAATGATTAACTCTTTCACTGCCATTGACGGCTATAGACGTCAAAAATTCATTTGAACTATTTCTATTAGTTTATTTCCCCCCCACTTTTGTTAACAAGAGTATGAAAACCTAGAATTGTTTTTATTGTATTAGAACAGATATAAAATTTGTGATTAATCGTGAGTTAACTAGTGAAGTCATACGATTAATTAATTTTTATCGCATATTTTTTTTTTTTTTAAAAGAAGGAAAAAAAAGATTATTAAAAATTAGGGGCAAATTTGTAATTGTAATTAATCGCATTACTTCACTAGTTAACTCACGATTAATCACAAATGTTATATCTGTTCTAAATATACCAAAACAAATCTAGGTTTTCATACTCTTAACAAAAATGGAAAAACATTTTAAACTAATAGAAATAGTTCAAATGCATTTTTGACGTCTACAGCTGTCAATGACAGTAAATGAGTTAAAATGAAAAAACTTTTTTAAATGAAATTTTATCATATTAAAAGAAACTGAATAAAACAATAACAATTATTATAAAAATGAGAGACAGAGACAGACACAGAGAGACAACATTCAAAAATCCAATGTTTGTAACTAGAGGACTACCTGTAAGTAGTAGTAATCCTCTACTTTTCCATCCCTCTCCTTTCCCGCCGTCAGTCACCATCGACTCGCTGTACAAAGTGACGGAGGGCGGCCAGTCGGACATCTTCCATCGGCATCCCGAGGGCAGCTTGGACCCGGCGTGCTGCTTCACCGTCTACCATGGCAACCACATGGAGTCCCTGGACTTGGTTACGTCCAACTCGGATGAAGCTCGGACCTGGGTCACTGGCCTCAGCTACCTGATGGCCGGCATCAGTGACGAGGACTCTCTGGCCAAACGGCAGCGCACCCATGACCAATATCCTTTACACATGCAAAACATGGCTTATAGATATAGTGCTATCCATCCATCCGTTGTCTGTACCGCTTATTCTCGCCACTTTGAAAAGCTAAATTCAAAGTTTTGAGAATTGTTTCCTGTGAGCAGAATTAGATACCTATAATACGGAGTCAGATTTTACAGTTTTGTTCAACAGTTGTATTTTACAGGAGACAAAAAATCATTCAAGGATCAAAGAAAGCTCTTTGAATCTAAATAGTATTCTTTCTATTTGATGATTTTACATTAATTCCAAGATTTTACTCACGTAAGTATATTACAAGCTTTGTGGAAAATTAAAAAAAATGCAAAATCGCAATTAATTACGTAAAATTGTGGTATTGATTAGATTATTTATTTTATTTTATTTTATTGTTAGTCATATGTGTTTGAAGTTGCTAGAAATGTGATTACTGTCAGCCCAGCAACAGAGGTGAGATGGTCTGCCAAGCAGTTAACTCTTGATGTGTTGTGAGCAAAAAATAGCATCTATGAAATGTTAGCATATTTACAGTTCCTATGCAGGGAACCTGTTTGCAACTCACTGTAAGTGCTGCTAATTTGGTTAGCAATGGAGTTTAAATGGCCTCAGAAGTTAACATTTTAATGTCCGTTTGCAAACAGTAGTGTCTCTGCAGTTACAGTTAAAATGGCTCAGCAGGGAAATCATTTATATCACGTGTTAAATTTATCTGGAACTGTTTGTGCCTTGGTAGGTGCTGCTGTTTTGGTCAGCACTATAATTCTAATGGGCTCAGCAGTTAGCTCTTGAATGCCTGTGCCCTGCCCCTTCCTGTACTAGAATAAAGTGTAATTGCACATCCACAACAACAAAATTATTTTGAAGCATTGCTCTACAAAATATTGAGGTTTTACCATCGGCAAAACCAGGTACTTTGAAGCGCTATGTATTTTGTAGACACGTCAACCTCCTGTGCTACGAACAAATATCCTTAACGTATGTGGTGACGTGGATGAAGCAGACATTTGAGGAAGCTGATAAGAACGGCGACGGCCTGCTGAACATAGACGAGATCTACCAACTCCTCCACAAGCTCAATGTCAATCTCCCGCGCAGGAAGGTCAAGCAAATGTTCCAGGTGCGGGGGGGAACATCCATCTTTGCATCGTTCATGTGATTTTATTGTTATTACTATTATTAATATTTTCTTATATACTGTATGTCTGGCATAGACAGATGGACAAAGCTACATAATTTGAAGTAAATACAGTAAATAATTTTGGACCAATAAAGTGAAATTATATTATGTCCTGCAGCACATTGTTTAGCAACTGTTTTAAAATTAATTACATAAAAGTTCTTATAATCTTTTTGAAGACTAAGTAGAATCCGCCTGTGTACCTAATGAAATGTCCTGGCTCTACACCATCAAAATAAATAATGACAGTTGTAGAGCAGTATACTCGCATATTTCTTCATTTTTGGGCTTTTTCAAAATGCATGAGCAGTTATATGTTCTCGGATAAGATAAAAAGTTTTAGGTGAGGGTGAAAAGGGTAAAAAGTAGCAGAAGAGCCTTAATTTTTAAAGGACAAGTCACACTGGGCTAATGTCAGAGCTCCACACGGGACATTAGGGATATTTCTGAAGAGGATCACGCAGTGTTCAGTGCTGCGGTGCAATTCCAATGACCATCAATGTCTCACTTTATTAGGAACCTGAGCGGAACAGCTAACAGATCTTTGCTCTTTTAGTCATCCTTGTTTTTTTTCCGACAGCCTTCAATGATTTGTGACTTCGCCTTGGCCTGCTGATTTAAAAGCCTAGCCGAAAAAATGATGCCATAAAAATAATTTATCGCCGGGTAATGAGAGGAACGAAGGCGGTTCCATTTATATCCTCGCGAAAAGATTTTTATTTCACGGAAACCAGATAAAGAGCCGCTTGTGTGCCCGCGCTTTTGCTATACTTGATGTGCTTTGTGTAACAAACAACCCTGTGGACCTATTTTCCGATAAAGCTCGGTAAATACGGCATGAAGAAAGCCAAAACATTTCTGTAGGGAGTTTGCATGTGGATCCTCACCCCGTGCACACGGCGAGCTCATTCAAGGTTGTCTTGTGATGGAGGGATTAGCCGCCATTATTAGATTGGGTGTCAGCGGGAATGGGTCCCTGTGAGATCCAGGTGATATGAGGCGGTGGTGGCGGCGAGCTGTCTGTGTGAGGTGGTGGACTGGAACGAGCAGCGAGGCGTGCTCTGCGTGTCCTCAGGCAATGTGTGTGACGATATGAAAGGAAAGCTTGGACTCAAATAGCCATTAAATACAGAAAAAGCACATTCTCTGTGGTGCAATGGTTGGAATGATGCATTTACTGTCAGCGTGGAATTTAGAGTTGCATAATTGATTTCTTATTGGTTTCCCAAAATGTTTTTTTGGGGGATGCTTATTGACATTGAATTTTAATGATCCTCAGGCATACAAAGTTATTTTCTGCTGAAAATGGCATGTTTTTTGGTGATTATATTTTCAAATGATGGCTTATTGAAAAAATAATGACACATTTGGGAAGCCTTAATCAAGGCCTTTGATTTGATATGTCACTCAACGTGGTTTGCTCCAAATACATTTTTGACTTTGCAGCTGGTGGCTAATCACATAAAAATTATAGCTAAATGAAGATTTCTATTGATTTACATATTTGGCCTTGAAACTTTGACTTGTTAAAAGCTCAAATCAATAGTTTTGAGTCAATTTCTGAGTTTATTAAATGATGGCATTTGGTGACCTTTTTTGGGCGATGAAGATCCTAGTTATTATGATATATCAGGAACATTCTCAAGGATTTTATTTGGTGTCAGGCTACGTGATTTGTTGCAAACAAAACAATATGCAGTCAATACAAAACACATTTCTGCATAGATTTCTAACATTTGAATGCACCTTGAGAGCTGTCAGAAGTGTGGCTTGCTCCCACTCAGTGAAATATAACTTCCTGCTGTCATCAATATGTCATGACTTGCAACATTTATGCAGCGACTGACTGGCTGACTGACGTGACTCTTTTTCTTTTCTTTTTTTTTCTTCTTTTTTTTCTGTCCTCAGGAAGCAGATACGGACGATCAGCAGGGTACGCTTACTTACGACGAGTTCGCCGTCTTCTACAAGATGATGTCCACGCGGCGGGACCTTTTCCTGCTCATGATGGCCTACAGCGACAGGAAGGACCACCTGACGGCCGACGAGCTGGCCAACATGTTGCGCTGCGAGCAGAAGGTAAGAGCATTGATGAGATATTAAAAAGTTAAATGCAGAGCCTCGTTGAACTCTGTCGCTAACCAAAACAGCAGCACTTATTGAGGCACGCAAACATTGATGTGTTTAATTGCTACTGCATGTTGTAAACAAGTTTCATGTCCGGTAATTGTGTTTGTGATGACCTCAGTGCTGAGCCTGTATTAACTCTGTTGCTAACAAAAACAGCAGCACCTACCAAGGCATGTAAACTGTCTCGAATGGATGTTCTAAACAAGCTCCCAGCCCAGTAATTGTAAATATTTCAGTTTTTAGACACAATCGTTCACATGCAGATATTAAAGAGTTGAGACCAGTTGAAAACTGTTGCTAACCAAAACAGCAGCACTGCTCTGATGAAATACTGCAGAGTCCCACTGGATGTTTACAACAAGTTTCCTGCGCAATAAAGGTCATCTTACATGTAGATGGTGATTTGCTTATCACTTGTTTGACACCGCTGCATTCATGTTTATGTTACATGACTCCACTTTCACTGAACTAAATTTTAATAAACTTAATAATACCATACGGAGAAACTAGTATTGATCCTTTGGCATACAGAGTGATTTTGTGCTGAAAAGGGCATATTTCATCCCCGTAATAAGACCACCTTTGTTTTGTCCCCACAGATGGTCAATGTGACTCTGGAGTACGTGGCAGAAATCATTGACAAGTTTGAAGTGTCTGATGAGAACAAACAAAACGGTGTCATGGGGATTGAAGGTGAGCCTTGCCATACTGGGTATAGTATTATATTTGTGTATTCATAAATATTCATATATAAATAATAATATTATAATAATATATAAACCTTTCACTCACTTGCGTCATATCAGTTTGCATATAGTTGATTTATTGACTGACATTACACTGAATGTAGTTGTTAGTAGGAATCTTGCGTATGTTTTTTAAATATTTTTTTATTAAACGAGCTGGCTGATCCTATATTGTGTCGCATAGCATAGCGCAATCAAACGCCTTTCTTCCACGTTGGCGTTCTGTCATGTCATGAGGCCGTCGTGCCGAGACGTTAAAAAATGAGTTCTTTAGCAAGCACTCACTCCCCCTCAGTGTCATGGCGAGTGCCATCTGAAGACTCGGCTTAAGGCAGGCGACAGAGCGAAGAGGCGTGAGTAAATTGTGAAGTCAGAGCGCGGCGGCGAACGCGCGGCGGCGCGAGGAGGTGTAGGAGCGAGACTAATGTCATTGTTGCCGTCGTGGGAGGAGGCACGATGAGTGACTGATCACGCCATGACGCTGGCCTAAGGGCCCGCAACATGCTCCTTTGTGATAGAAATAACCTTTTCTCACATAGACGGCTAATATTTTCAAAGAATTTGATAGAAGCGTGACAAGATGGATGTCCACTCGCATAACTGCGTTTCCACAGCAAGACTCTTTTCCCCCAACGCTTGCAAAGGCTCGCAGTTGGATGTCCACATTAGAACGGGATGATTCTTGCTATTCCTGTCTCATTCCATCCTCCTCCCTCTCCGGATAAATGGAAGCTTTCTTCCCAGCCTTGTGAGTCCTCTCATTCGTTACCGTTAAAAACCTGCCCCCTCAATTATGTGTTTTTTGCTGGACGATCAACCTGCTGATGAAGAGATCATGTCACTGCTGCACTACATTGCATTTATAGAGACATTGCTGTTACTGCAGTGGTCCCCAACCACCAGCCCTTGAACTGGTTCCGATAGATTGAGATTTTTGTTTTTGTTTTTTTTGTGGTACATTTATGTCCTAATCGAGAATATGTCACCTACCATAGCTCCCAATAAATAAATAAAAATAAAAATAAAAAAATAAAATTTTATATATATGCAAGGTGCATATATATATATATATATATATATAATTATTACTTTATTAAAGTTTTAATATTGAGAAAGAAAAATATGTTGGTGGGATATTGCAATAAAAAAATGTATTGCAAAAGAAAGTTTTGATATGACCAAAGTGTAATGTTGAAGCGCTAACATGATTGAAAAAAATGTCTGAATTTGAAATTGGACATTTCTGTGGAATATTGTGAAGAAATAAATAGTTTTTAAATGATGGGGGAAAAAAATTACATAATATTTTCTGAGAATAAAAATGTAATATTATAGTTGTTGTTTTTTAAATACAAGACTATTTTTTTTTAATATGTGGACATTGTTTTTATTTTATGAGAAAAAACTCATACTATTATAAAAATACAATTTATATGCGATGTTATGATAATAAAAAATAATTTTTATATAAGCCATGATTCAATTTGCTGAGAGAAAAAAAAATCCAAGTAATATTACAAATAATAAACTCCTAATCTTGTCATGTTAAGAAAATAAGGTAGTTTTAAATGATCCAGAACAGATATATTATCAACATTTAAGTTTTACTTTTACAACCTAGTTTTGCCATTACAAAACGAACTAAATTAAAGCAAAGTTCTAATAAAACATTTGAAACCTTTAAATTCAAATATTAGTCCTAATATTTTCTTCTTTTTTTTTTTTTTTACAAAAATTAAAAGGTAAAAATGTTTTAATATTCTAAGGGAAACTCAACATTAATTGTAATATGAGAAAAGAAGATGAGAAGCGTCATAGAACCACTTTCATTCAAATTTTAAAGTAATTTCCTCTTTCAGCACCGTAAGGATGTTGCTCAAATGGCGCAACGTAAATTAAATTGAATTCACTGAATTGAAGCATGGATGTTGATTCACATTCCACCACTTTATCAACAACTATTTGTTGTTTTTCTCCTTCCAGGTTTTACAGGTTTCATGCGCAGTCCGATGTGCGACATTTTCAACCCGCTGCACAACGACGTGAACCAGGACATGGATCAGCCTCTGTGCAACTACTTCATCGCCTCCTCTCACAACACGTATCTGACCGGAGACCAGTTGCTGTCGCACTCCAAGACCGACATGTACGCCTGGGTTCTCCAGTCCGGCTGTCGCTGCGTGGAAGGTCAGTGGACGACGTGGGCTAGTAATTTCACAGATGCGGTTTCATCAGAACCTTATGACATTAATTCATGAACGTTATCAGCATTGATGTGCCAGAAAAAGCAGTTTTATATGGGCTGCATTATGTGGACCACAGTCCTTGTGAATAAATCAATATATTGATCAATTTTGGGTTGGACTAGTCGGTGTGACAGCAGATTCCGTGCTAGTCAGAAGACTTTGCATATTGCATTCCATGTCTATTTTGTACAATAAAGCTTTCACTTTAAAAGTGAAAGTCAACCTTAAACATTTATGTGACCTCACTAGTCTAAACATGACAATATGATTAATATTAGATTTTTGGAATATTCTTATATACATATTTTCTTTGATCCTTCCTCGGGTCTCCTGACAACCTCACGACTCTAGCTGGATTCTGAAGTATTCGGTTTAGGTGAACGGTATGGGAATTTTAATAGGTTTTAGGTGAATTAATGAGCACACACTCACATGCACGCACACCCGCACATGAACATACTCCCGCACACACTCACGCACATAAAAAAAAAAAAAAAGATTTGTGTAATATGAGTTATGAAACAAAATCCACCCATTTTATCCATCTCAGCAGGCGGCCATTTTGCCACTTGCTGTCGACTGAAGATGACATCAATGTTGCTCAGGGCTCAGGCAACAACCAATCAGACCTCACCTGTTTTCTGAAGCTGCGCTGCGATTGGTTGTTACCTGAGACCTGAGCAACATTGATGTCATTTTCAGTCGACAGCAAAATGGCCGCCCCTGAGATGAATTTTGCTACTTAGCTCATATTCCACTAACACAATCTTAACCAGAATACCATATTTAGACTAGCGGGGCTGTATAGAACATATTATTGTCAAACGCTTCCCCTTTAAATCATGATAATTTACAAAATCAAAAGTCAAGTCTGTCCAAAAGTTGCGATAGTGTGTCATCAAGCCCAAGCATCACTTCACCTTCATTATGAGCAATGACAAGAGGCCCTCTCTTCACAAGGAGAATGATACACGAGGTGTGTTTTTTCCTTCCCTCTCTCTGCAGTGGACTGTTGGGACGGTCCAGATGGCGAGCCGATGGTCCAGCACGGTTACACGCTGACTTCCAAGATCACCTTCAAGTCCGTCATCGAGACCATCAACAAATACGCCTTCATCAATAACCAGTGAGCCAGCCAATGACATTTAATTATTTCCCCCCGAGGCAAACAACAATGACATTCTGTCTGCAAACACTACAATTCTATATGTGGTTAATTACGTTATTGAACGCACACAGTCAGTCCACTTTGGTGATTTTTATGAAACAATCATGCAAAAAGCTGAAGAAATGCTTCCATAAGGAACACGATGCACCAATCAGCCGTCATCAATTTGAAAGCCGTTTTATGTTCTGTCAACATTGGCTTCCTAAGACAACACAGTGATTTTTGGCCATCATTAGCATCTAAGTTGAACCATCTGCTCGCCAGTGTTTCCGCAGAGTCCAACGTCACCTCAACAAAGTGATGCGGACTCTTTCCTCTACCATGTGAAGCCAGTGGCTTCCGTTATAAAGCTATTTATTTCCTTTAAAGCCGGTGGCAGCACGGCAGCCGATTCAAGCGGTGTAATTAAGTCTGAAGTGGAGTTTCAATTTGGCAGCAGCTTGTTGGAGCAAAAATAGAATTGCATTGAGTTTGTGCTGTTATTTAGTTAAACTGTCAGCTTGTTCCGTGTGCCCGGCGGTATTGCATTGCGTGTCTTATTAATTGGTCTAAGTGTTTATTTTGCTTGTAGCGCATGATATATGAAGCTAATGGTCTTCTGGAAGCATGGAAGTTTCTTTAAACAGCGGGTATAGTGACTGCAGCGCATTTCTAGAGGGTAGTTGTTAATACGTGGGCGTGTCTGCTGTGTTGTGAACAGAATATCGGCAATTTAAAGGGCTTTCCAAATTAGTTGGTGCACACTGAATTTGGTGAATAATCTCAGTTTTGGATGTTCCATTAATCCGCCAAACCTCATTATTCCCCATTTATTTACACACACTCCTTGCATATGTCAGTTATTTCCTCATATTTACCTATTGTACCTTCTTTTAGTTATTACATTTACCGTACTATTGAATCTTGTGTCCATCTTGCATGTACAGAAGTAGAAAATATTTTGGTCAATCAAACTCAAAATGTTTCGCCTCATTCACATGAAAAGACTGATTTAAAGGGGCTTTTCGGCATTTTCCTTGAAGTGGAAGTCAACCTTAAAATTGTTTTGACAATAATATGTTATCTCACTAGTCTAAACATGACATTCTGATTAATATTACATTTGTGGTATATGAGTTATGTAGCAAAATCCAGCCAATTTTATCCATCTCAGGTAACAACCAATCACAGCTCAGCTTCAGAAAACAGGTGAGCTGTGATTGGTCAATGCCTGAGCAACGTTGATGTCATATTCAGTCGACAACAAGTGTCAAAATGGCCCCCTAAAATGGATGAAAAGGGCTGGATTTTGCTGCTTAACTCATATTCTACTAACGCAATATTAACCAGAATACCGTATTTTAATTGGGGCTGCATAGAATATATTATTGTAAAAAAAAGTTTTAGGATTGACTTCTCCTTTAATAAAAATATATATATTAAAAAAAAACACACTTGGTGCCCCTAGAGGTGCTTGAGGATAGTGCAGGCAATATGCTCGAGTAGTTGTTAAGGGGTTAACTCATTCACTCCCAGCCATTTTCACTGAAGCAACCCCCTTCGCTCCTGGCTGTTTTTCTGGATTTTGACAGATTTTGCCCACAGAATATTGTATTATATTGCTATAAAAGCATGGAACCTACTAAAAGAAAGATTAGAGTCTCCTCTTTTGTCAGGAAAAAAAGTAAATTTATATCTGTTTCCGTTTTGCAGCAATTATCATTAGACTATAGTTAAGTTTAATCATTATTCACAAATCTTTTTAAAACAGTGGTGGGAAGCACTTTTTGCAACATGGCCCTGGTTGATCTCTTATACTCTTCTGCCACCTGCTGGCCATTTTTGTAATCACTACCATTGCCAAGTATTCTCTTCAGTTCAGAGGCTGCACCAAAGCCTTTTGTATGCTTTAGCAAATCAATTTAATCCCAAATTATTCTTTACAATAATATGTAAACATTTTTGAATCGCAAAATATGTTCGAACGTACTCACAAATACGTTCAAACATACTTGTAGGCTAAAGCTGCAAATATTTTCCCATAATGCCACAGTGCAATATGTGAGTCTCAATTTTTTTTTTGACCTTTCCTTTAAATAATTCCGCTCTTCAGAAAAACCTGATTAAGCTATGGCGTTATTTTGGATGGCGTTGAAAAAAATTGTCACTTACATTCATTTCAATAGGTTGAGTTGATTTAAGGTACAGGTGATTTGAGTTACAAGCATGGCCGCGGAATGAATTAAGCTCATAAGCCCAGGCACCACTTTATGTTCCATATATTTCACTCATCATTTATAAATCCTGTTTTTTTCTTTATTGTCATGACTGTTCTCCCTTTTATCCACTTCTTATCATCAGCCGCCTCACAGTGTGATGAAGGGCCCTTGACTGCGTGGAAGGGGCATTGTACCACATGCGCACACACACACACACACACACACACACACTCTCCTGTTTTCACCTGAGAGAATCACAGAACGTCACTATAGGGGAATTGAAATAACTGGATGTAACTCGCTCTGTTCCATTTTGACTCACTGCACCTGTGTGTGTGTGCGTGTGTGTTTGTACGTGGGTTAGTGCAGAGGTGAAAGCAGCCTTGCTTCCCCCCCGAGGCAAAGCTGTCGCTCTGACAAAGCTGACATTTCTGCTACCGTGTGACCAAAAGTCACTTTTCCAAATGAAAACACCGACACGCATACAACCCCTCTCTCACACACGCACACACTGTCCATCTAGGTGAATACTCCCTATATACCTCTTTCACTTCCTGTCTGTTGGACATGAACATACTTGAGGCATGAAGACAGTTTTGGCTTGTTCACCATCACGCTATGTTCACGTACAGTGTGTGTGTGTGTGTGTGTGTGTGTGTGTGGCGGCAGGTACCCGGTGCTTCTGTCCATCGAGAACCACTGCAGCATCCAGCAACAGAAGAAGATCGCTCAGTATCTGAGGGAAGTGTTTGCCGACAAGCTGGACGTCGGCCACGTGCTCAGCAGAGCGTCCACGACGCTACCCAGTCCTCAGAGCCTGCAGGGCAAGATTCTCATTAAAGTAAGTCGAAATCAACATGATGTATGGAGATCAAGAACCTCACCGTGAGCGTGCAAAAGGTCCTGAGGGCGAAATTGAATTTGCACAGAATTAATTTTTCAAGATTTGGAAAGGTCTAACCATATCCCAGATCTAAATCAGAGTGAAAACGTATCGGCACATGGATCCGAAGGACACTATGTTGTGGCACTCAGAATGATGTTGTAAATGTGTGAGAATAAAGTCAAAGGTTGAAATGCAACTCAAAGAAAAAGTCATATTCAAAACACTTTACACACATCAAAACCAAAAATGAGGTATTTATTCTCGTAATCGTCCTTGCCCAAGTCATTTGTGAATGTTTTGGGAAAACAGGAAAAAACACAAATTCAACAAACAAAAGTCCAGTTGCGCGGATTCCTATGAATAATAGATACTCATTTTTATAAAAAATAAATAAATAATTAAAAGATCTCACGACACTTAAGCCTAACATAGTCAATCATGCTATTAGACTAAAGTACAATTTTTTCTGTAAAAATAAATCATGATCATTTTCTTGGAAATAATAAATCCTGGAAAATTTGATATTTATGTTGTTTTTTCCCCCCAAAATATAATTTTATTCTTTAACCTTTACATGGTTTTAGAATATTACTGTGCTGCTGTTACCCTGCAACAAAAAATTTTTTTTATTCTCCCAAGAATACTACTTTATGTCCTCATTTTTTTGTATGTGAATAAAAACACTTAAACCTAAAAAAAATAATGTTTTTTATCGTAGTAAAACTGATTTTTTCCCCTAAAACCATATAAGTAATATAAGGCCCTTTTTTAATACAAAAATAACATTTTATGTATATACTTTACAAAAATAAGTATTTTTTTCCTCACTAATAGGCTTTTGTAGATGCAACATACTACATTGTATATTGTGTTTGTTTTTTATATAGACTATAAATAAATAAGCAAAGGTTTGACAATTAGTAAACAGTTTATCGTAAAAGTGCTTACTAAGCTGTTTCCTGCCATTCCCTGTTGAAGTTTACTGTCAAAACAGGACAATGATTTCAGAAACGGGTGTTTGGACTCACAAGCATGCTCACGCCAATAATTAAGCTCAAATCGAGGCAAAAGAATAAATTCAATTTGTATGCCGAGGCGCTACTGTATAATATTGCTTTTGATGTTGTACTTCCTAAAATATTGCAAAATTAAGGACGCTTCTTAGTATAAATCCCATTTAATTAACACAGTTATGAACATTAGCACATATTATCTAGCATTTACGCAATTATTCTGCTTTGGCAATGTTTCAAATCCTAATTGAAGTGATTATTAAATACATTACCATAATTTAGGATGACATTTTAACTGATTTGCTGCCATTGACGGCTATAGACGTTTTGTTAACAAGAGTATGAAAACCTAGAATTTTTTTTATTGTACATTTAGAACAGATATAAAATTTTTGATTAATCGTGAGTTAACTATTGAAGTCATGCGATTAATTACAATTAAAACAAATTATCGTCTGACGCCCCTAATTTTTTAATAATATTTTATTTTTTGTTTAATTACGTAATTATTTAAACTCAAGATTAATCACAAATGTTATATCTGTTCTATATGTACAATTAAAAAAATCCCTAGGTTTTCATACTCTTGTTAACAAAAGTGGAAAAAAATGTGAAACTAATAGAAATAGTTCAAATAAATGTTTGACGTCTATAGCCGTCAATGGCAGTGAATGAGTTAATTGGCCACGTTCAATTTACCTCGTAATAATAAGGAAAGGAGCTAGTGAGGTTTAAACTAAACTGCAAAAATTTAAAGAAAAATTGCTATTCGACCTGAAAATATTTCAACAAATTGTTGTTTGATGCACAGTGACTCTCTTCCTCAGGACTGTGACACATTCAGATAAAAAAGCAGCAATATTTGCATGAAAAAATGTCCTTAATGAGATCATCGCATTAATAATAGAGCTGCTCATTAAATGGAAATTAAAAATTCAGTTGTCAGTATCCTGCACATTGGCATGGTTATGACGCTCTAGAAGCGCTTCAGAGTGCTTGTTAATTCAGCAATGGTTTGTATCAAACATCAAGAATCCCATTCGTTGGCATTATTGTCTGACCATGTTAGCTGACGTCAAATCACAAAGTTTTAGACGTCTTTCTGCTGGGTCAGGACAAGAATCCTATTGATTTTAAACCATGGGTCAACATGTCCACGTCGCTTTCTTTTCATTGGTTTGCTAGCCGCCATTTGCGCAGCCAATTCTTGCAAACCTTCTGGGATTTGTTTTCTTTGTGTCAACAAGAATCTTATTGATTCTGCTATCGGCCTGTTTTTAGAGGAAGCAAATCTCAGTACTACAGTATTTCTTGTAATACGCAGTTTAACCTGCGTCTTGTTTTTAATGAATATTTCAGCCTACTACATACTGCTGCATTTTAATGTTGCTCATTATAGTGGTACTTTGGGTGGTACTTGGTTTTAAGTGTTTGAGAGCCGCTGCTTTACAGTGATAATTTTGTCTACGAAAATTTTTCGTCACAAATTTTATTAAAAATTTAACGAAAACAAAAATAGAAACCATTCATTGAGACGATAGCGATAACTAAAATTGACAATTTCGTCAATGACGAAAACGAAAATGAAAACAACACAGTGACGAAAATTCACACAATTCAATCTGAAGGAATGAAACGCGGGTTGGAGAAGAGAACCACTCAGAAACTGTTCAGTGTTCACTGCACTTTATTTAATGTTCAAACACGTTTACATTCATTGTGCAGCTGTAAGATTCATCTCAAGTAATTATGCACTTTTTTTTTTATTTGGGTGAAAACTTAGTTATATTATTGTCAGTTCAACATGTTTTATTGAAAACAATTAATAAAGACACCATTCTATTAAATGTGTCTTGCGTGTTACAAATAGGTGTGTTATAATTTTCTGTATAAAAGTTTAAATGTATGCCGAAGGAAAATATCGACTAAACTGTCAATTTTGTTGACTAAAATGTGTCTTTTTTTTGTCAACTAAAATTGGATTAAAACAAAAATACAATCAGATGACTAACTTATGACTAAAACTTCAAGAAATTTTTGTCAAAAGACTAACTAAAACTAAATTAAAATGATCACTGCTGCTTTAAAGCACTAACTCACATTCAGCTGTAGAATAGACATTAAAGTCCACTGACTAGTTTGGGTCCTGAATACATTAAAGAATTGCTAATGGAATATAAACCCAGTATGGCTCTGAGGTCTCTGGACTGGGGTCACAGCACAGAGTTCAAACAAACATGGTGAACCTGTATTTAGCTGTTATGCTGCACGCAAATGGAATAGCCAGTAGAAGTGTTTTCCCCCATATCCAGGATCGAGGTCTTATATCATTTATAAAATATTTTCCCCCGCAAATCTTGTTCTTTTCACTGCCTTTTTTTAAATACAAATTTTGGTTTAAAAAAATTTATTAATAAAGTGGTATCGAACATCCCTCTTAAATAGTCAAGAACAAAAAATGAAAATTTATCGTGTATATCATATTTTAAATATACACAGTAATACAGTAGTAAATACAGTGAATACAATCTTTTTGTAAAAAAATCATTATTTTATATTAAATGAAATCCAATTTTGGAGATGATTTATAAACCTTCGGGAAATAACTCAGTTTCCGCATTCTGTTCTTGTGTTACGAAAATAATCATATCGATTTTAGCTGTGACGTAAGGTGGTGGAGGCTTACTTATCCGTGTTTAACAGCACAAGAGGCGCCTTTTGCAGGTGGACATAAAGACAGAGAGAGAAAGCTTTCTAGTGCGTTTAGTTTTATGGGTGCCCTGTGTGGTGTGGAGAAAAGACATGCATTGTTCCCCGGCAAAAAGCTTTTATCTCCTCTGAGCGAAGATCCCCCCCCAAAAAAAGAAGTAAAAAAGCCTTATTGATTTTCCCACAAAGCCTTTTATTCCTCTATAAACTCCTCAGCAGCCTCCGAGAGTACAGCCAGATAAAGAAAATGGCAAATAAGGAGTAGACGAGTGGTAATAAAACGTGTGGCGGCGTTTTTAAACAAAGGGGCCGCCATGTCAACCAAGAGACAGCAGAGGGCCGAGAGTTGGCCATTGATTTTCTTTTTTTCTTTTCTTTTTTTTGCGTGGAAGAGCTAAAAAAAAAAAAAATCTCCTTACTCCCACTCACACCCTCACTAATGGGCTCCCGCTCGACCGGAAGAGCCTCTCTTGGGGAGCTTTTCTGAGAGTCGGCAGCAGATTTGTGTTTGTGTGTAGGAATGTGCAAACGTTGGGAAAAGAAGCGCATGAGTCATTTTGAGAAGTACTCCTCCTCTTTAAACATATAGTAGGCTGTTTTTTATCTGTGTTATTTTTAGAGTAGGGGTCGCCCTATGAGCCATGTTATTTTCCCATAGTCATGTCACAACCCATTTTATTAGAAGTCAAAACAAGCATGATTATTTTTCAAAAATAGCTTTTGAAGCACCTGTTTGTAAAACCCCGCTGGTCCCGCCTTCTCAGTCCGAGCCTGGATGATGATGTCAGTTACTATGCGATTTGTATTTGTTCATTGTGATGATGGCGTTGCCAGTTGTTATGCATTCACTATGGTCCTGTATTTGTTATTCTCATTTTGTCATATAAGCCTTTATCCTGTCATACAGAATTGAGCGTGGCCCTCGCTGGCGTTGCTTAGTAACACACTCGCGTGACATATATGTATATATATTCTAATGTATATTGATTGTATAAACTTTCCATCAAAGGTCATGAAAATTAATTTAATTTCAGCAGTTTAATAATGATTGTCCGTATTGATCTAACAATTCTGGCCCTCTAGTTATTGTGATCAATATAGCAAATATCAAAGCTGTTAATGACTGTCTATCTCTTTCACTCCGCCCAGGGCAAGCGTCTCCCTGCATATTTGTCCGCGGATGCCGAGGAAGGCGAGGTGTCCGACGACGACAGCGCCGACGAAATTGAGGACGACTTCAAGCTCAAGAACAGCAATGTGAGACACTACAGACGTCAACATGTTCATATTTTAACACGGGTTTAGATTTGAACATAATCAAAGGCTTTAACGATGGTTCAACTAATATTTTATTGGAAAGAAAAAGAAGAAGAAAAAAAGAATGTGTTTCAGAAGTGTGCCGCTATTTGATGTCACCATAACTGACAAATTAGTACAGTAGTTAAATACTGTATAATTTAGACAACACAAGTGGATTAGAGAGTATAATTCATTTGAAAGTGGGCAGACAAATGATAACCACACACAAAGAGTGATAGGAAATTTCAAGATGAAATGGGAAACATTATATCTTGAATCGAATTATTAATTATACAACATCAATAGCCAAACATGATTTTCATTTCAGTAGCAAATGGGTCAAAGGCGGAGATCAAATTTCACCCCAATTAGTAGCGAGTGGTACTTTAACGTTTAGTGTTAAAGGCTGGGGTGGTATGTGTACGTGTGAGCATCTGTGTGTATGCTAAATATCAAAAGATGGCAAATTCTAAAATGTTTTGGAAATTAATATTTTCTATTCGAGAATATATTATCTTCTTCAACTTAAATGGCTTTAAAATACAACAACAAATGGCACACAATGTCCCCCGGGTGGCTTAATGTTTAAAAAGGTCGACGCGTGCATGAGAGCAGTGCAAGTATAATGTCAAAAAGGGCTCATCATTGCTCCTATTTATTGTTAATAAAACCTTTCTCTGTGAGATCAAGTCCGGGCTTCGGCCTTCCTGGGTGGAGTTTGCATGTTCTCCCCGTGCTTGCGTGGGTTTTCTCCGGGTACTCCGGTTTCCTCCCACATTCCAAAAACATGCATGGCAGGTGAATTGGACACTCCAAATTGTCCATAGGTGTGATTGTGAGTATGGTTGTTTGTCTCTGTGTGCCCTGCGATTGGCTGGCAACCAGTACAGGGTGTACCCCGCCTACTGCCCGAAGCCAGCTGGGATAGGCTCCAGCAACCCCCGCGACCCTTGTGAGGACAAGCGGTACAGAAAATGGATGGATGGATGGATGGAAAACCTTTCTCTACAGTCGCTATATATCTCTTGATGCCCTGGCGTTTTCTCCTTATTAATACGACATAAAGCAGGACAGCACTCCAATCATTTGTCACATGGTTCCCCTGTGTGACTAAATACAGCAGCATTCTTCCATATCGAGCTGGAGGCGCGTGGGCCGCAGATGCCACTTTGGATGAGCATAGTCCTTTTTAAAGGGGCGGTAGCAGCTTTCTACTGACAGAGAGCTTTTTATTTCTTTTATTTTTAATATAGGGATCTCATTAAAACAGCAACCAGTTAAGCATCTTTGGCTGTAGACTCAAATTTAATGCCAGCGGCCCGGAATGCATGATAATTGCTTCCTTCCTTCACGTTCGACAAAAGTGTATTTTAAATTGCTTCCGAGTGCACTGTTGGGCAAGCGCAGTAATGAATTTGGATAATGCCGAATGCCGATAAATAGTGAGGGTACCTTTTTAGGGGAGTGGATAGCTGCTGCAGACACCTGTAAACAAAAGATTATTAACATTAAATCATACTGGAAAACGGAAGCCATTTCTTTGTTTGTTTTGCTTTGATTTTGAGCAAAAGCTTGAATACGGAATGGCGGTAGTGAACTCACTTCACAACAAACAGCAATTTGGCGTTTATTGATCAATTCTTCTTCTTAAAAAATAAGTTGTTTATTGTCACTCCCAGAATGACAGTGTTATTTAAAACAACCACATGCCTTAAAATCCACTATCTTAATGCTAACACATAAAGGGAAACGCCATAG
This sequence comes from Leptonotus elevatus, assembly GCF_054856555.1. Taxonomy (NCBI): domain Eukaryota; kingdom Metazoa; phylum Chordata; class Actinopteri; order Syngnathiformes; family Syngnathidae; genus Leptonotus; species Leptonotus elevatus. The sequence continues at coordinate 19,105,235 of NC_141245.1, read as the reverse complement.
ATAGGGCTAATAAATAGCATTTTCAAAAATCTATACTGTGTGGGTGTCAATTTTAAAACTTATTGACAAATCTTAAGTGTTGAAAATGGCTTGCTCTCTTGATGATGTAATGTTAAAGGTTAAACAAACATGCCATTTTTGGGGTTTTCTGAAAAGTGACCATTATGAAGGTACAAAGTTTTGGCCCAATGCTAACATGAACCTAGCGTCATGTAACAACGTTAGCAACGATGAAACGTTATGTATATATGTGGTGCCTCAAAATTTTATTTCTCGATGAGAACACTAGTGGTCTCCGTTTTTTCTGTTCCAGCGAGTTTGCATATGTGTGAGAGTCAATCGTCAGGTGTGCAGTTGTGAGTCGCTGACCGCCATTTTGGAATTCACTCAATCGTTTTAAGATGAATCCGCAACCTATTCCTCACGATCCCACCATCAACTGTCGTCTTCCTGGCAGGGGAACGGTCACCATCACCAAGTGGAGTCTCACATCAGGAAGAAGCTGGACTCTCTCCTGAACGAGTCTCGCATCGGCGACAAGGAAGACACCGACAGCTTCAGCATCAGAGCTCTGCTGAGGGCCACACACCAGGGCCTTCAGAAGAACCTCCGCCAGGTATAGTGACGCTTGAAAAAGAGGACAGGATGATGGCGAAGGGGTGGAGATAGTCATCTATGGAAATGAGGATCCAGAACACACATATGGAGACATCGCATGGGCAATGTGTCATGTCATGCGTCAAAATGGCTGCAAAGTGATAAAAAAACTCTGTAGTGGTGTTACTTAATATTTCATTTCGCCACTTTGCCGCTTGTGCTATTTTTAGAAGCTAGTGTTTCCTGAATGCTGTTTGAACACGAGAGCGGGCTTTTTCTACTGTTTTTCGCTGGGCAGCTTCACAATTTCTTTATCATCGTTACAAAGCAGCACGGAAGCGTGTCCTTTGCGAATAGGTTCAATTTAACAGTCCCAAAAAGTCAATGGCAAGGTCAAAGGTTAGCGTAGTAGCAAGGTCCAGTATTTCAGACGCTGGGAAACATGTTTCAACAATTTTGATTGGATGATCTCCAAACTTGGTGCGTATATACAGTAGTAGTTATGTAGTTGCTCGGGCGCTTGATTAATAGTCACAGTTGACTTTCAACCTAAGGAGGTCTACCAGGTCAAAGGTCACCAGTAACAAGGTCAAAAGTAAAAGAAGAACACAATGCTTTCTCAATTCAAGTTGCTTCTTTGACTCTCTCCTCCTGCTGTGCGTTGCAGAGCTCCAGGGGGGTTTTGAAGAAATCTCAAAGCCGATCCTTCATCACCACACTCAAACAGAAGGTGGGCTTCACACAAGGACTCACTTACTGTCTTTTGATTGATTTGCGTGGCTTCTCAAAGGACTCATGAGGCGGAGGTCAGCTTCAAACTAGCTGTTAATGAAAACGTATCTTTATCCACTGCTTTTTTAATCTATGTCCTTTCTGCACTGCACACACAGATCTAGTGCAATGATTGTGTGCCTGATGCACACTATGAATGAATTATTCATATCTACACGATGCATGTACTGATTTAAGATGATCTCTAAAGGAACATTTGCTTTACATAAACCTGCTTATGGTTGAGCCATGTGAAGAAAGGCATTGCACTGCAATGCATTCTCTGATTGGTGTTAGGATCCAGATGAACCAGCAATCTAATTTTATTGTTGATGTATTGATTGTATTTATCCATGTATTATTTACTGGAGCAACCAAGTTTCAATTTTACTTAATTATTATAATTTATCTATATATTTTTTAATTATAGTTTTCAGGCTGCAGGTAAATTTTTTGTAATTTTATTTTTATCACTGTATCCCCCATGATCCATTTGGTTTTATATTTTCTGTTATTTAATTTTATGTATTCATTTTATGTATTTATGCGTTTATTTTAAGTGTATCTTATGTATATTTATTTATTTAATTCCCCCCCACCATTCTATTTTATTTGTATTCATTCAGACCCCATGCTCCATTTTATTTTTTGTTTGTTTGTTTGTTTTTATTTACTATTTTATTTTATGTATGTATTTTCCTTATTTTTATTTTATTTGATATGATTTTGTTTATTTTTATTTATTTTATTTTATCATTGTAGTAGTCAAGCTGTACTTAACCATTTGAATTTCATTGTATTTACTTTAATTTTATTGTTGGATCCTTTTATTTTGTTTTATTTTATTAAGCAGCAGAGCCCTAATGTATTGCATTATATTTTAGGTAAAAAAAAAAATTACCACTATATTTTCTCTATTTTCAGCTCAGATCTTTTGTTCTTTTATGTTTTGTTCTAAAAATGCCACTCTCGTTTACTCCCTTCCCCATCGGCGCGCATAATTTGCTGGCAAGGTGCTTCCACGCTGTCATAATCGCTATGACCCGGGTTCTCTTCTCAACTGGACATCAGCTCACACACACTCCCCTGGCATTCGTTACATCCAACCACTTACATGCGATACTGTACGTGACACACGTGATGCAAGCACATGACAAATATGTCAACCAATATCGTGTGTTGTTTTGTGTGTTTTGTACAGAGGCACTCCAAATCGCGGCTGTCGTGCCAAAGTGGGGAGAAGGATGAGGACGAGCAGCAGGAGACGTCTACACGGGATGCCGGGGGACAGTTTAACAGGTGAACTTGCAAAAACGCTGTCACATACTTTACGAGGTTTAATAACTGCTGACTGCAGCTGTTAACCATTACGTACTGTTGGAGTTGAGGTCAGCCATTGGACCAACCAGAACTTGTTTGCTGCCATCAGCACAATTAGGGAACGGGGATTTTGCGTGCCAAGCCAACGCTTTAATTTTAACCCATTCCAAAAAAACGTGTAAACAAGTTGTCCTTCACTCCCCATACTTATTTATTCGTTTTTTTAATGTTTTTTATTTTAGAGCATACAGAAGGCTTTGATGCAGTTTCTGACCTGAAGAGGTCGCTTAAAGCAATAGTAGTTATTACAAAAACGGCCAGCAGGTGGCAGCAGAGTATAAGAGATCAGCCAGGGCCATGTTGTAACAAGCTCTTTTCCCCAGTGTTTTCACCAGGAAGGTGAATATTGATGAAGCTTAGCTATATTCTAATGCCTAGCAAAATGAGTCAAAATCCAGTAAAACAGCCGGGAGCGAAGGGGGTTGCTTCAGTGAAAATTAGTGAATTAGTTAAATAATAGTGTTTTTTTATTATTAATTAATTAATGTATGTATTTATTTATACTTTATTTTATTATTATTATTATTATTATTATTATTTTATAATTAATTTTCCAATTTATCAACCCATGTCCATCCATGCTCTGACTGTTGTCTTTTGGTTGTAGGGGCGGAAGGAAGAGGAAGACGATGAAGCTGAGTCGGGATCTGTCAAACTTGGTGGTTTTTACCAACTCTGTGGCCTCGCAGGAGTGTCTCAATGAAGGTGCAAAGAATGCACCTGCCACCTCAAATGTAATACCGCTGCAATTAGAATTTTTTTTAAAACATGCCTCATTCGCGTTTGTCTTCAGGCACGCCAGGCGACGTCCTGTCTTTCAGCGAGACCAGAGCTCAGTCGCTGGTCAATCACCGAGCTGAGCACTTCCTGGCTTTCAATCAGAGGCAGCTGTCGCGGATTTATCCCTCGGCGTACCGCATCGACTCGTCCAATTTCAATCCCCAGTTCTACTGGAACGTCGGCTGTCAGCTGGGTAAGCCCGTCTTCCGCTTCTCTGCGCGTTTGGTGACAAAGAAATCAATACACGCCGCAACCCGGCCGTTACTGAAAATGCATTTTTGAGCTATCTCTAACAGAGTTCATCCCACAGTATTTTTTTTAATGGTGTTTTTCCACATGAATCTTCTCCAAGCATCTAAGCCAGCCAATTCTTTGTACAGACTTACTTACAAACATGAGTAACACATGCTAAGCAAATGTTCCTTTACTGATGCAATTCATCTTTCTTTACAATCATTACTTTGACAGCCCTATTAATGAATGACAATTATTTCATGTATATTTCATAACATCAAATATACTCACAGTGATGATAACAATTGACATACTTCCTCATTTGCCTTTCAGTGGCGCTCAACTACCAGACAGAAGGCCGAATGATGCAACTCAACAGGGCCAAGTTCATGATGAACGGAGGCAGCGGATATGTTCTCAAGCCGCCGCCCATGTGTAAAGGTTCGCCAACATAACAGTCTGGACAGTACACTGGAACCTCAGTTTTTGTAATTTGTTCCAAAATGTCAAACTATAACCAAATTGTACAAAAACTGACGCAATATTTTCCATAGGAAATAATGTTAATCTATTCAATCTGTTACAGACACACAAAAAAGTATAAACAAAAAATACATTTAGTAGAAAATGGCCAAAGGCTGACTGATGTCTATAAATGCTGTATTTTGCTTGGTGATTCTCGTTTTCTTTTCCTACCAACTGGCAATTGGAACTTTCGTTGGCCCCATGGTGGATTAATAAACAATCACACTCAATAAATGCGCATTGGGGTGATGGTCACTCAAGAAAAAATACTCAACATTGTTGCGCATGCAAATATTTATTTATTTATTCAATATAATACATTTGATTTTTTTTATTCCATTTAATAGTTTTTGATATTATATTATATATTTCATTTTTATAATTGTATTTATTATTTATTCATGACATGTTAGTTTTGATATGTTTGTATATTTTATATCCATTTTAGATTCTAAAGACAATTTTTTTTAAATCAAATTGGTATTATAATATTTGAGTAATTATTGCATATTACTATTATATTTTTCATTATTTGTAATATTTTACTTAATATTTTATATTCACATTAGGTGCCAAGTATTCTGAGAAAAGTGTATTTTTCAACATACTGTGCTATCTTCATATGAAGAATAGCTGAAGTTATGCCTCAATCGCTTCAAAATGCAATCAACCAATCAGTCATTTCAACACAAAAGACAGAATTCCTTCTGATCAACGAACTGATGATTATGCCCATCCAAACTTGCACATGCAATTCTAACCAGCATTTACTTTCTACAACTGTACTTGTTTGAGTGAAATTGAATCACTGCAACACTATTTAAATGTCATTAAGGGGATTAAATTGGTAGTTTAATCTTCACTTGACAACAAAGCAAAAGGGGTGGTTAACCTTCGATGACTGGTTGACGATGGAGCATTTACTACCTCGTGACTTTTCCTTTTTTTTTTTTTTTTCTGTGTGTGTTTGCACTTTCTGTATTGAAACCCAAGAGAAAAAACTGAACATTCACAGTGTTGGAATAATATTGAGTGATAACATTCACATCAAAGCTGTGATGTTTTGCATCCCCTGCAGGCACTTTCAACCCATTTAGTGATGACCCACTTCCAGCCTGCCCCAAGAAGCAGCTCGTTCTTAAGATCATTAGCGGACAGCATTTGCCTAAACCGCCAGATTCCATGCTGGGGGACCGCGGGGAGGTACTCAAAAATATATATAATATGTAGGAATATAACTTCATATTTATTGTCGTTTTTTGTTGTTTTGAATATTTGAATGTGCATGCATACCATACATGTTCAAAATCACAACTTCACATGGCATAATCTTTTTTTCTTTTTCTTTTTTTTACAGATAATTGATCCATTCGTGGAAGTGGAGATTATCGGTTTGCCTATTGACTGCTGCAAGGAACAAACGCGCGTTGTTGATGACAATGGTAAGAAAAAAAACGAAATTTCCAGGCATACAGTTGAATGTATGTGCAGTGCTGGTGGGATTAAAAAGTCAGATAAACTAATAAAAGGCTGAAGGGAAGCAGAACAGATCAGGGGTCTGCAACCTGCGGCTCTGGAGCCACATGTATTAGCAGAATTATTTTCTTTCTTTCTTCTTTTAAATTTTTATTTTTACTTGTATTTTATACTTGTAATGTGTTTATGTTTATATGTTCAATAAACCAAACCAAATCAAACCAAAGTCAAAAATATTATGTTGTCAGCAAAAAGAGACCAAAGGTAGAAGAAAAAGTTTAAAAATATATATCTCAAAATGTCCAAAAAAGAACAAGAAAAGCAACAACAAAAAAATTACAATAAAATGTCCATGAAATTGCAAAAAAAAAAAAAAAGTCAGAATTGATTAAAAAAAACGAAAACGTTCAAAACGTAACTATAAAATGTCCAAAAACAAAAGAGGAAATGCAGAAAATTTGTATAGCATATTTGGAATTACCCAAAAAGTCAGGAAATGTATTCTAAATACAGGCAGAAAAGAAAGTGATCAAAAAGTAACAAAATCCCATAAACTATCATGAAATGTCCACAAAATTGCCAAAAATGTCAGAATTTTTTTAGCAAAAAAGCAGGAAGAAGTTTAAAAAATGGCTGTAAAATTACCAAAAAAGGAAGAAAAGAGGCAGAAAATTACCATAATATTGTATGTACATAAAATTGCCAAAAATGACAGAAATTTGACAGAAAATCAGAAAAGTCGAAACTTTATAAAAAATGAAATATGAAAAATCCCCTCCACCCAAAAAACAAAGACAAAAGGTAGAAAAAAATTAATCTCTATGTATTGGATGCTGCACATTTTTCTGTTATGGTGCAGCTCTGATTAACTTGTAGGCCCTCAGTACATTAAACATATTAACACTAACACACTGTTTCAGTCATCGCAATGTTTAAATAATTTTTGCGGCTCTAGACAGATTTTTTAGTTTTGTTGTTGTTGTGGCCTAAAATGTCTCTTCACAGTAAAGATTGCTGACCTCTGGTCTAAATGAACAGAGGTACATGAAAAAGCCGCTATCATTTAAAAAGGTTAGCGAGCACTAGCTGGGATCCCAACAGCCTAAGAAAACTCACGTGTTCTTGTCTGACCCATTAAAAAGCAATTACCGTAAAATCCCGTGAATAACATGCACCTGTGTATAATACACCGCCACCCAAATTACCCTTAAAAAAAAAAACTTTTTTTCTATGTACTTGTGTATAATACGGTCTCTCGAATATGAAAGATTCAAAACATACCAAGTGCAAATGCTTTTATCTTTGTGCATTTAATAATAATGGTAATAATAATAATAAAAAGGTTTGCTTTTCCCCTTAAAAAAAAAAAAAAGCTTTCTAAAGCTAATCGTATTTGCATTACATCCCCTGTGGAAGAGCTACAATTCATTGTGACTCTCGCTAGGTTTCAACCCGTTTTGGGAGGAGACGCTGTCCTTCACGCTGCACATGGCCGAGGTGGTCCTGGTGCGCTTCCTGGTGTGGGATCACGACCCCATCGGACGAGACTTCATCGGCCAGCGGACGGTCGCCTTCAGCAGCCTCATGCCCGGTTGGTGTGCACATTTCCTCGTCGCCGCCGAGCTCATCGCGGCTCTAAAATAGAACGCAATTAGACAGACCCGATACGACGCGCTGTCACATTTGAACCGATGTTTCTTCTTATATCTTGACAGCGTCACGGCCGCTGGCCGCGTTGTTGTGTCAAGTCGGCTTTGACTCTCGCTTGTTTGAAACATTTCTCACCAGGTTACAGACACGTCTACCTCGAGGGCCTGACCGAGGCGTCCATCTTTGTGCACGTGTCAGTGCATGACGTGTACGGCAAAGTGAGTATCCCGCTGCCCTCGTCCTTCCTGAAGTGTGTTTTCACTGTGAAACGCTTGACGCCAGTGGGAATATATTTTGGAAGAGGGTCTGAGGAAATGCGCCGCTTATCCGTTTCTCTGCCAATCCTTTTGTCTTTCTAGTGGAGTCCCCTAGTCCTGAATCCCAGCTTTACCATAATGCACTTTCTAGGATCCAGCAAGGTATCCGGATGCTTTTGTGAAAGCTCTGTGTGGTGCTGCATGAACTGTAGGAAAATGCATGAATGCAAAAAAAAAAAGGGGGAAAAAAGAAGAAACAATGCACTTTGTGTTTGTGTGTGACATTAAACACCCTCGTCACGTAAGCCTCTTTCACACAGAGATACCGCAAAATTGTCACATCAGAGCCATAACAGAGTCTTTGTGTCTTTTAACACTTTGCCTTTTTATTGGGGCTGAGCAATTAATTAAATTCAAATTGGCATCACCGTGTCGGGGAATGCAGTTTTTAAGTGCAAGGGCTGCAATTTAGAAAGTTTAGTTTCATTTTTGATCCGTTGGTAGGCTTTGTTTTTATATATACGTATATTGGGGCTGTGGCAAAATTTTATATCTTAATATTCTTGCCAGATGTTTTGAGAATATTACTATGGTTTCAGTGAACTTTTTTTTTTTAAGAAAAAGCAATACACAAATCTAAAATAATTCATCTACATTAACAAAGTCGGCAATAAAAAAAAAAAATTCCCCTTGTGAGGAATAAGCAGTTTAGAAAATGGATGAATGGATTAAATTCCAATAGTACTGCAACTATGCTTTAATGATAACCAACAATTGTATGCTACAAGTCTTTGTTGAGTTTGTGTGCATGCGTGCGTGTGTTAACTGCATCAATGTGTGTTGTTCTGTACCGGTGCGTCCACTTTGTGTGGCTTGACACATTTTTAGCTTTCATGCTAAAGGTCCGCTTCACAGGGCACGATGCTTCTGAACCCGGCTTAAAGTGGACCATCTAAACAAATAACAGTTGGCCACTCACATTGGGTGGAGTGGGTGATGTATCAATTGCATTTTGTGGCTCCCCATGTATTACTATTGTTTTGGGGTTTTTAATCCACAAAAAATGGTGGCAGTCAAGGATTTTTTGCTATATATACATATATATATATATATATATATATATATATATATATATATATGAAATTGTTCCACTGTATTATACATAGATTCATAAAAATTACCCCCCAAAATTCAAATTTTCTAGACAATTTAAAAAAAAAAAGTGTCCTTTTCATTGAAACATGATATTTAATGTCTAGTGATGGTGAACTTCAGGTGGCCTGACACATTCAGGTTGTTGAATTGTTAATGCAAAAATAAAAATAAATAAATAAAAATATTTATGCTTAGTAAATCTGATATTGTTTTTAGTTATACAGAATAATGTATTGCTTGTGGAGTGTTAGGGTTAGAGAAAGATTTTTTTCAAACCTTGTACTGTCATGTAAGCATGCTTGCATAACCCACACAATTGCTCTTTACATTTTTTGCTGTGTATCTAAAGACACAAGCGGATCACACACTAACGTGTTTTTATTTTTCAGGGAAATCAATTTCGCGGCATCCGCGGTTTGTTCAATCGCTCTTCCAAGTCCTCGGCGGATACGAACTCGGCTGGCCTCCGGAAGCGCTCCATCAGCGACCACCTCCTTCGCCGCACGGCCAGCGCTCCGGCGAAGGGCCGCAAGAAAACCAAGATGTCGCTGTCCGAGTCGGCGGCCTCCATGTCGGAGCACAAGAACGGCGGGGGCTTCGAGGCGGTCGGGGAGGGCATGTCTGGGAAGGAGCCAGGGCTGGATAAGAAACTCCAGGCCCGGCCCCCCCTCACCCACAGACCCATCTCAATGCCTTTAGACAGGCTTCTGCAAGGACAGCTAACTCTGTGCTCTGGAGATAAGGAGCATGACGTGGGTGCAAATGCGGTCATTGGTGGGTATTCTCTCTTTTGACACTCACATTTTTACATTTTAGATTCATCAGCACCAAAGTTTATAATCATTCTGACTTATAATCAAACTAAACAAACCATTGTAATGTTTAACTTTCAGGGTCAGGGTTAGTCCATAAAAGACTACAGTGGAACTTCCTAAATTAAACTAATTGAGTATCTAAATGTGATTTTAATCAAGAACCAGAAATGGAACTTAGAATTTAGGGGTGGCGTGGCTCAGTGGTAGAGTGGTCACCTTCCGACACAGAGGTTGAAGACATCCCGCTGCACAACTTTACACTTATGAAACCCTCTCCCCACTTCCATGTACGTTAAGCTTCGCTTGTTATTCTTATTCACATGATTTGTTTGGAAAAAATAATTTTGAGATGCAAACAAATTGAAGGGTGACCAACTCTTGGACTTTGGAGGTTCTACTGTACTCTAAACTGCATGATATCTTAAATAATAATTTAGAATTTTCCATTTAGCATAACTCTAATCCAGATCCTTTGCTTACTTGCTATGCTATAAACAACCTAAAGGACTAATATGCGGTAAAACATGTGAACTGACAGACTGCAGCCTGCTCTCCATGATGCCTTAACATGCCTTTTCTGTCCCATCTTCATTTGTTGTGCTTCTCGATAGTAGAGAAGTGACTAGGATATTCCTGCAGGTAAATCAGAATTACGTGCCTCTTGTATGAAGGTTGCATCGTTCGAACAACATGCCAGTATTGCGTCCTCCCAGTGTATTCTATGTGATCCCTTTTCCACTGCACGGTGCCTACTCGGCTCAACATGGCTCTCACAACAATTTCTATAGTTCCTGCACAGCCAAGGTTGTGAGTCCCAACCTGATACCAAAAAGCAACCTCAAGCCAACTGTTGCTCACACATGCTAATATTAGCATCTGTATTTAGCTTTGGACGCTGTAGTGTTTTACAAATCTCCGCTTTGCTCCTTTGGCCCATTTTTTGTGTGCTCACAGTCTTTTGTTGAGCAATAAATCTCCCAACTGTGGTCAACAGCCGCAGGAGGATCTACTATTCTCCATTGTTGTTGTTTAGTAGCGCATCTCATTTTGCTTTTCATAGTCCCCTGCGGTACTGTTTTAAAGCTCAAACAAAACCACCCCAAACCGAAATAAGATAAGCCAGGCCGAGACGGCGCTATGCAGCGGAAAAGGGGCAACTGAAAGTGATATGAGAACGATATCGCTGTGCCATTTGATCCCATTTTATCAGTTCCATCTCTTTTCCCGATATGATGTTTTGAGCTCATGGACTCCAATGCCTCATTTTCCAGCTTCTCCCTCACAGTTGTACTTGGTGATCCATTTGTCTGTGGTCTACGTTGTATTGGCTGGATTGTTAATTGTCGTCATTTGCTCTTGTTGGATGGCTTGACGTCTTACATTCTACAGACTCAATTTCTGTGTTTTCTATTTGTTAATGTCCAACAATCTGTGTCCACAGGATCTTACCCATTTGACAGAGCCGGGTCTTCCTCTGTGGATCTTCTAATGAAATCATCCGCTTCCATTCAAAAAAGCATCCAGTCCCTCTCGAAGATGGACAACAACTGGAAAAAAGATCTCAATAAACCACAGGAGGCTTCTTATCTGGTTGTCGGTGATGATAACATTAGAAATGAGGATGATTATGTCAATTACCAGGCAGGTAACAATCGAGTCAACCAATCAGCAACTTCGACCAACAAACAGTGTAGATCAGATAAACCTGAAACTTCTTCAACCAGCACGGCGTTCACAGTTGCACCTTCTGTGTCCTCGTCCTCCTCTTCCTCTGCACCTTCCGCCGTGGCCCCTCTTTCCCCGGTCAGCATGGATCATGACCTGAAGAGTCCCAGCTCGCTGCATGACAGCACCATCTCCAGACTCATTGATGCTATGTCCTTAGGCAATGAGCAAGACACGCGAGGCTCCATATCAGCTCTGATTGGTCAATTTGAAAGCACTGCTGACCAAATTGAGTTTAAGTCCTCTCATGATCGTGTCCTTACTCCTCCCAGAGAGCTTCAAGATATCAGGTCTACTCCAACAATGTCGGGCAACCAAAATGCTCCCCAAGCCACTCCGAGAACAACCCTTTCGCCATGCACGATTCACTTGGCAGACTCAACCGGCCCTGCTCTCTTTTCCAGTCCAGAAACTGCTGATCTTGAAGAGGTCTACACCATTCTTGATGAGGAGATGCTGTCACCCCATGTATCGGTGTACAACCAGAAAAATCAGTCAGTCCATGTTCAGGCAAATACTCTGAGCAGCCTACCATCAAGCATCTTGGCTTCTTCTCCAGTAAAGGTGGCTCAAGGTTTCGGAAGCCAGCGCAATAAGTGTTGGAATGATATTACCGCAAATGGTGGGAGGATTGGAGATACAGAAGAGGTAGAGGAGAGTGTGTACGAGGAGGTATTTGATCCACCGGCACCTATAACAGAACAACAAAGGAGTTGTACTCGGAGATACACTCTTTCACCTGTGAACAAGTCTTTCCAATTATCCCATAACCACGTCGGCAATACTTTTGCAGAGGTGGAGGTGAATGTTGATGAGGATCCAACAGAGGGGAGGTTTACCTCACCAAGACAAGCATGGGAGACCATCAGTAGTCCGACAAAACAGAATGCTATTTACCAAAACGAGTCCACTCCAAAATACTCCCAACAAAGACATCCTCTGCCGTATCGTGAGCCTCAGCAGTACCCAGCATCTTCAACACCGTGTCCATCCCGATATAGTAAACCTTCGTATCAGCGGCCGAACCAACAATCCAGCATCCATTCTTCTCCAATTCATAGACCCATAGACTCTAAACTTTCCAAACCAAGACCACTCAGTCACAACGGCTACCCGAGCCCTCCAAGCAATCCATTTCATTATAATCGAGACTTTATACAACAGAGAGGCTGCCTTATGCCAAACGGTTTTTCCCAAGGAAAGCAGGGCAATCAGATCCCCAACAGTTTTCACAAGGGAAGACAAGGATATAGAGTCATGGAGCAGGAAAGATGCTTGCAAAATGGATTCTCTTCTTCAGAAAGTATCCATGTTCACTCTGCTCTGTCAGCAAATAGCTGTAGGGGCGGAGGCCTTTACTCACCAACTTCTGATTTTGATACAGTGTATAGTCACGTGGACTCTGTTGACGTTACATCCTCATCAGAGTTTGCACCGCCTTCAGTCTCGCAACCAAGCTGTCAAAATCAAATCCAAGTATCCACTCCAAAGCTTTCTTGGAACCAAAAGGTAACTGTGCCTCAGGTACAGTCCGACATCAAAGATCCAAAGATTTCAACTCTCCGGTCTTTATCAACTGATCCCCAGTCGATTACCGTCGATTCCACAATCAACACTCCGTGCAAGTCCAAGTCTCTGGGAGATCTGACGTCGGAAGACATATCATGTAACTTTCAGAGCAAATACCACATCATTAGTCGCAGTTTCATCACTCCACACATGAGGAAACAAAAGAGGATGGGAACCATGGGTGGAGGAACCTTCCAGTCCCAATCTCGCGATCCACTGACAGAACAGTTACGCAAACTGGTCAGTCTTGAGATTGAGGATAGTGACAGAGAAATGTGTCAGTCTCCTCAGTGCGATCAGGAAGCGCAATCCCCGCAGACAACGAGCACAGAACCCTCTACTTCCCGGGATATTGACGACTCACCTCCACCACTCACCCGTCGTTTATCCTCCCGCAGCCAAAGCCGAGTGCGCCACATCAACAGCCGTGCCCGCGAAAGACAGCAGGAGGCCCTGAAACCACGCTCGGGCGGCATGGTCAACGGCACCGCCGCCGTCGTTTTGAGGAATAAACCAGCTTCACAGAATTCACCTGTGAACAGACACTCGACTGGCTCTTACATCGCTGGTTATTTAGGCCAACTGGAGGACAGGGGACTTCCCGAGGGAGCTTGTACATCGTCACGGTATGGAAATGGCGATCAACATGCAGATCGCTACTGCACCGATAACTCACTTCCAACTTCAGACTCCTCCAACTTTTTGTCAGAGCCAGAGGTCTACTTCCTGCTTAGACTTTAGCTTTAGCCTAAAATGAGATAAAAGACCGAGTGTGCTTACACTGGTTGACCAAGGAATTGCAAAACGGAACGTTTTTTTCTGAAGCTGGACATGCACTGTAACATTTGTTTACATTCCAACTCACTCTGTAAGAGTTAATCACAAGACAACGCTAACCAGTGATGTGCTAACGCTGGACCTGGACTGCCTGCTATGTTGCTGTTCCACTAAGACAGAAAAGGGCTCAGAGTTAGGAAAAGCAAGTCCTAACTCTGCTTCAACTGTGCGAGAACACTGCCTCCCAGTCAGTCATTGTTCTCCAATGTTTTACTAGAGGCCGAAAGAAAAGACTTAAAATCAGCTCCCATTTAATAATGAGTCAATAGTAATTTACCTTCACTAAGTCTTATGCCCAAAGTTAGTCACAATGCGGAACAGAGATTTGACTGTTTTTTTTTTGTTTTTTTTCTGTGATGTTCTAAAGGTCATACATTTTATGACTTCACAGGAACTTTGGTATTCCTCAATATCGTTTCTCATTTGTGGTTAACTTTTGTTCTGTGAGTTTTACATGTTAGCTTCCATATTGAAGGGCCCCCCCCCTCCCCCAGCAAAGGCAGACTGGGATATAGCTCTGCGATAATCTACATAGGCAATAGAATCTGGTCAAAAACAAAAGGTAAAGGAAGCAATACACTTGTAATATCCGTACAATAACAGTATGCTGTTAGCGTGTTAACCAAAATGTTAACATAATGCTACTACTTCATCTTGATTTGCTTTGCATGATTTCTTTGCGTCACTTTGTAATGGTGGACACCACCTTCAAAGGCAGAGGTCAATTTGCACAGTGTATGCCTTTCTCAAGACTTCAAATGATGCCATACAAACAGCATTGTTACAGCATGAGATTCATGTATGAAATGTTCACGGTCTTACTAGTTAAAAGTTGTTCTCGTCTGGCGGTGTGTTGTCGATATTCTGCTTAATGTCTAAATAAAGGCAGACGTGTTATCGTTGTTCCCTGTGATGTAAAAACTGCCACACCGGAGCAAAAAAAGATTGGATTATGAAGCAGAAAGCGCTTCTTTGTATAACCTGAATATGTTGTGTATGAACAAGTAAAGGTCACCACCATGAAAGTCTTCCTTCTCGTTCACGTGAGTATTTTCATTTACGTGTAAATAACTCCGCCGTTGTGTTGGATCCTTGGACCGTATGTTTGTGCATGTTACTTAAACGTCAACATGTCGAGCATGACTATGCACCCGTTTACACAAAAGATGTTGCAGCGCTCGACTTCCGCACAAAATGAACAGTCGCACCGGGGAGGACGAAGGCTCAGACGGGGGTGAAATCTAGCCTCTCAACTTCTTTGTTGGTCTTGCTATGGTCTTAAAAAAGAAAAAAGAAAAAATAGATTTGGAACTTAAAAGCTTTTATTTTTTTTAATTGCTTTGATACAGAATACAAACTCTTGTCAGTTCTGGTGATTTTTATTTTGTACAACTCGTAACGGAATGCAAATAAGTGTACAGCGGCAAGGCCGAGGAAAAGAGCGTAGCAAAGTTGTGATTGTATTATTTTTATTGTTACAGTGTTGAACCATCTCTTTCTTTGTATTGTTGCTCATCTGAAGACTGAGCATTTTCCTACCAAGGCAATAAAAACAATGAAGTATTTGGTTTCCACTAATCCTGTTTATTTTGTCTCTTTTCCTCTCTCTCTCTCTCTCTCTCTCTCTCTCTCTCTCTCTCTCTCTCTCTCTCTCTCTCTCTCTCTCTCTCTCTCTCTCTCTCTCTCTCTCTCTCTCTTTATTATAAATGTTCTTTAAATGATACACGTGGGCCATGCGTAAAATTAATGTATATGAGCGGTCCCACGTTGCAGACGTCAAACCGTTTTTGTGGTCACATTCTCTGTTGTCTCCTAATCCACTACATTATTTTCCAACAAAATGCCAGTAACATTTGGGCATTTAATTCTATCGTTAATCTTACCAAGCCTCGGATGTAATCAATAATAAATGTGCAAAAAGTCGTAAACAGCCCCAATAAGGCCCATCATATACAATGAGGTGTAATTGCTCATGAAATGGCTGTAATGGAGCTGACGAATAGCACACCTGTTGCCCTGTGCAAGTCGGTCCCTAGTAAACCTGCCTCACCTTGTTATTATTAATGTTTGTGGAGCAGAAGCCGGATGGCCACATGTGCACACGACATCTGGCCTGTTGAATTGCCTCTTTCAGGCCACTTTGGCTATCGTAAACATTCTGCCTGGCTTCCTATTCAGCCTTGACTTACAGTTTCCCATTAACCTTTGGTTGAGGGCATTCATCTACAAAAGTCAATTTATTATTTTCTAGAGGCAATACTTTGGGTGTTACAGGCCTCACTTGAATCTCAAATATATTAAGTAAAATTTTGGGAGGAAAAGGAGACAAGAAAATTGAATGAAAAAGGGTTTTAAAAAATCAACATATACAGGAATCTGTATTTGAACTCTTGTTTAGTTTTAAATGCTTTTAGTTTTGTTTGACATTATGTCCTCTTGTGGTTTGTTTTATTTCTCGTTTTTTAGTGTCCACCTGTTCCAGCAGCTTGTGTCTTGCTTGTTTTTAAGTTTATAGTCCCCCCCCCCCCCCCCCCCATGTCCTTATCGTTAATCGTTTGCCTGCCTTTTTTGTCGTACAAGAATAAAGTGTATTTTCACACCCACTCCAGTAGGGGACACTACTGCTCATTTATTTAGTTATTTTTAATTTCAGCAAAATTGATGCACTTAATCTTTTTGTGACAGACTAGATTTATTTTAAATGAAGTTAGTGTTTGCTGTAAATTGAACCATATATTTTTTTCTTTAATTTTAATAGGGATACAATGTTAAGCAGAGGTGTACTGAACACGTTTATAGACAATTTTATCTACTTATAGTCGCAGCGGAGAGTTGGGAAAAGCGAAATAGTAGTTTATTTTTCCTTGAGGTGTGACAAAAAAACAAACGTGAGAAGCGCTGGCGTATGGTGCACACGTGCACACGTGCTAACTTGGTTTGGCTTTGTTGTTGGAATCTTTTTCCACCCTCACTCCAGAGAAAAGTCATTTTCAATCCCGGTCGGCATCATAATTTTTCTTCCAAATGCCCCGCGGCTATTATAAATGCCCACAGCAACAATTTGTCTAACATATAAATAAGGGTGGTGTGTTCTCTATTAAACAGTACAACTCACACAAAACCAGACTTTCCATTTAAGTGCGGAATATGGAAACCTTATGTTTGTCTTTTCTTAGCAGATGTTTATGTGAGGTATGCGTTCTGACTAGATTTGATGAAACGCCATTTAGTCTTGCAACATTCTGCAAAGTTTTAACATTTACTTCTGTAATTCTTTCATGTACCACTAGAGGGAGCCCACATACCACACACAGTCAGTTTGCCCACTGCGTGTATAGCCATTATTACGTATGATTCATGTTTTTCTCCACTGTACAACTTGTCAGTAGCCTACCTTTCTGGCCATCTTTTTGTACCGCTTGATATTAATCCGCAGTACAGAAATCTATGTATGTTTGCGGTGGAGGAAGTCAATGCTGACGGCGCCCTTCTACCCAGCATGGCTCTGGGCTACTGCATCCATGATTAATTGCGTGAGATAACCCCGTGGGCCCTGCAGGCTATCCTGTCTTTAGCTTCAGGCGACACCAGCAGATGAGACTTAACAGCCTCTGAGCGTCAAACTGCAGCTTATCGGCGTGCCTCCAGAAAAACTGGTACGAATACAAATTTGGTAAAATTCAAAATAAGTGCCCAAATAAAGAAATAATGTAGAAAAAAAGAAGAGTAGCACAGTTAATGTATTTAATGTGACAGTATTACTCTGTTACTGTTCCCTGGACCCGCGTCCAGGGTCCATTCTTTATGCCAATTGTGAGCTGAAGTAGTTTATAATATTAGGTAAGACAAAGCAGCTTTTATATTGGAGAGGAGGGGAAAAAAAGCTTAGATTTGAACCTGGATTTAAAAGAAAAGCAACCAATTTAGAGTAACTTGGAGCTGACAACTTCTTATGGCAGCGTATTCAATTTGCGCGCAGCATAACATCTAAATGATGCTTCACCATGTTTGCTTTGAACTCTTTGCTCCATTCCTGGGTTTATATTCCACTATCATTTCATGCATTTTGATTTAAAATATGGACATCATTTTATATTTGACCACAGATCAGCTACTTGGCCAGTTACCCGTACCTCAGTGACAACCTTCGTGTCACTCTGCATGGGGGGATGATGTCCCTGGAGGGTTTGCACTCAGCATCTCTTCCCCGACACCTTCCAGCTCCGTTGGTCGTATAACGTCTACGTGGCTGTTTACGCTGCGGCTCACGCACTCCACGGCCTCCTCGCCTGCCCGGATGCCAGCAGAGCCAAAAACAGCAGCGCCACCTGCTCCTCTTCAAAACACATCAACCCCGCTGAGGTAAGCACAGTGATGCGATTAAAAATATATTATTCATAGATGCAATTTATTCTAATCTCAATATCAAACTACAGAAGCAGCAAATAACACTTTGCATGCACGCAATCACACTTTATGATCTTCAGACTTCTATAATTTAAGTATTATAGTGGTGGCTCACCAAATTGTAAGTGCTCCTAATTGTGACTCAATGTTTTCATTGAGATTAGTCAGTGAGAAAACAAAATGGCTGCTAAAAAAAAAGGGAGGGGAGGTTGCACTAAATTTGATTGTATTTTTTCTTGTCAATTTCCCCCATCCTAGATGTATTGAATTTTTTTTCATAGACTGTACAATAGTAATGTCTATGGTACGGAGTACCAGTTTTTTTGGCATGTCCCAACCAGAGTTATAATAGTGAAGGATTTTTTAATTGTTTATTTTTTTACGAATTTTAAAAGCTCTACTTTTTAAAAAGTCAGTTTTTAGAGCTGTTTTTTTTTAAAAATTTATATTTTGTCAGAACTGATTCATTTTGTTTTCATTGGTTTTAGTAATTAAAAATAAATAAATTATGTAGTATTTGTCCAATGCAAAATAATTTCCAAATGACTGTTCGATTACAGTACTGTACTGTACTGTACTGATACTGTAAAGTAATGATGAAATAAATACATTTGAAATGACCCCGAAAAAGGTCATGTAGCCTATATCAATTACCAAAGAGACAAACTAATGACATTTTCGCTGTAATTATAGCTTTAATTTAAACGTAAAATGTAAGTTCAGTGTTTTGTTTTGTTTAAGCATTGTTGGGGGGTTTTCGTTTATGAAATCTGTAACCGCCTTCCACCCCCTTATTTGAGCTATTTTGTTAATTTCTGTTTACTATAGTCACTTTGCTTCAAAACAGTGAGTCATTTGCACTTTTTGTTTGGCACAGATTCGGCACTGGAGACGAGTGGTTAGGTCAGGACTACCACTTAATCATTCAAATGCTATGCATGTTTGGCGCCCTCTCGTGGCTTTGTGTCATACGTTCTATCAAAAGGTCAACAATCTCTTCAACACAAATAATGCTCTCCGTCCGGTTATGACAGCACTTAAACAAATAACACGTCAACACACCACACGGGGACGACATCTAAGCAAAGTACAACCTCGTCGATTGCAATTGAGGACTCCTGTGGGGAGCGTTACCATCCTGGCCTCCAGCTATGGCACCCCAAAATATTTCACAATTGTTTTGAGGTCAGAGAAAAACATCAAGAAGCACATTGTGGCCAGATAGCATCTTTTTGGTAACATTCAATTAACTAAACCATTATTAAAACTCATTTGTCAGTTTTTGTAGTTGTGTGTGGAAAGATATGGTAGTTTAAACCTGACACTCTGAAGATTAACCACTAGATGGCAGTGTCATACCATTCAAATTGTGCTTTTACTTCTTGCTGGGTTTACTGGGTTTTTTTGACTGCATATTTCACATGCAATGTTAGTCTTGAGAAGATAGTTTTTAGGGGGGCATAAAATGATATATATATATATATATATATATAGATATATATATAGATATATATAGATAGATAGATAGATAGATAGATATAGATAGATAGATAGATAGATAGATAGATATATAGATATATATATATATATATAGATATATATGGATCAGATAACCTTGTCCTTTTGGCCACTACCTGAAGCTGGCAAGCCTTTAAGATCTGAAGATGAGGGTGGGATCGTAGTTCGACTGCTAAATTGAGAGCTGAGCCATCCATGGCCTTGAGTTTAGTCAATGCAATTGAGAAGACCCTTGACCCTTGACCCTTGGCAGTATTCCAGTTCAGCCCAAGAGCAAGACATTGCTTCCAACTCTTGAGGTGTTGGGTCGTTTTCCAGAACCTCTACTAGGCTCCCTGCTAATAATGTTTTAAAGTGATTAAAAACATTTGTTTTTATCCATCATTGAAGCTGCACATCACTTTGGGAGTTTCACATGTGACCCGGGGCTTGACTTCGGTCTTACATGTAAAGAAAACAAAAAAACACAGCTGCCTGCCTTTAATGACTGTTTTTGCCTCGTGTTTGGGAGAAGGGAGTTTGTTTGGGCGTCGTTACGCCCTGGGCAGTGTGCGACACTTAGAAATAGAGGCGCCGCCAGAGAGAGAGAGCAGGAGGCGGCCACTGAGGCAAAGTACTCCTCAGGTGTAGGTTGTATTATACTTAATGTCAATTATGATCAAAATCACAGTTGTTCTGATGGTAATGTCTCATGTGTGCTTTCTGATTCGCAGTTATCCATGTCTTGGCCGTCCTGGTTGTCCACTCGCCGGTGGCCTTCATCAGCCCCGCTGGTGATCCTGGTCGGGCTGCTGAGCGGGCAGCCGGGCCTCAGGGCGGGTCCGCAGGCCGCCCACACGCTGACTTGCCCTCGGTGGGGAGCGCCCGCGAGCAGGGGGCTTTTCCAGGATGGAGATGTCATCATTGGCGGACTCTTTCATATCCACTACAAGCCTCCTGCCATAGATCACGACTTTGCTGGTGAACCAGACTACAAAGAATGCACTGGGTATAACTCGGACATTGACTTTTTATTGTTTATTCTGCATTTTTGGGAGGGATTAGTTCTAATATGTTGAGTGTTTGAGTGATTCTGTCTTTTACTATGCACGCTCAACTGATCCAGTATTTTCTCCCTCAACCTCAGTTTAGAACAACTCCCCTTACAGTACATTTACGCCATGGTATTTGCCGTGGAGGAGATCAACCGGAGTCCTCGCCTGTTACCGGGCGTGACCTTGGGCTACCACATCCGCGACAGCTGCGCCCTGCACCCTTGGGCCACGCAGGCAGCCCTCTCGCTGGTCGGCGGCGACATCAGCACCTGCAACCCTGCAACGACGCCACAGAACGGTTCTGAAAAAGGCGATGGGAAAGGTACTAGAAATAGCATCGGTAAAACAACACAATGTTTTATCCAAGAACATTTTTTAAACTGTGCAAAATGTCCCGTTAGGTGTTCCGCTGATCATTGGTGGGGCTTCATCCATAACGGCCATGATACTTTCCAGAGTGTTGGGGCCACTTTCTGTGCCTTTAGTAAGTTGATTAGATGACTTTTTATTTTTAGATGAGCTTTTATGTAGACAATAATGCTTTCTTTCGATTGGCACAGTCAGTGAGAATTTAATTTAGCAATATATAATATTATTAGGGTTATAGTTTTAGTTTGTAGTAGTGTACCAATATTGTATTTTGGTTACATGAGATTGTGCTGCATCATATTTGGAGCTGTTATTATTACGCAATACTCGAATGAGTTATTCAGTCAAATGAGAAGAGCAATGTACGTAAATACAAAATATACACTGTAAAAAAAACACACACAAATTGTATTGGAACAATATTAAAATTAAAACGATTTACATTTAAGGCAACAAAACATGCACACTGTTTGCTCCAATACGATTTGCTGAGTTGATTTTGCTGATATTTTTAAGTTGGGGGACAATACGAGGAACAATTAGTTCTGCAAATTGTTTTTTCTTTATTGTGAAATACGGGAAAGCCAGTTTTTATTTTGTTAAATTGACCAACGTAAATTTGTTTTTGAAGGTTGTTCCCTTGAACTTTTGAGTTCACCCAGCTTTTTACAACAAAGTAACCACAAAAATAACCACAAAATTAAAATATAAACATATTGGAACATTTTGAAAATGAAAAATAAACAATTAAAATAAAGAAATAAAACATGATACAAATTAAAAATATATAAATAATCAAATATATTACAATTATTTTGACACCTTTTTTTAAAAAAAAATCCCTAAGTCATTTTTCAGGTTTTCCAGGAAACACATTTTATTTAACCCTTTGCATCATGAGGATACAATTTAGACCCTCCCCCAAAAAGCAAAAAAAATTAAAACAAGACTTAGGCAATTATTTAAAGAGGGTGATGGTTTTTAAACTAAAAACTAAATACATTTAAATATTTGTTCAATATGAGTTATGAAATAGATCAAGACCTAAGATGTTAAATTATTATTATTATTATTATTATTATTATATAACATTTTAATTATTTACATGCATGAGAAGAGTGATGTATGACAGTTTTGTGCAGGGGATCCTAAAATGTGTGTTTTTTTTTTATTTATTTATGTGGAAATGACATGTAATCATGAATGTACATTTTCCTCATTAGATGAGCTACCAGTCGAGCTGCCCTTGTTTGAGTGACAGGCGTCAGTTTCCCAACTTCTTCAGAACCATCCCCAGCGACATCTACCAAGCGCGAGCCATTGCCAGGCTCGCCATTCACTTCAAGTGGACCTGGATCGGCGCCGTGGTTGCAAACAATGACTACGGCCTGGTGGCTGTCAAGGTGAATTGACAATCCAATCTGAGAGCTGTATCACTACTTTTAGTCAATTATTCTCATTATTGTCACATTACGGGCCAGTAGGTGTTCCAGGAGGAGACTCAAGCATCCGGGGTGTGTCTGGCCTTTGTGGAGACCCTGAATAGACAAAACATTGTGAACGATGCCAGGAGAGCTGCTCTCGCCATTAAGGCATCAAGCGCCAGAGTGATCCTGATCTTTTCGTGGTACACGGACGTCAGGGAGCTGTTTCTGCAGCTGGCCGAATTGAATGTGAGATGAGATGCAAATAATGGTTCAATATAAGATCTTTGGTCGTCATGTGATCCTTACGAATGCTGACACCAGGTGACAGACCGGCAGTTTCTTGCCAGCGAGGCCTGGAGCACAAGCGGCAATCTTCTCCAGCACCCCGTAACCTCACAGGTGGCGAGCGGAGTCCTGGGCACGGCCATTCGGAGCTCGATGATCAAGGGATTTGAAGATTACCTTCGAAGTTTGACCCCGTCCGGTCGCCCAGATGACGACATCTTGAGGGACTTCTGGGAGACGCAATTTGCATGCAGGCCTCGGCTTACCAATGGCACAAACCCGTCTGACCGCAGGGCTTCCCTGCCCGTGTGCAGAGGGGACGAATCTCTGGAGGGGGTGAACAATCTCTTCACCGACACCTCGCAGCTACGACAGGCCTACAACGTCTACCTGGCTGTTTACGCAGCAGCTCACGCCCTTCACGACCGCCTCGCTTGCCCTAACACACACACTGTCTCCCGGGACGGCAGCTCCACCTGCTCCTCCCACAGAGATGTCAAACCTGCTGAGGTTTGTTATTAGATGTATTTGGCTTTACACGGATGTGGTTAAACATCTTAGGCTTGAGGTGTCGAACTCAGAAGGCTGACTGATATTGTGGCAAACCAAGAAGAGAGTATGCAATTCTGTTTATACTAGGATTATCCTTTATTTGCAGTTTTTATTTATTATGATTACATTTATTTAAAATTGAAATATGGATAAAAAAATAGAAAAAAAATTAACATTGAAAAGACTACAATATTTAATTATAAAATACAAATATTTTTTTTCTTAGAATAAAAATAATTAAAAATAACCAAAAAATACAAAAAGAAATCCAAAAAAGACAGATACAATAAAAGAATACAATGCTAAAAAAAAAAGAATAAACTGATACTGGAAAATAATGTTATAATAAAAAATAAAATATGAAATAATAATCAAACAGTACCCAATAAAAATATGAAACTAAAAAATACTTTGCAAAAATATTTGCAGTTTTTATTCATTATGACTAAATTTATTAAAAATTTAAACATAAATTTAAAAAATGGAAAAATCCTCCATAAAATAAACAATTAAAAGACTACAATATATATATATTTTTTATCATAAACTACAAAAAAAATTCTTAGAATAAAAACAATGAAAAACAACCAAAAATACAAAAATAAATCCCAAAAAGATAAATACAATAAAATAAGAATAAACATAATAAATAAATATGAAACAAAAAAAATACCCCCAATAAAATAATACAATGCTAAAATAATGATAATAATGAAGAAATTAATAATAAAATATGAAATAATATTGAAACAGTACTGAATAAAAAAGAAAAATATGAAACTAAAAAATACATTGCAGAAATATTTGCAGTTTTTATTTATTATGACAAAATTTATTATAAATTGAAACTTAAATTAAAAAATAGAAAAATGCTCCAGTAATTAAACAATTAAAAGACTACAATATTTAATTATAAAATACAAATCTTTTTTCCTAGAATAAAAACAATTAAAAACAACCAAAAATTCAAAAATAAATCCAAAAAAGACAAATATAATAACATAAGAATAAACATAAATAAATAAGAAATAAGAATATGAAGAAAAAAAAAGTACATCTCCTTTTCAGCTGCTGCAGCACCTCAATATCGTCAACTTCACCACGCCACAGGGGGAGCAGCTTTATTTTCAAGGCGCCGACATCCCCGCCAAGTATGACCTGGTCAACTGGCAGAAGAGCCGCGACGGCTCCCTGAAACTGGTTCTGATCGGCCGAGTGGACGGCTACGAAATCCGCATGAACGACACGGCCGTGCAGTGGCGCTCAGGGTCCAGTCAGGTGATTAAATGAAAGTCCATTTCTGAAAATGTTACACACATTACACGTGCATATCATTTTTAGGTGCCCGCGTCAGTCTGCAGTGAGAGTTGCCCTCCTGGCACCAGGGTGGCCACCAGGAAAGGAGAACCTGTGTGCTGCTTTGATTGCATCCGCTGTGCCGAAGGAGAGATAAGCAACACGACTGGTGAGGGAACACATATAGGTCGCATGCTGTCTTCATGTACGTCCTGATCCCTTCGCTTGATATATTTCAGATTCTCCCAATTGTGACCGCTGTCCACTTGAGTTCTGGCCCAACACGGAGCATACGGTCTGCGTCCTCCGCCAGCTGGACTTCCTGGCCTTCAACGAGACCTTAGGCATCACCCTCACTGCGGTAGCCGTCTCCGGCACCTTGGTGACCACCGCTGTGTTTGTTGTCTTTGTCTACTACAGACACACACCTATGGTAAGACGTCACAGAATGGCATGTGAGCTCAAGTTTCACAAACGTTTTCACAATAACACATTTGAACCGATGACCCTTCGTTTTTTTCTAATTCTGTGCTTTGGAAAGTGAAATCAAGCAAAAAAGTAAGAATGTATTAAACCATCTCTCATAAACAGACCATCCAGCATTTAGAAGAGCTTTAATACGGACTCTTATAAATGAAGTGAGCTTTTGTTATTTGATCCTTTTTGATAGGATTGAGGAATTTCAAAACAAGTTCATCTGAGTTGGGAAACTGGGTTGAAAATTATGTTAAAATTAGTTAATTTAAAACTCCTTTAACAGCACTAATTTTTTTTAGCGCACGATTAATGATATTTGGAAAGCCTGTACTGGAGGAATTCCAGTTGCAACGCAGCAGACACGTCCACGTCAAAATTTAGTAGTGATAAATTTAATAATAATGCATATATTTGAGGAGACTGGGTTCAAGTTGTACTTTGCAATTTTAAAAATGTACAGAATTTCACAAGTTACTTCATGTTAAAGATTAGCTGCATGCACTGAACTATTACCACCGTCTTACAAATGCAATTATGCTATTTAGTGGCAGAAAAATGACTTTGACACAATTTTTATCACAGTACAGTGCATCTTTTTAATTTCAAAAGTCAATTTTATGAATTATTATGAAATAACTGTATCAATGACTGAAAGATGCAGCCATATTTCTATACCCCCCCACACTTTTATGTTAAGAATGTGAAACTTAGAAAAAAATATGTTATTGTACATTTTATTTACACAACAGGTATAAAATTTGCGATAAATTACAATTTAATTGCCTGACACCCCAATCGTTAATATTCATTTCATATGAGCTAACAAAGTTGTACATATTTTTATTTTGTATTATTTATTATGACAATAACTTATAATTAAAATAGACCAATTACAAAAATGTACTAGTAGCAACAATGCAGATATGACATCATGGCTCTTTCCCCCATTTCAGGTCCGAGCCAACAATTCCGAACTGAGCTTCCTGCTCCTCTTGTCTCTCAAACTCTGCTTCCTGTGCTCGCTGCTGTTCATCGGCCGTCCGTCCGTGTGGTCGTGTCGCTTCCAGCAGGCCGCCTTCGGCGTCAGTTTTGTGCTCTCCGTGTCCTGCCTGCAAGTGAAAACCATCGTGGTCCTGGCGGCCTTCCGCTCGGCTCGGCCTGGCGCTGAAGCCTTGATGAAATGGTTCGGTCCGGGCCAACAGAGGGGAAGTGTCTGCGTGTTCACCTTCGTACAGGTCAGTTTGTAAGTGGAGACTTGTTATAACCTCTTTTATATACACGATTTACTACAAAACGTTGGCCAAACCTAAAATGAGTATAGTGTATAACTGATATATGAAAGAATAAAACTTAAGAAAAGTGCAAATGTCAGCCTCGTTTTTTTTAATGAAGAGATTAGAGAGATATTATTTATCCAATGTCTCAAACCTCTTCAATCCTGCTTTTTATGCCTACAGAAAGCAATGACTGTATGTGTGATTTGTTTACTTTACAAAGGGTGTTTAAATACCTTAAAAAATCCATTCTATTAAAAAAAAAAACGTATATTGCAGAGTTTAGGTTCATCGTAACTGTGAGTACAATATTAAGCGATTGCGCCATTTCTTTCCAATCAGATCATCATCTGTATAATTTGGCTGTCCCTCAGCCCCCCTGAGCCTAAACCGGACTTTGATACCCCGGGGTTAAAGGTCATCCTTAAGTGCGACATGGCCTCAGTGGTGGGCTTCTTTCTGGTTCTGGGCTACATCGGCCTGCTGGCCTGCACCTGCCTCCTGCTGGCCTTCCTCGCTAGGAAACTGCCCGACAACTTCAACGAGGCCAAGTTAATCACCTTCAGCATGCTCATCTTCTGCGCCGTGTGGGTGGCATTCGTGCCCGCCTACGTCAGCTCACCCGGGAAGTACACAGTTGCCGTGGAGATCTTTGCCATCCTGGCCTCCAGCTACGGCTTGCTCTTTTGTATTTTTGCTCCCAAGTGTTTTATCATTCTCGTGAGGCCAGAGAGAAACACCAAAAAACACATGATGGCCAGGTAGGAAATTAATTTCAGCCAGGTTATCTTTTATTTTTTATTTTTTTTATTCACTATGTATAAAATATATTGTATGGTTCTTTCTTTCAGATGTGTAGTAATGGACAATATTTTATAATGGTGAACAATGTCTGATACGTTTGTACTATTTTCCTTATAGATTAATACAGCGGTTTTCTTTTTTTGAGGGGGATTTCTTACCACCACTGTGTCTGCAAAGTTAAGTGGCTTTACAATTGTAACACAAGCAAAGGTACTGTAAGCCTATTAAATGTAAAGGGGGTACACTCTTTTCACTGTATACTCATACAAAACCACAATAAATTCCCATGGATAACCAATTTTATTGTGTTGTGTATTTATTAAATGTTTTATATTAATATTATTATTATTATTATTTTTATTTTTTTACAATTGTTATACTATTTATTATGCCCTGCGGCTCTGGAATGCCCTTCCAGAGGGCTCCACAGACTGTGGAAGTTTTTAAAAATGGCCTCCAGACCTTTCTTTTTAAAAAGGTCTTTTCATTTTTATTTATTTTTTGCTATATTTTATGGTTTATATGTGGAGTTTTTTTCATCAGATTCGTCACAAGGTTTACTGTTTCGAGCACCTCCTATCAGGATATAGAACATGGGCTGGGTTAATGCCATAGTGATTCCCAACCACTTATCCAATCTCACTTTAGAGGTCTGAAAATTATTATTTAACCACAGTGTTTGTGACATTTTTGTTTCCGTGCCATAATATTAACTGGGGTCAAGTCATGTGGGCAGCAGCCTCAGCAGGCAAGCCTTGATTTCCCGTAAGGATCCCAAGGTGTAAAAAATAATAATAATAAAAAAAAGGATCCCAAGGTGTTTCCAGGCTGGCCAGAATATCCTGGGTCCTGACCTACAATATTTACAAGCTATTAAACAATTTTTTCCATATGGCCCATTTAACAGTCAGGTAGGATATTCCACGGGCTATCCACTGGGAGGCAGAAGCACATGAATTTATTTTCATGCAGCTGGAATGAAGTGGGCAATAATCTTAAAAAAATAAATAAATTCAGCTTTCAAAAGTGAAAATGTCGAAAATGATTCTCATTTTAAAATGCATAAAAGTTGTATTTAATTTAACAAGTTTTTCCTACATTATTGTTTACTAAGGGTGTCAAAATTAGTACGTTAATATCGATTTAGTTTAATGTTCCTTTAACACAACTAATTGTTTTAACGCTCGATTAATGTCCGCCCCTTGCACTCTGTCATCATGTCCAACATTAAACACTTATGCCATCTACTGGCAGAAAAATGACCTCAACACAAATCAATGTTTCACACACTCTTTTTTTTTTTTTAAGTATAGTACATCTTTTTAACTTTAACTTCAAACAACTTGATGAATTACATTACTATGAAATTACTGTATAAATGAACTAAAAGATGCCACCATATTAGCATTAGGTTAACATATTTTTCTACTTTTATGTTAACAAGAGTATGAAAAACTGTGAGGAAAAAAACATTTTATTGTACATTACATTTTATTGTACATTTATTACAGGCATAAAATGTGTGATTAATTTGCAATTAATCATGAGTTAATTATTGAAGTAATCAGATTAATTACAATTAAAAACTTTAATCGACTGACAACCCTATTATTTACCTTAGCTAAATATGTTCACCAAAATATTAGAAACTTCTCTCAGTGTCAGGCAGTGTTCTTATTAATCAAAATGAAAAAGTACCTTTGCAAATTTAGAATGTTCAATTCAGCACTTGTGTTGTATCCCATTAGCTAGTGTACCTACAATATACAATATACAGTATGCAGTGTACTCTATACGCGTTTATTTAAGGGTTTGGTTTGGGTCAGATTTAGCCAAATCCGAACCCTTATTGACAGGGTTGGAGAATCCAGGTGCAGAAAGTAAAAAAAAACTTGCATAGATTTGCTTTCGCCAAGGGTGTTTCTACTCCACTAGGAGTTAAACAAGCTCATCTCCACCCGTTGAGTACAAGCACCTGCGGCTAAAACCAAACTGTTTTTTATTTGACTGGCTTCTACAACCCTTCTTATTGATTTCAGCTTGTTGAATCAGTCTGAAACAATGCGTACTATCAAAGGAACATCAGTCAACAGAATTTTTTTTTTAAGCCCATAATTAGTCATTAGGTTATACTGTTCACATTTCCACTTGAACCACAACACATTCGTGCATCTTTATTATCATTTTGCATACATGTAAAAAGTTACTAAATTACACTCATCTCAAGGACCGGTATTAAACATTTTCCCCATGACGTGCTTTTTGGTATTCTTTTCTGGCTTCATTAGTATAATGTAACATTTAGGTGCAAAAATGCTGACCAGTAAACCAAAAGCTGAAGACAAAATAGCAAATATCTCCACAGCAACAGTAAACTTGCCAGGAGAGCTGACGTACGCCGGGATGAAGGTGATCCAGACCGCGCAAAATATCAACATGCTAAATGAGATCAATTTGGCCTCGTTAAAATTATCCGGCAGCTTTCTTGCTAGAAATGCCAGAACTAAACATATAATTGCAAGAAATCCGATGTAACCCAGCACCGCGTAGAACGCAGCTTCAGAGCCAGTGTTGCATTCTAAAATGATCTTATTGCTGTATCTGAAAACCGTAGCTGGGAAGGGTGGGTTTAATTTGAGCCAAAGTACACATATTAGTATTTGGACCAGAGTGCATGAGCAAACTATAACCCGCTGCTGCGTGGGCCCGAACTTTCCCGCCACTTTGCTGCCGGGAAATGATGCCTTGAAAGCCGTCACGACCACAATCGTCTTGCTCAAGACGCAGGAGATGCAGAGTGCGAACGTCAATCCGAAGGCCGTATGGCGCAGCATGCACACCCGCGCCGTGGGTCTGCCGATGAACGTGAGGGGGCAAAGGAAGCACAAAAAGAGAGAAAACAGCAAGAAGATGCTCAGCTCAGAGTTGCTGGCCTTGATCACCGGGGTACGTCTGAAGTAGATGAAGATGAGCATGGTGGCCAGCGACAGCGAGGCCCCCAGCAGCGACACGACGGTCAGAGCTACGCCCATCGGCTCGTCATAGGTCAGGAACTCGATGGTTTTTGGAACGCACTCATCCCTCCTCTCGTTGGACCAGAACTCTCGTGGACAGGGCGTGCAATCCGCTGCACCTGTTGGGTGGCGAAATTTAACTTGCGCATCTGAGATGGTGCTTCTTGGGGTATGACACACACCTGTCGTGTTGGCTATAGTACCATCAGCGCATGGGATACAGTCAAAACAGCAGATGGGTTCTCCCTTTATTTGAGCTTTCCTTGTCCCCACCGGGCATTCCACAGAGCACACTGCTAGTGGAACCTGGGGAATTGAAAAAGGTGCGCTTTAAATGCAGTTTTGGGAAGTAATGACGCAGACTCATTGGTTTTCAATGTCAACGGTCCGGATGAGGACAACGCGTGAAAAAAGATGAGATCTTGGGGCTTTTACAAGGCGGACAAAATCAGGGACTGGAGTAGTGTAGTCAATAGAGCATTAATGACAACCGCTGCAGATTCAAAATTCAAGAGTTTCTCCATCCACATGGCCTGATTTAAAAGAATTGTTTAATGTTGTCAGTTACAAGAAGTTCAAAAAAGAAGTTCAAAAAATATCCATCAGATCTGAAAAAAAAACTGTGAGAATTTAAATTAGTTAATTTATACTGTATATTTTTGTATTCACGCTTTCATTCGCTATCATTACTTAATTTAACCTTACGCTTTGCTAAAGCTAATTAGCTTTGCCCTTTGCTAAACACTGACTAGGGTATGAAAACTTGTTGTTTTAATAGCATAAAAGATGATCCAATTCTAGCAAATTCCTGATTTATTTACTTGTGTACACATTTATGTATTTATTGTTTTTGTATCAGCATAAGCGTGCTAAATAATTTTTTCTCCTTGTGCCTACTTATCAAAATTGGCATTGTATACTTACTTTTGTATACTTTTGTACATTTCATTCTGTACTTTGAATTAGTTCTTCTGCTCAGATTTGTTGTCTTTTTTTTTAAACGCACACAATTCAGTTTTTCTACTTAAGTACGTAGTGCGAGTGCAAAACCAGACCCTAAGCGTAAAATAATAAAAACAGACCAACTCACCATTTTACCCGTCCGCCACACTATCTCCTCCTCCTGGATTCTGAGCTCATAGTCCCCGTTATCAGCCAAGGCAAAGTGACCCAGTGTGACGTGTTTCACCTTCCCGTCTCTCAGCTGCCAGTTGATGAGGTCATAAGAAGCCGGCGGGTCACCATTTTCATCGAAGAAGACATTATCACCAAACTGATTCTTAAATGTTACCCTTTGGAGGTGATAGGTTACCTCGGGGGAGAAACAACAGACCTGAAATGAACTTTTTAAATAAGTCATGCATTTTACACTGGGTCCTATGTGCAAAATCCCAGAGGTGATGCTGGAAGCCGGGAATTTTTTCTTTCAACCATGGAAGAAGAGGACGTAGCAGAAGTAATCTGAACCCAGTATCTTCCTGCTCATTGAGTCACAATGGAGCAGTTTTTGTTCATAAATGGTAAAGAAAACGTTTTTCATTCTCACCTGTTTTGGCTGAATGTCTGTCACCTTCATACATGGTCTTGCTGGTTTTTCACTAGCAGATTGACAGAAAAGCAGACGGTGCAGAGCGTGTGCGATGGCATAGACAGCCTTGTACACATTATAAGAGACTCTGAGCTGGGTGACATTGAAGAAAACATCCTGGGTTTTCATTAGTAATGTCTCATTGCCGGTGCATATTTCTTGTGAGGCGTCGGCTTGCTTCACTTGTAGAACAGCTTTGCAGCCTACCATTATCTCCCAGAATTCCCTCACAAATGCTGCGCTCGCGTCTGTGTAAGGGCTGATGCCCGCGAGGAACGGCTTCAACTTTGGAATCGCCATCTTGGGCACCACAAAGCCGAGAGCGCCGCCGAAAGCGCGATATATTTCCGGGGTGGACGGTCGAGCGGCGGTTATCCAGGCCTCACTGGCGATCCACTGTATCCCTGTGATGTTCTGTTTAACCATCTCTTTCATTAAAGGGTAAAAGTCACCTTCGGGTACAAAAGCAAGAATTACTTTAATGCTTGATTGTTTGATCATTTCCACAACAGTCTGGAGCTTTTCCATAGAGTATGTCCGCAGTATTGTTCCGACAAATGCCACACAAACGCCAAACTTTTTAACCTCTTCTTTAAAAGCGAGAACCCCGTGACGCCCGTAATCGTTGTCTGACTGTATGGCTCCGATCCACCGCCAGCCAAAGCGTTGGACGAGAGCCGCCAAAGCTTTTGCCTGGAAATGGTCGCTGGGAATTGTTCGAAAAAATGTAGGATACTTTGATCTGTCACTTAAACAGGCACATGTTGAGAAGTAACTCACCTACAAGACAGAAACAACCAAGAAAAGTTCAATTCAAATTACACATACAGCAAACAATGCAGTAAGACATTAAAACTCTCACAATTGGTACTTGGAACGGTCCAAGTGTCCCAGCGACAGCAAGAGACTGTGAAGATCCGGACTCAGCTATGAGTGCAGATATTGCAGGGAGACAAGATGAGCCGTGTTCTGTCTCTTCTGTTCCGCCAGCAAGTGTTAGAGCAGCACGTAAAGTGTTAGTAGGAGACGCACAAGAGTTGAGGATCCTGTACCCTAGCGATATGTTTGGCAGGAGTGTCATATCTTTGTTGATCTCTTCAATTGCAAATGCCATCACTTGAGTCCATCGAAAAGCTCGCAGGTCAAACCTAAAAAGAAAAAAACTGCGATGAATCAGTGAATGGTCGATGGACTATTCAGAAGTTATTAAACTCACCCTGCACACTTGACGCCAGGAGGGTTATACTGAAATGTCAAAGTGCTGCCTATCTCTTTGTTAAAAACCGGGAAAATGCCCCCAATCATTATGTCTCCTCTCAGTAAAAGACTGGGCATGTTGAACCTGCCCAACAGCTCACAGCTACTCACTGTGTCAAAATGCAAAATAGACAAGAGAGAGGACAAGAGGATGGCTCTGCCCAGCATATTTGCTTTGCATTATTTAAGAGAGACGTGGCCTCTGCTCTTATATGATGCAAATGAACCTGTTCTCTTAATAGACAGTGGAAATGCCCATGGGGGCAGCCATCAGGTGTTATAATCATATCAGTGTGTGCTCACAGAATACAAAGAACAACATTTTTCATTACTCTTCATGAGAATAATGATTAGAACTGATTATAGAAATTATGTGTCTTTGGGCGAAAGTTCAATATTGATGTAAAATTACTTCTTAGAAGTTTATTGTAACAGTATAGGTGGGGTGGGGGGGGCAAAGGATAAGACTGATGATTGTATGATTTAGTGAGGTCCGCCTGATGTCGCCGTATTTATATGGCAGCATTTGCTTTTCTTCAAACGAACAAGCTCTAACCCTAACCACTGACAATCAAATTATTAAAAAGAAAACTGTTTTTGGTTCGTTTCATGTTTGTAGAGGACTTGGGGTCATTTGTTGGGGGTTTGTGCTTGTGTACAAAGCTTGCTAATTGGCGACGAATGTTCACAGAGTGCTTTACTTTTGGTGCAATTACTAACTTTGGAGACCTGGTCTGCGAAATCCTGAGATGTGTTGGCTTATTCATGAAGACATGGACCATGTCATCAGATCAAGATCATTTTGAAATGAAAACAGTACAAGTTAGAACTTCAACCTGCTTTTATTAATATACATTGACAGTATTTGAATGAAGGGACACTTAAAGTTTTCTTGATGGTATTTTTCCCATGAGATGTTTTCTGGAGTTTTTCTCTGGCCTAAAGATGATAATGTAGCACTTTGGAAAAAATATGCAAAACAGCAATCCAAAACTGGAGGCCAGAATGGCAAAAATCTCCACGGCAACGGTGAACTTGCCAGGGGAACTGACATAGGCCGGGATGAAGGCGATCCACACTACACAGAATATCAGCATGCTGAAAGTGATCAGCTTGGCTTCGTTGAAACTGTCTGGCAGCTTCCTGGCCAGAAAAGCAAGAATAAAACACAAGAGAGCGAGAAGTCCGATGTAACCCAATACACCCCAGAACCCAATAGCTGAACCCAGTGCACATTCTAGGATTATCTTCTCCTTGTAGTAGTTTAGATTCATGGCAGGGGTTGGTGGATTTGTACACAGCCAAATGATACAGAACATAACCTGAACCAGAGTGAGAGCCAGAACACTCAACCTCTGCTGGACATGCCCAAACAGTTGAATATTTTTGCCAGGAAATGTGGTTCGAAAAGCCATGAGCACCACTACAGTTTTTCCCAGAACACAGGAGATGCAAAGCACAAAGGTGATGCCAAAAGCCGTGTGGCGCAGCATGCAGGACCACTCGGTCGGTTGTCCAATAAAGGTCAGAGAGCAGAGGAAGCATAGTTTTAAGGAGATGAGCAGCAGGAAGCTCAGCTCAGAGTTGTTGGCTTTGACTATGGGAGTCTCTTTGTGGGTCAGAAATATGATGAATGTCAGCAAAGCTAAAAACACACCAACACAGCTTAATGCGGTCAATAGCGCACCCATGATCTCTTTATGAGAAAGATACTCCGTGGGTTTTGGAAGGCAACGGTCTTTCTTAGCATTGGGCCAGAATTCTGGTAGACATGCCAAACAGTCGGGAGAATCTGGAAACACACAATGACACACGTAATTGAATGATTGAAGCTTGCTCCAATGCACAGAACAGACTGCAGTTTGAATCCCCCACCTGTCTGATTACTTATTGTTCCCTCGGGGCATTCGAAGCAGTCAAAGCAGCATACAGGCTTGTTCTTGTTGGTGGCCTTGCGGGTCCCAGAAGGACATGGTTCCCTGCACACAGATCGTGGCACCTGGAAAGACAAACCAAAGCGGGGATAGGAGATAGTTATCCAGTAACATCCGTTTCAAAAAGACCACAAAGCTCAGCACTTTACCTCTGTGCTGTTTCCTCCCCAAACTATTTTGGCGTCTTCTTTCAGCTGAAGCTTTCTACCCTCTGGAAACGACGTGTCGTACCGTCCAATGTTCACAATCTCGACCGAGCCGTCGTCTCTTATGTGCCAGTTGACCAAGTCGTACTGCGCCACAGAGTCGCCATTTTCATCGAAAGATACCTTGGCCCCATTCTGGGTTGTGAAATTCACGTAGTTAATGTGTTCCAACACCTAAGAAGAAATTTGAGCAAATAGAAAAACCTATACAAATATTTTTCACATGCAAAAACAGATACTGTATGTTTTATATTTACCATCTTTGGCTGGACCTGGCTTTTGTTTACACAGGAATTTCCTGTGATTGGATTGGCACCATTTTCACATTTCAGCAATTCATGAAGTGCATATGCAACCAAATACACTGCTTTGTACACATTATTCTCTGCCCTAAAGTGGATCACGTCTGTGTAGTCACTGGACATGGTCTTCAGGTCCTCACCACCAGTACACAGGGTTGAGGTGTTGGAAGGAGAGAAACTGCAGTCAAAGAACTTCTCCCAGAAAGCCTTAATTGTGCCACTCTGAGGCTCATCCGATGGTTTCAAGTCTAGTAGGAACTTTCCCAGCCCGGGAATAGACGCCTCTGGGAGGGCAAAGCCCATCGCCCCTTGTAGTATGTTCCTCCTCTCCACGAAAGCAAGGTCCTGTTGTGTGATCCATGCCTCACTGCCGACCCAATGCTTTCCACTAATGTTGTAACTGGCCATTTTGGATAAAAAGGACTTGGTGTAAGATAAGGACATGAACAGTAGGACCACTTTGGATGACGATTCCCTCAACATCTTCACTATGGCATCATGGTTTTCTGTAGAGGTCTTTGAGTAAACTAGGCGATATTCAACACAAATGTGCTCTTTCATTGCTTCAACTGTGAATTCAGCTGTGCCCTTATCGGCATACAAGGTTGAGGAATAAACGATCCCCACCCAGCGCCAGTTGAAATACTTCATGAGCTGCACCAGGCCCAGCACCTGAAAGCGGTCGCTCGGCACCGTTCGGAAGAAAGTTGGGTAGAGGTTCTTATCTGACAAACACGCACATGTTGAAAGATGGCTGACCTTCAAGTGAAATAAAGAAACACACCTTAATTTCTCAATTTTTTAGACCTCTTATGCTCTTCGGGGTCGCGAGAAGCACCTCACCTGCGGAATGGACAACGGGCTCAGAAGGATGTTGATATCCTCACTAACTCCGGAGGATGAGTGGCCGAGGAGGGCTTGGATTCGACCACTGCACGCAGACTCCTCCTGGCTGACGGCTTCTATTGCTGCTCGTATAAGGTTCTCGCTCCCGCATCCGTTGTAGATCCGATAGCCCAAACTGACCCCCGGAAGGAGCTGCATATTCCTGTTGATCTCCTCCACCGTGAACATCACAGTGCGGACAAACTTCAGCTCTCTGTCGTTCCATCTGTAAATTTTCAAGCATTTCAAGCGTTAAAAATGTGGATTTAAAATGTGTGCTTTACATTTTCACTTACTTGGTGCAGTATGAATGTGGGACCGCCTCGTAGTCATTATCGTTGAGTGTTCGAGTGCTTGACATTGAGAAAATCCCTCCTATCAGAAGATCGCCTTCCTTGGAGAACTCCAAGAAGCCTGTCTGCCCAATCAGTTTGCACGTTTGGTTCTCTGTCTTGGTCGTTGCTAGCAAGCTGATGAAGATCACAATGAACCGCCCCATTGTCAGCCACCCTCCTCTTCTCTGATGCAACACTGACCTTGGGTGCTGACCTTTTATAACGACGTCAACAACAAACTTGCCTGTTCTGCCAATTCCCAAATGAATACTGTATGATTTTCAGTGGTTATTTTTTTAATGGTGCTTAGACAGGTTAATCATGACATTTTATGGGGAAATTGCTTATCTTATGATGATGTTTTATGTACTTTCAGTTTTTTAAGTAACTACTTTCGAGGATTCCATGGTAATTGAAACCTATTTGTCAAATGACATGAATTTGTTCACAAAGAAAATCACTAAAACAATTATTAATTAATTAATAATAACCATTATTTAAAGTGATTAAGGGTTCATGTTAGCGCTCACAAACGTTTTAAAAATATATGTATAATAATCTCAGCCATGTGACCATGTCAGTATCACAATGATAATTTACTTGAGAGGCCATGTTACAGTTGTGCTTGAACATTTACATACCCTAGAGGTATGTAAACTTATGAGCGTACTGCATGCTGAGACAAAAGCTTAATGCCCATAAAATCCAAAATACTGTGGCAATTGTTTTCATATTTTCAGGCGGAGTTGACATGAGTAGAGATGTGCTTGTGAATTTTGGTGACGATTCATAGCATTTTTGTGTCGATAAGTGATGTTTAGCTCAACTGTACGTTTTAAATTAATATATATTTTTTTGTCTGCCATTGCAATTCATTGATTTCAGCCGTAATTCTTTGTTACACAATGTGAGAAAGCATCAGGGAAATGATTATTAGAGGTGAAAAGTTCCGTGGAAACCTCCGCTGGATCTTTTATCTTTTAATGTTTGCTGATCCTAACAGTGACTACCAGAAGACTGGATATTTCAGTTCTATGCCAAAAAGATCAGACACGGCCGTGGAGCCTTTTCTGACAGATGCAGAGGCTCTGCCTGTCCAAAACGATTCCTGCTCTTATGATTTCTTAGCCATGCCCACAAAGTGTGGTGACTTTGCCTGCCCATGTAACCATGCATGACTCCATGCCATAGGGAAGGCCATAGCGAACGGCCTAGCTCAAGTCACCCATCTAATGGGGTATATGCCACGGAGGAGGCGGGACTTCTGACTTGCATTTTTTCACACATCAGCTTTGTTTTCCGGTTCCGGTTTGTGTGCCCCTTGGTTGCGCGTTCCCGTTGACTGGTGAGAGTGTGTAGTCCGTATGTCTCAGTTGGCCGAAGCATTTAAGAGAGCTGAGACGCCCTGCGCGGTTGGGGGGGCGCAGGGGTGGGGGTGCGAGTATTGGAACGCGGCCAGCAGAAACGGCCGGAAACTGTGCTGATGTGCGAAACCCGGAAGTCGGAAGTCCGTGGCATCTACCCCGTTACTGTATGTGTGCCAAAGAGGCGTAATTTCTCAGTGGTTTTAGAACATGCACAAGCACAGAAAAAAAGATAAGAAACAGAACTTTTAATTACTTTAATTTGTAACCATTCTAATTTTGAATGGAATCTTGAAGTTAATAGCCACACCGACTGATGCGCTTATTTTTTCCTTTTCTTTACACTAATATTCTATAACACAGCACTGCTATAGAAACTCAAAATATTTTAGACATACAAATGTACAAGATATAAACAACAGATGAACAGATATGAATGAATGTTGTGAAATATTAACTTGCACTGAAGGTGACATTGTTTTGCAATGCAACATAGTCATATGACTTGATTTATCTTAATAACCAGCACATACATCGTTGGTACCCTTGAGCTGTGCACACGGACTACCAGACGCACATGTAAGAAGATGCTTATGGGTGTCAGCTGAGTGCAGATGCAGAGCAGCTTTGTGGGAAGGGACGTAAACAAACAGTACCAATGAGACGCAAACTCAGTGTGCTCCAACCCAGTCCAGAGTTGCAATGTTGACCCAAGAAATATGTCTTCAAACCAGTGCTTGTCACTCTTGGCTGGAAAATGAAGGCAGAGAGTCAAGAGAATGAGCAGGGTGAGTGGGAGTGCTCGACATTGCCGCCGAATGGGTCGGAACCACTTCATGACACAATGAGCAGCCCTACAGGAAATGAGGAGAAGTGGGCTTTTGCCTAGAGAATACTTAAGGCAGGCGGCCAAGGCTATCGAGGACCACTGGGAGGACTGACGACTGGTGACTGATGGTGGAAACCAGCACAGTTTGAAAGAAATAAATGTCACAACGGTGGCGTTGCCAACTCTGATCGGTGACATTTTCAACCTGGTAATGTGAAGCCACGCCAGCAAGACGGCAGCCAGAAACACTCTCCCGACCCATCTGCTGGTGCCGGCGGGCAGCCAACCTTCCTCTCTGGCTGGGCTGAATTTGATGGCGTCTGTGGAGGAGAAATTAACACATTTAACCGGATCTTTACTGACATGTTGCCTTCTCTTCCCGTCTGTTATTACCTGCTCTTGTGAGAAAGGAACTTTTTGGATAATGTGTTGCTGACAGGACCTGCATTTGGGGAAATGATAATTGAATTTGATGCAGTGAAAAATGGCACCTGCCACACTGAGACTCATTTGCCCCCAGAGCAATAAAATGTTGATCAACATATACAATAACTAAAGTGAGTGTTCTCATCTGTCCCGCCTTTATGGTGTACTTTTTTTTGTGTGTGCAAATTGTCTTGACTGTTTCAGATTCTATTCACTGTATTTTATCCTGTCTGCAAGACCAGCTTCCCTTCGGGGACAGTAAATTATATTGAACTGAACTGAACACATGCAGTAAAATTGTACAACTTCAAACAAAATTTCATGAATTAAAGATGAAACTTCTTCAACAGCCAAGAAGAGTCCAGTTGCCTCCTTTCAACTCTTTTGAATGACAATGACCTGGATGGCACTATTCATAAAAACTAAAAGATTCCTATCTATGTAAAGATCTTTGTTATTCAGAATTTAAAATGATTTCGTCTTATCTGTAGGAAATTTTGAGGCAAAATCGGCTCACAGCAGATCCCGGTGTCAAACCTCTCTGCCGCCGCCAGGACACGGGGATCTTTCCGTCCCCAGGCTGGAGCACAAATTCACATAAAACTGAATTGAAAATGTTTTGGTCAATCAAGAAATCAGGTTTGCAGTCCACATTTTGGAGGTCTGATGGAGCAAGAGTTTAACCTGCCGTGAGTCAGATGTGCGCTGTGATGATCTGCATTTTTTTGCACTGAGGACAAAATGCACAAAAATGCATACAGTATTCTCGTAAGTGCATTTTGTTCATAAGGGAAATACATGCATGATTCTATTACTCACATGGATCCTCAACGGGAAATCTTTGACCTGACACAGCTGGAAACATAATAATTGTAAACGTTTTTGCTTCCTTGCAGGTGCTTTCGTCAGATCTTTGTGCATCAGAGGCCCATCAAGATGTGTGTTATTCAAAGTAGCATTTCTCCCTGAGAAGATCCCATGGCGGACAGAACTCTTCAGAAGAAATCTGAACAGGTGAGGAGGAACGAAAACCAGCATCATCATTTTCAAAATATGTAAGCAGAATGAGATTTAATACGATGAGAGTGCCTTGCTTCTAATTCCAGTGACATGAGATCTGCTACTTTGGAATTTAAGAATGAAAATTTGTTTTTAGGTATTGCTGCGTTGCAGATTATTCTTTTGTTAGTGTCCAGATCCTTGAGAAAAATGTCGGTACAGTAAAAATGGAAAAAAAGAAACAGAATGTCACTCACCTGCCACACGTGAGTTTAGTTCTACAGAGAACATGAGGCAACACGTTAGAACCCTCACAGTGGACATGGCCACAGAGCTGAGAACAGCAGCCAGGTGACACCTTCCAAGTGAGCAGTGCCAAAAAAAACAATGCCACTGATGTCATCTCAGAGCTTCGTCTTTGGCACAGTCAGCCTTCTCGTGAGGGGGGGCTGACTTTTTATAGAGAGTAGGAGGCAACCTTGATGGCCATTCTCTAAGCACCAAGTTTGAGGAACTCGCGTGACAACAATACACATCGGATGTTCCACTTGTAATTGATTATTTGATGTTCACAGAGCATGTAGCTCATATCCATCCATCTCTTAGCGAAACACGCAGAATGCTCGAATGTGTCTAATCGTTGCGGTATTGCATTATGTTGTGTCAGTTTAGGAGTCTTGGTATTCTTTTTCCTGTACTTTCAACTTTTTGCGAAACAAATCATATAGCCCATTTGCACCAGTCTGTGATTATTTAAGCTATCTCTTTTTTTCCCTTCTCCACCATGTTAGTGGGGGAGTATCAGTCGAGGGATAACCAGCCGGCTTGGCAGCTAACAGCAGCAAGATGGACGATTCCAGTCGAGGTCCAACAGGCTTCTTTGGGGTTGATGCTGGAAACGCAGGTTGGTAAACTTGTCAAGATGATGCAAAGGCAGATTTGAATTTCTTTTTTTTTTTTTTCTTTTTTTTATTTTATTTTTTTTTTTTTTTAGAGCTCAGTATTGTTCATTCGGAAATGTCATCATCATTGCTCTTTTTTTTTTTATTTTTTTTTTTTTAAATATATATATATATATATATATATATTTTTTTTTTTTTGTGTGGGTGAGTATGTGTATGTGCGTGCGTGCGTGCGTGCGTGCGTGCGTGCGTGCGTGTATTTGTTAGCTCACCAGAAAACCTATTAGAAAAAATCTCATACCGTTCACCTAAACCGAACACCAGGAGACCCGAGGGGACCGAAGAAAACCAAGGAAGGTGAAATCCAGCACCGACCAGACACCCCCCACCAGAACTCCTCCCCAGCCCAAGAAACATCCAGACCCCAACAAATCCAAAAAAACATAAAATCAGGGAGGCCTCAAGAGACCAAAGGAGAGACCGAGAAAAGGAAGGAAGGACAGACGAAGCCGCGTGAGATCCTTTGATTTGCAGATTTGAATTTCTATTGTGTGTGGTGGAAGTTGACAGCAAGTTAGCTGCTAATGGCTAGCAACTTAATGGAGGAACAGCACTAAAAATACAAAGTCGTTAGCGCTATTTTTAACCCTTGTATGGCGTTCGGGGTCTGTGGGACCCACGTTCCAATACTAAAAACAGGGCTAAAAATGAGGTGTCACAAAAATTTCAGAACGAGTGTCACAAAAGATTTATTTCAAACTGAGACTATAGATCCTGCGCCTTATGGTTCATTCAGTGAACAAGAAACGGTAAGTTGTTTCAGGACAACTATAGCTCCGTGCCTGCTCGCAATGGCCTGAGCATCCTACACTTCCTTGCCGAGAAGAACATTGCCATGCTGGGGCAACCTCCCAACTCAATTGACCTGGCGCCAAGCCGTTTTTATTTCCTCTTTTTCAAGCTCAAAGGGGTCATTAAGGGGAACCGCTTCGAAGACATGGACAACATGAAGATAGCCGTGAAGGAGCACGGAAGAATTCGTTCAGGAGTGCGCGTGAAAGTGTGGCAGAGAATGCTGGGAAAGTGTGTTGGGACATTATTTTGAAGGCGGTAGTTCGGTCAATTTTTGGCACAATCGTCTGCCCGTCACCACATAAATGCTACATATTTACGATGCACCTTCATGAGGAAGTATCACCGTTTATGAAGACGTTTTGGTTTATGGGTGCACTGTATATGAATGAAAGGATTGGGTCACCTGACCATTACACCCCCAGTTAGTGAAAATTAAAGTGAAATAACCGAAAAGGGTCTTCCTCACACTGTTTCCACAATAATCAAATGATAAAAATAAATAAAATATAGTCCAACCGTGACTAAATGTGCACCTAATTAAAAGTGCCTTCAGGTCAAAATTGGGGTAAAAAAAACAGCCAAGGAAACAAATGACAGATCCAAGCAAGCTCTTAATTGGTATAAAGTAGACAAGCATGTTGTGATTGGGGTGTTAATGAACATGGACTCTTTGTTTTCTGCTGGAGGCAACATGCCACCTGTTGTTCATGTTGTTGTGTAAGAATGAAGCAACATTGTTTCATTTCTTGCCTCCTACCTTTTGTCCTCTCCCCGTGGGCCGGCGCCTTCGGGTAAAAAGGTTCCGCATGCAACAGATGAGGACATTTTCATCTCCCACTGGTCTCCTCCTCTGTTGTTTTTGTATTATGTACAAGCTGTCCTGTTGCATCATTATTTATCTGAACTTGAGACAAGCTGTCGAGGGATTCTGCAGTGGATGTGATTGTGCAGGCCTCAGCCACATTGAAACAGTGGTGCCACATGGTTTTTCCACTTATCTAATCGAGTTAAATAATACATAGTGTACTTAATTAAGTCCAATTAATTCCCTACTTCTAAGATCTTGAAATCACTTGTTGATGCTGCAGGAAATCAGAAACATTGTGGCTTAACTGCACCATATGGAAGCCTATAAATGGATGACAATCTCTATAAATCGCTCGTAATATTATCGTAATATTCTCCCCTCTTGGTTTACAATAATCATGTGTTACATCAACACAACACTGTGGGAAGTTTGCATGTTCTCCCCGTGCCTGTGCCCATTGACAGCTGTGATAGGCTCCAGCATGCCCCTGACCCTTGTGAGGATAAGTGGTTCGGAAAATAGAATGATGCATTAATTCAATGAGGGGGACTTTCAACATTTTATTGGTGAAGGGGCTGGGGGGGCAAAACACAGAATAAACTGATCCTGGTGACTGATTACATTTATTTTCAATGGCAAACAGAGATTATATTTGCTCTGGAAAAAAAGGGATATTAAACTTGGATACACAAGAACTCCGCTGCACATTTAATAAGTGCTTATTATTTACTATTATTTGACTTTCCCATGATGTGTTTCTTGATGTTCTTCTCAGGCCTAAACAATATTATGAAGCATTT
Organism: Leptonotus elevatus; assembly: GCF_054856555.1. NCBI lineage: Eukaryota > Metazoa > Chordata > Actinopteri > Syngnathiformes > Syngnathidae > Leptonotus > Leptonotus elevatus. Next base: position 19,061,517 of record NC_141245.1, on the reverse strand, counting down.
GGGCATAAAAATGCAGAAAAGCAACCCGTAACTGGAGGCCAGGATAGCAAATATCTCCACAGCCACAGTGAACTTGCCAGGAGAGCTGATATAAGCAGGTATGAAGGCGATCCAAACTGCACAGAATGTCAACATACTGAAAGTGATTAGCTTAGCTTCGTTGAAATTGTCGGGAAGCTTCCGTGCTAAAAAAGCAATGACAAAGCACAAAATGGCCAGGATTCCAACATAGCCCAGCACAGCCCAGAAACCCAGAGCTGAGCCTAGTTGACACTCTAAGATGATTCTATCTTGATAGACTATCATATTCTTAAACGGAAATGGGGGACTGATGGTTAGCCAAAGTATGCAGATGACCACCTGGATGAGAGTGAACACCACCACGCAGAGTCTCTGCTGCGTGGGTCCGAGCCACTTCATGAGACTACTTCCTGGGAGCGAGGCTTTAAAAGCCATTAAGACCAGTATGGTCTTCCCCAGAACGCAGGAGATGCAGAGCACAAAGGTGATGCCGAAGGCTGTGTGCCTCAGCATGCAGGACCACTGGGTGGGCCGGCCGATGAATGTCAATGAGCACAGGAAGCACAAAGTTAAGGAGAAGAGAAGCAGGAAGCTCAGCTCCGAGTTGTTCGCACGTACAAGTGGCGTTTCTTTGTGACAATAAAACACTATCGTTGTCAGTGTGGTCAGGAACACTCCGAGCACAGAGAACAAGACTAGAAGAGTTCCCAGAATTTCACCATATGTCAGAAACTCTATTTCTTTTGGGATGCAGGCATCTCTGCGATTGTTAGACCAGAATTCTGGCGAGCACTTTATGCAGTGTATAGAATCTGAAAATAGAACAGTGTTTGATTGGACATCAACATCCTTTTTCTTTTTTTTTTATGTTGGTATGGTTGAATTACCTGTTGCATTACTAATCTCTCCTGCGGGACACATGACGCAGTCATAGCAACACACTGGACGCCCTTTCTGAAGGACCTTGCGGCTTCCCGGAAGACAGCTTCCACTGCACACTGACACGGGGACCTGCCACAAAAACCCATTCCAAATATTCATACAGCAGACACATGTCGAGTCTCAGAAACAACCGGCTTCACCTCGGAGTGTCCGTTACCCCACACCACTGGAATGTTGCTCATGATGAACTGATGGCTGCCCGCCTGGGAAGCGTCATAAATGCCCACCGTCACACCTTCCATGGTGCCTCGGTTTGTTATCTGCAAGTTGACCAGTTCGTATCTGGCTGGCGAGTCGCCGTTACTGTCGAAATATACTCTCTCCCCTTCTTGAGTAGTGAAGTTCACCGTGCTGAGATATTCCAGGACCTGCCGAAAGGTGTAACATATATACTGTATTAAAATCCATTTGAACTAGTTTGATATCCACCAGTTTCCATTTGGGCCCTACAGAACCCCATAGGAGACCACAAACAAACAAACTCTTGCTGCAACACTCAAATAACATATTTTGCCACAAAAACATTGTATTTGCACTCATTAGGTACTTTGAGTAAAAAGTGCTAACTAAATAAAATCGCCTGAAATTATGACTAATTCACTCCTCACCTGCCATGGCTCAATTTGTGCAGGATTAGCACAACTCCCACCAGAAAAGGGCCCACTCCCTTCTTCGCACTTGAGTAGCGCATCAAGAGCATGGGCCACCGAGTAGACGGACTTGTAGACATTGTTAGTAAACCTCAGCTCGGACACGTCTGTGAATGGCGACTCGACGTCTCGCAAACTCTCCAAGCCGCTGCAGGGCTTTCGTCGTCCCGTCAGGGTTGTGTTCAGGGAGCAGTCGAACACATCCTCCCAGAAGTCTCGCACAAAACGGCTGTGCGGGAACAGAGAGGGGTGGAGCCCCCTCAGGTGCTCCTCCAGCCCGGGGATCCGAGCCCTGCTGACGGTGAAGCCGAGCGAGCCCACGAGGACGCTGTGCCCCTCGCTGTCAGTCAGGGAATGATCCGTGATCCAGGCGTCGCTGCCCACCCACTGCACACCTGTAACGTTCTGCTCATACAGCTTCTTTGCCAGCAACTTAATTTCTCTGTGAGACATAAAGGCCAAAATCACTTTGGAAGAAGCACTTTGGATTTTGGATGTTATCCTCTGCAGATCTGCAGGTGGACCAGAGGATGAGAAGGCTTCCAAATACTCAATGCACACTCCGTATTCGTGTGCAGCCTGGATGAAGGCAGCAATGCCATTCAGGCCATACTTGTTCTCTACGGCTATGGCTCCGATCCAGGTCCAGCCCAAGTGCTTGACCAGCTTTGCTAGGGCTCGGCTTTGGTAGTAGTCACTGGGAATGGTTCTGAAAAAGGTTGAGTACTCTTTTCTGTTGCTTAGACAGGCACAAGTAGCAAAATGGCTGACCTGTAATCACAAGGACAATATGATATGGTGGTGACATTTTGAGAAAAACACTTTGATTTACTATTGAATTCATCTAAAGAGCTTCTTTTTTTTTTACCACTGGAACATGGAAAAGTCCAACAACTGGTGCAAATGCAATGGTCGGTCTGGATCCCGAATGTCCCAGGATGGCTTGCGCTGTCTCAATTTTTGTGCAGTTTTCATCTTCACCGTCACGGCCGCTCAACAATGCCAGTGCAGCTCTTAGAATGTTCATGGTTCCACAGCTGTCATAGATCTTGTAACCCAGCTTGACACCAGGGAGCATGTCAGGGTTTTCGTTGATCTCATTGATGGCGAATATCATTGCCTGAGCAAATTTAAATTCCCTGAAATTGAAACTGAGATGGCAAAAAAATTCAAACTTCACTCATGTCAAATACAAGAAATGTATTCAGTAACAGACAAACAGAGTTGAGCCAAACAGTATTAAACACTAGTACATACTTTTCACATGTCCGCACCTCTGGAATCACTTGAAATGTATTAACTACATAAGTCGGCCTAGTGCGGAATGAAAAAATGCCTCCAATGAAAACATCCCCGTCCTGCGCCAGCTCAGGCGGGAGTGATGGTCCTTGCATGCGGCACACACACTCCACCCTATTCTCGATGAGCATTACCAAGATCAGCAGGCTTGACACTGACATAGTGTCGCTGTGCAGACCAGGACAGCCGGCCCTGCTAGGACATAACATGGCTTTATACACCAAGGAGGGAGAAGTCGTCATGGTTCATCTCATACCTCAAGAGACCCGAAGAAACCAAACAAGTCAAAATGTGTTGTTAGTGGAAATGTGAATTTTATTTCTACAAAGTACATAAGTGACTAAAGAATCCTACAACCCCCTGACTAATTGATGAATTAATTTTTGATAGAATTTATTATTTTTTCTAATGATAACCTTGTTATATAAATCTAAACTGTTTTCCGATACGTTTTCACAAGGATTTTACTGTCCCTTTACTTCTGATGCTCTTCCTTGTATTCTTCTCAGGTTGCATGAGTATAATGTAACATTTCGGAATAAATATACAAATGAGCAGTCCAAAACTGGAGGCTAATATTGCAAATATTTCTACAGCAACACTGAACTTGCCTGGAGAGCTGACATAAGCTGGAATAAAAGTGATCCATACCGCAGAAAATATCAGCATGCTGAAGGTGATCAGTTTGGCTTCGTTAAAGTTATCGGGCAACTTGCGAGCTAGGAAGGCCAGAACGAAACATAACACAGCCAAGATTCCTATGTAGCCAAGCACAGCCCAGAATCCCACAGCGGAACCCACAGCACACTCCAAGATGATTTTATCTTTAAACTCCTTGAAATTTCTGAAAGGAAATGGTGGTGCGATTACGAGCCAGAGGACACATATGACCACCTGGATGAGAGTGAAAGCCAGGACACTGAGTCTTTGCTGAAGAGGCCCAAACCACTTCATGACATGACTGTCAGGAAGCGTGGACCTGAACGCCATCAGCACCACAACAGTTTTCCCCAGTACACAGGAGATGCAGAGCACAAAGGTGATGCCAAACGCCGTGTGTCGTAGCATGCAGGACCACACAGTGGGCCGGCCGATGAAGGTCAGAGAGCATAGGAAGCACAACGTTAAGGAGAGGAGCAACAGGAAGCTCAGCTCTGAGTTATTGGCCCTGACGATGGGGGATTTCCTGTATTTGAAGAAAACGCATGTCACGGCGGCGGTCGAGCACAAGCCCAATAAAGACGCCACGGCGAGGAGAGCTCCCATGACTTCTTCGTACGACAGGAACTCGGCTTCCTTCCTCGTGCAGGCGTCTCTTCTCTCATTTGGCCAGAACTCAGGGTGACATCGCGTGCATGTGACAGAATCTGAAAATGCAGGCGAGAACATTTGTAAAGGTCTTCTGGATTGATTATCATACGCGCAAAAAAAGTTAACATTATATTGAGTGAAGAAACTCTGCAAGCGCGAGTCATCAAAAAAAAAACAATTATATATCCATACATATATTTTCTGTGGCACCTTCTTTCATTAGGGTCGCAGGTGAGTTGGAACATATCCCAACGGATGCACTCTGGACTGGCTGCCAACCAATCATATTTAGACAAACAACCACCGCCCCTTACGTTCATAACTTTTGACAATTTAGAGTCTTAATGAAGTTGGTATTTTTTGGAATGTGTGAAGAAGACGGAGTACCAGAAGAAAAGAACATGAAAACTCCACACAGTAGGGCCTGAGCTGAGATTTAAACCCAGGACCTCTTGATTGCGAGGAAGACATGCGAACCACTCTTATAACGGTGTCAATGCACAACTTTGGAAAGGCATTTTTAAAATACACGTCTTAAATGAGAGCTCATGACTTGCAGTTAAACCTAATGATTTGGTCTCTGAGTGCATCTAACTTTGTTCTCCAATTCCGGTCCTCGAGGGTTGGATTCCTACAGGTTTTAGATGTTTCCGCCGAGCAACACACCTGATACTAAAGATCAGGATCATTATGAGGCATGTTGATGAGCTGATTATATGAATCAGGTGTGCTAGTGGGCGGAAACATCTAAAACCTGCAGGACTCCGGAATTTGGGAACCTTGCTCTCATATAACTTACCTGTGATGTTACTGAATTCGCCCTCGGCACACCTTACGCAGTCATAGCAACAAATGGGCTTTCCTTTCTGCAGGACCTTGCGTGTCCCTGGCGGACATTTCTCACTGCAAACCGACACAGGCACCTGCATGAAGAAAACGAATGGGAACTCCTAACCACGTTTTGCAATCAACTCGGGCAATTGCAGTTTAGCTCACCTGCTGAGAGTTCTCTGCCCAAACCAGAGACGTATTATGCAGATTGAGCTGTTTGTCCGCAGTCGCGTCGTAGAGACCAACCGTGACAAATTTGACGGTCCCGTTTTCTGTTGGCTGCCAATTTATAATTTCATACTTAGCTGCCGGATCTCCATTTTCATTGAAATATACCTCATCTCCTTCTTTAGTTCTGAAACGAATTTTCTTCATGTGGTGTAAAATCTAAGGTGAGATACACAGTGATGCTATTTAGCTGTCGATTTGGCGTAAAAAAACAAAATAGCACATTTTGTTAGTACTTACTGCGTATGGCTCTAACTGCACCCTGGTATCGCATTTTGTGTTACAGCCAAGAATACCATGAATTGCATGGGCCACAGCATACACTGCTTTATAGACATTGTTAAAGATAGGCATGAGTGACATATCAGTGAAGCTGTTTTGCACGCCGCTGAGGTCTTCAAACCCGCTGCACTCCCTCTGATTCCCGGATGATGATTTTGTTTGCGCTAGCTGACAGTTGAATAATGTCTCCCAGAATTGCCTGAATGTGTCATCGCCGGATGAATTCAGACGCTTCACATCCAAGATAAATTCTCTCATGCCGCCAATATGCGCTTTAGGGATGGACAGCCCGAGGGCTCCATTTAGGATATGTGACTGATCCAAAGCTGCGGTTTGGGAATCAAAGATCCAAGACTCAGTGCCAACCCACTGGTAGCCAGTCAGGTTGTGATGAGACAGCTGGTGTATTAATACATCCAGATCCATGTGGGAAAGGAAAGTGACAATCACCTTGGAAGTAGAAGCCTTAATAACATCGATTATCTTTTGTATTTTGTCTGGTGGGTCTGTCCTAAAGAAAGATACGGAGTACTCGAGACAGATACCAAGCCCTCTTGCAGTCTTTGTGAACGTGGCCATTCCATTATTGCCATAATCATCATTGGTTCTGATAGCGCCCACCCAGGTCCATCCATAGTGCTTGACAAGATGAGCGAGGGCTCTACTCTGGTAATAATCGCTGGGTATTGTTCTCAGGAAAGACGGGTATTTGACTTTATCACTGAGACAAGCACAAGTAGCAAAGTGGCTGATCTGCAGGAAAAGAGGAGGGCATTACTGACAATACTCAGATAGCAAGCACAAAGCCCCTTGGTCTAATTCTACCCACCAGCGGGATGCGAAAGGGTCCCACGGTGGTAGCTATAGCCATGCAAGGAGAGGAAGACGTCTCTCCCACAATGGCCTGCACTTGGGCTGGTCTGGGGCAAAGATTCTCCAAAGGACTGTCTACGTCCCCATTGGCCAAAGCTAGTGCGACCCTCACCCCTCCAGCAATGGAGCCGCAAGAATCATGGATTTTGTACCCCAGAGAGAGACCAGGCAGCAGGTCGGTGCTGTTGTTGATCTCCTCGATGGCGAATACCATGGCCAGGGCAAACTGGAACCCCCTAAAATTCAAACTGGGCACAGGCAGTTGAATGAAGCAGGAATACAGTTTAACCTGAGCTCGGTCGTTTACCTGGTGCACTGCAGCGGCTGCGGCTTGTGTACATAGCTGTGCTGTCGGTCTTTCCAGCTACTGTGGAGGGAAAAGATTCCCCCTAACATGATGTCTCCATCCTTAAACAGCTGGGCTTTCTCTGGATCTCCCCTGCGCCTGCAGATTGGCTGCTCAGCCCAGGAGAAAGACCCTACCAGGAAGAGGTGCAGAAGTGCCAAACCCTGCTCTGCCCACCTACTTGTGTATGCCATGGTTAGACCTCAACGTGTCATAGAGATCATTCATATGAATAAAAGCTCACACTGGGGTTTATATGCGTTATAGAGGTGACCAAAGAGGTGGGGTTAAAGAGGAGGGAAATTCATCGGAAGCATTTTTTTCCACATGTACTGTAAACATGAAAGGTTTAATTTTGTTATTTCAAAAACAGTTAAAACTTTTGAATCAAAGCCTATTTGCATTTCTGTGTAGCTTCTTTCTTACTTTCAACATTTTAATGCGGAGACGAATGTCATTGTTTTCTGTAATCGACCATTTTGTTTCAGGAAATCAATTCAAGTATGGCTGTGTTTAACAGCTCATATGTTGTGCCAGGGTTGCCTTTCTTGTGTACGCTTTCACACGACTGAAAAGTTCACAGTCTTTAGGTACAGCAGCAGAAAACCCTGTCGGACCCTTGATAGTCTATGCAGTTTTTAATGCCATTAACTCAAGGCGGTGACCTTTGTCTCCCAACCCAGAGGTTGTGGGTTTGGTCCCATGCCATTGTGACCACCTCGAGGTATCCTTGAGCAAGATACTGAACCCCCAGTTGCTCCTGATGCTGCGTCATTAGTAGGTGAATGAGAAGTCAAATGTAAAGCACTTTGAGGGCCTTGCAAGGTGGAGAAGTATTATTTACCATTTTACCATTACATGCAGCTTCCCCCAGAATTCTTTGAGAAGCTCGTTCTGAACATTCGTCATTCCAAGACGCGTCAAGGATTTTGGTCTCTCTGGTGATACTCAGGATGATAGAGTGCCTCTTGATGAGCAAATATTTGTCTTTTTACCCAAGATTTATTGCTATCCCAATTCAGTCTGGTCAGGTTCTGGTTTGAGCTTCTTCTAGCAGAACGTCTCAGATGAGTCTCGGCAACTTCTCAGCAGAGTCCATCTTTGAGATGACTTTGTCCTGAAGAGAACAAGTTTCACATTAACAGATGTTGTACCACCCAAATTGTCACTTTTCATGAGGCCCCCAAAACAGCACATTTGTTCAACCATTCGCATTACATCATCAAATAGCGCAAGCCATTTTCAACAAAATAATAATTTTAAACCTGTTTGGACATGTGGACTGACAAATAGTACAGGCTTGTGAAAAACATGAAATGATGTTTCCGTCCGACACCAGCTATACTTTGATCCAAAACAACATTGACAAAAATGTACCTAATAGAGGAGAGTGGGGTAATTTGTGCCAAGGGACAAGTAGTTCCACCCCTGTTGTTTAGCAAACCATAGAAGAATTTGGTCATGTGACCACATATTTTTGAAGAGACATCCATTTCGCTTATTCGGTAAAAAAAAGGGAGACACATGGCTTGAGATGTAAGCACAATATAAGTTACCAAAACTTTTTTTTGCCCTCCAAAGTAAAATTTCTAGGATTAAGTTTTTTTGATGGTTGTGTTTGAACAATTATAGACAACTTTGAAAACAGTTCACACATGTTTTAGTGCTTTAGTAGACTACATCATGAGTCTATATGGTTAGCATGATGTTGGCTCAAAACGGCTCGGAGATGCATTTTTTTTCTTCAAAAATCTTCAAAACTGGCACAACTTCCCCTAAATTATGATTATTTATTCTATATTACTTTTGTTGTATTTTATATTACATTTGATCACTAAAAGTATGTGCCATTCTTAATTTTTGACCAAAATTGATCATGCCACCAGATACAAAAGGAAGAAAGACAGGGTTTCAACTCTTCCTGAGGAGTTGGAAAGAGCAGTGACAGAGGGGAAGACTATATGTCAGGTTGGAAAGAAGGTAAAAATCTACAGGATGGCCATAAAAAAAATACAAAAAAACTCCCGAGCACTCACCAAGTGACAAATCTGGTTGTTGGGTTATGTGGCTTCAGAAGTTATTTTTCCCTTGCCAAAATCCACAGAAAGAAAAAACGGAATTGTTAAAAAGAAAGAAAGTGAAAACAAGAATTATGACTGACACACCTGAGAAGGTGGAATTAGAGAAGGCAAACAAAGAAAGAGGAAAATAAAAAGAATGAAAGAAGAAAAGTTTTGTATTGAATTTGTCTTCCTTTTATGTCACATTAACATTTGTGAGATTTAAATGATCTTTTTTACTTCAGTTATCATTGCCATAATTGACCCCACTGAATTCTGACTAATAGCACAAGTTGTGCCACAAAACCACTTCTTTTTTTTTCTTCTAAAGCTATATTTCTCTGTTTGTTTAAGATCCAAAGTGATTGCTGCCAGGGATGCACAACATCCTAAACTATATGAAAATATTTTAGTTGGAGTCATTCCTGTTATCCCCGCGCGTAAAAAAACACTTTAATTAAAAATTGGCACCACTTGTTTTTTGTTTTGTTTGTTCACTGTCATTAATTTGCAAGAATTCTGCATCTGGATAAGAGGATTAAAGTTTCTCTTTTGACAAGTGGTCAAAGTAAACACGTCAACACACCTGATTAAGCAGAGCGTTGGCCCGTGTCATCTTTAATTTGCTCTTATTGTCACGTTCCACAGAAGGGGACGTGTAACTATCAGCTGATGTGCCTCTTGGGCCACATTTAATTATAAAAAGAGGATGTTTGTGTTTGCAGCGATGTCAGTGAATCAAACACCTCCGAACTCTCCCGAGGGTCAGCCATGTGGGATGTGAACAAGGTCTGGTGTCTCGGCCTTGACCGCGACTTTCACCTGAGGTACACTAACAAGCTAAAACGCCCCTCGGGAATTCAGTATCTGTTTACCTTTGTCACAACTTGCTCTTGAAAATGTTGCAACGCGACCTCCCGGGAGAACCTTCCGATGCACAGGAAACCTTTAACTTGTATTTGACCTTGATGTTTGACAGATTTGACCTTTTCCCTCAGCTCCCACATCCAATTTAGAATTAAAGTAAATGCGTGATTAAGTTGTTACATATGTAAGTTAGTAACTTTGTAAGATTATGACCTGAGGAGAAGAAAGATGGGTTGATTTTTTTATTTGAACCGGAAAAAAATAATCGTAGTTTGAGGGGAGACGTAGGCCTACATGCACGCACACGCATACGGACTATTGTGCCACCTCCTGGCTTTATTGTGCAACTACAGCTGCTGAGTTTTTTTTTTTATGATAGGTGGAGGCGGAGGGTACTGTGAACAATTTATAAGACTTATATTTAAAAATTGTACTACAAATTTGACCAAAATAAATAAATTAAATAAATTATTATCATTGAACTCTTTTGCTAAAACATAGATGGCCTGATTTATTGATTTATAGAAGTAAGCTCCTCGTTCAAATCAGCATTTGTACAAGGTAGCAACACATTTAAGAATACTTTTCAGAATTCTAATTCCTGTTTAATGTCCGCGTGTAGTGAATCTATTTATGAGTTTCACTTTTTCAATTGAACTGCCGAAAGCAAAATATCAGGCCAAACCTGTCATGTTCAGTCTCTGCATGTCTCTGTACGTAGCTTTGTGATGTTTCTTACGAGGGGCGAAATAAACACGGTGAACTGGATTGAATTGTAGAGGGGATTTTAACACTGGCCCTCACAGTGACCCTTTTGAACACTGCGGCTTTATTGAGCTAGATTTAAAAAGTGCACACATGCATGAAGCTGAATGGAGGTACGAAAACTGTGGTAATTGGTGGATCCTGGTGTCATGACAGCATTTTAATAACCTCATTCAGTGGAGGCTCCTTAAAATGGATGTGACAACTGAAAAGTGGCCCGCTAACATGCAGATGAGACCATTGTTAAAACGAGGTAGCAGACTGGAACCTGATTGGCAGACACAAATGGATCAGGGTGGGACTAACAAGACCAGTTGAGAACAACGAGGGGAAAAAAACATCAAGGGCAATACTTGCAAAGAAAACACAATGTTAACGCACTTAACTGCTTTTGTCTAACATGGCCATCTTTAGGCCTTTATTAAATTAATTCTTACAAAGTGATGAGGATTTAACACAATCTGAAAGTTATTGATTATTTGTGAGCACATAGTCAAACTAAATAAATGTATGTGTATGTACAGTACGTGTGAGCGTGTATATATGTACTGTATGTTCAATATATGTATGTAAATACCGTACACATGCTATGGGTTACATGAATAAACCTTAAATAGTCTTCTCCCATGACCGTAACATTTAGCAATATTTTATTTAAGGTCTAAATACCAGTTGTTATTAGAAAGCCCAAACCAGCCAATTAGCTTGTTTTGAACTTGTCCAGTGCTCCGTCAATTAAATTTTAAATAAATTAATTTCCCAGGCCGCACCTGATGAGCACATGTGTTTCCCATGCCACCTCAGGCCCACCTGGCATCAGTCTTACTGGAAACTCTTGCTTGTCTTTGCTTGCCTGGCGGCCCGCTGGGAATCAAGGCAGCAGGCAGCACCAAATAGACATAATAACACATTTAAGTGCATCCCAAGTGTGTGCCATGATCTGCTCCGGCAGCTTATTATTGCTGCTGACTGGCTGATTAAAATGAAAAACATCCCCAATCCCAAGACATCCCCACAGCTCATGCCTTCAATCTGTTAATTTGTCCAAGTTGGACATGCAAACTCGGAAGTGATGTAACGAGTTTCCTGCGAATAATTCGCAATGATTCCTTTATCAGTAGCAAGAATTATGAGGGGCAATCAGAGGCATAATTGGCAACCATCACTAGGTCAGGCTGGTTGGCTATCACCAGTTTGTTAGCGGTTCCGCTGTATCGAGTTCATATTTAATATAAACTTTATATTTGATCATTTATTTGATCATTTTCACAAGTGAATAAAGCAATTGTAAATCACTTGTGAATATGATTTGTGTCATTTTTGAGAGAAGCTGATCAACACCCTAATGACTCATTATTTTCACAATATATACTAATTAACTGGACTGAGATGAATTTTACATGGAAGTTGAAAAGATATAGAGACGCCAATAAATGGCAGTAAAAACTGTACTGTATCCAACGACAGCTATTTGCTGTATTTACCAAAATCTGTGGTCAAATGAGCACAGGATTGTCACACAGCGTCTTTGGCGTAGAAGTCTCAAATTTACAAGCTAATTCTTTGACATTTATTGCTTTTCTTCCATGCACATTTTAATTGGAAATCGAATTCAAGAGTTTAAAAGGAGGTGGGATCGTCAATTTTATCATATTTTCTCTCTCTCTCTATATATATTTTTTTATTATTTTTTTTATTTATTACAAATTTTATCTATATATATAATTTATTACAAATTTTATATATATATATATATATATATATATATATATATATATATATATATATATATATGGGATGGCCGAGTACCGATACCAGCCTTATTTTAAGTTTTCGTTACTCGTGACAGTGGCCAGTACCAGTATCGCCCCCTTGTGGCCGTTTCACGATCAGGAACATGCAATTAGAAATGAGAGGAATAGAAAATTGCTATGAATATCAATTATTTTTTCTAGGGAAAAATACTATATTTTAATATATAGGTCTTTCTTTAAAATCTTCTGTCATTTTTGGGCGGATTTTATATAGTAGTGGTATCGGTATTTGGTATTGGTATCTGTGACTACTCAAGAGTTGAGTATCGGTATCGGCCTGAAAAAAAGTGGTATCGAACATCCTTAATTTTAGACATTTTTTTTCTGGATTTTCATGTGCATTTATTCATTTTATTTTGATGTTTAAAAAAAAAAGTACTATTTTATAGCATTGTAATGAATTAAAAAAACAACTTATATTTAGATAGTTATTTTTAAAATTGTTAAAAAGTGGAAAAACTGCCAAATAACATTTTAAAAAATATATATTTGTGGTCATTGTAAGAAAAAACAGCACCAAATATGCAGAGTAGTTGCTTGACTTAAAGAAAAAGACAAAAAAGACATGAGCTTGTGTCTTTTACAATTTGTTTACACCCAACATGGAGACTGGTGCGTGTGTATCACATGTGTGTGATTGTGTGTAAGTGTGTTGCGGTCCGTCTCTCCCTATCGCTGAAGGTTGACTTAGGCCCGCTCAGGCGTGACATGGAGACATGACTTTGCTAATGTCTTGTCTCGTTTGGGCTAAAGTGCCTCCTTGTTATTTTGGTTGTTATTTACACAGACAACAGTTTTCCTTTTCCATTGATTTGCTGGCTCGGGGGAAATCAAGTCAAATGTGACTGTGATGCTATGTGACAGGAGGCATATTATACGGTCAGTGTACGTTTAAGGCTATAAAGGCTTGTGGCTTGTCTGTGGCGCGCTTACAGTGTTGCTTTGAAGCACTGCGTAAGGTTTCGACTCATGAGGATTTCAGATAAAACTAAATAACTTACAGCCTTTGAATATATATATATATTTTTTAAACCAATAGGCTTTTTTAGAAAAACAATGTTTCAGGTTTGGAATCTGGATATCTGGAACATCCTGTGGGTGACGATGTTATTCCCTCATAAATCCTACCAAGACCAGAAGCAGCTTTGTGACGTCATCCCAGGTTCTATGAGCCTGCCAGTGCTGGAGAAAAAGGGAGACATCGTCTTGGGGGGGCTCTTCTCCCTTCACGATATGGTGGTGGAGCCCAGTCTGACGTTCACCTCCAAACCCAAACCCACGCAATGCACCAGGTAACAACTTTTGACAACAAGTGAGTGAATTTAATTGTGGGAATGTTGAAACCGCCTTCCCACTTATGTTTTTTCTAACCTTTATTATTCTTATTTCAGGTACTTTTTATTCTCCACACTTTTTTTGCCGCACAAAAACTCTCATATACACAGTTCAATTTCAACATGTTTTTAAAAATGTACACTTTTCCTGGAAATATATCATCTGATTCCACATTATTTTCTTACAATTTAGCGTTAAATATCGACTTTTCCCCCCATTCATTTGTCAATGGGACACTTTGAAATTGAAATCCTTCAATACCATTTCACAAGACTGCTGTGTGGATCAGTGAGTCGTGCGGTGGTGGGGCATTGTCCATTAAACAGTAGGCGAGGGTTCGAAACCCACCTTAAACTGATTGCTGTTCAAATATTCTTTTTTTAAATTTATCATTCATCTACAATTAATAATTAGTCATTTTTACGTAATTCATCTTTTGATTCACTATTTTTTTTTAGCATTCAGCTTTCATTATTCCCACGCAATTTCTCCAGAAATTGCACTTTGTCTACTTTACTATCATTTCCCCCCCAGATTTAACTTCAGGACATTCCGCTGGATGCAGACCATGATTTTTGCTATCGAGGAGATCAACAGGGAGGGTAAACTCCTTCCTAACATCACGCTGGGATATAAGATCTATGACTCGTGCAGCACCCCCCACCAGGCTCTCAAGGCCGCCATGGAGCTGATGGGCAGCGAAAACGCATCCATGGCTGAAGGGGGGCTGCAGAGCCAAAGCATCTGCAGGGGGGCCGTACCTGCCGTGATAGGGGATGGAGGCTCCACCCAGTCGCTGGTCGTGGCCCGTTTCTTGGGGGTCTTCCATGTGCCGCAGGTGACCGGCAAATACGGTTTCAGTTCTTTGGGTTGTTGTTTTATCATGAAATTCGTTCTCAAGCCAACAATTTTGGACTTATTTGGATCAAAAGTGGATTTTTTTTTTATGCATGCATTTGATATTAATGTATGTGCAGGTTTGGGGAGTAACAAATTAATAGTAATTAATTACATCTAGAAGGAAGATGTGTAATTAAAAGTAATTAAATTACTTTTAGTTACATTTGCCACAACTCAGATTATATATATATATATATATATATATATTACCCAAATTATATTTTCAACAGGATAACTTGTAACTGTAACTACGGTAATTACATTTCCAAAGTAAATTCCCAACATGTATTTATTGATGTCTCTTAGGTCAGTTACTTTTCGAGCTGTGCTTGTCTGAGTGACAAAAAGGAGTTTCCTGCTTTTCTAAGGACCATGCCCAGTGACTTTTTCCAGGTGAGTAACCCCTCACTGTTCAGATGTCTTACGAAGTTTTGTAAATTGTACAAATCATTTTAAAGGAGGGTTGAAAAAGTTTAAACCGTTGAGAACAGTGATTCTCAACAGAGGAGTCGGGACTTGAAAGTGGATGGCGGACACATGTTGCGTTGGTCCCGAACATCTAATTGTTGCATTTGTTTTTCCAGATTTTTACCAGTAGGCGTACCGAAATGTGTATCTGTGATTACTTTAAGTAATATCATGATCATATTGGTAATCGTGATTGAGGTGTGACATTTTTATACCATGTCACATTTAGTTTTTGTCCATGAGAATAGATGATTATCTAGCGTCCATGGTGTATGTTTTCTTTAGGTGGATGCGCTGGTCCAACTGGTCAAACATTTCGGCTGGACTTGGGTGGGTGTGATCGCAGGGGATGATGCGTACGGCCGTGGAGGTGCGAACATTTTTGCTGATGAGGTGAGTCAGCAACTATGAGACCATATCAATGTGCTCAGCTGTCACCAACACTACATGTCCACTACATCACTTCATTTGGTGAAGTGATCCCCAACCACGTTTCCACGGGAAATGTTACAATTTCACTCAATTGGCAAAAACGAATAATGTATCTTTAATTTTAGGAGACGTCATAATTTATAGAACATTTTGGGAACACTTTATAATAACTATCTGTTATTACTAGTTAATAGAGCATTAGTAAACTGTTAACTGATGTGTTAGCGGTTTGTTAAGGATTTATAATGATGCTTAATATATCATTAATAAACTGTTAGGTAATGAGTTATAGTTAATGATTTCTAACTATACCTACTAAATGAGTAATAGATTATAAACAAGCTATTAGTAAATTACTAGTGACTTGTCAATAGTTTATATGAGTTATTGGAACATTCTTAAGTTGCAACTATTCCTCCTTGACTGTTAGTAAATAATACATTAATTAATGTACTAAGAATCTATTAACTAGTTCTAACGAATAGTTATTATAAAGTGTTAATAAAATTTTTTTGTCACTTTGAGTGAACACTCCTCAGAGAGACACAACACGGATTGTGCCTGTGGTGTTCCCCAGGGTTCAATTTTAGGTCCGTCACTTTTTAATTTGTACGTGCTGCCATTAGGCAACGTCATCAGGAGACACGGAATTCGTTTTTATAGTTACACTGATGATACTCAGCTCTACATTTCTGTGCCTCCTGATGACCCGACATCACTTGATGTCCTTTCTTGTCCCTTTCGCTTATGTTGTCATATACTGTAAGACACCTTGAGCTGCACATGTTGTAAGATAATGTGCTATGTAAATAAAGTTGAATTTAGCTTAGGTAAACTTGCCAAATGTATCTGCAAATCTATTACATTTTAAGTACATTTGTGGCACATTTATTGAGTGGTGTGCCGTACTGTCCGTCCCAGGTTCGAAAACTAGGTGCATGTGTGGCCCTCTACGAAATCGTCCCCAAGAACCGAGCACAGAAGGCGATTTCATCCATCATTTCCAATATCCGCTCCTCCGGGGCACGCGTGATCCTGGTGTTTGCCGTGGAACAGGACGCAGCGGCGCTCTTCGATGAGGCTCTCAGGTAAGATCCGTCTTTATTTTCCAATCACCCCCGAGTGTGATATTCTCTGAAATATTATCATCCTCCATCATGGCAGGGAGGGTCTCGACGGGATACAGTGGCTGGCAAGCGAAGCTTGGAGCACAGCGGCTGTCCTCTCGACTCCCGAGAAGTATCGCGCCATCTTGCAGGGCTCCATGGGCTTCGCCATCCGTCGAGTCCACATCCCCGGACTGCGGGACTTCCTGCTCCGCCTGCGTCCGTCCAGCCCCGACACTAGCGAAGACCCTTTTCTGATACCGTTTTGGGAAGAAGTTTTTCAATGCGGCCTTGGTGAGGGAAGTGTTAAATCGCCGTGCACTGGAGCTGAAGATCTGAGGACGGTGGCAAACATCTACTCGGATGTGTCCCAGCTGAGGATATCATATAATGTCTATAAAGCAGTGTATGCTATAGCGTATGCACTGAGGAGCATGAGAAGCTGCGAGGATGGGAAAGGCCCTTTTGCTCTTCACACTTGTCCAGGTGCTCGTAGCATCCAGCCATGGCAGGTATTATTACAAAATATACAACTCACATACTCATACAACTCATTTAGTGCCAAAGACGGCTTTAGACGTCAAAGATTTATTTTTACTGTGTTGGTAGTGAATGAGATAAGTAAGTGCTATTTCAGGATGAAATGCACTAGAACCTTTCCATGTGAACTTGAACTTGAATTACAAATCAACCGTTCACTGCCATGAACGTATATAGTGTCAAGTATGTTTGTTAACGGGTAGACATGGAAGAGGGTTTGGAAATTCAGATTTGCGAAATCATCGTAGTGACTTGCAGGTCATTGTAGATGGCAGCGTGAATCAATTATTACACTTGTCTAAATACGGTATTCTGGTTAATATTGCGTTAGTGGAATATGACTTATAGTAGCATAAGACGGCCATTTTGCCACTTGCTGTTGAGTGAAAATGATATCAATGTTGCTCAGGTCTCAGGTAACAACCAATCACAGCTCAGCTTCAGGAAACAGCCTGAGACCTGAGCAACTGTGATGTCAGCTTTAGTCGACAGTAAGTGGCAAAATGGCCGCCCCCCTGGGATGGATAAAAGCGGCTGGATTTTGCTTTATAACTCATTTTCCGCAAATGTAATATTAATCACAATGTCATGTTTAGACTAGTGAGGTCACATATAACATATTGTCAAGAAATGTTTATGGTTGATTTTCCCTTTAAATTGTCTTCTTCATCTTGTTGTTGACATTTTGACGTCACAAGACCTACATGACACCTAAAAATGGATCGACCGGACCTCAACAGGAGACATGGAAATGCATGGAAATGGACATCCTTAGAAATGTCTTGGTTGACCTAAAAATATTTCTACTTTTTTTTTTAGCATGTTCTTAATCATCTAACCAATATTATTTATCTTTAGCTGCTTCACTACATAAAACAAGTGGAGTACTTCAACTCCTTTGGGGATGAAATCACATTTGATGAGAATGGCGACCCGGCGGCCATGTACGATCTGGTCAACTGGCAGCTGAGCCCAAGCGGAGGGATCCAGTTTGTCACCGTCGGAAAATTTGACAAGACGGTCGGAGACGGGCAGCAGAAGCACCGAATCGAAAGCGAGGACATCGTGTGGAACGGGAACCAGACCGAAGTAAAAATCTCATTGAGTTACTCATCGATACACAGCAAAGCCAATGCAAGAGCTGTATGAAATCTAGGAGTGTCAGGCAATTTTTTTTAAATTAATTTTTTAATTTTAGTCATTGATAAAATAATTTCATAATTCATAAAATTGAGTTAAAATTAAAAAGATGTACTGTACTGTAAAAAACAAGTGTGATATTGATGTGTGTTGAAGTTAATTATCTGCCACTAGATGGCATAATTGCATTTGTAAGACATTGGTGAGAGCTCAGTGTATTTTTCTTTTCATATTAAGAGCTATCTAATCTTTAACATGAAGTAACTTGTGAAATTCTGCCCATTTTTAAAATTGTCAAATACAACTTGACCCCAGTTTCCACAAATATTTGCATTATGATTCAATTTATTACTGCTAAATTTTGACGTTGAGGTGTCAGATGCGTTGCGACTAGAATTTCCCCAGTACAGGCTTTCCAAGTAAGGAGCGGTCATTAATCGCGCGTTAAAAAAAATTTGTTGACTCCCCCTTTAGTTCATTCCCTCACAGCCATTTTCACTGAAGCAACCCCCTTTGCTCCCGGCTGTTTTACTGGATTTTGACTGATTTTGCAAGGTTCACAGAATAGTCTGGTCTATTGTTGTAAAAACATGGAACCCACCAAAAGAAAGATTAGAGTCTCTCCTTTTACCAGGAAAAAAAGTGTATTTGTATCTGTTTCAGCAATTAGCGTTAGAATAAAGCTAAGTTTCATCATTATTCACAAACCAGTTGAAAACACTGGGAAAAAAAGCTAGTTGCAACATGGCCCTGGCTGATCTCTTATACTCTGCTGCCACCTGCTGGCTGTATTTGTAATAACTACAGCTGCTTTAAGCGACTTCTTCATGTCATGTGCTCTAGCATAAAAAAAACGTTTTTGGAAGTGCAGGACAAAGTATTAAAAAACATATTTATGCGTTTTTGGTTTTGAACGAGTTTAAAATAACTTTAAATTGACTTAAAATTAACACACTGATTTTGACAGCCCTAATCAAATGTGTTGACAAAATCCGCCTTTACAAAGGGCATCTCCATATTTCACAGTAGGAGCAATATTTTCTTAATATGCTTCATTTTTGCTCACCCGTTTTCTGGGTTTGGCCATAAAATGTTGACCCGACTTCCTCTATTTAGCAGCATTTATTTCTCCTTCGTTTTCATGTACATTTCAGAAGAATCCTTTTGGATACAGCTTTTGTATTGCATCTGATTAGCTGTGCATTTATACCCGATGAAGCATCCAGTGACTGTCGGTCTTATTAGAAACCAGTGTAGTGGGTGTTGCCCTTGTTGCACAGGTCCCGCTATCAGTATGCAGTAACATTTGTCCTCCCGGCACCCGCAAAGCGATCCGACCTAACTTCCCTATCTGCTGCCATGATTGCGTGGTGTGTACAGCAGGGGAGATTAGCAATCAGACCGGTGAGGATTACTCGCTCCTCGTACGTGACGAGACTCGCTGGTGTGAGCGCTAACGTCTTTTGTTTTTTCCTGCTTTCTAGATGCCATAGAATGCGTGCGCTGCCTTCCCGAGTTCTGGTCCAACGAGGAGCGGATGGCCTGCATCCCCAAACAGGTGGAGTTCCTCTCGTTCAGCGACACCGTGGGCATCACGCTGATGGCCATATCCCTCATTGGTTCCTTCTGCACCTGCGCCGTGGTCTTGGTCTTCTCCTACCACAGGACCACCCCCGTGGTCAGGGCCAACAACTCTGAGCTGAGCTTCCTTCTGCTCTTCTCGTTAACTTTGTGCTTCCTGTGCTCGCTCACCTTCATCGGACGGCCCTCCAAGTGGTCCTGCATGCTGCGCCGCACGGCGTTCGGTGTCACCTTTGTGCTCTGCATCTCTTGCATCCTGGGGAAGACCATCGTGGTGCTGATGGCATTCAAGGCCTCATTTCCCGGGAGTAGGGTCATGAAGTGGTTTGGGCCCGCACAGCAAAAAGCTATTATTAGTCTTTGCACTCTGGTTCAGGTGAGGGCTATTCGTAAACTTTATTTTGAGTTGTAATAATGATAGCTTTCATTCAGATTCAGAAAATTGATGTAGCCCCATGGGGAAGTTAAGGATGAGCTTGCGCCTTTTCTCGGCTGCCAATATAGGTTTGTAGACAAGATGAATTTTCTCAGCCAATATTTTTACCATGTCAATTTGAAAGATATTAACTAATGGAGTAAAAATGGGTATACATCAACCGATTGACTCTCTGCTATCAAGTTAAAATTATCCTCTGTTGTGGCGGCGCGCATTGCCCTCATATTTGCGGGTTGTTCTAATCTAGCCAATTGGGGGTCATGTTAGCACGTCACGTCGCCAATCAATCAAGCTGGGACCGTGTGAAACGCTTCATTTTATTGGCGGAGCCAGCATACATTGCTTTTTCTTTCAGGTCAAGTATTGGAATGGTTTTCATGCATTTAAAAACAAAAGTAATGACCCTGTTTTGAAAATGTATCAAGTAAAACGTACAGATACTCATGTTAAAATGTAAAAGTAAAAAGTAGTCTAAAAAATAAATACTCAGGAAAGTACAAAGTACTGAAAAAAACTACTCAAGTAAAGTAACAAAGTATTTGTACTTGGATACTTCCCATCTCTGTCCGGGGTTATAACACAGTTGACTCCGGTTCGCCACCAGTGGATTTGCATATTTGTGGATTTTTAAAATATTTTTTTTCTCCATGTTTTTTATTTATTTTTTTCAGGGTTTTTATGCCCCCCCCCACCCCTAATTCCCCATTTTTCTTGTAACACATACATACAAATAAAGTTTTATAGCATTTTCATAGACTTTATTGGGTTTGTCAATAAAAAAATAAAATTCTCTCCAAACGCATTTAATTGGGCGTAAAATTTATGCAGATTTTCGCTATATTGTAGTTTGCGATTTTCCATTATAGTGTTTTTTTTTTATTCCTTAAGTTTTCATTCTTTTTATTATTATTATTTTTGTAGTTTTCATTCATTTTTATTTTTTTCGAAATTGCTTCATTTTAGTTGATCTTTTATTAGTTTTAGTATTAGTTTTAGTGTTTCTTATATAAACGCCTTCTTAAAATAATTCATAGTTTCATTTTTTCCAGATTTTTCAGGAAACAAAAAATTTAACCACTTGCATCATGAGGAGATGATTTAGACAAAAAAAAAACGTTTTTTGCAAAAATAATAAATAAATAAGAAGGTGACAATCCATGAAGTATTTGTGGAGGGAAAAAAAGAAGGTCACTAAGTATTGTGTGAACAAAAATTCTTAAACAGCTCTTCAACTTTCTAACCAAAAGAACTAGCGGTACATTTAAAGTAAGCCCCGAAAGCTCATGTATGAAATGAATGACCAAAAACGAAGCAACGGACAGTTTTGCTATAATTATAGTCACTTTTATTTCGTTTTTTATAATATTTGCCAAAAATATGTCTTCAATTTTACTTTGTTATTCTATGAGTTTTTGTTAACTCTGCTTAATCTATCAATATATTTATTGGTCTTTTCATTGCAGTTGCTGATTTGCACCGTATGGCTCATCGTGGCTCCCCCAACGCCTCGCCAGCTGATTCCCCGCGAGAGCGCCGTGGTCATTCTACTTTGCGACGAGGGCTCGCCCGTGGCCTTCGGTTTGGTCCTGGGCTACATCGGCCTGCTGGCCTGCCTCTGCCTCCTGCTGGCCTTCCTGGGCCGGAAGCTTCCGGACAATTTCAACGAGGCGCGCTTCATCACTTTTAGCATGCTCATCTTCTGCGCCGTGTGGGTGGCCTTCGTTCCCGCCTACATCAGCTCCCCAGGGAAGTATTCAACTCTCACTGAGGTGTTTGCCATACTTGCCTCCAGCTACGGCCTGCTGGGCTGCATTTTTGCACCAAAGTGCTACCTGATTCTTTTTAGGCCTGAGAAGAATACCAGGAAGCATCTCATGTCCAGAGCAGACAAGTTTTAGGAAACATTTTACCCACCACAACTATTGAAAATGTTGTGATGTCAAATTACTTTACAATTTGTGTAGTACTTATTGAATGTCTTAAAGCAACTTTTATCCTGTCATAAAGTGCTTAATTGGAGACATTTTTATTTTCAGGGAACTTGTTTTCAATGTGGAATAAACCTTACAGAGGGTGCTTGTTTAATACATTTGCTAAGCACTGTAAGCGGTTTGGATGATGGATAAATGTATTTTACAATCATACAATTGTATTATAATCTGCCTTTCAAGTCTTGATTAGTACCACAATAGTAGGCACATTCTGAACGTAATAAGATTATCTTTCTCTGGTCGTTTATTATTTTTATTTCACCACTAGGTGGCAGTAGAAGCCAGTGGTACACTTCCTTCAGCAACATAGTCCAAAAATATTGTTAAAAAATAATATTTAAATCATTGGTCAACCTAATCTTATACTAATCTACTTAAAAAATTGATATAATTTTTACAGAAATATTTGTATTTTTAGAATGTACAGATAAATTGGCAGGTGAGCCATTAAGACTCAATTAAAAAATTCATCATGTTGCCTCTAAATAAACAAAGCGATCTCAGGTCACGTGACTTGCTGTATCTGCTTTCGGCTTATATTGATTATCCAGAAGAAAGCGATCAGTCATGCGATTGGCGCTCATTTGGACTTGTACTAAGAGTTCAACTATTTTCTGATTTCACCCTCCTTGCATTGCAATTTTTGACCGAAGATGCTGAACGTCACAAAGTGCCAAGAAAAAACTGAGAACCTAATCATACTGATGAAGGGCACTGACTCCAATTCACTTTCAATTGGAATGAAGCACAGTGAGAAAATAATGTTAATAATCATATTTTTTTTTATGTTAAAAAATCTGGCATTTTAACAGGGGTGTGTAGACTTTCATTTCCACTGTATTTTTTTTTCTACATTCGGCATCTCTCCATCTTTAATGCATGTGACGATGTGGCTGCACGGGAGCATCCGTGCGTGGACATGATGAGGGCGCTTGTGTTGCTTAAGTGCAATTAGCAGGAGGTATTGATTATAGGGCCCAATTAGAAGCGCGAGAAAGGGGGAAGAGGAGGCGAGCGCACGTCACCCTTGCAGGAGACAAGCGTTGGCCCAATTACGCCACACTTCCTCGCTTTCCTCGTTCAACTCTTCTTGTCTTTCCTCATGTCTTTGTTCTTGCTCCCAGCGTTGCCTCAACCCCTTGAACCCCTTCAGTTTTACTTGAACGGGAACGTTAATTAGGCTTCATGTTCTAAGATGGTTTGAACAGTAACGTAACATAACATACATTGTGCTTAAATGTAAATTTAGGAGCACAGATTAGGCTTTGTTTTTTTCCCCGCCCTCCTTACTTCCTCACGTTTCTATATTCCAGCTAAGAAATTTGGGGCGCTAAGTATCGGACCGCCAGGCTTTCCATTCTGTTTCCCTCTGTCGGTCATTTTCGTGCTTCTTGGACAAGTTGTGAATGTAAAGACAAATTCCTTGTGACGTTTTATATACTTGGTCAATAGATTTGATTCTGAAAATAAAATGTGATGATTATTTTTCGGATTTGCATAAGAAATGGGCGGTGTGAGGCCCGCATTCATTGCTGATGTCAGCTTTTATTGTGCACATTCCACAAGTTTTAAATGCTCAAAAATCCTTGTCGAAAAGTAAACGGATCACAGTTTAATGCTGTTGTGGATGTTTAAAGTCCAACTTTTCTTAATCTTGTTAGTTATAAGTCTTTGTCTTTTTGTGTGTGTGTTTTGTCCTCTCTTATTGTTATCGTCATCTGTACCAATTTTTCGTCCCCTGTAAAAAATAATGAGCTGCTTTGGCAACCTCGTTTAACTGAACACATTACGGAACCTCCAAGATGGAGCTGAAAGATGTTCCTTGTGAGAAAAGCTCTTCCGGTCACGAAGAGCCGCAAGCCGAGACGTAGGAACATAATATGCGAGATAATTGTGTCCTTTTGCTCATCTTTGTTGAGTTTATTGGCACAACACAAGCTTGTTCTTACTGTTCCAAGACAAACTTTATTGCTTCATGGAATCTTGGACGGTTAGATTATTCGTAAAAAAATAAAATAAAATAACACAAAACAATACTGTTAAAAGTCTTGGGTAATTGTGACCTCATGCTCCCTTAAAGAACAGGCCTTCAAAAATGCGTCCTTGTTCCAGTCAGCCCATGAATCATCCTTTTCTTGAAATCCAGACTCATTTTTTATAGAGTGTCAGAAATGGGAAGTTGAGCTACAGACACGCCATGGCTGATGTTATTATTGTATAAGTTATAAATAAATAATAAATAAATATAACAGATATATGCTCTTAATTTTTGCCTTTGTTGATGTGTTCAATAAATGAACTTCAGGTGTGGATTTTAAATGTATTGATTTTGTTTAACTCCATATTTTAAAACAAAACAAAAACGAACCAAAACTAAACTAAAATGACGCATTTCCAAAAATAATGAAAAAATAAATCACACCCACTCTAAAAATGTTATTTAAACTAAGTTAATTTAAAATACAAAACAAAATAAATAGGCCTACTAACTATAACGGGAAAATCCAAAACGTCTATAACACTGTTAATGGCACGACTGCTCCGGGCAACTTTATTATCCTCTGTAAACACTGGCACTGTAACAGGAGTGCAGAACATTCAGATTGTTAATTCCAGGGAAATTCTGTCAAGTCAGGGACATGGTTGACTATGCCCCCACTGAATTGACCCCCCCCCCCCTCCAACATACACTTTTACAGGCATTAAAACTATTCAATTCCTTTTTATCATGTCGTAACATGTTTTTCTGGTCTGCCCTTGAACGTATTATGAACAATCGCTGCGGAGACGATCAATCACACACCACTCACATGGCAGATGATTTAGACAGCCGTATGCTACCTGCTGGCCATGGCAGAACAAAAAAAATAAAAAGAAGGGGGGGGGGGGCAAACCAGCCTGCACCAGGCAATGTACATTGAGTTAAACTGTTGAACGATAATATACAATAGTCAATTTACGAAAGTGAAAACAATTAATCAATTAATAATAATCCTACTTATTGAGTCACTTATAGTACTTATGAAACTCTTTGTTTGTGTCTGCATGACTATATTATGCTGCCATGTTATATATGGTGTACCCCAAGGCTGCTTATTAGGCCCTCTGCAGCTCTTCTCTACATTGTATTTTACCATGGCTGTCCCAGACGGTTTAGATGGTTCCTGAAATGAGGATTAGAGTGAAATGAATACAATTTGAATTTGATGTAATACGGAGTACCCCAGGGCTCTCAGCTAGGCCCTGTCCTCTTCTCTGTAATGTTCAGAGTGTGTCTTGAGAAGTTCTGTTCCTACGCTCAGTTTGACCTTTCACCATGTCTTGTCAAACCTTCCCAATTTGTTTCTCAGCCAACAGCATGCGCTTTAAGGGACGCCACAAAGAATAATGTTCAAATTGTCTGTGAGCTCTAAAAAGTAACCCGATGACACTTGAAACCACAGGAGACAGAGAGCCCAGTCCTCGGCTGGAGAAGATCCTCCTGGGAAAAACTCCAAGAGGTCCAAGCAGAGCTGGGAACAAATCCACAGAGAGAAGACTTGAACAGGATATTGAGGAGATATTAGGCGTGCGCCAGGCAAGCATATTTGTGTGTAAAGAACACACGTGATTGACGGCTAAGTAAATGTGCGTGGAATTCCGAGCGTTGCGGCTTGAGTTCAGTGCAGTTATGCGGGATGCCAAAATCAACCCTTCGCAGCTCTGTGTTCTGATAGTAGAGAGCGATGCCAAGAAAGGTAAGAAAACAGCAAAAAATTGAAACCACATCTTTCTTTATTTATTTTTTTATTTTACACATGCAGAAGTTTTGTGCGTGTGGTTTTAACTCCAGTTGGGCTCCCGACAGCGTCGTCAAACAAACTCCTTCCGGGGCTCATGATCGTCGGATGGGTCGTCGGCTGCACGTCGGTCCTTTATTTTGTCTTCATTTTTGTATGAGCTAAAGGATGTGATGTGACCTTTTCATGAAGACGATACTGCATGCGTGTGCATCGCGCATAACGTTTTGTCATGGAAAACTCATGGTGTCTTTTTTTTTTCCTTGAAACAATGCAACTATCTTCACAGAAAAGGGCAATTTAATTCTTGACTCATTGTAGATACAAAAATATGACTATTCAAGTATATTTATGACTTCCTTATATTACTTTTTTTTTGGGGGGGGGTGATCTGATATGATATGCGTTTTTTCGATTTAGTTGTTATCAACTTACCAATTTATGTATGTAAAATTCTGATTTTTCTTTCTCTTTTTTGGACATACTACTTTATTCTCATAAACGTCTGATCTTTCTTGGGAAAACAATCTTGTAAACTTTTTTTTTTATTATTTTAAGATTATGATTATGACTTAATTATAATTATAAAGATTCATTATAATTGTAAAGATTTTTTTTTTCTGTAAAAATTACAACTTCATTCCTATTAAAATGTGACTTTGTTCTCATAAGGTTAACCTCTTTTTCTTTGTTTCTTTTTTTATCTGAACATTTGGACTATGAAAGTAAAATCGAAACTTTTAAAATAAGGCTCTTATAATATGAAATTTTATTAAAATACTACATTTTTGAAAGACTTTTTACTTGGAAAATTATTTATTTTCCTTGTTACATTGCAGCTTTAATGTTTTTTTTCAGATAATAATAATAATAATAATAATAATACTAATAATAATACAAAAACTCTCATGATTGTCATAATGATTTTTTATTTGAAAAAAAAGCTTTTTTTGTTTTACAATACAGCTTCATTTCTTTAAACTTACTTATTCAGTCTCATGATTTTAATACTTTATTATTTTCTGAAAAATCCAACTCTATTTTTCTAGAATAATTTGTGACCTTACTTTTTAAAAAGCTATTATGGATTTATGACTTTATTTGTCCCAACCAATCTGCACAGCACATTTGAACCTGTGTTTGACTCCAGAGCAGCTTTGCCCAGTAATCATCATAAAGGGTTCTAGGCAGAACGTCTAGTACAATAAGCTGCTGCATATTCGAACCTTCCTGCCAGGGTTTTGATTGAAGTAGATAATTAGGCTTGCATGCATTACCGCGTCACTGACTCATAGATCAATGACAGATGTTTGCTTGTTAGCCGTGTCCACAAATATTCTCAAATATGGCCCATTAGATTTGCTGACATGAGTGACTGGGTCCTAACAGGAAATGTGCTTTAAAATAATACAGCTGCTGTAACTTTCTGGAAGTCTCTTGAACAGCGATTAATGAATGAAATAAATTTATCAGGAATACAAACCATATTTGTTATTTAAATGAAGAAAGGGAAGCGCTGCAGTATATAGCCACAAGGTGGCCCTGTTTTTCATTTCATGCTTGCTGAGTCAATGACAAGCGCACGTTCTGGAGTAAACATTTAGACAATAAATGGTGCAAGCAGGGGCAAAGTTACAAAGTCTGGGCCCCCATAAAGAAACATGAACATATCACCAAGAAGGTTGAGTTGAGTCTTTGGGGAGTTCCATAGAACCCCCCAACATGAGAGCGAGATTGCTAGCTAACTTGCTAGCTAGCAAGTGATAGATAGATAGAAAGGCAGAATTGGTGTTTGTCAGCAGCCTTTGACAGTGAAAGCACTCCACTTTGGGTCAAGAGTGCATCAGTGTGGTTTCATCTCACATGAAGAAGCACTCAGGAGAATTACAACGCCGCGTGTATTATTAGTATCCGTGTGAGTGTGTGCGTGTAGGTGTGTGCGTGTGTGAGATAAATGCATATAATGGAGCGACGATCGCCTATTGGACCACTCAGTGCCTCGCGTACACACAACCACACACACGCAAACGCACACGCATACACACACGTAGGTCCATAAACAAGAAGTGAGTTACATGCTGTGGTAATGTTATAGCTTATGTGTGTGTGTAACTGTTTATGTGTAATGACAGCAGGATTGTGTGGGTAGTGTGAACCCTCACAGTGGATGTCAGTGTCTCCACACGCTCATGGCAAGTGGTCACCATCAGTGACTGTGTGTATGTATATAAGGTACTGATGAATTACGCTCAATTTTGGCGCTAAATTACATTAGCCGCAAAATCCCCAGCAGACGACATGCCGTTTGTGCAAAAAGCTCTTTGCAAATGTCTCTCATGTAATCATTTCCAACATGCCAACGCAGAGAAATTGTTGACTAATACCCGTTATTTGAAGGCTTAGCAGAAGTATGAAGCGCTACATTCCACAAGGGCGGATGGATGGACTGACTTTTCTTGAGGCAGTGACCAAAAGGAAACATCTGCTGGATATCACTCACTAAAACGAGGCGGAGGAATATTTATCATTTTCATGCCTTTTGGGTTATTTTCTTTTGAAAGGAGGCCAAGTTCAGATGTTTGCACACCCACACATATTGCACACAAAGTAGTAATAGCACTCATTGAAATATTTTATTTCGAAATGCTCTTCAATATGATGATTATATTACTATTAAGTATTGAATTACAGGCAACTGAGGTATATCTGTCTTTCTACAGGTGAAGCGAGGCTGAGAGAAAGAAAGCCTGAGTGAATGATTGACACAAATGGATAATAGAAAAACATCGAGATGTCTGGAATGATTTCTTGACAAAAGGCAAAGGACTTTTTTTTATTGCAGCCTGCAGTTACATGTGAAAAAGAAAAATCACCTTTCACGAGTAATGGCATGCACCTTAGAAGAGGTGCCAATAGACACATAGATTGAAAATCCAACAAATACGGTTTTTCGATATATAATTTTTCCATATATAAAATAATGCTTCACGCTCTTTTCCTTGACTTTAAATATTAACTACTCCTGCCAAATCAGACACAATGCGACTTGAGCCACTGTGCGAGTGTAGCTAATGTTGTGACCAACGAAAGAAAAACTTCCTCCAGTGAAGCCTTGTAACCACAACACTGTTAAAATCCTCCTATTTGCTTGCACTTTTGTAATAATCAACCATGATAAAAGAGGTATGGAGCCTGTGGGACGTGTATTTCCTTGCTCTGTTCTGCACAGACAAATCCATCAATCGCCTGACTGAATTATTTTATACACTCTAAAAACAGTTGGGTAAAAAATAACCCAACTATGAGTCCTTTAGTGTAAAACAATCCATAAATATTGGTCAGATCCTTTACTTGGGTCAAAAATCAGATCATTTTGTAAAAAACAACCCATAAAGTTGCGTCAAATTGAGCCATTGAGTGGATCGGTCCATTTTTGATCTACAATTGGGTTACTTTTGACCTAACAGTTTTTAGAGTGTAGTAACCCTAACCACTCCAACCCTAACCAAAGTCTAGCATTGACAATAAATCCTTTTGACTCTTGAAAGTAACCTACCATAACCACTAATCCTTCCGTAACAGTGACACCACAGGTCATGTAAGGCATTGCGATTTGCGTGACATGCAGGCAACCGTCGCCGTGACAACGCTACGAACTAAACAGAGTGTGTCGATTGTCATCTCGGTGAGTGGCGAGAGGATCTTAACGGGCAGAAGTGTCCGTCGGCGAGCATACTTGACATATAGTACGCGACTGTAATTGTTGAGAAACATTGTACGCCTCCTCTCTGCCCACTTGCATTAAACAATTCGGTAAGAGTAAAACATAGTTTACTGCTCTAGTTGGCAAAATAGAATCACATTTTCTGTAATGATTTAGCTCAACCACGATATAAAGGCTGAAGACAGTCCTGCATAACAGCACAGTGGTTCAGCCCTCTTCTACGAGTGTAAGTGGGCGTTTGGTGTATTTATAAGCCAGTGGGTTGGAGTACATTAACCCCTGTGCAGTACAGGGAAAAAAAATAAAATAGAAGACAAAGACTGATTGTTGGTTGTATCCAGTATGGACAGCAGCGATGCTCACTTGAAGAAATGTAGAGGTGACAGTGTTCCGTCTGCTTGGGGAGATTTAAAGTCCGCGCTGCTGTTCTCCGAGGAAGCGCACACACGGGAGCCCCGCTCCGTCCAAATGAGGGAGCTTCCGCTTCCTTTGTGAGGTCCAAGGACCTATGAGGAAGTCCGCACAGGTTTGTGGATCACCACACGCGGCACACCTTGTCCGAGACCATGTAGCTGCTTCTGTTGCAGCCGTAAACTTTGGCAAACTCTGGGAAGTTCTGAAGGGAGCCCAGAACCCTGAGACACACACACACACACTCAAATGAAGGAATGTGTATAGGTTGTGCATTTTTCAACATGCTTCCTTTAATGTCAGTTTTTATTTATTTATCTTATTTAACCATTATTTAACCAGAAAAATACCATCGAGATTCGCAGATCTCTTTCTCAAGGAAGTCCTGGCCAAGAGGCCCAACATTGCTTACAGATAAAACAATAAATTAAAAAACATCAACTCTAACCCTAACCCTAAACCCTAACCCTAACCTAACCCTAACCCCCAAACCTAACCTAACCCTAACCCTAACACCTAAACCCTAACCTAATCTTAAACCCTAAACCCTAAACCTAAACCCGAAACCCTAACCCGAAACCCTAACCCGAAACCCTAACCCGAAACCCTAACCCGAAACCCTAAACCCTAACCCTAAACCCCCTAACCTAACCCTAAACACTAACCCCTAACCCTAAACCTAAATCCTGAACACTAACCCTAACCCTCATCTAACCCTAACCTAACCCTAAACCCTAACCTAACCCTAACCCCCAACCTTAAACCCTAACCTAACCCTAACCCTAACACCTAAACCCTAACACTAACCCTAAACCTAACATAAACCTAACCTTAAACCCTAAACCCGAAACCCTAACCCTAACCCGAAACCCTAACCTAACCTAACCTAACCTAACCCTAAACCTAAACTCTAAACCCCCTAACCTAACCCTAACCCTAAACGCTAACCCCTAACCCTAAACCTAACCCTAAATCCTGAACCCTAGCCCCTAACCCTAATCTAACCCTAACCTACCCCTAACCCTAACCAAACATTGCTTACAGTTAAAACAGTAAATTAAAAAACATCAACAACCCTAAACCTAACCCCTAAACCCTAAACCTAACCTTAACCCTAACACTAAACCCTGAACCCTAACCTAACCCTAACCATAACCCTAACCTAACCCCTAACCCTAACCCAAACCCAAACCCTAAACCCCTAATCCTAACCCCTAACCCTGACCCTATCCCTAAACCCTATCCCTAACCTAACCCTAACCTAACCCTAACCTAACCTTAAACCCCTAACCTAACCTAACCTTAAACCCCTAACCCTAACCAAACCCTAACCCTAAACCCTAACTCTAACCCCTAACCCTAACGCTAACCCTAAACCCCTAACCCTAAACCCCTAACCCTAAACCCCTAACCCTACCCTAACCCTAAACCTAAACCCTAACCCTAACTAAACCCTAACTAAACCCTAACCAAACCCTAACCCTAACCCTAAACCCTAACCCTAATCCTAACCCTAAACCCTATCCGTAACCCTAAACCCCTAACCCTAAACCCCTAACCCTAACCTAACCCTAACTTAACCAAACCCTAAACCCTAACCCAACCTAACCTTAAACCCCTAACCCTAACCAAACCCTAACCCTAAAACTAACCCTAAACCCTAACCTAACCCTAACGCTAACCCTAAACTCCTAACCCTACCCTAACCCTAACCCTAACCGTAAACCCTAACCAAACCCTAACCCTAAACCTAACCCTAATCCTAAACCTAACCTAACCCTAACCTAACCCTAAACCTAACCCTAACATAACCCTAACCCCAAACCCTAAGCCTAACCCTAACCAAACTCTAACCCTAAACCCTAACCGTAAACCCTAACCTTAAACCCTAACCTAACCCTAACCTAACCCTAACCTAACCCTAAACCCCTAGCCCTAACCTAACCCTAAACCTAACCAAACCCTAAACCCTAAACCTAACCCTATCCCTAACCCTAACCCGAACCTAAGCCTAACCCTAAACCTAACCTAACCTAACATAACCTAACCCTAAACCCTAACCCTGACCAAACCCTAACCCTAACTTTATCCCTAACCAAACCCTAACCCCTAACACTAAACCCTAACCCTATCCCTAACCCTAACTTAACTCTAACCTAACCCTTACCCTAAACCCCTAACCCTAAACCCTAACCAAACCCTAACCCTAACCTAACCCTAACCTAACCCTAACCAAACCCTACCCTAACCCTAACCGTAAACCCTAACCCTAACCGTAAACCCTAACCCTAAACCCCTAACCCTAAACACTAACCCTAACCTAACCCTACACCCTAAACCCTAACCCCCTAACCTAACCCTAACCCTAACCCTGACCTCTTTTGTTGGATTAGTTGTGGTTTCATGGTAGGTTAAAATCCATTCCTAACCCTAACCCCTAACCCTAATCCCCTAACCTAACCCTAACCCTAAACCCTAACACTAAACCCTAACCCTAAACCCCTTTGATCCAAACCCTAAACCCAACCTGTGGAGTGTTATTGAAACCCTAACTGATTTTATTACCTTAACCCTAACAGCCTAACTCTAGCTAATACTAACACTACAACCGCAGTGGTTGACATCTCGAATAATGACCTTGGCTAGTCTGACGACTGCGAAGAACTTGGCTTTGGTACCTTCTTGCTTGGTTAGTGGGTAAGTATCTCAAAAGGAAATTGTTATGAAGGTTACAGGTTTAACAAAAGTCAGACACAGTTTTGTTATTAAGGTTTTTTATTTAAGTGATAGACATAAGCATAAGAGTTGCGGAATGACGAGCGCCGGCCAGTGCCTTGCCCTTGGTATCTTGACAACCGTCCAGTCAATATGATGAGGCGGGAGATACCCGGGAGTTAACCCCTTTCCAAAAACCTAACCCTTAACCCTAACCTAACCCTAACCTAACCCTTACCAAACCCTAACCCTAAACCTAACCTAACCCTAAACCCCTAACCCTAAACCCCTAACCCTAACCCTACCCTAACCCTAACCGTAAACCCTAAAGCCCTAACCCTAAAGCCCTAACCCTAACCTAAACCTACCCCTAAACCCTAACCCTAAACCCTAACCAAACCTTAACCAAACCCTAACCAAACCCTAACCCTAAACCCTAACCCCTAACCCTAAACCCTAACCTAACCCTAACCCCCTAACCCTAAACCCTAACCTAACCCTAAACCCCTAACCCTAAACCCCTAACCCTAAACCCCTAACCCAAAACCCTAACCTTAACCAAACCCTAACCCTAACCCGAACCCTAACCTAACCCTAACCCTAACCTAACCCTAAACCCTAACCCTAAACCCTAACACCCTAACCCTAAACCCTAAACCTAACCTAACCCTAAACCCTAAACCCTAAACCCTAAACCTTAACCCTATCCCTAACCCAAACCTTAACCTAACCCTAACCTAACCCTAACCCAAAAACCCTAACTTAGCTCTAACCCTAAACCCTAACCCTAACCTAACCCTAACCAAACCCTAAACCCTAACCTAACCTAACCTAACACTAAACCCCTAACCCTAACCCTAAGCCTAACCCTAACCCTAAACCCTAACCCTAACCCTAAACCCTAACCCTATCCCTAACCTAACCCTAAACCCCTAACCCTAACCCTACCCTAACTCTACCCTACCCTAACCCTAAACCCTAACCCTAACCGTAAACCCTAACCCTAAACCCTAACCCTAAACCCTAACCCTAAACCCTAAACCCTAACCCTAAACCCTAACCCTAAACCCTAAACCCTAAACCCCTAACCCTAACCTAACCCTACCCCTAAACCCTAACCTAACCCTAACCCAAAAACCCTAACTTAACCCTAACCCTAAACCCTAACCCCCTAACCCTAAACCCTAACCCTAACCTAACCCCTAACCCTAACAGTAAATTAAAAAACATCAACAACCCTAACCCTAAACCCTAACCTAACCCTAAACCCTAACCTAACCCTAAACCCTAAACCCTTAACCCTAACCCTAAACCCTAAACCCTAACCCTAAACCCTAATCCCTAACCCTAACAGTAAATAAAAAAACATCAACAACCCTAACCCTAAACCCTAACCCTAACCTTATTTTGGTAGCTTTTCCTAATATCTAACCCTAACCCCAACCTGGGTAGCCCTAATGCCTAAACATAACCCGAGTAGTCTATTCATTTGAGGGATGGCTAACCCTAGCCCTAATTTATAACCCTAACCTCAACCTTAGTGGTCTTGATGACCCTAACTTTAATGATTAATCCAGACCCCAATTTATAATCCTAATTGATTTGCTAACCCTAGCACTAATTGATTTACTAACCCTAATTATAATGGTTAATTTATACTTTAATTTACAACCCCAATCTTAACCCTAGTTGACTCGCATTGGAAGCAAAATATAAAATTCATTAAAAAAATTAAAATTCATTCAAACATGTACAATTCATACATAGAAGTATAAATAATTAATAAAACCATAAAAAGCATAAATACATTAATAAAACAATTGGTGAGATAAAATAGTGACATTAGTATTTACATAACATTTCATATTGGTTTACATGTAAATATTACATAGACAATAAATAGGACACTTTCCTTAGTAATTTGAACGAAAAAGGCGCTCAGTTAGGACAACTTATTTGCGCATGGTGGTTGCAGTATATAAAGGCAATTCACTGTTAGAGGAAGCTCAGTTTGGATTTGGTTTTCGAAGAGGCAACATCTCAGATAATTCATTGAACAATTGTAGTGTGCGAGACCTGAAGAAGGCTCTTAAGAGCCGAAACGTTGTCAAGGCACACTTGAATTCAATTACACTCATTAGGGATAAGATATAATTAAAAAAAATAATAAAATTGGTTTTGATTGTTTTGGTTTTATTGTTTTATATTAATAGATAGTGATTACATATATAACAAACGCCACTCCTATTGAATAAATAAATGATTAAAATTCAATTATACATAACATCTACAATAAAATATATTTGTAATTGCATTTGTGATTACATAGGATACAAAGGCGACTCCTATCTATTAAATAAAAGATTAAAAACATTATTATACATAAATTACATTAAAAAGGAATCTGAGACGTAAAAAAAAGAATGATGGATGGTGGGTGGACTGTTGTCCGCTATGGCCGGAGACGCCAGCCCACACATCAGTGGAAGGAACGTGACGACGGGAGGTACCAAGGACGGAAGGACCGTGCGATTCCCTTTCGCTCCAGGAGGGGGGATCAATTCCCCTATCCTGGTCGAGGAAGGGCTCTATCCCTCATTCCTAACCCTAACCTAACTCGCCTGTGCCGCCTTCTCGGTCCTAAACCAAACCCTTGGGGGATCCATGTGGCCCTTATCTAATAATGTGTATTAATGCCCTACTGGGTGCTAACCCTAACCTCAACCAAAGTGCTTGTGTAACCCTAATTGGATGTAGCCCTAATTGCGGACTGTTGGACACTAAATTAATATGTAACCCTAATTGGGACAAACTGACCAGATACTTACCTGTGGGATGGGGCCTATGCTACTTACCTGTACTTACCTCGAACCTGGAGATGGCCGACCCTGGCCCAAATTGGATAGATGGATGACTAACTCCAATATAAAGTAGTTAACTGGGATAGGTGGCATGGTACCCAGATCTGCGTAAAACCTAGAATAGGTGGCCAGACTATTGGACTTGCGTAAAACCTGATCAATTATGGGATGGGAGTGTCAGTGTTGGTGCATACTTTGGAGGAGATGGGAGTCAGGAAAAGGACATAGCTGGGGGTGTTGGATAGAAACGGACGGCGAAAATATCAGAGTAGCAACAGATGGGGGAAAGATAAGGGGGTGCCATAGGGAATAAAAGCTATAATTGAACACCACACCCAAAAAAGAAATGCGGAAAAAAATGATAAGACAAAATTTAGAAGAAAGCCATGCAGAGCAAGAAGGTAACCCATATAAGAGAATGAAGCCAAATGAAGTGCAAAGAAAGAAAGCCAAGTAAAGAGCAGTCCTGGGCTGCAACCAAAAGGGGAAAAGGCCAAGGTGGCCAGATGGGGTCCAGCCTGAAGAAGGACCAGTAATTCCGAAACGTCGCGACGGACCCCATCTTTTAAATGCGCTATGGGGTGGTTAATAAATATGATACAAAGGCGAAACACACACAAAAACTCAAAAAAAAGAGAAAGAAAGGCTAAGAAAGCAGGTGGATAAGGCTAAGGAAGGTGGAAAGGAACACATGCATGAGAGGAAATGAACAAGCTTAAATTAAAGACTAAAATAGAAAAAACAAATTGGGAGGAGTGTTTGTGGCACTGGGGACCCTGGGGCGAGGGGGGTCGAGTGTAAGAGCAGGACTGTGCTTTTCCTCCTCCATTGGGAGTTTTTTTTCCCCTAACCTAACCCTAACCCTAACCCTGTTAATGACTTCATCGACAGGTCCTTTAAAATGGCATCGAACTGAGACAAAGTTATGATATCTGGAAGTTGAATTGTCTTTTTTAAAGAATTTCAATCTGTTGAAAAGACATCTTTCCTTTAAAAAAAAAAATTAGTTTTAGTAATTGTTTTAATTTTTTTTATGTATATTTATATATATGGTCTTTGTTGAGTGCATGATTGAAAAAGGTCACTAAGTATTGTGTAATAAAGTTAACTATAATTTTCCAACCATTGTTTGACTTTTCTTTTTGCGTGCGGACGTTCAGCAATACGGGAATAAATACATTTAAAATAAGGCACAACAAAGTTTTTTTTTAAACGTAAGATGTAGTTTCAGTTAGTGTTTTTTTTTTAAACATCTTAATTTGATTTTATTTTGTTAACAACTTTTTTTTTCATATTTAATTTGATTTATTTTGTTAGTTTTCGTAGCGTACCTGAATTTTCCTGGACTGTGTTGATCAACTTGGATGGAACTTAAAGCATCTTCTGGTCGCCGTGTTCCACACCACACCTGACACAGACAGATACAAAAAATAATAATACTGTATGTATTTACTGTCGTCAATATATATTTTTTGACATTGTAAATTCTGAATATTTTTTTTTATTTTTTATTGTGCACTTTATTTTAAATGGAAGAGGATTTTTTTTTTTACTTGAATTTTTTTATTTTTTATTTAAACAAACTCACGAGACCCAAGTGACGATAAGCAATATAGAAAGTGGAGGAATGGTATTTAATTTTATATGGCAGAAAATACAGAAATATACAAATCATTATTTTTCAGCAGCTTTAAAAAATTTTTTTACAAACATAAAATTTAATATAACAAATCACACAGTGCCCACAATATGGTACTGTTCCACATTAATCAATAAATAATATCAATTAAAAAAAATATATATATATTTTTTTATTTTTTTTAATATTTTTTTTTTATTCTTAACACATTAAGTTAGCATTCTTTAGACTGCAAAGGGGGATTCAAAATAATTCTCAAAGAGCACGATGTTTTATTATTCATCCAATACTCCATCAAATAATTCATTGTCTCCTACCTGAGCAAAGTTGAGGAAGAAGAGTTGATCGTGGTTAAGGTTGAGTCCTGGCAGCAGCGGCTCCTCACCGTGTTTCTTCACATAATTCTGGTAGGCCTGCATGCATCGCACAAGACATGTGCTAAATATGATATGATAAATATAAACATCGCACATACCATAAGTAATAGCCGTCGCAATAGTAGGTTGACAAGTCCATGTGTGAGTGTCGGTGTGAACTGTGGCAGACAGTAGCTCAGGTGTGACTGTGCTAATTGGTTTTGGTAATGTTTTCACTTTCCAAGGTAGATACACACTTGGTTTTCATGAGCAATCAATTCCAAAAATAATTACTAAAACCACATGAAGGACACAACATTTTGCAAATCCAATTAATCTGTTCCAGATGAGGGTTATAATAGTTTGACATTTTTCATTTTGTTTTAGTTCTATTTAAAATTTTAAACTTCAGTTAGTTTTTAATGAGTTTTTAGAGTGGGCTTGTTCATTGTTATTATTAGTTTTTTGCTTGTTTAAAAAAAAAATGCTTTGTTTTAATTAGATTTAGGGTTAGTTTTATTTATTTTTTGGTAAGATAAAAGTAAAATACAATTCCCAAATGACATTCACCCTTCCTTTTTCTCTACGGATGTCCAATAATACCAAAATAAATAAATGTTAAATGAGCCCTGAAAGCTCATTTATTATATTAATTGACAAAGAGGAAAACAAATGACTTTTTTTCTATAATTATACAATGTTCCCTCACTATGACGCGGTTCACTTTTCATCGCCTCGCTGTTTAGCGGATTTTTTTGTGTGCAATTTTGCATGCATTTTTTTTTTTTTACAATAATGTACCTATTTTATACAATTTATGGAGGTTTGAGAAGAACAAGAGAGAAATGTGAGAAAATGGAAATGCCTCAATGAGAAAAGTGTATAAACTGTGTGGTGAGGGGTTTTAGAGCCTTAAAACATTTATCATAAATGTAAAACATAAAGCGAGAAGCAGCAAAAATCAAATCGTACAAAAACTAGGGCAAACAAAAAAAACGCTTGTCACTATTTGCGTCAAAATGGGAACGAGTGAATCTGATTTTGGACAACACGGTAGTTCAAAACGTATTTGTCAGTCCGTAAAGTGGCTGACCAATTTTATAATATTGGGCAGAAGACATTCCCAAATGTTTTCCTTCTTATTTTCAGGCTCCTTACCTGATAGGCCTGCCGTACCCCTCCGTTATCGGCGATGTTCTCCCCGAGGGTGTTGTTACCTTTTAGCTAGAGAAGGGACAACACAGAGATGGCAGCGTAAACAGAGTGGAATCGTTCCTTAATTCAGCACACACTGTAAACAGCTTTCTTTCTTTCTTTCGGATGGAAGAGATGCTTTAAAAAGGAAACAGAGCCTAGGTAAAATAAAATAAAAAGTACCGCGGGGGAGTTAGCAATCTGTCAACAGAAAAATATGAAAGCGTCGTGAGGAGATGAGCTGCAGAAGTGCGGAGAAACATGAAATGTGAAATTCAGCTGGAAAGAAACGGGAAAGCTTTTGGGATGCTGTACGTTAAGTCCGTTGGCCAGGTCCCAAGAGAAGTTGGCATACTGATCGACGATGCACGCGGACAGCTCCAAGAACCTCTGAGCCGAGTCCTCCGTCCACCAGTCCTTCAGGTCGCCATCTTTATCGTATTTACGACCTAGAAAAACAGAG
The DNA here is from genome assembly GCF_054856555.1 of Leptonotus elevatus. Taxonomy (NCBI): domain Eukaryota; kingdom Metazoa; phylum Chordata; class Actinopteri; order Syngnathiformes; family Syngnathidae; genus Leptonotus; species Leptonotus elevatus. The sequence continues at coordinate 19,022,157 of NC_141245.1, read as the reverse complement.
CAAATACATCACTTTGAAAAGAAATGGAAAAATGTCAAGAGCTGACTGAAATCCAGAGTCCGCATTAACGCACTTCAAAATGCTGGATGGTCTCTTGTCATTTTCATAATGGGAATGATATTATTTACTATAATACTGCAGGGGGTCTTTGGTTTACGGCAGTCCTGACAAATGAGGTTTTAAGTTTAGGAACGATATAAACAAGTTTCTGCAGTGGCTTATGAATATGCGTCACGGCAGAAATGTTCACTTTAAATTAGGGCTGGGCAATAAATCAAATTAATTTGATTAATCGACATTTTAATAATTGAATTGTTGAAAATTTGCTAAATCGTGAAATTGAATTTTGTTTTCTGGATTATTAAAATATTTGTCCTGTTACATCCAAACATTTTGCGCATGAATTATTTTTGAATAAATGAAACCTTCAAAAAAATGTTTATTGGGTTTATTAGATTAAAATCATTATCGTTCTGAATGACTGAAAAAAATGTTTATTTTTATTTTTGGGCCATATCGCTTTCAATTATGAATTTTACTTATGTTTTTCCTTTGTTTTTAGTGTTTTTTCATACAAATATTTACTGTAATTATGAGTTAACTACAGTGTTTGTTTACGTTAGCTTTTCAACTTCCAAATTCAAGTTCCGTCACTTCCATAGCAACTCTGGAGCAAACCACGGACCTTCTGAAAATGAATTTTCCCTTTATGATTCTTCGATTTTAGTATGGTTCTTTCCTAACTGTTGACAAGGTCACACAGACGCATAAGTTTCATGTGTTGCAGTCTCAAAACTCATATACCCAGGTAGCTGGTTGTTATGGCAACAGACAGCTTTGAGAGACGGGATTGTTTAGGGCACATGCATAGTCGCGTTATGCCAAAACCTCAATCTCTCCAGTGTATAGGTCTTGTCCTCATTAAGGTCACAGGTGAGCTGGAGCCTATCCCAGCTGAAAAATCGCATAATAAATCACAATTAAAATATTGAAGGGAAAAATAGGAAGGAGAATTCGATCTCATGTTGGCACTCGCTTTTTTATTGTTCTGCTTTGCTCCTAAAATAAAGACAACACAGGCTCTCCGTTGATGGTCTCACCAAATCATTCTTTCAACTTAATTTCACCGTATTTTTTATCTGCAAACTTCTCGACCTCATGCAGCGGCAATAGCAATACAGCTGCGTAAGAAAAAAAATGACAACAACCTACCGATGTTGTCAAAGCCGTGCATGACCTCGTGGCCGATGACCATGCCTATTCCTCCGTAGTTGAGAGATTTGGCCTGGCCTTTACTGAAGAACGGCGGCTGCAGGATACCAGCAGGGAATACTAACGGCAGACACAAGACAAAGACACTTGCAGACCCAGCAGAAAACACAACATGAACATGAACGTGAATCAGGGTACAGTGGATGAGAACAATCTATTCACCGCTGTTAAAATGCTTTTAGTAAAACCAAGATATTTAATTCCACCTTTAATGCCAGTTATAAACTACAGAACTCAATTGAAAAAAAATATTTTATATTTTTATATAATTCCCAATTTTTTAGAGGGTGTGCAGAATTATGCAAGCACACTATCTAGAATGGATATTTTTACTCCATCCCTGAATTTTCTCTCTCACGTTTTTAATTTTCACAAAAAACAGACATTTGATACGGGTGTGTAGACTTTTGAAATCAACTGTGCGTGTGTGAAAGTGGCATGGCGTAAGTGAAATACTTATGATGTTTTTTCTCCATGAGTAGAAGGCGTTTATGACTGCTGCTCCTGACACCCACCTGAAGACGAGTACAAGAAAAGGACGGTCAACAGTGAATTTATTATTTAGATTTTTCCATGAACCTTTTTGTGCTAACGGCATAGTCGAATCAGAATTACAGTCAATATTTATATACTAGGAAAAAACATTCTATAGGAATTAAAAATAATGTCTCAGTTGACTTAAATAAGGCAAAATAAATCACCATTTTGATGGCTTTCAAATAAAACCATGTCCGGTAAAAAAAAAAGAAGAAAAAAGTAAATACCCCAAAATACGGAATTAATTAAATCTTACTCATCTTTGTTGACTTCCACTCTGAGTTTCTGCAGGACTTTCTTTTTGTTGTAGGCTGTCGTGTGCACGATGTTTTCAAAGAACTCGTCTGCGCTGTAGTTAAGCTAACACCAACACGCAAGCCAGAGCAGCAGTTCAGAAAAATGATATCGCAAGATCGATGTGCAGCCACGATAAAAGCCGATGTGTATCACGTTACTGCAATCGGACAAATTCGGCGAATACTCACGTCTTTGTACTCATCGTTGAGGTATTTATCGTCCATGATGTTGTCAGAGTAGCCGATTTGTTCCCGGATAGCTCGAACCTGAGGAGAGGAGCTGATCAGTCTTCCCAGCGTCGTACACACACGCGCGCACACACACACACAAAAAGGAGCGGTTTTCCATACCTTTTCCTCAGCTGCTTTTTTGGTGACTGCATCCATCCAAGTCAGTTCTTTGAGGTTAGTGATGAAGACATCTCGGATATCTTTAATCATCTCTTCCATCTTGGGTCGAAAGACGCAAGTCAAAGAAGTCACTTATTTATTATTATGTATTTACTTTTCATAAAAGGGTGAGCAACAATGTCAAAACAAGCTCCATAATTACATAATTGGACAAAATAAAAAAGAAACGTAATCTGCATGAAAAAGCCATAAAAAAATGGACAGATGTAGTCAAATGTAATTGTTACAATTAGCACTGAAAAACAACAGCTATAGAGTAATATGAGCTTGACTGAAAGTGTGAAATAGTGGTCCGCCCGGCATGCATTGTAAATCTTCTGACTGTGTGCTTTTTGGTGGGTGCGTGCGTGCGCATTTCTCAAAAATGGCACACACCGTAAATCTTGATGTCATCTTGTGGACCGTATGCCACTCAATCCAATGCATGTGGATCTCAGCCTGTGTGTGTGCGCGCGCGCAATTTTTAGAATTGTACGACCATATGTTAGTAAATAGACGGCAGTCTCAACACACAATGGCGGACAAAGATTGATTTCCCAAGTGATTCACTGGGAAGTCAAAGTCACAATACAGTAGAGTTAAGTGTAATTTAAAAGCACTGCTGCTTTACTACATCAACAACACTGAAACGTTTTATTATACTGTAAAGGCCATAAGTTTCCCTACATATGGTTTCTAACACGTTATTTTTGTTATTGTTTCAGATACCCTTCAAAATCGCATTTGGATTTTCAAAAGGTTAAAGGTTAGGTTTAAAAGCCTAATTGCCTAAAACCCCAACCTCTGTTTGAAAATGTTAGCTGAAACCCGAACTTGTAACCCCAACACATGCTTGAAACCCAAATTTAAGACTTAAAACACCCTAATTTGAAGCTCTAATTCTTGCTTAAAACTCTAAATCTGATTCTAAACCCAGACTTGAAACCCTTATTTAAAACCCTAACCTCTGCTTCCACATCTAATTTAAAAGCCCAACTTGAAACCCTAGCTAAAGCTTGAAATCCTAATAATAAACCTTAACCCAGCCTTAAAACCTTGCACCAGCCATGTTTACTCTAGTTTGAAACCCTAACATTTAAAACCTTAATTTGAAACCCTTGCCCAAGTTTGAAACCCCAATTTGAAACCCTAACCATAGATTAAAACCCTAACCCTAGTTTAGAACCCTAATTTGAACCCCAACTCTAGTTAAAAACCTTCATTTTAAACATTAATCTTAGATTGAAACCCTAACCACAGTTTGGAACCCAAATTTGAAACCCTAACCTCTGCTTGAGCATGTAATTTGAAAACTTAACCAAGGCTTGAAACCCCAACACTGTCCCTAGTTTGAAACCCTAACACTATCTTGAAACCTCAATTTGAAATCTTAAACCAAATTTGAACCCCTAATATGAAATTCTAACCCTGGCTTGAGTACTATAGTGAATTTCAAACCCAACTGTAGGCTCGAAACCCTAATTTTAAACCCCAACCCATGATAAAAACTGTGGCCTGACAACCCAAGCCAGGTTTTGAAACTCCAATTTAAAACCCTAAACCAGGTTTCAAACCCCAATTTGAAGTCCTAACTTCTGCTGAAAAACCCAACCCTGGCTTGAATTTTGAAACCCCGATACAATGGATCTGTCCCAAAGTGTTCGTCAAATGAAATCAAACAAACCAAAAGCACTGACCATCTTTTTGCTGTTATCGGAGAAGGCCTCCTGCACGTACAGCCGCCCTACCGCATTGTACATGGCGCCACTGACAAACACTGCGCACTGACGCCACACCGGTTCCTCTGCCGTCGTGCCGTGCATGGCCTGCAGAGAAATACATCACAACGCATCACGTCTGATGCCGATTCAACAATTTGGATTTTTTCTACTGCGCCATACCTTTTTGAAGGCTTTGGCCGTGTCCCTGTAAGCTTTGCTCAGGTGATCCACTATCTGAGACGCGAAACGCCACATCAAGTAATTCTGCACGTCCCTGCGAGGAGAGGCACGCCGTAAAAAAAAGAAGAAGCTATCATCAATCAATAACGCACAGAGAACCAAAAAAAAATGAAATAAAATGCGTGACCGTGTTTATTCCAAGTTACATACCTCTTTGTATATCGGGCCAGGAGTGGGTTGAGCTTTTTGAAATAGTTGGGGCTTAAGTTTATAACCTCCTCTGTGTCCGTGACAGTGATGTTGACTGTATTCATTATCTGGGTGGTGAAATAACTCCAGTTGAACACCTTCAGGACAAATCCGCCAGAGAGAAGAATACATTAGCAGGAGGATGGAAAGGTGTTAGAGACAATTTATTCCCATTCCGGATAAACGGTTTACCCTCGATTCGACTTCAAGGGTGAAATTGGCGTTGAGCTCGCCAAGTTCCATCCTGTTGTAACGTAACTCTCGATCGTTGGAGACACTTGGGGAATCGTTAGCCTTGGAGAAGAAAAGAAAGAGGTTAAAAGTCAACTCCTCCATTTATCCACCCCCCCCGGTCTCTCTGAACCGTGAGCTGAGCTGCGGTACCGTTCCAGGAACAACAAACATTTCTGGCGCCCTTGAGTTACGTAAATGTCAGCGTTGCAGAGCAGTCGTGGTGGCCTTGTGAATGTCGGCGGTGTAGTGGAGCGCAGGTGAAGTTTGTGCGTGTGTGTGTGTGTGCGTGTGTGTGTGTGACAAAAAAACATTAAGACTGATAAGACAACTATTAAAACTGTTGAGAAAACATTTAGAAATATTTGCAACCCTGAACGAAACCTGGCTTGAAATCAACATTTACTAGCAAACAGGAAGGAAGCTACATTGCTGGCATAGTCAATATGGTGTATCGCTAAAAACAAAATGTTACGAAATTCATGTTTTATATTTGGGAATGAACCATCAATTAAAACGTAAAATCCGTATCTCACTGAGGGTTGAACGTTTGCAATGATAGCGAGTATTGATTTCACGTCAGCATTTGTCAGAGTTTGTTCAAGGCGGCAGTGTTTCCTAAACATTCTCAAAAAGGTTTTAGGGGTTCCCCAAACAGTCTTAATGGTCTTGTCGCAAGGAAATTTTGAACATGCTTGTGACAAGACCAATAAGACTGCTTAGGAAACCATTAAGTCTGTTTTGAGAATGTTTAGGAAGCACTATTACCTTAAACAAACCCTGGCGTGAAATCCACATTCGTTAGTATTACAAATGTTTGCCCCTCAGTGGGATACGGGCTTAAATGTTTATTTCACATCTGGGTTCGTTTAAGTTTACAGCGTTTCTTAAACGTTCTCTAAAGTCTTAATAGTTCTTATTCATTCTCTAAACAGTTTTAATGGTCTTTGTGATAACAAAGACCATTAAAACAGTTTAGAGAACTGTTAAGACTGTTTAGAGAATGTTTAGGAACGCTAAACTGTTTAGAGAACTATTAAGACTGTTTAGAGAATGTTTAGGAACGCTAAACTGTTTAGAGAACTATTAAGACTGTTTAGAGAATGTTTAGGAACATGTTAATTCTCTAAACATTCTTAATAGTTCTCTAAACAGTTTTAAAACTGTTGAATGAATAAGAACTGTTAGGACTGTTTGGAGAACGTTTAAGAAACGCTGCAAACATGAACGAACCCTGATAAAAACTGATGTGAAATCAACATTCTTCAGCGTTGCAAACGTTCACCCCTCAGTGGAGTACGGGCTTACTCAATTTACCTTTCTGCTGGAATATGATCTTAGACTGTGAGTAATGGGCTTACCTCTGCAATGCCCCTCTCCAACTCCATCACCCGGGTCACTTCCTCCCTGATCAGCGTCTCGTTGACGGCCAGACCTCGGTCTGTGCGGATCAGCTTCACCAGGTCAATCGCAAAGAGCTCATAGAGCCGGCACGCCTGTCAAGTGATCCCATCCACGAGCAGGAGTTAATCGAGAGCTCTCATTGATTTACGTTCAACAGACACGGACCAGACGGCGATCGTGCTGTGTGAGTTACGCGCGGACAAAACCCGCGGCCGGTCACAAGCTGTGAGTATGGTCGATTGCTTCCGTCTGAGAGGCCATCAGAAAAGACGGTCTCTTGAGGCCTCCCTGATTTTATGTTTTTTGGATTTGTTGGGGTCTGGATGTTTCTTGGGCTGGGGAGGAGTTCTGGTGGGGGGTGTCTGGTCGGTGCTGGATTTCACCTTCCTTGGTTTTCTTCGGTCCCCTCGGGTCTCCTGGTGTTCGATTTAGGTGAACGGTATGAGATTTTTTTTTTCTAATAGGTTTTCTGGTGAGCTAACAAACACACGCACGCACGCACGCACGCACGCACACACACATACTCACCCACACACACAAAAAAAAAAAAATGTATGTATGTATGTATGTATATATGTATATATGTATGTATATATGTGTATATATATATATATATATATATTTAAAAAAAAAAAAAAAAAAAAAGAGCAATGATGATGACATTTCCGAATGAACAATACTGAGCTCTATAGAAAAAAAAGAAAAGAAGAAAAAAAAAAAAAAAAAAAAAAAAAAAAAAAAAAACAAAAGACGGGAAATAAAAAGATCCCCACAAGGCAAATGTCTCAGTGTTAATCACACATGTGGTCCGAATCGAGAGGCAACCAAATGTTTGTTCTGTTTTGTTTTGCGGCGTTTACGATTTGAAAATTCTACTGCACTGCATTGTTGATTGGAATTCAATTAATTGTTCAGCTACAAATGAGTCATGAAAGCCAGACTTATTGGCCAAATGAGACCAAGGAGCTGTTTTTGTTATGTATCAGTGGACACCATGAAAGAGAAATAAAATAAAACACAACACCCACCTCTTCGTTAGATCCATTACAAGCATGGTCTCCTTTGGACCAGACGCCCAGGCTGTGCTGCTGCTCAAACTGCCAAATAGGAAACGTTTTTGTTTTTTTTTCATAAAGGAGAAAAATCCGGCCTCATGGGTGAGTGGAAGGGGATTAATAATTTCACACATACATGAATGATGTGCGATTTGGAGTCCCGTTCATCAACATCCACATACATGGAGACCAGGAGTGGATTTTGATATTTCACGTTCAACTTAGCTATGACATCCTCCACCCGCCATGTTTTACCTGCCAAAAGAGACTCCATAAGAACATGCGGATGGCACGGGAAGAGAACGCAAGGAGTATTTTACCGTAGTCGGCGTCCCAGTTGTCCATAGCCATGGGCCACTCAAAGACGTCAGGCAGCGTCAGCAGCAAAGGAGAACCTCCCTTTTGCTCAGTTAAACCTTTGGCAATAGCACTTCAATCAGTCCTTTGAAATAGTCATTTGAGAGAGTGGAAAACTACAGGGTTAGGGTTTCAAAGTAGGCTTTCAAACTATGCTTGGGGTTTCGAATTAAGGTTTCAAACTATGGTTAGGGTTTTAATCTAAAATTAGGGTTTAGAACTGGATTTGGGGCTTTAAACTATTGTTAGGTTGTTGTTGGGTTTTGAAACTAGGGTATCAAACTATGGTTAGTGTTTCAAATTAGGGTTTTAAACGAGGGTTAAGGTTTCAAAGTAGGGTTTTAACCTGGGCCTTGGGTTTCAAACTAAGGTTTGGGTTCAAATTTGGTGTTTTAAACTCGAGTTAGGGTTTCAAAGTTGTGTTTTAATTAGAGTCGAAACTTTGGTAGGGTTTTGGTAGGGTTTAAAATTAGGGTTTAAAACTACGGTTGGTGTTTACAATTGGTTTTGAACTAGTTTTTGGGTTTCAAAGCAATGATTCAAATTAGCATTTCAAACTATAGTTCGCATTTCAAATTAAGGTTTCAACTGGAGGTAGGGTTTAAATTTGGGGTTTTAAACTAGGGTTATGGTTTCAAAAAAGGGTTTAAAACTTGGGCTAGGTTCACAAATTAGGGTTTGAGATCAGGGCCATGCACAGGGTCAGTTAACTTTTAATGTCTTCGTTTAAGAATGTATTTCATTGCAGTTAATGACAGCAATTTGTCTGATGTGACACAAATGCTGAATTCTAAATGGGGAAGAAAAATCTAAAATTTGGGATAGCAACAGGTGCCTCACTCACTCTCATTGGTGCAGGACTTGTAGAGGGTCTTCGCCTTGCTGAGAGCTTGCGCTTCGCGCTCCACATTTTTTTCAAGAACACCTATTAAAATGGGAAAAAGGTGACATAAAGCACTAGGGAGACAGTAGACACTGTGTGACAATCTGTAAAATGCCGTTTGGATGATATTTTATTAGTTTGAGCTACCTTGAGGACAGAAAATGTGATTTAAAAAAAACAATACATTTTCAATATATTTTTGGGTTAAAAAGGTAATGAAATGTAATGTACAAAAAAATATGTGCAAAATTATCTATCAATAGAAAAGCAAAATTTTACTTGGCAAGGTGTACCTACATGTACCTATAGAACTTTTTTTTTTTTTTTTTTTTACAATTTAATAAGATACACGATGATAGCTCATTGGGTTTTTTAAAGGTGAAAAAAATGCTTGAAGCAAGCGAAAGGCTCTCACACAAAAGGCACCATGACAGACTAAGGGCGGGTTTTGCGTCAGTGTGATATATATCTGTATAACCTTGGTTGAATTTGAGTTTTACGCCTCCTCAGTAGGGCTGACATTAGATGTAAACATTTTTATTTGATATCAATATTGACGTTTTAGATGAAAAAAAATCAAAACGGGTCGTTCAGTGCACAAGGTCTCGCTTTGCTCGTCAAGGTCAACAAAGTCGTAAGACCACCACTTGAATTTAGCCCGCCCATAGTTCACACCTTTTTTTTGGCCATATGGAGAAAAGTTAGCTTAGCCTCAGGATACGCGGCCTTTATAAGAGGACAGCTCGGGAAAATGAGCGCTATTAAATAGTTAGGTGTAATTGAGGGGGGTTGAGCACGGTTTTAACAGCCTCCGAGACGCGCCAGTGCGTGTATGTTGACTGAGTATTACCGAATTGAAGCCATCATTATTTATGGCAGTTCTGGGCATGCGTAATACCATCCTCAGGAATCCATAACACTGAGTTGATTGGCAAGCACATTCGTAAAGTCACAAATCACAAAATGCGTCTGTGAGTTATTAAAGAAACTCATTTATTATTGAAGGTGGTGACAGACAGTCAAGTTGCAAAGGGAGAATAATTTTTGGGGTAAATTTTCGGAAGTAATTTCCATGCAAAGTTATGTTGGGAAATTTGTATAAATATTCCAAAATGGATATTTATGGAAATTAACTGGGAATTCAGGGTTATTTCATATTTAGTGTCTGTTTTTCTTCCCTCATAAAATCGAACTGAACATTTTTTGGGCTTTATATCTTGTTTAAGCCATTTCTTATGTAAGGATTTAATCTAACGTGCAAAATTTTTTTACACACAGTAACATGATCAATGATTATTTATCAATTTCCGTAGATAAAACTCAAAATAGTGGCTATTTAATATTTAAAAAAACACGTAAAAATTTGATTCCATCCTATTTATTATGAAATTTGTGCAGGCCCAGTCGAGTGAGCGATTATAATATCCAGAGTTCTCTGAACTAAGACTTTTGAAGAACAACGCACGAGAGGACACCCCCGTCAATGACGCAGCCAAGCGACAGGACAAAACAGAACATTACTCACGTCACAGCGGCGACGAGAAGATGAGGACAAACTGCATCGTTTCTTAAAGTCCGTCATTTATCCCCTCTGCACTCATTTGCCTTCGCGGCACCGAAAACACTCTAAATTGAATTCAATATCCAATCAAAAGGTTAATTATTTCCCTTTACTTTACGTTTGCAAGCCTCCGGTGGACTTACCCTACTCATTCCATTTTCATTTGCACTATTTATGTGCTCATTAAATGTTAATGAAGAGGGAGCCTTCGCAGGGGCGCTCGCAGCTAAAGGGCACACATCGTGAGTGTGATCGGATTAGCGAGTGCCTTGGCGCAAGTGTTTAACTACAGCAAGGCTGTACTATAACTCAAACACACGTGCATACATCTTATTCTTATGGGTGTGCTTTTATCTTAGAATGGATTTGATATTTGTTTAAGGTATCCTGTCTGCTTTATACATGGGTGACCATTAGGATTAACCTTGATCATCTTAAATCACTGCCTGAGTTTCGCTGGCCCTTTGCAGTTTTTTTCCCCTCAATATTGTCATTACAATTTATTATGCGATTATTTTTTCAAGGTTCTCGTTGCGTGTATTTTTTTAACACAAGCTATAAATTTGCAGAAATAAAGCAAAGTAACTACTGCACACAGAAACAGCAAATAACATTGAAATTGGCACAAGGGAGCAATACTTAACCCTCCTGTTGGTTTCTCAGGAATGTTCCCGGGTCAATATGACCCGGGCTATCTTTAATGATAAAAACACATCTCAATAATCATTATTAACCACTTTCGTTGCAAATTATTTCAACAACAAGTTTCACCACTATTTGTAGTTCTTTAACTTTGAAATGGGTCAGTTTGACCCGGCCTATGTTTAATGTTCCAAAAGCGCCTTGGTAATAAATTATAACTCATGATTAACAGTTTTAAATAAGGTACAAATATGACCATTTTTATTGTCTGTTGATAAAAAAAAAAATAATAATCATTGTGAAAAACTACTCATTTTATAATGGGTCAACTTGACCCGGGCTATGTTTAATATTCCAAAAGGATTCTGATAAACCTTTTACTGAAAATATGTGAAAGTGAAACATTTTAATCCAGAAGTTTCATAGTAAAAAAAAAAGAAGTTTTTCAAAAAGGGTCAATGTGACCCAGGCTATGTTCCAAAAGCATTCCGATAAACATTTAACATTATAATAGAAAATGTCAAAGTGAACAATTTGAATTGTCTGTCGATGAGACATTTCATAGCAAAAAAAAACAATATTTATACTTTTTCACTCTTAACATGGGTCAATTTGACTAGGAATTTTTAACATTCCAAAACCCGATAAACATTGTTTATAGCTTATTATTCACCGTTTTCATTGTACATATGTCAATGTTGGGTCAGTTTGACCCGATATGTTCCAAAAGATTCCTGTGAAACCTAGTAAGAGCTCCTTAATAACTGTTTTCATTGCAAATATGTCAAATGGAACCGTTATTTTCTGTCGGTGCTTGTATTTGTTCTTTAACTTGAGAGTGTGTCATTTTGACCCGCAACATAGTAAGAGGGTTAAAGGTGAAAATTTAAGTTTGAGTTGAGTTTTGTTTGGTGCACATTAGCATCAGAGAAGGGTTAATGCTAATGTAAAATAAGTTTTACATTGCGATACTATAACCCTGTATGTAATGGATTGAACGCAAACAGTGAGCACCACATGTCAAAGGACAATATATTAGTACCTAAACTCATATATTCTTTATCCTCTGTGAAGAACTACTAATAGTAGTGCCGTACTGATGAGCCAGGAGGAGTTGAAGAAGAATATGTCCATCTGTCTGTCTCATACTGTGTAAATAGGCCAAGTCCGGCACACCAGTGTGATTAAAAAATAATAATAATAAAAAAAAATAATAATAATGTTATTTCACTCATGTCATTACTGTATGTTTTTGCTACTGTATATTATTCTTGATCTTTGGGGATCAAACCACAACAGGCACAGACAACAAAAAAACGTTTTAAATTTTGAGTGAAACATGCACAATACATCTCCTTAAAAAGTCTTCAATCAAAATTAAAACTATTTTTCCAGACTTGAAATATATGCACAATGTCAGCACAACAGCTCATTAAAGTGCATCAGTTCCATCACAGCATGAATAGTTGATGTCGCAGGCAATTATCATTGAGCCCTCAGCGCCTATCACCCGTAAACTTACGACGCCGTTTCATGTATCGCTGCTGTCAGAAGACATGATGTGTTTTGGCAAAATGGCTGCCGAGTGTCAAGGTGACGGCGTGTCTGAAGCCTGAAGTGTGGATTTGCTCCAACTCGCCTCTCGTTGTTTTGTATTCACAGCAAAGAGGAAAACATTGATTTTGGAGCGTTCGCAGGATTGTAAAATGTCCCGTATTGTAGCCAGTACAGTGTTGGCTGAAAAGCCGCGAGCGCAGGGGAAGGTTATATATGACGCTGTAAAAAATATGCCACTACAGCAATATTTTTCAGCATCAACATGGTATTATTTCCAGGCTTCGGCGGGTCTCATACAATGATGCGGCGGGCCGGATATCGCCAACGGCCCTTGAATTTGACATCGAAAACATAAACGATGACATACACTTTGACAGCTCGCCCTAAAAGAGAAATATTTTATAGAGTTCCTTGGTTTTCTTATAACCTCATTGTAGTGGCGAGAAACAACTAAGAGATTTTTTCAGGTATCTGTACTTCACTGCACTAATCCACTTGTCCATGTTTATCTATAAAACGCTCACTGGCAAGACCCACCCTATCTCCACTCTCTGCTCACCATGCGTATTATGCAATAATAAAAGTCTTGCCAGCAAGTGTACGCGCAAAGTCATGCTGACTCTAGCCAGCAAGTGTACGCATAGTGCAATGTGACATCCTGTAAGCAATAATAAAAGTCACCTTATTCATTACAATATCCCCAAAAATATTCCCAAAATGTTAGTGAAGGATACTGAACATGATTGCTGCACCTGTTTTTAGCCGGTCATAAACATTTTACTATATGAGATAATGTCATATATTATGCAAATATGTAACAATATCAAATTGTACCGTTTGTTGTGTATGTGCTACTTCTTGCCATCTCGCCAGCAAGTGTACGCGTAAAACCGTGTTGACTCTCGCCAGCAAGTGTATGCATAGTGCAATGGATTTCGGTGACAGGTCTGTGCATTATACTGTCTAATTTTCTGTCTCGCTTGGTGGGATACATATAGTATCTTTTACATACGTGAGTTTCCGGAAGTTATTTTTTCAAAATATTTTTATTTTATTTTAAACGGTAACAAGCGGTTAAGAACATGGATGGTTTGAAATTATTTAAATTAGTTTTTTGAGTGAAGTGAAGAGAAAAAAAAGGGTTGTCGGGATTCTCACTATTTTCTCAGAATTCTGACTTTAAAGTGAAAATTCTGACTTGAATCACTTTAATCTCAGAATTCTCACTTTGTGATGTAGAGCTGAATGGTGGGGGAGGTCAGAAAGTCAGAATTCTAAGAATAAAGTGAGAATTCTGAGATTAAAGTGAGAATTCAGACTTTAGAGTGAGAATACTGAAATTAAAGTCAGAATTAAAGTGAGAATTCTGAGAATTAAGTGAGAATTCTCAAGTCAGAAATCTAAGAATAAAATCAGAATTTCCACTTTAAAGTCAGAATTCTGACTTTAAAGTCAAAATGCTGAGAGTAAAGTCAAAATCCTGCCAACCTTTTTTTTCCTCTTCACTTCACTCAAAAAACTCATTTAAATAATTTTTTTGAACTTGAAATATTTTTAGTGGGACTGTCAATCGCTTGCATGTTTTCACTATTCCTGCCAGATCTTGGGGTCCCTGCACTCGCAATTAAAAAGTTAAATTTCCACAATATGTACCCTTAAATGCTGCACAACGCTACTGCGGCGTAAAGCGAAAATGAAAAGGAGTCCGTTTTCCATCTGACAAATTAGAATCAGCACCTTCATCACGCCGCCCCCTTACGTTTGCCACTTTGATACTTAATGGCCACGCGCTGAGAGGTTAACAGTCACGCCGCCCACAGCCTCAATCATTGCCGGCCTTTTAACATGCGGGGGGGAGAACAATGCGAGGCATTTACAAGCAAAGCACTTTGCTGTGGTGCAGCCTCCAGCTTTGAACTGTCCAGGGGTTCGTCCAAGCAACAAGAAAGGGGCATGTGGCGGTTCACAGGCAGACGTCAGCAGATAAATACAGACTTACTATTTGGTAAAGATGACATTTTTTGGACTAATAAGGGTCAGAGTATGCACAAACATGTACACTGCATTTAAACCGGTTACACTAATATAGTGTTTAGAATGATTCAATTGTTAATCATTTTACAAGCTCACTATGAACTGTAAACTCCTGTGACGACACACTCGTTTTACAAACAAAACAAAACAAAAAACAATAACAGTCATTTCTTCTACAATAAGGTCCGCTCGTAAAATCTGCTGTCATAAACTATATATTACTAATAAAATATTTGTGTATAAAATAAATAAATGTATGCTCACTATTTAAACTACTTTGACCTATTATGGCTCTTGATAATACAATTGCGTTTGCTTATTTGTGTTTATTAGTTAAACAAACACATTTCTAAATAACGCATCATAAATAAACATTTAACTAGCTGCTCCACAATAAGCAGGGACATCATTTGGCAAGGTCCGTAATAGTTATCTATTTTACAATAAAGCTTGCTTATAATGTGCTTAAGTGTCTGAATTATTAATCATGATGTTATAATCCATTCATAAATTATTCCTAAACCTTCATAAATAAGATAAGTTGGCGCAAGGCTAGTTAGCAATTCTCCAATAAGGGTGTGCTAATAAAAGATTTATTGTAGATTTACTATGACTCATTAATAAAATATTTTGTTTTAAATTAAATTTTTAATACTGTATGTACTTTTTTATTTGGCTGGATTGAACTATACTGACAATGTATGGTTATTCCATATTCTAAATTTAATATATTTATATTTATTTATTATAATTTCATAAAGGTAGATGTAGTCACACTTGTAAAATAAAATTATATTGTCACGTAATGGTGATCGTTTTCTACAAGAAGAGCACACTAAGCAACGCTGTAATAATTAAGTTATAAAGCATTTATAACGCAGGTACAACAGTTTGTGTGTGTGACACTTTATACCTATTCTGTCAAATGTCAACAACATCTCAATTTTATAACAAGTGATGACCATTAACAGCTAGCAAGGCAGTGGCGCAAGGTAGGCTCACAATTTGGCAAGCAAACGGGGTCACGCTCATAAATCTCACTAAACTTATCAACAATGAGTTTTTAAACCACGTTCATAAGGCAATCCTGTATTTGTTGATGGACATGGTCGAATCGGACTTGAAAACAGCATCTTTGCCAACTTCCACACACAAAAATAAACACGAACATGTGTGTGTATAGATCATGTCTGCCGAGGCCGACAGCGTGACAGAATGATGCTTGTGATGTGGCTTTGAGCTGCTGATGAGCTCCATGTATGGGAGAAAAAGAATACATTTCAAGGGGGTCTTCTGGGGTTTTCTCCCCCCCGGTTTTATTTCTCCGCAGGCTGACAGCAAATATGAAAAACACGCAAAAATTATGCCAATTTAAGACAGGCCACGTGCCTAAATGCGCTAGCAAGATTACTCGACCGGTGTTGAGCAATGTTTACTTGTGCTTATTCTCCGCCTTCCCCGTGTGATCTTATGCGTGTTAATTTAAGGCAACCATGCGGAGAAGAGCAACAGATTATCTTTGTTTGCTATGAAAACAAAATGCTTATTGAGTTAATGTGCTCCATTTGTACATATTTACTACGCTAAACAGACTGGCCTTTTGAGCCGTTACAGCTCATCCCGCGGCAAATTAGTGACGGGGAGCTGAAGCCGGAATTTCATTTGAGCACTTTAGGCACGATACTTTACAATTTATCAATATGCGCTTTTACCACTAAAAGTGCCCACTGAAGAAAGCACAGAAGCATTCAAATTGTCTGCATTAATGTCCTTAAATTGCATATGAATGTTGTGTTGAGCTGCAGAACTAAAGCACTGACTCTTTGTTCTTCAAAATGATATTTCATTCTGTGACCACAGTCATAACTCAAAACATTTGTATCATATATCATTCTTCCGCACTGAAATCAATGGAAATGCCATTCAAAAATAACCAGCCTACCCCCCAAAAAAACAAAAACAATTTGTAGTGTCTGTGATGCACATTTTAAGAAATGTAGTGCTCTATAACATTGTAATTTGAAAAAAAACATAGTAATTACATAATTAAACAGAACAAACACCATGAATGAGACACATTTTTTGCTTCACTTCATTAGCTATTGTGCTGCTCCTTCTCAGTTGTCTTTCACAGAGAATAAAGAATATGTATATATATATATATATATATATATATATATATATATATATATATATATATATATATATATATATATATATATATATATATACATTTTGCCACCATAAAATTTAATTTTCCATGAAAATTGGCGGTGAAGTATTTTTTTTTTAATTTTGAAAAATATTGAAAAATTATTTGTGAATAGGTGAAAAAAATTACACCCATAAAATGTCATTTCCCATGAAAAATAGAGGTCAAATATAAAAAAAAAAAATGTTTAAAAAATATTGAAGAATAATCAGGGAATAGGTGCCGAAAAAAAAAAAACTAATATAATTTCATTTTCCATGAAAATTTGAGGTCAAATATTTTTTTAGAAATGTTGAAAAATATTGAAAAATTATCTGTGAATAGGTGAGTCCGCAGGTGCCCAACCGCAAATATGCAGTGGTCCACTGTAGGACCTGATAGATTAATTTGCCTGATTTAATTGTTTTTAGGTCTTTTAAAATCAGATAAAATCGTGCACAACTGTAGGCACAAAAAACTATTGATTTTTGCCGCTTGTTGCAATTGGCAATCTTTTATTATTTACACATTCCTAACTGCCCTCCAAGTAAAAAATGTTGTACATTCTGTTTGTTAATTATTAGAGTCCATGTATTGTCACTTCAACCACTGAGATCTTTTGGGCGACTTCAGAGTCGTATTTTACCGGAATAACCAATTCTTTATACGTTCCACTGAACTGTTCATTCAGAAAGAGAGTGACTTTCATCTGTTGAAGACATTATTCCACCCACACACGCAATCTAATACTACCAGGGAGAATTTTAAGTACGGATGTTTATGCTTAGATGTAATCATCCAATCTGTAAAATACCGCACACGTTTGTGTTTTTGATATTCTGTCTCCCTCAAGGCTGTCCAGATTGCACAGATAAAGTGCAACGAGACACGCTTTGCCTTTTCCTTCCGCTTTAAGCAGAGAATAAAATGTAAGATTTCACAAGTGAGAGTCTTAATCACAAGACCTTCAGTACTAGTTCATTGCTTGCGACTTTTTGACGAACCTCAAATAAATGTTTGCTGTTCTAGTAGGCTTTTCCTGGCCATTTCTTTTGCTTTTTACCAGAAATCAGAATGTTTTGTGGTAACACTGACTGCTATTTTGAACTGTCAATATTTCCTTCAATATTGTCTATGGCCCCATTTTCAGCTGAAGAAAAACTGCCCCAAGCATGATGCAAACACCACCTTGTTTCAAAGGTGTTCTTTTGAGGTTGTGCACGGTTATGTTTTCTCCAAACATACCTTTTGGAACTACGACCAAAAAGTTCAACCTTGGTTTCACTGAACCATAACAAAATCTCCCAAACACATGGAAAAATATGTGATGCTATGCAAATGCTAATGCTAACAACAACAGCACTAATCACAGAGGACACACATAATTGTGTGTCTTGAGATTTCAAACATGCTAGAAATTCATCCAAACGCCTGATTGGGAGCTGGCAATCGCTCCTAATCCTTTCATCAATATTAATGGGAAATTGAAAGAATGTGTGCCAAAGCTAAACAAAAAAAAGTTTTTTACTGTACAGCAGAAGTGGGATTAAGTTACACATGCAAATTGCAAGTAGTCTCAAATCTTAACAATGCATCTTATTCCCACATTACAGTGGAGGAAAAAAGTCAAGTAAATCGAGTTAATTCAGCCGGACCTACCACATTAAATATGGAGGTTGCGCTAATATAGCGCCGCAACACGTCATCCTACTCAAGGCAGTGTCTACATACATATTAAACATACTGTATCTATGCTAACACACATTCACAGTTGCTGTTTTTTAACGGTATACTTTACAATCTTCGTATTGTACATAACTTTATAGTATTCTCAGTTAAATGCAACTGACATGAAGTTTAGCTAATGTTTGAACCACTATTGGTTAGCTAAACAGTGAAGCTAACTTCACTAGCTTGCCGGCCTCAGTAGGTTTTCGTACTGACTGATGCTGTCAGATGTTGTAGTTGCTATCATTGACATGTAAACCTTGTATGCCTTTGTCTTTTCCTGATTTTATCAAGAAATGAATAACAACTTTGAAGCTCCCACTGTGATACTTGTTTAATTGGGTGACCTTTGCACTCCACTTCACCAGTGGCCTGGGTTGCCAGGTTTGCGGCGTGCGTGACACAAAAAAAAAGTAATAAAAATTTCTGTAAAAAATAAATTAATAAAGGTACACTAAAAGAAAAAAATAATAATCTGATGTATACAGATTACATACTTCAGAGTCTTAGCCAAGCAAATCACAGGTCTGAAAATTGGCCACTCGAGTCTGAATGGAGTCATGTGACACAATTCACCCCACCTCTGCTGCGCAAGCAATGTTTTACATCTAAATATTCTTCATTATCAAAGATCAAGTGTAACATTAAGCTAACCACAGATGGAAAACATTTGAAGCCCAATTGATGCTGAGTGATGGCTGTGGTAATGAAGCTAATGACATTTCAGCTGCATGTCATTCAGAGCGCTAATGCTAAAAACAACACTAACCACAAAGTAACACGTTTAATTATGTGTGTCTTGAAATTTCAGTCAACTCTGAAATTCATCCCGTCACCATATGCTTGCCAATTGATACTTGTCCACTCATTAATACAAATGGAAATAGAAATGCTGTAATCAAATCTGAAGGCAAACTATCATAAAACTGTTAACTAAACAGAAAAAAAGGCCATTAGCTGTATTCCGTTACCCTGTTGATAAAAACAAGCTGACTGACTTTTGATAACAAGTGACAAGATTTCAGCCACCTGAGGATTCAGAATGCTAACCCTAAAAACAACGCTAACCACAAAGCACCGCACTTCTGTTGATTATGTGTGTTTTGATCCGTATCCAAATTTCAGAGCGGCCAGAAATTAATCGGATTGGCAGCATACTTTCAGCTTCAGTGGGAAGAAAGTTAGTCCTCCAGGCGGTTGGCTCCACACCGACTGCAAATTGACAGCAGTGACCTCGATGCCGCCGGAACGATCCTCTCACTTACAAGCACTGCACGTCATAAGGTGAGGAAGAATGTAACACGAGCCTGTTTGTATCCGCTGCCCTGAAAAAGACACGCGCTGATCCAGCCTGTGGTGGAGTCCTCCGAGCTCACTCAGCGGATCTGCCAAACTCGCCCGGCATTTGTGGCAGCTACGGAGTTTCACGTCCTGAATTAACGGCCGCTTTAGTTACAAGAATGAGTGGACTCCTCATCTTCTTTTCCATATTTATGTTTGAACGCCATGTGTGACTTAGTTTGGAGGTTTGAAATTTCGAAACCGGCACAGAAGGCCTCCTTGGATCTTGTTGGATTTACACTTGCAGTGCCATATTCAGATTTAACAGCTACTGTACATTCGATTTTTTATTGCTTGTAAATTTCAAGTGGCAAAGTTACGGAAATTTTTGACTTTCGGGTAAAATTGCAGCATGAATCTTAACACTACGCACAATATAGCATTTACAGATCATAGTCCATGGGTCCTGTGGCTTTATCATGTTGTTTCATTAACCAAATACTGGAAAAAGTATAACTTTACTATAGGGCCCAACCAAACCAAGTAAACCGAAATTTCCGACGCTGTGAAAGTAACCTGAATGCCACATTTTTCTTGCGTAGCATTAGCAACTAGCAAGTCTGTAGCGTATGTTATTCTGGTTATTTTGTTGTCCCCCAAGCGCCTTTTAAGATGTTTAATGACATCCCAGTTGGCATTAACTGTAAAACTAAACACATGATAATAGGAATAACATTCACTGTATATTTAAATACAAAACATGCTTTGTTTTAAAAACATCGCTACCCTAGCGCTAATACTAAAAGAAGGGAGGATCCCATTCAAATGCTAACCGGAAGTTAGCATCGACTTCGGGAGTGTTACGTTCATAAATAACGAATATTCACATACAAATGGTGTGTGAACACATACCCACAGGTAAGATAACACTACGCAAAGGCACAAACTCACCCCAACGTGTGAAAAACTAGTTATTTTAATAGAATTGAATCGTAACTTTCTTCTTTCTTTCGGCCTACAAAAAAATGCATATCGGCCGGGCCCTACTTTACTTTTGTGGTTTTTCACTCACTGGAAATGTGCCCATTATTTTACAACATTGTATTTCGTTTTAGAAATTCACTGGCCTGCCTAGCCAATCAGAGATGTCGATAAGACTGCGATATCCGTCTTGACCAATGAGAAGTTCCTCACTTCCTGTTTGAACATTAAGCCACTGCGTCACGCCAATGTTTTTCTCCTGTGATGCATGCAATATAAAAAATAATAGGACCAACCAACAAACTATAATAACTTTGCTGTCTGATGTGCAAGCCACTATGCTCCCCTTGATTCATGATTCTCAAATGAGATTTTGAAGTCTCTCAGGTGCCGCAACATCGACAGAACAAGTTTGGATTATTTTTCTTGCATTTGCTGCTTGTGGTTAGGCAGAGCTTATAGGATTGACAAACTATGGATTGATGGCTTTGTGCCTTTATTGGTAGGAACAGGGGCGAATGAAAAAAAACCCTACAATGTCCAATTGTGCAACGGATCCACAGTGCATACTGTATACAGTACATTCATTTGACAGTAGAATCATTGTTTGTTTAAATATACAATAAACATTGAATGAGGAATTTAGGTGGGTGAGACAATCAGTGAATCTTAATCTTAACTGAATGTGTTTCTCTGATCAACAATACACAAAATGAACATTAATTAATGAATTAATTCAGCAGAATGCGATATCATGTCTGCCTGACAAGTCTGAGGTTCAGGGTTCGAAACTTGTTTTGTATGTTTTCGCACATGCTCGCATGTTTTTTGCATGCTAGGTTCTCAATCATCCATAGGTGTGAATTCCCATCCCACAAAATCAGCTAAACTGGGCTCCAGCTAATGCTAATTAGCACATAGAAAATCAACGAATGGATAATCAATAAATAAACACCGTTTTTCTCCGTCCATAATTTGTATTGCGGCCTTTATGAGTGCTTGTGTTTGAGTGTGCATATCTGTGAACAGACGCTGACCTTTGAGAACGACCGCCAGTTCATCTTGCAGGATGCCAAAGGTGCTGTATCGCGAGCTGGTTTCGGGGATAATGTTCTTTTTGAGCCATCCCCCGCAGGCGTATTGGTAGAAGTTATCGCAAGGATCCACGCTGGCGTCCATGTTCTCAATCAGGCGAGCCGCTGCACGACAAAAAAAGAAAATGTATGAAAATAAAAAACACAAAGACTTGTATTCATGAGACTCAACCTGATGCAGATTAGAACCAGGGGCAGACTTACAATTAGGCCTCTGAGAGGTCTGTGGGGCCCCACACGTTTCATAAAAATTGATTCAGAAAGAAATTCTCTTTGATTTAAGCAATTATTATTGTTTTGGTCTTGATTCATTTGCTTAAAAAAACACATCAAAATGTTTATCTATCATGATCATTCCATCTTCTTCTAGCGCATGCGTAAGTTTTTCTCGGATTTTCTATTCTTCTCATTTCCAGCTCCTGATCATAAAACGGTCATTGCAGTACACAGAGGTGGAGGGGCCACAAATGACTAAAAAAACAAACAAACTCTGACTTCAACTGCATGACTTGAAAATATTAGCCTGCTTACATTTGACTGAATTTTTAAGCACCATTTGTTCTGTTTTTGAAAGTGGCAATAGTATGTTATATGTGACCTCAATAGTCTAAACATGACATTCTGATTAATATTACATTTGTGTAATAAGAGTTATACGGCAAAATCCAGCCATTTTTACCCATCTCAGGGGGCGGCCATTTTGCCACTTGCTGTCGACTGAAGATGACATCACAGTTGCTCAGGGCTCAGGCAACGACCAATCACAGCTCACCAGTTTTCTGAAGCTGAGCTGCGATTGGTCGTCACCTAAGACCTGAGCAACTGTGATGTCATTTTACAAAATGGCCGCCCTCTGATATTGATAATAACTGCTGGATTTTGCTGCTTAACTCATATTCCACTAACGCAATATTAACCAAAATACCGTATTTAGACTAGTGGGGCTGCATAGAAAATATTATCGTCAAGAAATAATTTTTTGGGTTGACTTCCCCTTTAATGCGGGGAGCCACCAAAGTAAACATTCATCACATGTTGTTCTTATTAAGACAGTACCATCAACATGATTAAACATTTTACTGATCTTATTTTTGGTAATAAATAAATAAATAGATTAATTAATTAATTAATTACATTCAATATCACATGATAAGACTTTAAACCACATCAAATGTCACTTCCACCAAATTATCTGGAATCTAACAAGTCAATGGTGCCCCGCCTTAAATTATTAAAGTATTTTCTAAACCAGATTAATGTGGATCACCCCAAATGTGCTCAGACTGCGGAGTAAGCGTTCATCTACTAACATGAGGCACTTGAATGTATTTGAAGAGCTTGTGCTAAATAAACACCATTCAGCAGGGTAAATACGCTTGATTTGTTTTCTTGTCTGAATCAGTCAAGCTTTTGCCTCTTTTTCTTTGTTTATTGTAAAAAAATAAATTAAAAAAATAACCGGGGCGGGCAGTTCTTGGGCGGGCAAGACAGAAAGTAGACAAGAGGAAGGAACGATCCTCGTCATCATCAAACCCGCTGCCTGATATTTGTCTTTAGGGTTCGACCAGAAGGCTCGCTGATGTGGACCACCGGCCTTTCACTTTACCGCCTGGCACACAAACACAATGTTTCATGCTCTGCTGGTACAGTGAATAACGTACATATACACAAGTCCCCTTGAAAACAAACAAGCCTGTCAGAGACAAATACACTCATAAAACACACACACACATGGTGAAAATCTTTTTGTTGTTGGCTTCTTTGGATGTGGATTTATTTTTGTGTATTTTTGCTGGGAGATCCTCCTGACAGGAGCATCCGTTAAACAACATTGCAGAAGCAGGACACTGATCCACAGAAACACTTCCGGAAATAGCAGCAGCAGCCAATGTCATGTTTTTGGCAACATCAAATTGTTGATTTCACATGAGAAGACGTCTGCTATGTGTTTGTGCGTATGAAGTTTGGAGGAATGAGACAGAAAGAAGACAAACTGCTTACCCGACCGAGTGCAGTCAGCTGAAGTGCAGATTTCCACTGCAGGGAAACACAGAACAAATCAAGTTGAACATTTGCTGTCATAATGTCAAAATATGAATTGACATCCTCTTGCGACCCACACAAAGCGTAATTTCACACCCTGTCATGACCTTGACATGTGCACTCTCAATAAAACGTCAAGATTATGTACTTGACAGTATTTGGACCCAGATACAGAGAAATATATGAAATTCAACATTTCAGACCTTGGCAATCATTGAACTATTTTGACTTTTTAATTTCTAATAAGAAAAAATATGTGTATAATTAATTATATTTAAAAAAAAATACATTTAATCTTAGGTAAGGATTGCGAGTACAGACACCATTAGTTTCATGCAATTTTAAGGAAAAATTATATATTAGAATATAAAGGTATATCTTTAAAATTATCTGCTATTGTTTTTTGGGAGAAAGGGTTTTAATGCAAAATACAAATGGTATAGGTTCTTGGTATCTGTATCGGTTTACTACTCGTACTGGTATTGGTCAGAAAATAAGTGGTAATGATAATTATTTTTCTGGATTTTCATGTGCATTTATTCATTTCTATTTATTTTAATGTTAATTTTTTAAATTTTAATGAATGACAAAAAATACAAAAAAAACTATTAATATTTCATACTAAGATATTTAATTTTAAAATTGTTAATTATTAGTATGGATTTTTTAATGCATTTATTATGTTATTGTAAGAAAATACTCTTCCCATTTTATTTCTCAGCAAATAATTATTGAGGAAAAAACATGTTTAATTTCAAAATTGGGGGTTGGGGAAAACAAACAAACCTAACTTGATTAGTCTAAACAAACGTGCAAAGATGGCGCATCGTCCAATCAGCTCAAAGTATTGTACAGCAAGCCCCTCCTTTCCCGAACGGATCAGCTGAGTGAAGTTCTAGATTAATGTGAAGAACTCCCTTGAGTGAATCACAATTATCAATCTGGCTTGAGAGGTTAACCCAGAAAGTTGGGTCAAATTGACCCATAAAGTGGATCGGTCCATTTTTGATCCAAAATTGGGTTACTTTTGACCCAACTGTTTTTAGAGTGTGTTTTCTGGTTTAGGTCAGCAAACTGAGCCATGATTGGTCATTACCTACTTCCTCAGCACATGCAGGTGATGACATCTTCAGTCAACAACAAGTGGAAAAATGTGTTTTTAAAGGTATAAATTGTTCATGAAAAATAATGAAGTTATCACATTCCTTCTGGACAAAATATTAACTTTTTACTGCTGAAAATGGCTCAATGAGTCAAGTATCCCTTTAGCTATATGAAGTCTTACGTTATCAAATATAGGCCTCATTATACAGTACAGTATATCTTGATACCAGCATTTCTTAATAAAATGGGTCTGCACTGATCTGAAGCAGTTTCTGTTGGTGTGTTCTAGTGAAGAAATGTCATGGAGACTTAGTAATTCAGTCAAGTTGGACATAACTTTTGCACAGGGAATTCCTACGTTCTGCACCAGTGCTAAAACTATTGTTCTGTGTTTTTTACAGCGACCTCTGCTCGGCAGAACGTGTCGCTGCTCTCAAGCGCGCTCCTTCAAGCATCGTGTAAAGTTAAGGTCCGGTAGTTTAGAGTGAGGCCCACTGAGTAATGCTTTCAAAAACAGCTCACCACCCCTGATGTTTCCTAATGCGGGCCTAGCAGAGGGTGTAGGGGTTCGGGGGGCACTCACCAGTCTGTTGCGTGGCAAAGAGGATGACGAGGGCCACAACGCTGATGAAGAGCAAGGAAACAACTGCGATGAGGGCGACCTCCAATGAGGTCCAGCGGGGTTTTTTGGCCGACTTGGGCGCGTTGTTGTCGGTCATGGTCAGTACTTCGCCTTCTGCTGCCAGCTGTATGGAATCACCTGAAAAGCACATACACACACCATCAACTGACTTGGGCAAATGGACGGACGTATAAACAGACTGAACTACTAACCTCCCCACCGATCCAATGACAGATGGAAAAAAACAACCATGTAACAGATCCAGCCCCCAACTGACCCAGCACCCAACAACTAACCAACCCTCAAACTAAACGGCTAACTAAAAGACCCACCTACCAATCCATCGACCACCTGCCCACTGACAACCGACCAACTGATGCTATTTTCATTCAAGTTAGTCCATAGGTACTGTAGTAGACAGCATTTACCCAGCTAGCTGCCTTGATAATTACTTACTGATCTAATTTATTTTTCATTTAAAATAACAGCTGATGTTACAATATGTTATTTTATTAAGTGCTATTAAGCACCATTTAAAATTTGTATAGCAAATGTGCAGACATGTTTCTTATTCAGTGTGTTTAACAGAACCCTAATTACTCGCTGCACACAGTTTGTAAGTTAGCGGATTTCGTCTGGCCTTGCTAGCTAGCTAGATAAATATTTATAGTTCTATAGATATTTATCTAAAGATATAGCTATAGATATTTATTAGCTATTTATAACTATATTTATCTAGCTAGCTGGATATAAATAAATATCTAGAGCTATAGCTATTTATTAGCTATTTTTTAGCTAGCTAGCTAGCTATTTATTAGCTAGCTAGATAAATAAATATATAAATAAATATATAAATAAATAAATATATATAGCTATATCTGTAGATAAATATCTATAGAGCTATAGCTATTTATCTAGCTCGCTAGCTAATAAATAGCTATAAGCTAGCTAAAAGCTAGCCAGGAAATCCAGACCCCACCGAAATCCAGACTCCACCGCACTATAAATCGCATTTCTGGGGCGGGGCAAACCTGAGCTAACAGACAGTGGAATTAACCAATGAGCAAAGAGCGGATGTGACATCAGAAAAGTGACTTGTTGAAGTTTTTTGTTTTTTTGCGGAGACGCAGTAAAAATCCAACATGGCTACTAGCCGAAGAGAGGCGGTGGACGAGTGCGGCTTGCTAGGCTAGCTAAAAGCTATTTAGTTCTCGATAGATTGCACATTTTGACAAACAATCATTTTCTCCTCATTTGAGTATACAGTACTTGTCAGTGTATCCTTCTGAACAGGCTTTGGAAATAAAAAATCTTTAAAAGTTGGCACAGTTCAACTTCTTGGCCACTGATGGCAGAAAGAACGAAGAAAGTGGTAGAAAAACAACAGACAGATACTAAAGACGGTTTCCTCCTGCCGCTCACTAAACAGCTTTGTTTTCCTCTCTGGGGCCAAAGTGAGAACTTTGCAAAGTTCATGTAACAAGCAAGAAAGTATCTCTGAAGGCAATTAATCTGTAATCCCCCAGCACGCACTCACGTAATCGCTGCTGTTCTCACACTCACACACACACTCACACACACACACACAGGCCTCAAAGCCATGGTGTTTTTCTCCTTCTCTCTCTCACATACTTTTTTATAAGCTGGTGTCATGAGGACCCCGCGCACACGGTGGGTCTTTCCATGTGTTGTCTGTGATGAGAGCTCCACACAACCAGAGGACAAAGCCTCCTGGCTTCCTTTGAACCAATAGAAAGATGCACACCATATTCATAACCCTATGCATTTTAAATCGGATTTCATTTGTATGAGTGACTAGTAAAGCCAGCATTGTTATCCATGCAGATAATGGGCCATTAACAGGGTATGAACTTCTGGTGGGTCAACCCGAGGTACTTCATCAGAGCCTAATAATGACACTGCTGGGTGGAAATGCGGTTAAATGAATACATATGAATCAAGGTTAGGAAACGTTTGAGTCACAGTACTCTGATGAAATGTATTGTATTTATTGTTACCTTCACTTTAGCCCGTTAGATGAGCCGCACGTCACTGGTGTCGGTGCTCAAAAACAGAACAACGGAAAATTAAAAGTCATCTAGTAAATTAAGTTGAGCAATTTGTTGCTTTTTACTTATACTTGATCCTGTTTGTGTTGTGTTGAGCAAGTATATTTAATTTCATGAAACGCTGACTGTGGATTGTATGGTACAATTGAAATACAATTTAAAAATTTCTGGCTACGCCCCTGCTTACGGATTTTTATTTGATTGCTTGATATTTATGGCATGGGTGTGTTTTACATACAAATATTTACCGCATTGTTTTAAACGTACGGCACATTCCAAATTGCCTACTAAAAGAAAGAGAGGTGGAAACCTGGAAATCCAGACTCAATTATGGTCACTGCCGCCATCAAGCATATTTACAAGGCGGGGAAATACTTAGCAAACAGACAATGGGATGAACCAATCAGTGAAGAGCGACTTGTAGAAGTGCGCGTTTTCTTTTGAAACAACAGATTCAGAAAAAACACATTTGATTGGTTCATTTTGAGTCGCGTTTCTTTAGTGCAGAAAAAAAGTGGGTTCAGGTGAAAGCACTTGGAGACATACGAAGTTTTAAGGTCCTTCAGGGGCCATACTATAACTATATTTTTTTATATATTACGGCGATTTATTGGTTATATATTTTGGAACGTAGCATGGTGATTTAGTGCTTAGCATGTCTGGATTACAACTGGGGAGCTCCTGGGCTTGAATCTCGGCTCAGACTTCCTGTCAAAGTCAGCTGGGATAGGCTTCAGGTAATGACATCAAGCACTAATAAAATAAAATAAATGGATGTATGTGTTGGAGCTTTTTTATAACAGTTCCATCTGATTTTTGAGTTGCATGATGGGCTGTCTTAAATCCGGTTGTCCTACAGATCCCATGGAGATTCCTTTCCCACTTGAGCATGCGTCCCTTCACTCCGCACACACCCGAGTGGAGGCTTTTCACTCAAAGCCTGTCGTTCCTTGTCGGCGGCGCTCGTGTTGAATAAAAGAGAGACAAACAAGGAAATGAATTCAAACATCCTGTGCAATCTGCACATGCAGAGGTCAGATGCTTTTGACTTTATTTTCTCGTCTGGAGGCAAAACACATAACAGTGACAGTGAAACAGCGCGCATTGTTCCACCTCTCCATCCTGATTCATTGCGTGCCAAGAAATGAAATGCAGATGCAATGAAGTTTATACAAACAGAAGAGTGAAGACCAGGCGAGGGAATGTGCGGAAAGAAAGACAAGAATGGAGGAGGTGTACAAACCAAGTGGGACACTGACAGGCACTAAATCATGTTTAAAGGCGACTGCCTCACACTGAGCTGAGGCACATACGGTATGGGTCTTATGAGCCAATCGGAGCGGGTCGCTCATCCGCCATCACCACGCTCGCAAATAGGAATTTGTATACATTGGAACCGCCAAAGCGGAATGCAATCTAATCAACTGAGAAGCCGGTAGACTTCTAATTTCAAAATATTTTTCCCGCATACTAAATGATAAATCCTTAAACTGCTCGAGTCATTATAAGACGTTTATATACATTTACATTTTGAAGAGGAAGCAAACCCCCGATTTTTTGTTGACAATAATATGTTATATGCTAATATGGTATTTTGGTTAATATTGCGTTAGTGGAATATGAGTTGAGCAGCAAAATCCAGCCGTTTTTACCCATCTGAGACGGCGGCCATTTTGCCACTTGCTGTCGACTGAAGATGACATCACTGTTGCTCAGGTCTCGGGTAACAACCAATCACAGTTGAGCTTCAGAAAACAGGTGAGCTGTGATTGGTCGTTGTCTGAGCCCTGAGCAACATTGATGTCATCTTCAGTCGACAGCAAGTGGCAAAATGGCCGCCCCCTGAGATGAAGAAAAATGGATGGATTTAGCTTCAAACTCATATTCCACAAATGTAATATTAATCAGAATGTCATGTTTAGATTAGTGAGGTCACATATAACGTATTATTGTCAAGAAATGTTCATGGTTGACTTTCACTTTAACATTAACAATGAAGTATAAATGGAAGTTAACTAGTGTATTTTAAAAATAAATGAAACTAAATCATGCATCATGCTTCCAAACGTAACTCTGCATTCAGCATTAAGATTTGTGGAATCTGAGCTAATTAAAAAAAATCCACCCATTTTTATCCATGGGGGCGGCCATTTTGGTACACTTGCTTTTTAACACTAAATGAGATCACTGTTCCCCACGGCTAATGACCAATCACGATTTCTGTTGACTGCAGATGACATCACAGTTGCTCAGGTATCGACCAATCGTGATTGCTTATTATTCGCCCTGAGCAACTGTGATGTCATCTTCAGTCAACAGAAAGTGTACATGCACATGAGTCTAACTGTAATATATGTCGTCTTTCATGTGACATTCCCAGACGGAAACACACTTTTTCCATGTTGACTAAATTAAGTTTACTTTAAGAGCGTGCAATTGGAAGTAAACCTTCATGTACAATTTAAAGTTCTACACAGTCCAGCTAAAACCATTACAAAGACACAGGGTAGCAAATGTAATTTACCAGGCTTTGCAACAGCGGGGCAGAAATTGAGTGAAATGGCCATGCTGGTCTTGGACTAAGCTGCTATCAGGTAAAGTTAATCATGTTAACGAGGCACGCAGGGTGAAAACAACCAATCGATGAGGGGGAAAGCGTAACAAGTGAGTCCACTGAGAGCAGAACAGAAAGCTTTACGGCAACGTATGTTTTATCATGCTGATGGTTTTATTTGAGGAGACCCCAAAGTTTCCACGCTCCCCCGTCTCTCTTTTCTACGGCCGTCTCTCCCAAAATATCCAAAACATAATCACTCCCCGTGTCTCTTGGGACCTTGGCAACCCCTTCAAAATTAAAGCCATCATTCACCAGGACACCTGAAAGACACCCACATGCCCCTTACAAACACTCACACACACACACACACACACACACACACAAAACACAGTCAGAGACTTTTACAGGCCACATCCATGCGAGCCATGAACATGTCATACGCTTAATTGAGGTGTTCTAATAAGCACAGGAATGTGCCCTAGTTTAACTTGAAATAACACGTTCCGTGGGACACGTGGCCGGTAGCTGCTGCTGACTAAAATGGATCCCGATCACCAACGAACGGTAATGAGAACATTTTGGGAAGTTTGTTTGTCGCATTAGCAGAGTCGAATATACGTATATGGTAAACCCCAAGCAAGCTTGTGGTGCCATTTCGAGTCAAGTTATTGGAGGGATGCCAGATATAGGCGAGGTTGTGGATATGTGGCCAAGAATGCGGCTTGTGACCAAAATAGTGACCGCAGGTTCAAGTACCCGAAAGAGCTCTCCAACGGAAGGCTCCTCCCATTTACAACTGAAAAGGAACCCCGACTGTCATGACAAGTTTGTTATTTATTTTGGTTGTTACTAACATAACAATGAGATTCATTTTTCAAAAATCATTTCCAGTTTAATGCATTTTGTAGAAACTTCATTTGGACGTACGCCGCTATTGTTATTTACGTCGTCCATTACGTTCCTAAAGGGACGATCAAAACGTTTGAATGCGTCTGGTGAATGACGAGAGCACGACGTGGGGGAGGGTGACTCCGACTTCGCATGTTGTTTCTTTAAGAACGCTACGGAGGCTTACTTTGCTTCCTTTATAGGCGTTCCACGTTGCTCGGCAGAGTCTGCCGCCATTCTACGTCACTACGCACGGAATGCGTAAATAACAATGCATTAAACTAGAAATAATTTTTTGAAAAATGAATCTCATAGTTATGTTAGTAACAACCAAATAAATAATATAGAGCAAACTTGTCATGACAGTCGGGGTTCCTTTTAAAGTCCCTGTATAGTGAAAAGATAGTCATCCAAATTTGACAACCACAAAGAAGAGCTGTTAATAACCGTATTATTTAAGCCTTTATAAAAATCTAATTTCTATCCGGGTACCTTTTTGGTGTGTTATGCGTATTTTTGCAGTATAAAATCTAACCGAATATTTAACATTTCAGATTTTCTGTAAAATAATAATAATACAAATTAATTAATTAATTGATTAATTAATTAATAATAATAATTTATCAATTTAAGTGGAAAATAATTCTAAATATTGAATCTTTAAAAAAAATATATATATATAAACAATGTGTTGATTTCATCATATCCATTCATGAAATTTGTTGTGGCCTGTCAGGATAGTGTCAGTGTAAAAGGCGAAGTCAACCCCCCAAAAAAATATTCTTGACAAAAATATGTTCTATGCAGCCCCACTAGTCTAAATACGGTATTCTGGTTAATATTGTGTTACTGGAATATGAGTTAAGCAGCAAAATCCAAAAGTTTTTATTATTGTCAGAAGGCGGCCATTTTGCCACTTCCTGTCGAGTGAAGATGACATCACAGTTGTTCAGGTCTCAGGTAGCAAGCACAACCAATCACAGCTCAGCTTCAGAAAACAGGTGATCTGTGATTGGTCGCTGCCTGAGCCCTGAGCAACTGTGATGTCATCTTCACTCGACAACAAGTGGCAAAAGGGCCGCCCCCTTAAGATGGATAGGAACGGATGGATTTTGCTTCATAACTCATAGTCCACAAATGTAACACTAAACAGAATGTCATGTTTAGACTAGTGAGGGCACATATAACACCTTATTGTCAAGAAATGTTTACGGTTGACTTCCCTTTTAACGTAGAACCCTGCCCACTGCCCCATTCTACCCCACCACTTCTAATCTTACGCACTCCATGAGGGCACGGTAACATTCATTTTGTGGGAGAAATATTATTGAAATGTTCATATCATACCGTTGGTCACCCCTGTCTGTGCATGGTAGCCCCCAAAAGTGTGCACACCACAGTTTGAGAATCTGCAGTATATTGTCGGAGATGCCCGCCGACCAATTCTACAACTAATTTCTGCAAGCCCCATAAAACTTTAAAAAGTCCGAGCACCATTGGACAGAATCTCTTAGTTGAAAAATGGAACTTCATACTAAATTTGACATTTCCACAAATGTTAAAATAATATAGATGAAAAATATGTAAATGTATTGCTACCATACCAGACCAAATCAGATCTTGCACAACCCCAACAGTGTGCGCATCACAGTTTGAGAATCCATGCTCAGGAGGAGTCCGTACGAAGCATTTTAACTTGCTTGAGCAGACTGCAGCCCGGTGAAACCTTTAATAAATCTTTACAGATCCTGACACTTTGAACCCGCACAGCCCAGTAAGGACATAGTGAGTCTAAATTGGTTCTAAAAACTAACACTTTGGGGAAAACAACTAAGTAACACATTTCATCTCCGGCACCCCTATCTGTACGCTTCCCACTGCCCCATCCTACAAGAAATGATGTGATTTAACCTTTATTTAATCAGGCTAGACCCGCTGACTTCAAAGATCTCTTTTCCAATGAGAACAGCATGTCTGCAGTAAAGTGTACGGGGCTGGGCCGCAAATAGAAAAAATCTGAGTATAAGTGACTGTGTTAGTTTCTTTCAACCCCCCCCAAAAAAAAACATAGTGTGATTGTCAAGGAAGAAGCAGATTTCCATTAAGAGAGGAAATGGATGCTAACAAAGGCAAGAATGAGCCATTTTTAAAGGCTGTTAGCAACGAAAATTTGAGAGGAAAAACTCCCACTTAAGGAAGAGAAACTACTAAATAGTGCCATTCCACTTTTAATCTCTATTACCTCCACCAGGGCACTGGTGCACCCCCAATAGTGTGCGCGCTGGGAATCCATGCTGTAGGTGTGAAGGGAAAGCCACTACCTCAATCTACAAGTAATTTGCACTGGAATGGCAGCTCTGTGGCCCTAAAAAAAAACTTTTAATATACCGTCGCACCCCCTAACACTTTTAATCCTGCGCACCTCATGAGGGCACTGGAATGTAAATTTTATGAGGAAAAGACACAAGAGAGAAGATAACTACATAAATGTTGCAATTACACTTTTAATCTTAGGCACCCCCATCAAGGCATCGGTGCACCCCAAAGAGTGCGCGCACCATTTTGGGAATGCCCACTGCCCCTTTCTACAAGTAATTTCCACTAGAATATAAAACTTTGAATATGCCCTCACTTCTGACAGAATATCTCATTTGAAACATTGACACTGTACACTAAATTTGACATTTCACAAAACTTGAAATAATAAAGAAGAAAATGTGTAATTAAAGGTGAAAAAAATATATATATAAATGAATGTATTTAAAATGTCAGTTTGAATAATAAATGATTGGTTTCCATTGAAGGAAGCAAAGTATTTTAAGAAAACCCATGCAAGCACAAGGACATCATGTAAGCTCCAAACAGGAAGGCAGGATTCGAACCCCCAACCTCAGAATTGTGAATCCTCCAATTGCTTTGCTGTGTTCCTTCACTTCGTGGTGATACATTCCAAGATACTCCGCGATAGGTGAATGTTTGTGGAGTAGTAATTTTTCTTTTTTACTATTAAACCATTACAACAGTCTGAGTGAAACGCAAATTTCTGAATGCACCACGATGAGTAAATAACAAACTGATGTTCATGGTCTTGGATTTTGTATAACAAATTTCACCTAAAAAAAAAAATCTACATTTTTAACAAAAAAGGCAAATAGCGAGAACACCTTTGAAATAGCTCGGTAAACCATCAATTAATTAAGTTATATGGTCACAAATGAAAATAGAGTGAAGCTGCAATACGCTATATAAATAAAGATGACTTGACTTGCAATAATCAAACTGCGATGTAACGAGGGAACAATTATTTACAAATATTTGATTACATTTAATGATCCAATTAATAAGAAAAACATGTTAAAAGCACATTTGCTAGTATTTCGCTAAATTTATTTTAATTAGCTATGCTTGCTGGGTGGAAATTGAAATAGATTACATTAGAGAGCAGGCTGCATCCAAGCCCACGTGCCACACTTTGCCCACAGCCCAATTCTACAACCAGTTCCCACTACAACAGCAGCTCTGCCGCCCTATAAAACTTTCAATATGCCCTCACAACCTTTGACAGAATTTCTATTGGGAAAAAAAAAAAAGAGCAGCATACGAAATTTGACATTTCCACCAAGCTTGAAATAACAAAGATGAAAAGTTTGTGCGCATGCAGGGAGACCCGCTCATGCAATGAAATAAAGTGGAGTGCTTCAAAAGGACTCAGTTGGAGCACACATGGTGACACTCCTGTTGCACGTCGTGAACTCCAGCGGGGCTTTTTGCATGAATCAACTGGTGCACACGCCGCCTCGTGCCACACAGCGTGCACGCCAATACCTTCACGCACGCACGCGAAACAGAGAAATCGGCGGCGGCACAACTTACCGGACGTGTCGGGGAATTTTGCGACGATGCTATAAACTGGCATCCCATCCGCTCGTTAAACATCCATCAAATCCACTCGGGAGGAGGAGGCGCAAAGTGCAAGTCCGCTAGTCTTAGTGTGCAAAGCGCCACAAGGCGCAAAATCCCGCCTCTCTCGCCCTTCTTACTGCGCGCACACACGCGCGCAAATACACGCACACGCACGCCCAGATTCTCCACTACTTGCTTCTTACAATCGTGTCACATGTCGCCGAGCAGGAGAAAGGAGCATCACCGAATGCGTGGAAATGATCCATCGCGCTCTTGCGCATGCGGTGCGAGTGGTCAGGTGTGAGGTGCACATGGCGCCGTGCTCCACTTTGAAGCCCATCCACCCCCACACCCCCACCACCCGGTGAGGCGCTCAACGGCTGGGAAGTACAAACACGGTAGCAAAAAAAAAAGGTGAAAATAAAATTAACAATCTAAAATAGTAGGCCAGCATTGTCTGCCTCAACCCCCCCCCCCTTTTTTCTGAGAGAAACCCTGTTCTACTATCTTCTATGAAGCTTGTAACAGATCTACTTAAGTAAAATCTCGGAGTTCATATAGAATCATCAAATATAAAGAATGTCAAGTTCAATGACTGTTCTAATGACCAAAATGAACTCAGATTGTTTTTCTTTGAATACTGTGGCATTCTCCCTTTTTACTACAAAAAATAACCACCAGGAAGTCTTCAAGCACCACATATGGACCCCGCAGGTCTGTTCTAAAACTAGCACACCTGGAAAAGGACATTGTGATTTCCTAGAAATTGTGAATTTTCTCATTTAAACCTATACCCATAGAAAGAGTTGCATATTGATGTAGGCCTATATGATTCCAATCAAGTTCAATCATCTTTGATAATTACAGTGAGACATCATTCACATATTATTTATTATTATTTTAATAACATAACATTACAAGTAAATAGAGCAAATGTGTTATTTCACAAGTGGATACCATGGTAGCCCTTCACATTAATCAGCATCCAAAAAGTAGCTCTCAGTTTCAAAAAGGTTGATGACCCCTGCTCTAAATTGTCCATGGGTGTGAACATGTGTTTGCACCAAACTGCTTCCCCAGTATTCCTGGCGGTTGCCAGGGTTACCGGATGCCAATGGCGAGCAACATAGGAAACAAGTGTCACCTATCCAATTTACATCAGCCACTCTGGTACTTGTAGTTGTGTACACTTACATGACTCATTATGCACCTGTTAATGCTTTTTAACTGGCTTTTGGTGCGGTTGTGATTGAGCCCTATGAATTCTGCCTAGCAACAGGCCATCAAGAAATCATAATTCTTTGTCCCAACAGTAAGTTCTGCTGGTTTAGCTCATTGCAATTCATCTTCAACTCACAAAATGTTTGTGTTGTTTTTACATTGTGTTGTTATATCGAATTTATATCATGTGCATCGTTATGTAGCACTTCCATTATGGAGGATTTTTAAAGAGCGTATCAGAAGATAAAACAAAGAGCTGTTGGTTTTGTCTACAGCCACTGGCACAACATATTAATAGCTGTTAGACGATGATACAAAACACGATCTTGTAATTATGTTCAACACAATTAAGATTAACTTATATTTTGCCACAGTTATTTTCCAGTGGAACAAACATTTGTCATGAATTACTTGTAAGGCTCTAATAGAAATACTTCAGTTAGCTTTGCCTTTGTTTGTTCTTTGTGTTTGTGTGATGCCGCCACATAAGGGTACTGGCGATAACAAAAGATAAAAGGACCATTTTGCAACATTGGAAAAGGTCTGGCTGCTCAGTACAATAGGATCAATGCAATAAATCAATTACATACACAACTTACCTTCACAATAGTGAAATTCAAAAGAATCTTTGAAGGATAAATTCCCCAAATTCAAGACCCACTTCTTTTTTTCCCCATTTGGTTTCCAGCATCATTCAGACAGACATGAGGTCATCAGGATTTGACCGCTTAGGTATTTGCCGTTTTTGTAAGTCAAGTGTAATATTACAATTTTAACAGCGTTGCAAAATTGCAGCCGAGCAAGAAGTTGTGCAACAGCAGCATCCTGAATAATTTATTGTATCTATGACAAATGTTCTCGAAACAGTTCCTGTTCTTGGTAAACCACGCAGTGTAAGACCTGCTACTACCACCAGTCATGATGACACCAAACTCCTAGAGCAGGCATTCGCGCAAAATCTGGGAAACTCAAGGGCTGCACTGGACTGAACCAACGCTAAGTTGCTTTGACAGAAAAACTTGCTCGGATGAAGAATCTTGCAACACTTCAACAATGTCAATTGGCGAGCCATAGGCAAGAAAATGCAAGAGAGTAGTTTTAAAAAGTATATGATTACTCTTGGGACACCATGTTGATTTACTCTACTTGAGTTTTAATTAACTTCTACTGACATACAGTGTAGTGTTACCTAAAACATTGCCAGTACTGTTAATTTGTGTTTTATGATGGCGACAGTTTGAGCCTGGAATGACTGAATGCATTTTACATTGCTTACGTAGTGTAACTATACCATAAAAAGAAAAAGAAAAAAAGAAGTAGATCAAGATGTCAACTGCATTCCATTTGCTCAGTTTCCAAGTTTAGCCCCAAGTGGTCTTTGGCTTCCAGCCCTTTTAACCAAGGTCACCCAGGGGACAACAGAGCAATTAAGTGCAAATCATTATCGACTTGCCCCCCCCCTCCCCTCAAAAAAAGAAGTAAATTAGGTCACTTCCTGTGGCTTTCCACACATAGTCACATGCTGCACGACAAGCCCGTTGTGTTGTAATTGAGATCAAATTGTACGTTATTCCCAACATGGGCGTTCTGCATTGTCAACCCTCCCTCAGAGAAATTTAACGCTTACGCAAGCCACATCTTGTGTCACCCCATCACCGCCGTCTATATTTCATTGCTTCTATAACGGAAAATACACACCCTACCCACAAACACACACACAATTTCCACCCATGTGCAAAGCAAATGATCAAATCTGTGAAGCACAACTGACAGCTTTCCAAATAGTGGAGAGCGTCAACACATGAAATACGTTCACATGGGCCAGCTGTGCAAAAGCTGTCATCAAACTCTTCATCATTTTGCTGCGGCGTGCCATAAATTAAACCCCTCGCCCCCTGTCACAGTTGGCCATTTGAGCCCTGTTCTCTCACGTTTTATCGCCTTGTAATTGTGTTTTGCCCTGGGGTGGCCAAAAAAGTATTGAAAGGTAAAAAATCCTTTCTTTTGTAGTGTGATATTTATGATCCTTCATTTACCTTTTTTTTGGTATTGATTTTGTATTGTTTTGATCATAATTTGTTTGTGTGCTCACGGAGGCTGGTGGCAACTCGCCTCAGAATGCAAATAGTAGAGTCCTGTTGGTCCATTCCGAACAGCTTCTATAATTCACCTGCTAATTTAATAACAAACTACATTATGATTGATAGATTTTTTTAAATTAAAAGTATTATTTGGTTTCACTTTTGCCTTTTGGGTCACAACAGAAGCCTTCCCTAGTCTGTAAAGGGGAAATCAAGTAAAAAAAAATTTTTATAATATAATGTTCAATACACCCCAAATTGTCTAATAAACAAAATATTCAGAATAATATTTTTTTTCTCAAACTTAAGAAAATTAATAACTTATACATAACATACATATATATATATATATATATATATATATATATATATATATATATATTAGTGATGCACCGAATATTCGGCCACTGAAAATTAAATAAACTTAAAGGCGAAAGAATATGGTTGAAATAGGATGTTGTGGTGACGGAAGCACAAAAACGCTGCAAGCAAACGTTTGTTTGAATTAAACAGCGAACGCAGGGGTGAGTGTCCGCCTCGCTTCTCGCTGGCTTTTTATCAAGTGAGTTTGCACCTGTCGGTCGCAGCAGCTCCCGGGGTCGTTGCGCACACCGGAGGAGAGGGGTGTCGCTTTTTAAGAGGGTCAAAATTGTGTTAAATAGTTTGGTCCCTTCATCCTACATGAACTAGGAAGTATTGTACCTCCAAACTTAAAAAAATAATAATATTAATAATAATTTTTAAAAAAGGCCAGACATACAGGAATATTGTGTGATTTATTTTTTTGAGTCACGATAGACGTAGTACTCCACAAAAACAAAAATGCTCCTCTAAGAACCAGAAAGTAGCCTCCTAACAAGCAAGTAGACACAGATACAGCTCAATTGTTTTCGTTCGGACTCACAATAGAGAAAAAATGTGTATCTCTCCATTAAACCAAATACTATCCAGCCTACTATTTGTTTGTTACTTTCAGAAAAAAATTGTATTTTTGCTGTTTGTCTCACTTTGGAATCCTTCCCTTAACCCAATAAACCAAAATGGCACCCTTTTGTCATTCGGTGAAACAGGAAGTGACCGCCCAGCATTGGAACAGACCATCACAAATACAGCGCTTCAAAAAACCTTTTGTTAACTGCTCAATCTTGGTTTCCGCTCTCCTAAATTCCATTCTTGTCTCAACCATTTTACACATTCCACTTATCTTCACTTTGCACAACAGGAGAACCGTGTGTGATGTGAGCGTGTTGGAGGTGAGGTGTGAGGTTGTTTGCTTGGATCAGGTTCACTCCAGTGGTGTGTTTTATCAGCCACTTCTCACTGGGAAACCGTCAGGGGAAAGGTTCTGCTATCAGCAACAGACGGGCTGCCTGGTTTTGATGTTGGCACACACACACACGCACGCACGCACGCACGCACACACACACTTTAATGAGCTCGCTTCTGTCACTCAGAGAGGAACTCTGAGATTGAGCCTTGTGCTGGTCTTGAGGCTGCAAGAAATATAGAAGATAGAGAGAGTAATATGACGAGCACAAGAAATAGGTCCAAGTGCCAACTTCCTCTATAATTCCCTGAGTGATACAAGACACTTCACTCATTTTATATATATATATATATATGTGCTTTTCAAGGGAGACTGTATTTAATCCCTTCCCCACACTCGCTCTTGTGAGACAGTAGCGCAGCAATCTGGAGACGACCGATAGTCGGCTCGGAATGTAAAGTCATGATAATTCTTCCCAAAAATAAATAGCCCTGCATCTGTGTGTGGTGCGACTGTGGCTATAGTGGAAAGATTAAACTTACCTTGGTGGCGACATTCATTCTTCTGGTTCCTGTGCTCGTGACGCATCAGCATCTAGCAGGACTTTTAAAAAAACTACGATAAATGCGTTCATCACAAAAGAGGAGGACAAGTGAGTGTCAGGTGTTCCTGCCTGTTATGGCCTTGCTACTTTCTACGAAGCCACCAAATTGCCTTCATCTTGCAATTCCACATTCATACATAGAGAACCGTCGCAAAGGAAAGCTTTAGCTTTGGTGTGACGGGAGATAAATCATCGGGTACCAACGTGATGACTGTGTCAAACATTTGCTTCTCGAGGAGACACAAATTTGGTGTTGTCAACCACTGTGTCGTCCTGGCCGGTTGCCGGCAGAGGATCCACTCATATGCGGGCCTTTGATTGATGGCACACATCGAAGTAATAATAGTAATTTCGAATCCTTTTGCTCCTCATGTAGCATTATGGATGCTAGTGGCCAAGCCGAGAAGTGCAGTACACCTTGGGCTGCTGAACCTCACATGCATTTTTTTGGAATAGTAGGGTATTCTCATCATATTCAACATACAGTGGAACCTCGGAGTTTGAGCGTCTCGGAACTCGTACAAATCGGACTTCAACCAAAAAATCGGAGTAAAAAATGCCTCGGAGTTTGACCTCGGTATCGGAGTTTGAACACCCAAGCAGAGCAATGCCGAATGCTCACGTTGCAGTCATTGAGATGAAGCGTTGCTCATTTCCAGTCAGAGCGTAAACATTCGCGGAGGTGCTCTGTACATTCGCGAGTGCATTTTGATTTTTCTACAACAATTTTCTTCAACATGGGCCCAAAGAAAGACAGTGGTGCTAGTGGCAGGAAAGAAAAACAAACAGTGCTACGAACCACAGTGGCTGTAGGAAGGAGATTATTGTGCCGTTGTAACTACCATGACTACTTTCGTAAATACTGGCACGAGGACCCCCCCTCCCCCCCTTAGCTGTTCAACAACGTGTGCCTGACGTTAAGAGCGCACGCAAGGACCCCATAGTAACAATATGCCCAATGTAAAATACACCATTAACGCAATGTAGCATTTTTTATCCACTGATGCCAACACACCACAACAAAAGAGGTGAGGTATTTTTTATTGAGTAAATACTGTACCGGGTGTACATGCAAAAAACATAAATAGAAATTAAAATAGGAACTTTCTGTTTTT
Source organism: Leptonotus elevatus (assembly GCF_054856555.1). NCBI lineage: Eukaryota > Metazoa > Chordata > Actinopteri > Syngnathiformes > Syngnathidae > Leptonotus > Leptonotus elevatus. Next base: position 18,981,039 of record NC_141245.1, on the reverse strand, counting down.
GGAGCTTGGGAACGGATTAATTGCATTTACATTGTTTTCTCTGAGAAATTTTTTTTCGGAGGTTGAACAATTCAGACTTTGAACACTTCACAGGAACAAATTATGTTTAAACTCCGAGATACCACTGTATTTGGAATTAATTTTGGATTCCAAAATTCCAAGATTCCACCTTCTACGGCGCCAGATCCTGTCGACTTTTTCGCAGGGAAGGGAACAAGAACTCCCATGGTGCTCATTGGGTCGCGCTGATCATTTCTATAGATAGTATTCGTTGATGTTACAGGATCGTTAGTCGGCCGCTTCTAGTGGGTCAACTTTCCAGCGGACTCAATTGTGTTTCTATTGTGTTTACACCGAACGTTCTTTTGTTATTGATGAATGTCACCCCCAGCTTCTTCTAACATGACATAAGCAAGCAAGACATATGCGGAAGGTTTTTAGCTCAACACTCTTTGCAGCGGTACACATTGAAACGTTTGATTAATGGAATCGATTGGATTACAAGCATTTGCCGATGTTACTGCCTGGATTGGACTACATAGCAACATCACATATGCTCTGAGGTAGAATGGCTTGATCCCAAAACACGGACATTCTCGCATCTTCTGTACTTTCGGTTTTTATTGGTTGCTATGTGCATTTATCATTTGTGAATTCGAGGTGAAGAATCTCGGGTTATTTTTAAAACAAGTTACCTAGTTTCCCGATCATGCTAGCTACTAGCGCTAGCACGCTACAACAAAAACAACAACAACATTGTTGATTCATCACCTATTTCCGTACACTTTAACAACAATTTCAACTTTTGAGCTACTGGGAAAGGAAAATAGAGACCTTAAGGATGGTATTTGGAGAGATAAAAAATTAAAACATCTTGACCACCAGATACATTTTTAGCCAGAGCTAGCGTCTCACATATATCACGAATGCATTACGGTAAAAGCATTTTTACCACCTTACAATGACACTTACCCTAATCAAAATGGTCAGAACACACTTTGGTAGACTTTGGTAATCACTTTGGTAATCCTTTCGATTTATCTTTGCAATTCTGGACACTTTTTTAGGCCGTTCCCATTCGACATTCCATGGACCCGTGAACGGTACACAATGTGGGGTACATGACCTCATGTGTATGACTATGTATACTTTAATTGGGCATGGGGGCGGGGGTTGCCTTTGGGTCGGTTGGAGTTAGACATAAACTTAAAATATATGGATAGGCAAACCCTAATTAGCGCAAGGGTAACCCTAACCCCTTTTAAAAATGAGCAGAATAGGCAAACGCCATCCAGGACTGTCTGAGCTGAGATTGAAAAACAACTCCTAAATTCATTTTCACATCCTGTTGACTGTTTTTGCAAATCATCCAAAACCTGGTGTTCCATTCAGGAGACAGTAGGGCGCCTGCTTGTTCAGCAGCTTATTTTCTCGCCAACAGGTAATGCCGATGTCCGCAGCAACCGCTGTAACTGTTTGCCTCTTAGGTGCTAACAGCTGGGTGTCAAGCAGGTCAATGTGATTACTACAAGACTAGCTCAGTGTGATGATGATGTCGAGGCTAATAGAAATTTTACGATCCCAGTTCATTCAGAGTACAAGTAATGACTTGCTAGTGTGCCAAATGCCAAGGCTAACTTCACGCTGGTATTACGAGCAATTCTCCCAGTGCCTGCCAAGGTCACAAAAGCTTCTTTGTCACATGATCCTTGGAGGTTCAAAAGCAGAGAGTGAGTGTCAACACTCGAGAATTCCTACACACACTGTTCTGATAAGAGACCGCCAGATCTCCTTGTAGATTAGCAGCATGTGCAGGAACTTTTACAGTGTTGATCTGAACTGTGCACCTCAACTCCCCTCTACTTCTCCTCCCATAGGACATCATCAGTGCCTGTATGTCTGTATGTTTCTTGATTGAATTGCAACTTCTATCCTGGGACCACCTGACCAGCTGTCTCTCTCGCCAAAATGTTTCCATTTTCAGCAACCTATCGTGTATTATGTGAATTCCTCTTGGGATCAATGATGTATCCAACTATCGAGCTACTGTAACTTGACAAATAGTGTTAGGGGGTATTTACTCGGCTGTAGATAGCAGCTATTAGAAGGTAGGCCTTTATTTACTTCTGGTAAAGTATATTCCAATTCATGCCAAGTGATTGAGGTGTTTCAAAAAATGCAGAAATACAAAGATCCAATCAAAGAGCTTCCCAGTGCATAAACAGAGACGCGAGCAACAATGTAGAGCGACCATGGCATGGTCTACTGGAGCGCTAATCGACTTTGCATAAAGGAACATCATTAATTAATTTATTTGAGAGCTTAAGTACATAACTCGGTAGGTGCTGCTGCTTTGGTCAGCAACAACGTTCTAATTGCCTTTTTTATTTGACCATTTATAACTGAAACACCTTAGTTGTTCATAAATGGGAACTCCAGCAAGCCCCTGGCCATTAATTTTCAGACAGGATGTGGGTTCGAATTTTCCGCCATCTGTCTGTGGATGTGACGTCATGTGCGCATTGTGTATGCGAAGAAGGTAAAATGCAGTTTCATTTTTCGGCCACAGGTGGCAGCAGCGATTCGAAATAAAATTTTCTCTGTTTAGTAGCATTAATGTTTATGTGGTAACAATAGCATTTAGAAACTGAGTATAATTATCTACCTACAGCATTTCATCCATAAATGTGACTGAATCCACAATAGAAGAAGAATAAATATGCCAAATTAACATCCCTCGTAAGGAAGATTTTTGAAATTCTCTTGCTTTGGCATAACAATCACACTTACTCCCACACTTCAACTCGACCTCTCCCTGCATCTCTCCCAAAGTCATCTGGGGTAAATTCAAGCTCACCTGCAACCATAATGAGTTACAAGGGCTGTAGAAAATTATTGGTTGTTGCTATTTTACTTTATTGAATTTTTTTACAAGCAGGATTACAAACTACTATTTCCTACTGATGTGGGCCAAGGTGGTTGAACTTGAAAAGCCAGAACAAGAGGATTTTATGTCATAGTATAGTTGCTATTAACATTATGACAATTGTCCACATTTTCCTTCATTTCTTAGTGAATAATACATGAAGCCTAATGACAAAATTCAGACATGTGGGAGACGGGCATCGATGAAGGCGTGCAGGGCGATTCAGCCTCGCTTTCAACATTACACAGAATGTGAGCGTGTGATGTTGAGTAATGGAAGCCCAGCGACATTTACTCTTTGCTTTATAACCCCCCGGTGGCAAAGCACACTTGCTATTTATAGTGAAGCTCAAAAGGAGGGAAGACTTTTCTTTTTAAAGGGAGCCAAACTGCTCATTTCAGAGTCAGCTGGATGGGGACGATTCGAAACACACGAGATGAGGTTTGATGAGGAGATGTTACACGTCAGATGCTCTGTGTGTATGTGTGCGCGCGTCTGTGTGTGTGTTTGTGGCGACGGGAGCCAAGCTGGTGCACAGATGGCTGCCAAGAAACCGATCACTTTGGCATGTATTTTGGAGAAATATAGGTAGCAGACCCCCCCCCCCCCGCGCCAAAATGCGTATGACATAATGCTGCATGTCTTCTTCTAACAAATGTGACAATTTACTCCCCAAAATGCTGCCAGCATTAAAGTGGCCAATTTCTATCAGTCTCAATATGCTTAAGCCTTCAGAGAAGCATTTAAATGAGCCCAGGAGGAGAGCTAATGGGGCCTTAATGAAAACCTCCACCCTGCTCATTAAAGTAGACATACACAAACAGACACATGCGCGCGCACACACACAAATATCAGACAGAAAACAAATATACAGAACGTGCACAGGCCACTGTGTTTGTCACGTGACCTGCATCATGCTCTCCTTTCATCACCTCCACTTTAGCGCATCCTGTCACAGGCTAGCAAGAAGCCAAATGCAGCGGTCGCCATGGCAACTTGTTAAAAAGCATCCCTTGCCGCAAGCAACTTTGATGTGGATGGGGTTCCCACTAAGGGTCATATGTTGTGCTATTTTTGAGTCCATCTACATTATATACACTCTGGGTGCTGGTTAAAAAACAGATAAATACAAAAAGCACCAGCATTAGTGTCTTCTGGAATGCTAATTGTCAGCAGCGCGGCACATCGGATCATGTTTAATTTTACGCAGGGAACTTGTTTACAACATGCCATAAGACACAACACTTTAGTGACTTATGTGCTCCTGTTTTGGTTAGCAATCAAGTTGAAGCCTCGCCCGTTAACTCATTTTTGACAGTGTTTGAACAATAGCCTCTTAGATCTGAAGTTCTTATTTCTATCACCGTCTTTATGTTGGGCCCCATTAGGGGGAAAAAACATTTTTAAGCAAACGCGACAACACTTTACTTTTAATGAAGAGACTGTTTGCTACGGTTCCTGTGATACACAATAGACAGATGTTGGTTGTTTGTGCGCCCACACTCAGTGTTTGCCATCATTTTTCTGCATAAGTATATTCCACTAGTCTTCATCGTTAGACTTTGACGAGCCTTCTGCTTGGCCGCCTCCTTTCTTCCCCGGCGTAATTGATTCCATTATGCCGGGCGAGCCGAAGGAATTCATCGTGATGATTAGTGTGACGCAGGCTGTGGCGAGGGAGGGTCACAGTTCACAGATGGAGGTGAGCCCCTCATCCCTGAAAAACCAGATCTAATTTGCCACATTTCTTCACATCTTGTTGATTGTTCCTCACACAGCTGTGACTCAGCTGGAGAGCTTAATCTTGTCCATCCTTACCTAACAGTTTCTGGCAAACAGATAGGAGTCTTTGAAAAGCACAAACTCGGATTATGATCATTTAATAACAGTACACCAAAACTGTGCGGATGCTGGTTTGAGGTTCACTTGCAATATTGCCACAGTGCAACAAGGCCATCTAGTGGTCAGTCAGAAAATCTGTATTATTATTATTATTATATTATTATTATCAGTGTTATTATTGTTAATATTATTATTATAACTTTATGCTTTCATACTTGTTAGAGAAACTTGTTATAATATTTTGTACACTGTGGACTTCTAGAATGATTATTTATTTATTCAAGTTTGTAAGAATTGTATGGCTCATACTGAGCTCTCCAGAAAGAGAAAAAAAAAGAAATGAAACATGGGATGAATACAAATTTTTTTGAAGTAATCCACCATTTAAATAATTTAACTCAGGGCAACCTGACATTTTTTTGATTTAAAAAAAACTTGAGATAAACTAATTGATTAAGGTGAGGCAAGTCAGTTACTTCCAGTGGTTGGTTGAAATTCAATTAATTAAATTCACGTCATTAGTGACAACTACAACTACTAACTGTATGTCTTCATACTTGCTCAAATAAACATTGTGATCTGGTACGCACATTCAATTGCAATATTGATTGTTGATCAAATACAATGTGAATATTGTTGGAGAGCTATTCATAATGCAACAATTGTATATCTTCATTAAAATGTTGTGAATTAAAATGGGCCGGTCTGAGCCATGAAACTCCAGGGCTGAAAATGAGCGTCATTCACACAAGCAATATAGAAAATGGATGGATGTGTTGTTTGTATCAGTGCAAGTGCACTCTGATTGGTTGCCTTTTACATGTTTGCCTCTTGCCCAGTTTGCTCATCTACGACCCTAATGAGAACATACATCAAAGATGATACATGAAATATGTCATATCTGGCTTTTTTGCAACAGCTGGTCAATTGGTGAGCTATTATTTATTGCTGCATGAAATATAGCCATAGAGAAAGAGTGAATTGTGAGCATCTCTTGGTACCTGCTGCACCCATGGGAGCACCTAAGATAAATTCACAGCATTGAAGTTCTTTGTCTTCATTTCCTTACCCAGTTTTTTTTCTCTCCATTTGCTGTCTTTGATGTGCAAGTAAAATATTTTTTTATTAATAATTGAAGCAACTAAGAATAATAAGTGCAATGTTGTCAAATGTGCTGTGCTGAACTGCGTCACCAGAGGCCTATAAGCAAACACATAAGCTACTGTACATTATGCAACATGTCGTAATACGGAGTACCAAGGTAATTCAGTTTGTCATCACATACAAAGCTGCTGACTTTTTTTTTTATTCACATCTGGGTATATATTACGCATATTATAGTTTTCTGTAATACTGTAGTGTATATTTTTATACCTCTATAGTTGTCTATTAACTGCTGATGGTTAGTATTGCTGGTGCTTATTATTTTTAGGGTTAAAAAACTAAAGAGCTGTGAATATTTTCCAGATGCATTGTAGGCTATACTACATCTCTTTATTCATGTTTAGCTTGCCATTCACATCTGTATAACGAATATTATGTTTTATTCATGTACATGCCACAAAGACTGCTGCTCTCATTCTCTGATGTAAATATATTATGCGCTATACATGGATTATTCATTTTTTGATATGAACCGGAGTAGCTGGGTACATAGACTGATCGGCAGCCAATCGCTGAGCACATATGGACAACCATTAACCTTCAAATTTTCAACTAAGGAAGTCAGAGTAGGCTACATGTGGCGATCAAGTCAACTCCAAGCCAAGACTCGAACCCAGAACCTTTCGACTGTGACGTGCTAATCATTACACCACCATTCTGCCACTGCAAGACTCGTGAGTTTTTACTTAGTATCTTCACCGTTGCTTTGACTTCAATTTTAATTATGAGAAGTGTCAGGGTAGGATGTCGGTAGTTGTGAGATCAAAAGTCTTCCTTCATTAATTTAAAGTTTTGGATTGGATTAGACTTCAGTAAGTGTTTATTGAAGTAGACAGTGCAATGAAAGTAGATACAAGCAAGTAATGAGGATGTCAGGTTTGAGCATTCGACCTGATTTAATGCGTCATAAAAAAATAATAAAAATAGCCCCTGCAAAGTGAAAGTTAAGGAAACAGTTTGGTGAACAATTTTAGCTGGTGTTAAAGAACATCTGGATGTGTTTCAAGCTGTAGAATGACAATTACATTTTACTGATTTAACTTTATTGAAGGGATTCATTTCACTGCAGCACATTTGATTGCTTTTTCATCACACTGGGAGGCAAAATCAAATCTGAAGCAATTAATGTGTATATTTTCGACCTATAGTAATACCTCGGGTTTTATGATGGTATTTCCTCTTACATTAGCTTATTTAGCTCATTTCAAAATGTGGCAAAATGTGTGTGTGTGCGCGTCCGTGCGTTTTTTTTAAGCTATTGGAGGGGAAGTCAACCCCCAAAATTTTCCTTCGCAATAATATGTTCATGCAGCCCCACGAGTCTAAATAAGGTATTCTTATTGCATTAGTGGAATATGACTTGAGCAGCAAAATCCAGCAGTTTTTAGCAGTATCAGGGGACGGCCATTTTGTCACTTAGTGTCGAGTGAAAATTACATCACAGTTGCTCAGGTCTCAGGTAACAACCAATTACAGCTCAGCTTCAGAAAACAAGTGAGCTGTGATTGGTCGAGTGAAAATGACATCACAGTTGCTCAGGTCTCGGGTAACAACCAATCACAGCCCTGCTTCAGAAGATAAGTGAGCTGTGATTGGTCGTTGCCTGAGCCCTGAGCAACTGTGATGTCATCTTCACTTGACAGCAAGTAGCAAAATGGCAGCCCCCTGAGATGTTTAACAATGGCTGGATTTTGCTTCATAATTCCTATTCCACAGATGTAATATTTATCAGAATGTCTTGACTAGTGAGGTCACATATAACATGTTAGTGTCAAGAAATGTTTATGGTGGATTTCCCTTTTAATTGTGTATGAAGAATAATGAAGTGATCAAATTAGTTATAGGCAAAATATTAACTTCTTACTGCTGAAAATGGCTAAATTAGTCAAGTATTCCTTTAAATCTCCTTTTTTGTGTTATTCAGCTACATTGACAATTATTGATTGACATTTTTTACGGTCTGGTTATATATACCGACTAACACGTTTTACTTCCTCACATTGCACACCCATGCACACACACACACATGCAAACTAGGTCACCTTGCAGTGTAACTCTGGGCTCAGCTGGTACGTGCGTTTTCTTTCATGTGTTTGTGTGTACACCCACGAGAGCTGCATTTTGTCCTCTAATGTTCCCCGCTGCGTCCCTGTGGCTCCAGAGAGAGAAGAGTCATTAGGCGGCCTCTCAGTCACTTAGCCCAAACTCAATTAACCGGCCACAAGTCAGAGATGTTTACACACTCATGTTTAGGATGCTTTCCCGCAATGTAGCAGCTTCTATACAATGACATCATTGAGTATAGTAGAGGCGTAGCGGACTTTACAAGTGTGGCCTGCCATTGCGCATATACTTGTACTCCATAAAAAGCAGAGTACAAGCTTCCTCTTAAAAGGGTGAACGCTCATGAACCTTGTGAACAAACATGGTGGTCCTTCGTAGTTGAAAATCCTTGAAAAGCTCATGGAGGAACAAAACAAGGACACAGCCTGGCACACAATGACATACACACACACACACACACACAGGCTGAATTGGCCTAGATGTAGTGTAAACATCTGTTCAGTGGCGTTAGGTAATTTCCAAGTTGTAAAATCTTATCTATAAAGAATTTTGTTGGCGATTTGGGTTTGAAGAAGCCATTTCAAGGTGAATCCCTGGACTCATTTTGCCATATAGTCCTAAAGTAATTTGTCCAAATGATCCCCAATTGGAAGCGGGTATCCTACACACACATGGGGATGCGATATTGCCAAGTTTTTTTGCCAGTGACATCTGTTGTGGGCTAAGCATGCAAGATTGATGATTATTCTAATGATTCGTGCATGGAACGGGGCAGTGCAGGACGTTTAATTGTTGCTGGCAACTTTAGATGAGACCTATTATGCATTTTTTTGTCCACAATTTAAAAGAGCTCCCACAAGTGCCTTAAAGGGGAAGTCAACACCCAAAATTTAATTTGACAATAATATATTCTATGCAGCCCTGCTAGTCTAAATATGGTATTCTGGTTGATATTGTGTTAGTGGAATATAAATTTAGCAGCAAAATCTAGCCATTTTTATCCATTTCAGGAGGCGGCCATTTTCCCACTTACTGTTGACTGAAGACGACGTCACATCAATGTTGCTCAGGTCTCAGGTAACAACCAATAACAGCACAGCTTCAGAAAACAGGTGAGCTGTGATTGTTCGTTGCCTAAGCCCGAAGCAACATTGATGTCATCTTCAGTTGACAGCAAGTGGCAAAATGGCCGCCCCATGAGATGAATAAAAATGGCTGGATTTTGCTTCATAACTCATATTCAACAAATGTGATATTAATCAGAATGTCATGTTTAGACTAGTGAGGTTACATATAACATATTATTGTCAAGAAATGTTTAAGGTTGACTTCCACTTTAATAAGATAACTGTGAATGTTTTCATCAAAATACCCCAAAGATTAAGAACTGTGCCTATTTGACATTGAGAGTAAGAATCAAATGCTCCAGATCAGATTCTTATAAATTATAATATTGTATTCAGAAATGACTCCTGTCCACCCCTTGCTACCACATAGCTCTGCCACTGATGTTTATTGATTCAGTTTACCTTCTATATTGTAAATGGTTTCGTGGGCTGCTCCATCTATTGTAAAGTGTGGGCTCTTGGGGTAAAATGTAGGACAATAATAATCAAAAAGCACCACATCTGCCCCAAAAGACGCCAGCCCACCGGGCATGTGCCCAATAATCCAGATGGCCAGTCCATCACTAGGTGTCCGTTCATTACCCTGAGGTTGTAGCCAGTGATTGCACTGTATATTGGTAATTACTCTCCCAGTGTTACCTGATCAATATGCATTGTTCTAATACTGTAAAATAAGCACCACCCACAACCCACTGTATATAGTTTACTCTTCTCTTTGTTAGGAAAAGCATATACAGCATCCATCAATCCATTTACCATAGCAGTGGAGCCAATCCCTAACTTTGAGTCAGGTGCATGGTACACCCTGGATCGGTCCCCCAACCAACCAATTCGAACCCGTTAATCGTAACCGTTACCTATACTTTAAGTTTGTAATTCATTATCCTACCTTAATTAGGTTTGGTTTATCTAAAGGGATTGCTAAGAGTATTGTCTTTGCTAATTGGTATGCAGGTGGAACACGTGTATGAAATGAATAGTGCTACGTGGGAGCTGTAGTAGTTTGTATGATGAGCCCAGCCCCATCGTGACTGAAGAGGAAAAGGGGGTGGGTTTCGACAACGTGTGCACATAAGCGAGGGTGCGAGGGTACGTGCCCCCCCCCCCCCCCCCCCCCCACACACACACACGGTGGCGCGCTCTGAGCGGCCAACTCAGCTTGGTCGACTCCACACACACCTACTTCCAAACAAAAAAAAAAAAAACGTGCTTTATGGCTATCTTTTCTGCTTTCTGTGCCAACTTTAGCGTCGTCTGATAGTAGGTAGACAACTTCATCGCAGGGAAGATGTCCACGCCGCACCTCAACTCCTCGCCGCCTGACCACAGCCACCTCTCGGCGGCCACAACCGGACGGACGGACGCCGCTGAGGTGACGGCGGAGGGGCGCATCCGCCTGCTGCTCTTCGCCTTGTGCGCAACCATCGCCGCCGCCACCTTCGTCGGCGGCGTGTATTCGCTTCTGTCCCTGCTGCAGATGAGAAGGAAGACGTCCCTGAGTCTCATCGTGGCGTCCATGTCCGTGGACGACCTGCTCAGCGTGGTGCCGCTGTCCCTCTTCCTCCTCCTGCAGTGGGAGCGGGACGGAGGCTCGGCCAGCTTGTGCACCCTCGCCGGGCTCCTTTACGTCTTCCAGGGGGTTTCGAGCAACATGAAGGCCTGTCTGATCGCCGGCTACACTTTTTACGTGACCAAGAGGTTCGGGGTGCTGCGCTCCGTCCGGCGGCCCCTCCGGGTGATGTGGGCCATCGCCGGCGTGTGGGTGGTCAGCTTAGCCGTCAGCGTGCTGCCTTTGTGCGGCTGGGGCAGTTTCGCGCAAGCTCCCCTAGGCTGCTTCCCAGAGAGTGACAGCTTCTACACATTGCTGCTCTTCCTTTTGTATTCGCTGTGTTTTTGCGGCTTGCTCTTCTTCTTCCTGCCGCTTACCTACCAGCTGCTGTGCTCCGGAGAGCCGCAGAGGAGCGTGCAGTGCGCGGGTTATATGGGCGACGTCCGCTCGCTTTCTCGGGACAGCCTGGACAAAAGTTTCGGCGCCTACAACCAACTGAGCCCGAGTTCGTGCGGGACGACGTGCGAGCTCAAGGAGGGGGTGGAGGCGGGCACGGAATTCCCGGGGTCCGTCTGCCGGCAAAGGTCGGCGACTGTGGGGGACTCGCCTGTGGCGTTTGCGCAAAAGCGCTTTTCTATGATCCTGGCGGTTGTCAGGGTTACTTTGTGGATGCCAATGATGATGAGTATAACAATACGCGCACCACACAACATTTAAACATGTATTATGTTCAATCTTCAATGCATTTCTCTTTTGCAAATGCGCTTGATTTAGCAGTGTCAGTAAGTGGTGCCTCGATATATACGTTTCCTGGCTATAGTATCTAAAATCATCTTAAGATAAGCCATCATTAACCCGTTAAAGCCAACTACTGTCTTTTTAAATAGGAAAACTGATAATTAAATGGCCACATTTTCAATTCAATTCAATGGACATTGTGTTGATCCTTCTGGTGTTTGCGCCTTGACCACATGGGGGCAGTATAATATCAACATATGGATACACATGAAAGAGAAGGTGACAACCGGTCAGAAAGCCTCAGTAGTATTGGCCGTTCTTCGCAGAGGATTAAGAATACATGCCTTTGAATATTGCTATATGACATGCTACATGTGTTTCAATTGTATACAGATTAGGTTAATGACTATTTTGTTGATGTTACTTAAACTGGCTTACTTAAACTTCGGCAAATTGAAATTAATGCTCATTGTATTGGGTGGTACAAAGTAGATACCAACAGCAAACTGTACCACAGCTGCAATGTTGATGCAGTGGGTCGCTGGCCTGCTTGACCCTGATGCAAGCAGACCCTAATATCAAGATGTTGAAGATGCGATTTATTATTATTATTATTATTATTATTATTACTTATCCCATGTACCAGCTGTCTAGAAAGTTATGCAGTAAGACAATGATCAATGCATAATTAAATATGTGCATGCAATAATAATCACTATAATATGTTCGAAAAAGTGCCATACGCGTCTACAAAATGTAGACTTCTAAAATGTATAGTTGTAGTATTAAATAAAATATTGATTTCCCCAAAATAATTGAATAATAAGATAAATTACTCAAGGTTTTACAAACTTTGACAGATGAATTCTCTCCAAGCCAAATACAGTAAGTGTTTAGCAAGTGAAATGAAAGTATTTGGCCGTGACTTTTTTATTTGCTCATAAATCCGTGTCCACCCACTTGTATGTTAAGGTCCTGCATGAAGAGGTGTAGGACGGACCAAGGAAGAACATTTTATTCTAGGATAGTGTATCAGTTAAGGAACCTTTTGGCCTTGACAGCACATTGGTTCTTAAGTATTCCTTTAGGATAGCAAGGATTTTGCAAGTCATGAACACACAAATAGTTTGGATACTTTCATTACAGAAAGAGAAAAGCCTTAAGGTCATTGGCAAAAAAAAAATGGATGAGTGACATTTGCCGAAATGCACACGAACAAATCCTCTGAAAGAATGCCAATATGATATGTGTCATATTAACGTTATTTTGAATCTGTTATGGCGCAATGACATGTAAAAACTATTAAGGTAAGGCAGCTTGGTCTTAAACACAGGTCACAAGGCCTTCAGCAAAACGAGGACTCAAAAGAAACAGCTAAAAACAAAATGGCAGCGAACAAAAGATGACAGTTCTTATAACCTTCTCGCGAAATTTTATACAGTAATCACATGATAGAAAAAGTTCAGTATGATGTTTTTGCGTATTCGTTGTGAACATATTTTTAGATTTACAGTAACCTTTTCAAAGTTATGACAATACAACGGCATCAAAACCCAGGATGCTGTACTGCACTCTAAAAAGCAGCCCTGATAAACAACATGAGTGATTCCCTCCACTGTCCTCTGCGTCTTCATCCGCACGCAAGTTGAATCGGCGTCATCTCGGATTCATTCGTATTCATGTCTGCCTCTCTTTCATTCACAGACTCTGATGCTGGTGCGCCACGCCGCCAATGCACGGAGCGCGTCCCTAGAGACGCTCGGCTTCATCCTCACGTTGCTGGCGCCTGCCGTTACGCCACTCTTCGTGCTATCCAAGCGCTGGATCCACATGCCGTGCGGCTGCTTCATTAACTGCAACCGTGAGCCCACGCCGGACCCTTCAGGTAGCCAGGAATCAAATACGAGGCCTAAATACTGTATTTTATAAGATAGTGTATTCTGCTCAAATGGACGTGACCAGATAAGCAGCACACGTCAAATAAACTGCATCATTTTTTCCCCTGGTAAAAAATATAAGTGGTTGAAAGCACCATATGTCACGCTTTTGACTGCATCTTACAGTGCCTGCAGAGCAGACGTGACATCTATAAACTGAGGTTCATGTTGGAGCTTTGCACTGGTGTGGAGCAAGAGCTGCTTCATTGTAGGCAGCGTGGTATCAGTTTCTACTAAAAGATTGCCTTGAGTTGTGCCAAATAGGCGAACAAATAAATCAACACAATATCAAAATTGAAACCTCCGTTTTCCCTTCAGTGCAAAAAACAGCAATTGCCACTGGGTTAAAGGAGGAGTCAACCCCCCCAAAAATGTTGACAATAATATGTTCTATGCAGCCCCACAAGTCTAAATATGGTATTCTGGTTAATATAGTGTTAGTGGAATATGAGTTAAGCAGCAAAATTCAACAGTTCCTATCAATATCAGAAGGCGGCCATTTTGCCACTTGCTTTCTTGTGAAAATTACATCACAGTTGCTCAGGTCTCAGGTAACAACTAATCACAGCTCAACTTCAGAAAACAGTTTATCTGTGACTGGCCGTTGCCTCAGCACAGATGATGTCATCTTCAGTCGACAGCAAGTGGCTAAATGGCTGCCCCCTGAGATGGATAAAAATGACTAGATTTTGCTGTATAACTCATATTCCATAAATGTGAAATTAATCAGAATGTCATGTTTAGACTAGTGAGGTCACATATAACATATTGTCAAGAAATGTTTAAAGGGATACTTGACTCATTGAGCCATTTTCAGCAGTAAAAAGTTAGTATTTTGTCCAGAATGAATTTGATAACTACATAATTTTTTGTATGCAATTAAATACCTTTAAAAACAAAATTTTCCACTTGCTGTCAACTGAAGATGACATCACCTGTGCTGAGGAAAACGTTTAACGACCAATGATGGCTCAGTTTGCTGACCAAACCCAGAAAACAGGTGAGCCATAATTGGTCGTTCCCTACTTCCTCAGCACAGTTGATGTCATCTTCAGTCAAAAGCAAGTGGGAACATTTGTTTTTAAAGGTATTAATTGTATACAAAAATAATGTAGCTATCAAATTCATTGTGGACAAAATACACAAACTTTTTTACTGCTGAAAATGGCTCAATGAGTCAAGTATCCCTTTAAGGTTGATACCACCCTGTGTCATAGTAGACGTGGCAACTGTAAAGCTGAAGTTTATATTGGGAGTATAGTAACAACAATAGGACAAGTTTTGTCTCTAGACTTGTCAGGGACACCCCAAATACACATGCAAACAAAGCACTAGACTAGACTGTAAGACTATTAGTCCGGACAGAAATGATTGTCAAATCTTCTATTCACAGCAATGAAAAGACGATTTGAGTTCAACCTTTCCCTCCAGAAAGGCTGCGGAGTGTTCAAGCTGTCTCACGCTCCCGTGTCTTACGCCGCCGCGCCGGCCGAGAAGCGAGCCTACCACAGCCTCTTCAACAGCGAATTCCCCAACAGCCGTCTGCATGCGCTCGAGAGTGGTGGGCTCTGCAGCTTGAGCCCAAATTTTGCTTTCAGTGATGCACTGCCCGTGGACAGCTCCTTTCATTCAGACCTCTTGCTAGAAGATGTCAGCGGCGGAGAGGCCCTGGCTGATTGCCCTCCGTTGCCCCGTGAGAACCATGGACGTGAGGAAGACTTGCCCTCTCTACTTCACCGAGAGAAGGAGCGCCATCTCACAGACACCTCGTCTGTATTCGAGGGCTCAGAGAGGAGGCTGTCGCATGAAGAGTGCCGGAAAATTGAGCTGACAGATTGGGAGTGGTGCCGAAGCAAATCAGAGCGAACACCCAGACAGGTAAACCAACGGCCACCCCACCCGCTCCGTTTGTAATTCTAACACCAAAGCACTTCATGAAGCAATTTGTAGCTGTCGTTTTGCGGTTTATGGCTGGTGAGAATATATTTTTTTCCCCCGACACATCAATTCATTGCTTTTGCATGCTAGTCAAACAATCGCTGCATTAGCATGCTATATATATTGACCATAAAGACGATTGACTATGAGCTTATTTGAGACTCAGGTCGGTAAAATGATTGGCTTTTACTCTCCCCTCATGTGTTTACATTTGGTCCAAAGGGAAATTAAAGTTTTATGCCTGTGCATATTTAGTTGGTTGTGATAAGCAACAGGTACACATTTTTATGGACACAAATGGACAAACCATCATAAAATCTTTATTTGTTATACAGGCGTTTTTAAAGTAATGTTTAACTATTCGTGGAACAAAATTTCAATATGGCTGTGTAGCTAACTATTTGTCTGATACAGTTTTCATACAATGACAACACGTTATATTGTCAGAATGTGCATCTATAATCACCTCAGCTAGCCAACATTGCAGTTGAACAAAAATAAGTTTTATTAGCAGCCTACA
Source organism: Leptonotus elevatus (assembly GCF_054856555.1). Taxonomy (NCBI): domain Eukaryota; kingdom Metazoa; phylum Chordata; class Actinopteri; order Syngnathiformes; family Syngnathidae; genus Leptonotus; species Leptonotus elevatus. The sequence goes on along the minus strand of NC_141245.1, from coordinate 18,965,234 downwards.
CACGTCCTACTCAGTTTTTCATGGTTTTATGCAGAGGTCGGCCTCGTCGTTGATGGATGCTCACATTTTCGGCGAGTGCCTTATGATGCAACGTCTCTGAAAAAAATACACCCACTGAGAAGTGTCCACCTTTGGTTTTATAGTCAAACTTATTTGAGATTCAGATATTTCGTTTCTTACATTTTTTGTATTGTTATTATTATGCAAGAACATTTTTCTTCTTCCAAAACAGATGTATTTTAGATGTTTTCTTCCAATTTATCAACTATCGCTTGCTCGCCATAATTAGATTATAATAATTTGAATATTGTTATATCCTATCATGAACACCATTACCACTTCCAACTAACATTCTTAACTGACAAGTAGTTGAATAAAATTAAAGTCACACGACTCACCCATTAACAAGAGTTGACATAATGGAGAGTAAACTGAAAGTGATACTGCCACCTAGTGGCATTTTAAAGGTATTTTTGTTGTGGAGGAGTTGTGCTCATGCCTTTAATGCAGGGGTGCCCAAGTCCGGTCCTCAAAAGCCCCTATCCAGCCTGTTTTCCATGTCTCCCTCCTTCAGCGCAGCTGAATTGAATGATCAGCTCATCAGCACGCTTTACAGAAGCCTGATAACGATCCTGATCGTGAATCAGGTGTGTTAGTGGCGAGAAACATGGAAAACAGGCTGGATAGTGGCTCTCGGGGACCAAACTTGGCCACCCCTGCTATAATGATTCAAGTTGTGTTTGTTTTTAAGTCATATTTTTCCAAAAGATTAAGTGGGGAACAAAGTGTATTTGCCTGCTTTAGTCAGCTAAATAATTGTGTTAGGTGACGCTACCTCTGCCAGAATCGGTTTGGAAAAGTGATTAGCTTTGTTTGGTCAAGTGTACAATTATCCTTTTGATTAAAGAAGCGGTTTCTTCTTTTCATGAAGACACGTGTAGCAGTTCTGAGAAACTGCTGCTTTGTCTACTCTAGATCCATGCTAATCAGAATTTACTTGCAAGATAACAATTGTTTTCTAACTGCTCAGCTGCCTTGCAAGGTCTGCGTGTTTTTTTTTTTTTGTTGCCTCTAACTGTCTCATTTCTACATCTCTTGATCTGGGTTAAACCTCAAATGGATTGGGACCAGCCGTGCCATCGAGCGAGATGCTGTCTCCCATCCTTTAGGCAGAAAATGTCAGCCTGTCAGTCAAAAGCAAATATTCATTGCATGCGGCTCCACGGATTTGAGCTCACAGTTGGGCTCGGATCTATTTATTGACTTCTTAGAGGAGGGGTGTTGGAGCCTGCAATGTGTACTCTTATCTATATTAATTGGATTTATCCATTAGAGGCTAACATGTTTTTGTAATTGTGTTTTTCTGGTTTGCTTGGTACAAGGACACTGTGAAGGGATTCAACAACTGAACTCAGCAAGGCACCATCTTAGCCTTTTTTTCTTTTTTTTTCATTTCCAAGCCCAATTGAAATAAGATTAAAGAGTTCAAATGATTAAATATTTGGAGGGAGTTAGAAGTGAAATACCCGTGGAGTTTTATGCATGAAATACTACACGCTGTCTCTGCTCTACTTAAATGTCTGATGCAGGGGTGCTCAAGTTTGGCCCCCAATACCGATTCCGATACCCAGGTTTGCAGTATCGGCCGATGCAGATACCATACCGAAACCTGCGTTGTTGTTTTTTCTCAACATGAAAAAGCTGTCCTGCCTTTGGTTCAGAGCATTCAAGGGCCAATAGGATATCTTAGCTCGGGGTGCAGTGAACATGTCACACATCAGTGAATGTCGTGTCAGAATTAATGGTATCGGCATGTTACTTGTTAGTACTCACCGATACCACTGTGTTAATGCAGTATCGGAGCCTCTGCCGATACCAGTATCGGTATCGGAACAACACTAATTTTCATCCACGAGAGCCTCTTTCCAGCGTATTTTCCATGTTTCCCTTCTGCAGCACAGCTCAATCTAATGATCAGCTACTCAGCAAGCGTTGCAGAAGCTTGATAATGATCCTGATCATGAATCAGGTGTGTTAGTGGAGAGAAACAGGGAAAACAGGCTGGATAGGGGCTCTCGAGGATCAAACTTGAGCACCCCTGGTCTGAAGTATTTTGGCTTGAAAATCACCAGAGGGTGTAAAATTCACCGAGCAAGCATCCACAGTCTGGCTTTGGCTCCCTCTCGCTTTGCATCTTGTTTAAGTCAAAGACATTGACTGCCATCTTGTGTACATGTGAAGGGTGCGTCCGACTTTTATGTCATAAATTAATGTCAAATTTAATGTCAAAAATATAAATGTTTTCAACCTCAGAGACCCGTGGTGCTCTCTGCAGACGAGTAAATAAACGTCAACTATATGAAAAAATACAGAAAGGCTGAAAAATGGCAAAATTAAAGAGCCTCCCACTCCCCATGGTACATGAAAAGCATCTTATTTATCCTGCCGTGCAAACTGCAGAGACCCACAAAGCTATACATCACCAACAAAGTTTGTGATTTATGGTGCGCCTGGCTGTGTTTTGTTGCTCATTAGCAGGCTAGATGTCATTATCCATTGTCTCTGCTGCATAGTGTCAACACCCCTAGCCTCCAGCCTCCACAGAGAGAGGCGGAATTAAAGCTTAAAGACATCTTTAGCCTCTCAGTGACTTCAGACTGCGCCGGCGAGCACGTTTGCCACGCCGCGACCCGGGGGGGGCTTTATTGTGCGTTCACGTGGAGCAAAACAAGCCTTCTGCGAGCAGATCCATTCACGTAAATAGATGCTGTTACTGCATATGGTTACAGGGTGCACAATGAAAAGGAAATTCGTATTGAATATGGCGAGACACTACGAAATCATAATCGATACCCTGCAAACATCAGAGAAAATGCTCACATTGATCGAGACAGACTGGAGAATGAGTCTCACAGGTAACAACATTAGAAACAGTACACCTGTGGCATCGTTTTATACACGAGCAGGGTTTTCTTTTAAGACTCTCAACATTGGTCTAAATATGGTAATCTGGTTAATATTGTGTTAGTGGAATATCAGTTAAGCAGCCAAATCCAGCCATTTGTATCCATCTCAGGGGGCGGCCATTTTGCACTTGCTGCCGACGGACGATGACATCAATCTTGCTCAGGTCTCAGGTAACAACCAATCACACCTCCGCTTTAGAAAACAGGTGAGCTGTGATTGGTCGTTGCCTGAACTCTGCGCAAAATTAATGTCATCTTCAGTTGACAGCAAGTGGCAAAATGAGATGAATACAAATGGCTGGATTATTATTATAATTATTATTATAATATTGGAATATTAATCAGAATGTGATATGTGTCACATATAACATATTATTGTCAAGAAATGTTTAAGGTTGACTTTCACTTTAAAGTATTATTTGCCTGCAACTGTTTTCCAAGCAACTGAGAGAGAGAGGGAAAAAAATGACCCTTAACACACCCCACACCACAGGATAATCACTCAGAGATATCAGAAAATCGCATCTTAGCTGACTTTAATCGTGAAGGAGGAAAAATGCTCAAATTTGGCTTGATTGCCTATATGAGAGAACCCCGTTTTAGCTTGACTCAAAGTATTATAATGCTAGATAGCGAGCTAAAAATGTGCAGTTTTGACAAAAAAAATTCGCAATATGTTTTTTATTGTGTTGGTAGCATGTACATAGTTGGTAGAGAATTGCATCATACCGAGAGGTGTTATCTTGGTTACTTTATGTTGCTAAAGAACGGCAAAATTATGTGCTGACCTGATACACTTGGCTACGATTCCATCAGCTGACACTACACTGATTTACATTCATTTATTGGAGACGCAGGATAACCTTCATCCAATGCAGCACCCTTAAACGTAATCATTTATTATTTGATTTCTGGCAGATCCCGCCTAAATAGATTTATGCCTCCACAACGCGCTCACTTCCATCTGTGTGCTCATCACTCTGATGGCTTCTAAGCATTATTTGATTTACTTGACAATGTGCCGTCAGCATTCAAGTCTCACTGCCTCCCTATTTCCACACTATTCCCCCACTCATTCACACTGATGCAGACACTGACAAGGTAATGGAGCCAGGTATTGACATCCTCTTTTGTCTCTAATGTGCACCTTCTCCACGATCATTACAGCAGAGGCTGCTAATGTAAATAATGTGGAGGCCTTAATGACACCCGCCACAGTCTCCGCCTGCTGTCTCCTTTGCAAACAGAGTAGCCACAGCTCAATTATTTAGTGACAAATCTACCATAAAGTCGCCGCGGCCTGGGCTGCAATTAAACAATCACGTTATTGGTGTGGAAACAAAGGAGATGGAGACCACGACTGTCTAGCTGCAAAGCAGGTTGGGTTTATTATGTCAATTCAGTACAGAAACTTAACAAGCACAAAACCAGCTGAGTGTATAAAATGGTTTAATATTGCAGCATTGTCACTTACATCCCTTCGTCTTTGTATTACTAATATTTAGGTTTGGGCAATTAATCGATTTTTTTTTCTATTAATGTGAGTTCATTTGTCAGTAGTCAGGACAATTATTTTATTTATTTATTTAGCGGCATCTATACTGTAGTTCAAAGTGTGGAAACTAGTTTCTAAAAGCACAGTGTGCTAAGTGCCATGGGGCTAGTTTGCAATATGTAGCAATTTCCCCCAAAATATATTTAGAATAGCCCTTTTATGTGACCATTTCTTTTACTCAAACATCTTCTAATAAGCAGATTAACAAGCTTAGCTGTTCACAATGGCTACTCCTGAGTCCTGATGGCCTATTGCTAATAGTTTTCAGACTGGATTCTGGTTTGAATTTCCCACCCTGTCTGTGGATGTGATGTCATTGTCTACATGAGAAGGGAGTGTGCAGTTTCATTTTTCGGCCACATGTGGCAGTAACGATTCAAAATTTTATTTTCTGTATTCAGCAGCTCATGCAAAATCCCTTTTGGTAGCTTTCTGTAAAACTAGAAACAAAACTCAAAACAAACTTCTTTTTTTTCATCGAGTTGTAGATTTGTTAATTTGTGACTTCGTTTGAGGAGCAACTTTCTCATTTTGAGGAGCAATTTTTTTTTGCAGGTTTGCCAAGACTTTTATTAAACAATAAAAATATGACAATATACCAAATGAACAACTAGTTTCCTTTTTTATATATACATGTATACCGTATATTACCAACAGTTTCTATTTCTTACATTCACATAAATAGTAAATAGTAGCAAAGTTGTTTTCTTGTCCACAAACATATTCAGCGAGTTTAAAAAAACAAATATACATTACAAATAACATGAAATCACATTAATACACAGTACTTTTAACTTTGTGAGCATCAAACATAAAATGAAAAAAAAATGCTGATGTTATTTTCTTACTGTATTTTCAAAGATATCTATATTTATATTTATTAGCTTATATATGCACCTGTAGTACTCACCTTTTGCCTCTAATTATTGCATTTGATTAATCTCAAGAAGGGAAATTGTTTTTACACCACGTTTTCCTACTTAATTGACATCATAGACACTTATTAATGCAAAGAGATAAACTCACCAAACAATACTGTGGTCACAGCTAACTTGGCACCTTCTGCATTAGCAACCCTTTAATAGAAAGAATAGCCATTAGAATAGCTTGGTAGCTAGCAAGTAAAACACATTTAAATGTCATTTGCTGCTTGAAAACGGTTACATGATCAATATTCAAATAACGTCTTTACTGTGGTGAACTAAAATTATACTTGCACCTGTAGGCATGTTTTGTTTTTTCATGTTCAACGAAGTAATTACCGGAGAAAACACAGTTTCACTTCGGTATCAGGTGGCCTCCTGCCGCCTGAGGTCAGGTGAACAACACGGCCAAGCAACAGGAAGTAACTCGTCTTCAGGTGTTATGAGCCGCCAAAATAAATTACGTTTTCAAAGTAAAAGCCTGTAATTGATCGAAATAAAAATTAAATATAAAATAAAAAGCACAAATATTAAGTAAAATGGAAACAAAACCGTAAATATAATTTTATGTGCAAAGCTGTTATTAATAGTGTGTAAATTACGTGAAAATATACAGAAAGATGATCGTACACCTTGATATAAAATGGAATAATTTTCAATGGACTCTTCTCTCAATGTAGAGGTCATCAGCTGGTCTGTCCATCCCGCTGTGCGCCTTCCAGGGAACCGTGTCTCTGCAAGCCCCCACTGGAAAGACCCTCTCTCTGTCCACCTACGAGGTCAGCAGTGACGGACTGAAAATCTCCCCCAACAATGCCAAGAGGGTATGCAAAGACCTCCTATTCTATCCATAAATTAAATCCATAAATTGCTTATGTATTCGAGTCTCATTTTGTTTATTTTATTCATTGGTTTTGTGTCACTGATTATGTACTTGTTCACTCGTTAGAATGTTTGTTGTTGTCAGTTTTAGCAGGGCTGTATTTCAGGGTACTTTCAAGCAACATGTTTTTGATTGACCTTAGGGGAGTTATTCATTTACCGGTATGCTTATGACTAAGGCTGTTCTTTGTGGTGAAGACATGCACTGTATCATCATATTAAATAAGATGAAAATGTTTCTATTATTTGGTCATTGTTGATTTAAAGGTGAAGTCAATCTTAAAAATGTATTGTCAAGAATATGTTATATGTGACCTCACTAGTCTAAACATGACATTCTGATTAATATTGCATTAGTGGAATATGAGTTATGAAGCAAAATCTAGCCGTTTTTATCCATCTCAGGGGCGACCATTTTGTCACTTGCTGTCGATTGAAGATGGCACCCCAGTTGCTCGCAACCAATACCAGATTTTATATGATCTAGCTTTTCCTCGAGGGACAAACAAACATATGAAATGGACAAATAGATGTTAATGCGACAAATCCGACTATGCTAATCTCTTGCTGGCCTACAGGTGGAGGTGTACCGCTCCAAATCGGTGGGGCATGAGCCCAGTGCAGATGACAAAACGTCAGGTGGCCACACAGGCAATGTGAACATCGCTGATGTCAGTATGGGACTGGACATCGGAACCGAGGTTGGGGACACCAATGTCAAGATCCACCTGGAGGTCCTGGAGATCTGCGATAATGAGGAGGCCATGGACAGCGTCTCCATTGTGTCCAACATCAGTCAGTCGTCCACCCACGCCCGCTCGCCGTCACTGCGCTACTCACGCAGGGAGAACCGTTTTGTTTCCTGTGACCTGGGTGAGACGGCCTCTTACTCCCTGCTCATCCCCACCACCATCAACCCCGAGGCTGAGGCCATCAACATCACCATTCCCGACACGGTGGAGGCCCATCGGCAGAACAGTCGGAGACAGACGCAAGGGAGCTCGGGATATAAAGAGGAAATACAGCTGCTCAACGAGGCCTACAGAAAACAAGCTGGAGACTTGGAAGACTCTCCCGTGACGCAAGACTAGGACAACCCCTGGCAAGGCCAACTGTTATCAAATATGATTTGTCTTTATTTGATTTTCCTTTCATTTATTAATTGGTTGCCATTTCCATTGCACACTACAAAAGGAGGGGCATTGGTAGTGCAGTGGTTCACACAGCTGACTGTTTAGACGGAGACACAAAATTGGTGAATCATTTTGTTTCTGGGGTGGAAAGAAAGCACAATGACGGCATCACCCACCTTACAAACTCTCCGTCTATACTTCTCCGGTCCAGAAGTTAGGGTCAGCCGGGTTACTTCCATGTCCGATCCTACCTCTCCGAGGTGCACACCTAGTCCAGCTGGTGAGACATAATCCTGCCAACATGTCATGGGTCTGCCCCGAGGCAAGCTCTAAACTTTTGACATGCCCTGAAGACATTCTTAGGGAGGCATCTAGGAATTATTCATAATGGATGCTCCAGACACCTCAACTAGCTCCCATCTGTCAAGATATGTTTCGTTCACAAAGTCAGAGTTTAGGACTATAGCTGAGAGTGGGTACATACAAAGATGGATCATTTGAGAGCATCAACAATTCATTTGTCGATTTTACGCTCCGTCTGTCAATTTCCCCCCAATACATCCAGCGATTCATCCATTTTTCTATTTGCTAACCTAGATGAATTGGAGTCTATCCCAGCTGATTGTGGGCAAAAGGTAGACTAGCCTACACCTGGGACTGGTCATCAGTCACAGTGTAGGGATCCCCAATTCCAGTACATAGTAAACACTCGGTTCAACGCTGCTTGCTATTTAGGTGTGTCTATTTGCAAAAGCGGGTCAATGTAAACCACTGCGTCGTTGTAATTTTTGAACAAATGAGATAAATAAACACAGATCAACCAACGTTAACACATAAATGTTAGCTCACCTTAATGCCGTGTCTTAGTTTTGGTCGTGCCAACCCAGGACTCTTCGCCAGTAAAGTAGGCCTAGTTAGCACATGGTATCCATTCTCTAAAAGCAAAGTTAGGGGCATAAACCAATGGAGACTTTAACTACCGTATCGTTCTGCATCTCCTCATCGCATCTCATCATGCCTCACCATTTCTCGTTAGCCTCCATTTTTGTTGTTTGCTAGTGTGTCTCTTTCTGGCATACATTCAGTGCTACATGTTTTTTTTTGTTTTTTTTTGCCAGCTTGATATTTGTGATACCGGTCAACTAAGCAGTGGAAATGGAGCAGCAAACAATTATTCCCTGTCACTGAACCACTACACTATAAGTAACCAAACAAACAAAACCTCAAGATGCTTAAAAATAAAATCCCTCCACGTGAAATTGACCATCTCACCCTGAGTGATCCAAACACTGAAAAGGGAGTCAGGTCTTCCTTGGAAGTTGACACATCCCTCCACATTGCACAGTCCATCACTGTTCGCTTTAGTAATTTTCTCTTCAACATGTTTTGCGTCTTACAAGTAAATGAATGGTAAACAATGCGAAACCTCCTGCCTGTGTTTTGTGCTTGGCGGCGATAAAGACTAAGTAGGTTTGATGAAGAAAAATTGGACTTTCACTAGATTTAGGCAGAGATAAATGGATTGGGACATGTTTTAAGGGTGAAAATGTGGTCACATGTCTGATGTCACCAATGACCGGGCCAAGAGGGGAGGGGTCAGCTGACCCGTGAGTCTGACTCATCCCTGTTTGTTTTGTTTTTTTGGTCTTTTTTTCTTCTTTAGTGTTTCATAATGAAATGTTGCCTTGACCACATGGGCGCAGACCTGATGATAATAATGTTTTTTGATGTGGCTACCACAAGTGTTCATACTTGTGTTTTTCTGTTGCTCACTGCACCGTCTTTGTTTTAATTATGCTGTGTTTCTCCTTGCGCCTGCTCCACACCCATTATTTATTGTGCGCTCAGTGTTTTTGCTATCAAATGAAGAGACTGCGAGGCTAAATAAGAAGAGGTGCCAAGGTAAGGCGAGCACTTGTAAAAGAGTTCACGGCATTATTGGAGGCGATGTGAGGACTCTTACAGTATGCCTCTGCGTTACACAGTGTTTTTTTCCCTGCACACATGAATGGACTGTAGAGTGACTCCAATCACAGGAACAATATGTGTCTCACTTCCCATCAAATCAGAGAGCCATCTGGGGGGTTTCATGCACACATGCATAAATCCAGATTCCAGAAGTCAGTTTGTGCATTTTAAGATCAATTTGAATTCTTATTTTCCTGGCGAGCATCTATCAGACCCAAATATGCCTTAACGTTCCCAGATAATGAAGTGAATATGCGTGCGTGCGCGTGCCTGTGTGTAAAAACAGATTAGGTATTCCAGACCAATTTGAAAATATGTTTATGCGATATGTTTTTGCTGGTGTGTATAGCCACCTTGAATACATCCTCTTTAAGGCAGTCATTTGCAGGCTTCTCAATCATCCTGTGGCGATCGCAACTCATCAGCTGCAACATGTTCCTTCCCCCTGAATAATGTTGTCATTAAAGACTCATTATGAGGAAATTGCCTATGAGTAGACTACATAGAGAATTTCCATTTCCAGCGATGCCAGGTAAGACATGTATGAGAATTGCAGTAGAACCGCAAGGGTCGTAATGAATGTAAAAGTTGAATTCCATGTCAGCTCTTAATGGCGCCAAAGGCTGTCAGTCGAGCATCCAAGCGCAGAGCAGAGGATACAAGTTGAAGCCCTCAATTATCCACTTGCGCCTTATTTTAAATGAATCTTTGCATCAAATGGATCAATTCACGTTTTGCTTTCTTGACAGTGGGAATTCAGGGTTTGCACATCAGGCGGTCTGCATATTTATTCATTCGTGTCAGTCGTCTGGTTCAGTACACAACACACAACTGGGATTCCTTATAAGCAGGAAAAATAATCTATTTAGGCTTTCATTTGATGCACTGCTGTGATTATTCCACAAAACCTTGATGACATACTCATTCATTTGTGCTCTTTAGATGTGTTTAATTTATTTTTATTTTTGTATTGCTTAAAGGGGACATATAATTGTAAAAAAAACCCTTTTATTTTCTCTCTCCACATCTTAAAACAGTTTCATTGTATCTTAATAAAGGGTCTCTGACATTCTTTGGTCAAAACACACAAAAGATAAAAGATTATTCCACATTTGTATCCATGGTTCCCCAAATCTATTGGTAATTTATTGGTATCATTATGATTAACTCCTTGAATTCCTCTGCTCACCCGCTCCCTATTCTACAGGCTGATGGGCATTTGTTACCATGACGAGCAGGAGCAGATCTAGGGTGTGGTCTATGGTATGAAGAGATAATCAGAAAAATAGTCAAAAATCAGAGAACGACAGATGTTTTCACTCGGATGGATAAGAGCACTCAATTACATTTATCAATTTGTATATGTGGTTCAAGCAGAGTACAAAACACATTTAAAAACACACTTAAAAATGGCTGATCTTCACCATGTGTTGCTTCCAGGTCAGGGTGGCATGATGCACATTCACTTCATTGTTATGTCACAGTGGGACCCAATTCAGAACTGTTCGTTTACGGACACATTTTCTGCAACAGGCAGCTCAGCAGAAAATATGTACTTGATTGTTTAATAAATGGTTGGGCACTGGGCAGGCACTCCAGTGACCATGCAAGCAATTCCCCCCAAAAATCTCATAATATCTCTCCTTGGCAAGTATATTTTAAAAGTGTGAGTGTGATGTATAGTGCAAGTAGAGCGATAGGATCCTAAAGGTAGAAAAGGTGAATGTGGCACTGAGAAAGTTGTCGACGCCGAAAATAAAAATATTCCGGCCTCCTTCCTCTTTGTTTCATTCAAGGACTTCCACATCCCACTCACAACCTCACAGCATCATCAGAAAGAAACCTGCATATGTTGCAATAATTAGCTTGTAGAGCAACCGCTTTATTTAATACATTGATAAATATTTATATTAAAAAAAGTGTTTACACCCAAGGCTTATTACGATTCAGCGGACACACAGATGATTTGTATGCATCGCTGGTCACCCCGAGGCTAACAAAACAAGGTGTGCAGACTAGCAGTGGGCGATGAAAAAAAAATCCTCTGCCTCATCGCTCACATCCTTCACGATTCTCGTTAGTTTTCTCCCACTTGATGCTTCCTTCTCTCATTCAGCTTTCTCCTGCTGGGCAGTACCAAATAACACCACAGACACATTTACTGCTTTTGGCAAACACAAATTAGGTTTGGTTTTCCCAAGCACATGATAGATGTCCTCAAATAGTGGCTTCTCGATGCCGTGCCTCAATTAATCACTGGGTGCATTCTCATCCACAAATAGACTCCTCCCTGTTTCTGAGGGTTCCTTGGTCACCGGAGTTACTTTTACTCATTGACTGATACCGACCGTGTGTTCTTTGTTGGTCATTACTGTGACACAGACCAGCAGTAGAGAAGACGTGGCATCTGTAAAGCTGTTGTTTCCAGCCGCGACACAGCACTGTGTGAAAGACGCAGGAACTAATGCGTCCATTTTGCAGAAATTCTGTATTTAAGAGGCTGCTGAGCTGATACAGCAGAGAAGGTATGTGAGTGCGTGTTAGGAAAGTGGAAATTATTTGTCGAGACAGGGTGGAGGAGGATGAGGAGGAGGAGGAGGAGGAGGAGGAGGAGGAGGAGGAGGAGGAGGAGGAGGAGGAGGAGGAGGAGGAGGAGGTGAATGTTGGGTGCAAGGTCTTCATAATATGCCATGAATGACTCCCGCACACCTTCCATCCCTCCTCATGTTCTCACACACATGTTTTATGATGTTCACCATTTGGTTGACAGCCAGATGAAATGTGACTGCTTCATTTAAATTTGTCACATCCCAACAGGATTAGACAAAAAAAAAAAGTCCTGAGAACTGTCCAATTGATGCAAGTGAGAATAAGCAACAACAACAAAATTAAAGGTGTAAAGAACATAAAAGTGTCAATTTTGTTTTGTAGCTAGTATGAACAAAATTCAGAACTATTACAGAAAAATTGCTTTGCTGGTCTGGTTCGGAAACGTCATGGAAAATTGACTTTTAAATGGTTTGTATACAAATAGTTTAGCCGATACGTGTTTATCTTTGGTATGTTTTGACAATGTCCTGTCGTGATACCTTTGATTGCATCCCTTCCAACTCCTTTGTACTACCTACTGCTTTTGTTCACTATGTATTTGCTCTATTCTCTTTTTTCTCTGTTATTTCCAATAAATACACATCTCTTTTCAGTTTTCACATAACAACATAGAGAAGTGTATCAAACATCCTGCTGCACAGAATAAGCTGTTACGGCATCAAGGCTAACAGATCTACTGTATACTGCATGCATAAGTAGCCAAACAGGAGAAGTAAAAAAAAGAAAAAAAAAGAAGAAGAAGTCAAATGGAAATGTATTAACAGTACTTTGCTAAAAACTCTGCTATAAGTCATAATTGCTTGAAAAAGGTGACTTCTTGTTTCAATTTCAGAGGTTCTCTGCTGGAAGAGAGTATACCGTACAAGTAGGTTCTATTAAGAGGTGACGCCTGGCTTAATAGAGTGCGATGTATAGGCCATCAGGTTAGATCTTTTTCATTTGGCCGAAACCTTTTAGGCCAAGACAAAAGGTCATTCCAGATGCATCACCGAGCTTTGATCCTGCTTTGCACTGGCAGCACAATCTGTAAATTGCTAGAGGTCTCAAGCTTACCTTGCACACTTTTTTCCCCCTTAAATGAATCTTTAATATACGGTCATAGTTATTTTTGTTCATTTTCAGTCACGTGCATATTAGTTCTGTGTTAATGGGTTATTTTAGGTTAGTCAATGAAATTATCTATCTATCTATCTATCTATCTATCTATCTATCTATCTATCTATCTATCTATCTATCTATCTATCTATCTATCTATCTATCTATCTATCTATCTATCTATCTATCTATCTATCTATCTATCTATCTATCTATCTATCTATTTATCTATCTGTCTATCTGTCTATCTATCTATCTGCCTATCTAACTGACTGACTGTCCGTCCGTCCGTCCGTCCGTCCGTCCGTCCGTCCATCCATCCATCCATCCATCCATCCATCCATCCATCCATCCATCCATCCATCCATCCATCTATCTATCTATCTATCTATCTATCTATCTATCTATCTATCTATCTATCTATCTATCTATCTATCTATCTATCTATCTATCTATTTATCTGTCTGTCTATCTGTCTGTCTGTCTGTCTATCTAACTGACTGACTGTCCGTCCGTCCGTCCGTCCGTCCGTCCGTCCATCCATCCATCCATCCATCCATCCATCCATCCATCTATCTATCTATCTATCTATCTATCTATCTATCTATCTATCTATCTATCTATCTATCTATCTATCTATCTATCTATCTATCTATCTATCTATCTATCACACGTATAGTCCCACCTTCCTTGCCCGCGTAAACCAATCACAGCTCTTGACGTCTTTTTCAAGCGACAACGACCGGCGACGTCACGTTGTGCGACACGCCGGTGGGATAGAAACAAACGCGAGAATAGCTGCTGACAGCTCGTTTATTGAATTACAGTATTTCCAAACGGCATATTTGGAAGAATAGCTAAATAGTTGGTAAACGTCAATGCTAGTGGTGTTTCGTTTTAAATGTATATCTCAGCTCATCCCGCGAACCGCTTAACGCCAAGCTAATGCTAATGCTGCTTGCTAATGCTTCACGGTTGTGTTGACAAGTTCTGTCATTTTTTGCGGACTTCGCTTGTGTTTCTCGCGGCGGTATGAGTTCCAAGTATGGAGGCGGAGGTAGTGGACGAGACAGAAGAGGAGGTAGTAGTAGGGGTAACGGTAGAGGTTACCGTGATAGCAGCAGAGAAAGAGTCAACCAAGGAGGTGCGAGTGGCAGCTTCGACCCTGACAACAGCGGTGGTCGCCATCCATCACATTTGAAGGGCCGAGAGATTGGCATGTGGTATGCAAGATACGGAGCCGTGAGGAAGAAACAGGCTGACCGGAGATCGGTATGTTTACACATTTTTATTCTCTAAAGTAACTCTGTTGCTGTTTGTCCAGATTTGCTAGAACTACACTGTGCTCGAATAACGTGTATAACTTGTAACTCTGCTTTCACAAAAACTTACTGTATTAAAGCTCAATTTTTGCCTGCATGTGTGCAGCGGGCAGTGGTCCAGATGGATGAGGCCAGAGAGCAGCACATTATCAAGCTGCTCGACTCCGTCCAGAACGATCAGCCAGGTCTGGAGAGACCAAACAGAGATGTTAGAGGTTCTACATCAGACAGCTGGCGTACACCTCACAGTAAAAGTGGTCACTGGTGAGAAGTTTTGACGTGATAGCTTTTTGGCAGAGATAGGTACTTAATTCAATCGTGAGGGAAATTCACTGTTCTTGTTTCCTTAGAACACATGACAAAGCAGTTGTGTTGACTATTCTATAGTAATAATATTAAAGGATAGCAGGCTAGGGATGTCTGTTTTAAAAGTGTTTTTCTTACTCGGGTGTGACTGACCAATGTGCTTGTTGCAGCTACTTTGATGGAGACATGACTGAAGAGGAAAAACAAAAGATCAAATTTGAGAAGGAAGAGATTGACACAGCACGCAAGAAACGGTAACTACTTTCCTCAGGCACTGTTCCAAGGCTTTTATTTACTCATCTGCAGAGAGTACCAGGTGTTTATGAGAGATTCGGGTTAGATGTTGACATTTGTAATTGTAATGTATGCCATTTTATTTTTGGTTCCAATCAAGAATGCCATGCAGTTGGAGGCAGATGTAACTGTTCTCAACTTAATCTCCATCAATGTCGCATGCAATTGATGAAACTGCCGGAGCAGACAAGCTGGCGAATCACTACATATTTTGTCGTATCTTGTATTAATTAAGGGATTTGTGTCTTCTTCAAGTGATTTTTCAATCCAGTTCTATTCAGGCAACATTTGACTACACAGGAGTAGACCTTGACACACGTGATATACAGTAAATGTACCACCAGGTATTTCAGTTATGTAGTGCCCCGGTCTAACCACTATGGGGCACTATGTACAGGAATACATAGATAAGAGAAGAAGAAGAAGAATAATGTAAAGTGATTCAAGTAGCAATATAGATGCTGTGTTTTAACTACAAAGTAAAGTGAGTTAACACAAAAAGTACAGGATTGCTTCTTGAGAATGCCACAAGTTATAAATTAAAACTATGCTTGTATTGTCACAGACATTTTATGACACTTGGGAACATTTTGAATTGGTGGAGGGGAAATGCAGAATAGATATATGCACCTGTTCGTGGATGATTAATTGAAACATGCTGTCTATTCGACAGACCACTATTTACGTACGTGGCATTCAAGCAAGCCAGATTCAAACTGACTTGACTTCCTAATTACAAATGATTGATGACTCAAGCTTTCTGATTTTACTTTCCCATTTTTTCCCCCTATTAGTTCAATCTCTCAGGCGGCTTTTAAAGACGACATCCCTGACACTTGGGATGATGATGATGATGATGACGAAAAAAAAGATGGTGATGATGTTGAGCAGCAACAGCAACTGGAGGGGGTTGAAAACAGGGAGAAACTGAGAAGGAAAGACAAAGATCTGGAATTCTTACTTCAGCAAATATCCAGAGATGTTTCACTAGATGAATCGTTGAAGAGAGATCTGCAGAATAAGAAATCACACGCAAAGTACAAGGAGATGCTGGTGAGTTTTAGTGAGAATTTGCAGTTTCTCTCATCAATATTCAATACATAATAATTCGTCTTTTTTGTCTTTTTCCATAGATGTTCAGGCAGAAGTTACCATCCTATGGGAAGAAAGAGGTTCATTCTTAATTATGACTTCAGTGGTGCATTAATATACAAGTCAAGTCATCTTTATTTATATAGCGCTTTCAAACAGCCTTAGCTGTCACAAAGTGCTTTACAAAACAAACAAAAAAACAACATAAAACATATACAAGTTTATACCATTTTGTGACCATGCTCATAACTAACATTGATATCTCAAATTAATGGTAGTGCCAGTTATCTATTTCAGTCTCCCTTGCAAAAACAAATGTTTGCGTTTTTGTTTTGTAATAAGGAAAAACTAGCACTCTATTATATTGTACTTTATAAAAAAAAAGAAGCAAATTAAATGGAATAGAGAGAATTTAACAGTTTGTGCATTATTATTTAATGCTTAAAGTATAATACAGTCATGCGGACACAAATGAAAAATAATAGGGCACGTCTATTTAATCTACTTACGTTAGCTGTTTTAAATTTGTAGAATTTACCAAAATGTCCCCCTCCCACCCCACTCCTTTAAATTTGGGGATTTTTGCTCATTTCTGTCTGCTGTAAAGTTAAACAAATACCAAAGTATTGTAAAACAGTCAAATGTTATGCATTTTATTTTACTTTTAAACACTGATAACATGCTTTCCTTCCTCCTCCATCTGACTGCGTTGTGCCATCAGGAGCTGGTCCGGCTTATCAACTCCAACCAAGTGCTGGTGGTGAGTGGCGAAACGGGCTGCGGAAAAACCACCCAGGTGACCCAGTTCATCCTAGACGACCATATCAACCGCGGCATGGGCTCGATGTGCCGCGTGGTTTGCACGCAGCCTCGTCGCATAAGCGCCATCTCGGTACGCCGCCTCCACATGTAGCTCACTCGGCTCGACTTTCTAGCTAATTTGCCGGTTCGCACATCACCCAGGTGGCAGAGCGTGTGGCCGCTGAGAGGGCGGAAAAGGTCGGAAGTGGAAATTCATGTGGTTACCAAATTCGCTTGCAGAGGTCAGTGCAGTGCATTTCAAGATCTCAACTGATTTTATTTTAAATTTGATAGACCTCTCATCCCAAATCACATGGAAATGCTTAGCATGTGTTTTACTGCTCTTTATATATTATGTTGTGCACTTGCAATGACCAATAAAGTGGATATAAAAAGTCTACACCAGGGGTGGCCAAGTTCGGTCCTCGAGAGCCACTATCCAGCCTGTTTTCCATGTTTCTCTCCACTAACACACCTGATTCATGATCGGGATCGTTATCCGAACTTGACCACCCCTGGTCTACACACCCCTGTTCAAATGCCAGATTTTTACGATATACAACAGGGGTGACCCAGTTCGGTCCTCGAGAGCCACTATCCAGCCTGTTTTCCATGTCTCCCTCCTTCAGCGCAGCTGAATCTAATGATCAGCTCATCAGCAAGGTTTGCAGAGTTCTGATAACGATCCTGGTCTTGAATCAGGTGTGTTAGTGGAGAGAAACATGGAAAACAGGCTGGACAATGGCTCTCGAGGACCGAACTTGGCCACCCCTGATATACAAAATGAGACCAAGATATTTTTCAATACTTTTTCCAACATTAATGTGGTCTAAAACCGAATCAAGAGATGAAAAAAAAATCTTTGAGAGAAGAGAATTTAAAAGAAACAACTCAGATAATATAATTGCACAAGTGTGCTCAACCTTTTAACCTGGGGATGTGGTTATGTTCAGAATGAATTAGTCAAATTCAGTCACATGTTAAAATGGAAGTCAGTGCACACCCACCACCTTTGAAAGTGCCGCTATAAAATATAAAGTTCGGCTGTCAGATTTCTCCTGATTTGCAAATGTCAATATTGAACAGGACTGATATTTACGTACGTTGCATGACATTTTTCCCAAGCCGAATGGGCCGAGAAAAGGACTCTTGATGCACCCCACATTTCAGGGTAATCACGTTGGGTAATGTTTTGGCTTTGATTGGAGGGTAAATAATACCCAAATTATAAAGCTGGACTCCAAGTATGACTATGTACTAGAATGAGTGCATCACACTTGTACGGTGTGATGCACTCATGTTTGGATTTCATTAGTTTGTGCCGGTGTCACTAATGCTGTGGCTGACTATTGTAATTAGAAGTGTACAAAATGAAAGCTCCATAAATTGAAGTTGTGCTGGCGACAGCTGGTACGTGATAAGAAAGGAAGAATGATGGAGGAGATGAAAGTAGCAAAGATGGTAAAAGATAATGAACACCAACTGTCAGAAAATGGGTAAAATAATGGCCTCTTCTCTTGGACTTATCTACACATTTAAAGAACAAACATGTTCGCAAAATGCCAAACTTTATTTATGACTCTGTCATCTGTGAAGTTTTATTAGAACCTGATTTGGAAAATGCTTTTATTTGTTGTCATTTCCCAGCCAGTTACCACGGAGACAAGGTTCAGTCCTGTACTGTACCACGGGCATTATTCTCCAGTGGCTTCGCTCAGACCCGTGAGTGTCTCTCCTTCCGCCATTTATTTTTCAACTTCTTCAACTGCCCGTTCTTCCCTCTGCGTTACTTGACTTCACTGATTTGTGCTTACTGTCAGTGCTAGACACATTAGTAAGGACCACCCATCCTCTTAGGGAGAGAAAACACACACAAACACAGTTGAGTCATCCCCGCCCACTCTTTCTCGCATCACGAGTATCCTCGTTCCGAAGCGAGAGTGCCAGTTTTTGTTATCTCATTTGTGCTCATCCCAAAATTGGCACGACTTGACCCGTGTGAGTCACTTTAGGGCTATGGGCAGTCTGACAAAACGCTGCAACTCTTATGCCTCATGTTTGCACAGCAGTGGGCCCTGAGGTTGGTGCAGTACAGTTATACTTGTACTCAATGTATGATGCATAAATATTTCCAGTCCAGTGAATCCAATAACCTATTCACAGATGAGCTCCTATAGTACCAAACACAGATCACATCTGTTTGAATCCCAGAGCTATGTATCATTTTAGGCAATTAGCACGCAAGCCAACATATGTAAACACACAAATCTATATAGAAGGAAAAAAAAAGAAAAAAGAATGAAACGCATAAAACGTGTGTCTTATTATCCTTGTCAGGCAGTTGTCAAGCATCAGTCATTTAGTTTTGGATGAGATCCACGAGAGAAGCCTGCACTCAGACGTGTTGCTCACCATCGTCAAGGACCTACTCGACGTGCGACACGACCTCAAGGTCATTTTGATGAGTGCCACGCTCAATGCAGAGAAATTCTCCAACTACTTTGGTATTTGCTTCCTAAATCACAAGCCTCATCTTTCAGCACTTATGTTTTGAATTTATTAAATAATTACGCTCCTTCTGTGTCCCGCCGACCTTTAGACAATTGCCCCATGATCCACATCCCGGGCTTGACATTCCCAGTGGAGGAGTTCCTCCTTGAGGATGTTGTGGAGATGACAAGGTAGAATTCAATTTACACGTAACCGTTACACTTAACTGCTGAAACGGTGTCGTTTTTTTGTGTGTTGTTTTTCACCAGATATCGTCCTAAGAACCAGGACCGCCGACCCGCTTGGAAAAAAGGCTTCTGGCACGGGCGCCACTCCAGACCCGAGAAGGAGGAGAAGGAGGCAGAATACAAGGAGAGCTGGCCTTGTTATGCTCGCACTCTCCAGGCCAGGTGGGTTACAGAACGCCGCATGGGAGCTAAATTAAGATGAGTCGCTTTTGTTCACTTGTTGTTTGGCGATTTGAAGGTAAAGTCAAGTCAACCCCCACAAGGGGCAGGTACAGTTTTGTTTTTTTTGCTCTTCATGGCAGGTCTCGGTCCCCATGCTCCAAGAATAACATGGTTTAATGTAAACCATGTGATACTCAAGCAAGTTTTGGAGTTGCCACGCTGTCCATCCATCCATTTTCTATAGCTCTTGTTCTCATTAGGATCGCATGTGAGCCTAGTCCAGTTGACTAGAGGCAACGGGTGGGGCACAAACTGGACTGGTTGACAGCCAATTGCAAGGCACAAACAACCATTTACACTTGCATTCATAGACAAATGAAGTCTTCATTTAACCTAACATGTATGTTTATGGAATGTGGGAACAGGCTGTAGCTGTCATTTGTTTTTCCTCAGATACTCTGAGAGTACGATTTCTACTCTTGAGATGCTGGACAGCGATGACAAGATTGACTTGGATCTCATATTGGCGCTCATCCGCCATATTGTGCTCAATGATGCGGTGAGCTAAGATTTTAGTAGGTACACCCGCAGAATACAATCAGGTCAAGTACTAGAATTCTGACTGTATAGCAGTGAAAATCCAAACTGAGCGTCATTATCACTGCTTGACGTATGTGTGGAGGTAGAGCAGATGGAAGGAACAGCAGGGTTAGCAACCAAGCACACAGTGACATAAGATCAGAGAAAATGACACGACAACTGGGCAGCGGATCAGCGCTAATGAGCGATTGTACAGATGCTCTCCCGCTGCATGTTCATTCCGTATTATCTTTGTCAATCTCGTCTAGCTTCACGTTCTATTGCCCTTCGTTATTATTGTCGTGCGAAGACTTTAATTGTTTTAAATCAGGCATAAATTCACAAGTAAACTGCTGGGCAACGTGGCTGACATAATGCGCGCATCTATCATAATCAACTGACACAGAAGATGGTTATAATCCATATAACTGCATGTGTGGGAACCTAGGCATCTTTCGGGGTTAGCCATTTATTTGTAGTAGGGAATAACGGGAAATAGAAATATTTATCATAAACAGCCTAAAGAAAATGTCAAAACCCTCAGGTGTGTAATAGCGAAAGAAAAGAAGAGGAGAACAGAAAAATAATCATACACAACTGGATATCCCACGGGATACATTGGGGTTGTTTTGACCATGCAAGTAAATTAAGCAGCAGGACTATGAAACACAAGTGATTAACGCAGAGAGTCTTTAGCCCGTCACATAAGAAGCCGTTGTGTCCGTCAGTCATGGCGGCGCTCAGCCAGCCGAGCAGATTGACCGCGACGTATGTCAGACGGCCGAGAAGGAAAGCGACTGATTGGCCGTGACAAAATTATGAATAGAGGAAGCAGCCAACTGTGCTGTATGAGTGGTTAATTATGACTTCAGCACGCCGTGATTAGACACTCAGGCAATGACATGCAGCCATTAATGGATATTTAGGGGAAATAGTAAGTAATAGTATGTCAACATGACAGAAATTACTGTTCCATTTCCTCTAAGCATTAATAAAAGACTAATACTAACAATTAGCTGTAATTTAAACAGCGATGCTGGCGGCCAAGAATATTTTCCGTGCCGGCTTCTTCTGAGAAGATGAGTTATTTCCAACCAATTTAATATCATCCCGAGAGTATTTCTTCCCTCATCTAAAAGCACCGCTGTGAAATGATGAAAAAACATCAATCACAAAATAAAAATAGAATGTTTTCCATCACCACGTTGCCATGAATTTGGCAGCAAATGTCAACATGTGTGATGACAAATTGTTGACAAGAAGAAGCTGGGAGTAAATATGTGTTTTTGACAAAGACCAAGGATAAGTAGGATATGATAGTTTCTTCACTTTATCTTTGGTTACTCCTATGTGATCCAATAGGAAGGAGCCATCTTGGTCTTCCTGCCAGGCTGGGACAACATTAGCAGCCTCAATGACCTGCTGATGGCGCAGCAGATGTTCAGATCAGGTAGATGCATACACACACTCACATGCTACATACATGTTTTCACTGTGATTACTATGTCACGTGATGTCATTAAAGCAACTAAATGTCATAATTTGAACATCCTTCAAAAGGTATAACAATGTGCCTATCATCTTTGGTATTACCATAGTGACCACAAATAATTTCCTTTAGTGGTCTATATTATTAACTCTTTCACTCCCAGCCATTTTCACTGAAGCAACCCCCTTTGCTACCAGCTGTTTTACTGGATTTTGACAGATTTTGTAAGGCTCACAGAATATTGTGTGCTATTCCTATAAGAACATGGAACCCACCAAAAGACACATGAGAGTCTCTTCTTTCATCAGGAAAAAATTATATTTCTATCTGTTTCCGTTTTGACGCAATTCGCATTAGAATATAACAAAGTTTCATCATTATTCACAAATCTGTTTAAAACAGTGGGGAAAAGAGGGCCTTTTGCAACATGGCCCTTGTTGATATCTTATACTCTGCTACCACCTGCTGGCCGTTTTTGTAATAAATACCATTGCTTCAAGCGCTCTCTTCAGTTCAGAGGCTGTATCAAAGTCTTCTCTGTATGCCCTAGTATAAAAAAACAGCAAATGAGTTAATGAACTAGTTTTGTGTGTTTTTAATCACTTATGGGCTGCCACAGCTCAGGCTCATGACAGCTTTCGGCGAAACATAATTCTGAAGCGACACCAAGTAAAAGGAAAAGATATCCTGTCACCAAGTTCCAGGCCTGTCTTTTTCAAAACCTACCGTGAACAGAAAAGGTGATGACAAGAACAGCCAATTTCAAAATTTGTTGAATACAGGGGCACCTTGACATGACTTGAATGCACAGAAAAAGTTGCAGTGCTTAAGAAATCAGACGTCTTTACTCAACTACACATGCTGAGGAGTATGCAAAGTAGCAGGCAGACAGAGTACAAAGTCACAAATGTTGTTTACATTCTGAAGAACCGTTCATGTTCTTAACTGTTATCAATGAAGATTGGATTAGTTGGTGCCCCCACATACAGTAAATTGAGACCCCTGACCTATCACGCAGCAGCAGCTTGGAACAGCATATCTTGTATTTTGCCAGTACCAATGCTGCCTTGTTTGTGCTTCTTGTTGTTGCAGATCGTTTTGTTATCATCCCGCTGCACTCACTCATGCCAACAGTTAATCAGACACTGGTCAGTATTGGCCCCCTCCATACCTCTCGACCCCTCAGACAAACGTCCAGCTTTATTTTTCCTCCCTGATTTCGCTGGAATCCAATCTCAACCTCATCCTCCGCTCCTCCCAGGTGTTCAAACGTCCTCCACCTGGTGTGCGGAAGATTGTGATTGCTACCAATATAGCTGAGACGAGGTAAGTCTGAAGTGGCTGGCCAGGACAAAAGTTTATTTTTGCCCGAGGCTTTTACCAATTTCACTTGTGTGTCTGCAAAGCAGCGATTAATGATTAAGGACTGCGATAGTGGCTTGAATGGAGCTGACTAACTGGGGATTTATTCATGTGCTCACGCACAAATTAAAGAAGCTGTCCGTGCTCTCCATCGCTTCTCTAAAAATAGGTGCTGAATTCCCCCCAGGGCTCAATTTTATTTCTACTGAAGCATGAATCTGAGTCAAAACTAAGCATTTTCGAACCACTTGCTTTGAAGTGGTTTTCCGTCTGATTTCATTCCATTCGCAATTTCACTCCCCTTCTCCCACCTCCTTCAGCATCACCATAGAGGATGTGGTTTTTGTGATCGATGGAGGCAAGATCAAGGAAACCAACTTCGACACCAACAACAACATTAGCACCATGACGGCCGAGTGGGTGAGCCTGGCCAACGCCAAGCAGAGGAAAGGGCGCGCTGGCAGGTGCGTATGTATTTGCCTTTGTTTACTCACCGGGGCCATTTATGGATGTTACTGCCCATTGTGATTACATGCCATGCCGATTTTCCATTTATCATCCCTGTTATTGGTCCAAAAGTCACAAAACAAAAATGTTTCCAGCTTCTACTGGCTCTATCCAACATCAGAGTGGAGCCCAGGCCCAATTAGCACAAGCTACTTTCAAAGTGTAGTTTCATGCCATTGAATCTCAATTAAGTTTTTTTGTTCTTCCCTGACATAACCTTCATTTTCCCCTCTCCCCTCTGCTCTGCATTCATATGCATAGAGTGTGCCCGGGGAAGTGCTATCATCTGTACAACGGTCTCCGAGCCAGCCTTCTGGATGCCTACCAATTACCAGAAATCATGAGGACTACGCTGGAGGAGCTGTGCCTGCAGATCAAGGTCTGCTTGCTCGTAAAGTGCGGTCCAATCACAGTCGCGCAGCTCAGAGCACAAATCTTCTAGTTGTTTGACAGCTACATTTTTCAGCAGCGTGACACATTGAGGCCATGTCCATATTAACACTTTTAAAATTCTATATTTTTCCAATTCACTTTGGTTCTTATGTCTACAAGCAAGCTGCATTTGAAATACGTAGCATGTTTCAAATCACCTGTTGAAGTGACAAGTTTCCAGTTTCTTACTGAAGCTCTAGATTTGTGTAAACGACATGGACACAAAATGGCAGTGGCGTAGTTGTTCTCAGAGGTTTTAGCAGAAGCCTCTTTTTAAACTGGCTGTCAAATTTTTTTTCTATGATTATGCTGATTTTTGCATTTGTGGAATGTAATAATGGAAATTGTAGTTGAATTTCGATTAATTGCACAGTCCTAACTTGACACAATAATGTTGTTGTTGTGGCTTTTCTATAGATAACTTTGAGCATCTGATTGGCTGAAATGGCCTTACGGTTTTTGGAGGACTTGTTAAAGTGTTTTTTCTCTGCAACCATTTTCCTTTTACCTAAATAACTGCACTTAGCACAAAGGACTTACTGTTCACACGACGCCCTCTGGAGGGGGCGAGGGCGTTGCCTCTTCAGCAATGGATTGCCATTTGTTTCTACCGTCCTCGCCGCAAAGCTTCCCAATCCACTCCAACGTCTGCCTCGGCGCATGCTAATGGAACACGAAAGCAAAGGTCGCTCCCGTCGAGTGTTTGCACCTGCAGCTTTATTGAGTGTGTTTTTAGCGTTGCTCCGGAAGTTCAGCTTCGAACCATTTGATTACATTTTCCCAGTGAAGCCGGCAGGTGAGAGGTGTCCTTAATGCATCCGTTTGCACGTCGAGCAGGAGAATTACAACAAGCGTGATCTTATTTTTCTATTTGTGTCAGTTAGATGTATTGGTGTGTGTGATGGGGTTTGTACTCTCTGTACAGATATTGAAGCTTGGAGGCATCGCTCACTTCCTGCAGAAAGCTCTGGACCCTCCCACTGAAAAGGCCGTGAATCTGGCTATAAAGAACCTCAAAGACCTGGTAAGGAAGAGCGAAATACCGGTTTTTTTTTTCAAACGGGCAGAAACAGTTATGTCTTCGGTGTCAACGTTATCCAAGGTCAGTCTTGACTGTTTATGTCCATGCTTGGAGCAGGAAATGTTGCAGCTGAAATTTTATTTTTTGTAGAAAAAAAGCTGATAATTAGGTTGTGGCTAAAAACACATTTTAGTTAAAATATATATATATATATATTTAAACCTCTGCAAGTAAGCACAATTTTAGTAAGTTATTCTAATTTCAGTGTGCCCTATGGTTTTTGTACTTAATAATAAAAAAATTAAAAATCTCATTAAATGCTTGCTTTTTACGGCCTTTATGGACCCACACTTTTTTTTTCACACTCTGGGAAACATACCGAACTCCAACCCGGTTGTCATGGCAACTAAAGCAGCACTCAGGGTTGGCCAGGCAGTAGGGAGGGGCGGGGTAACACTGGGGAACTCTAAATGCCAGGTATCGATATGGAGCCGATACCGGCCTTATTTTCAGGTATTGATTCTCATTGAGGCTGCCGATACCAGCTACCAATAGTAAAGGCAGATAATAATAAAAAAAAAATCTGTAAGTACTCCTCAACAGTAGGTGGCGCTACACTGTGGCTGTTTGACATGAATCATCTGCATCAGAAAGAAAAGTTAAAACATTTTTTTCAATGGATTGAATGAATACTTGTCCTGTATCAGACAGAAAAAAAGTGGCATCAAACATCCCTTCTTTTAAATTTTTATTAAAAAAAACATGTCACATTTGAAATAATTGTATGAGCAGTTTATAAAATCTAAGGATAATCCCTTTTCATGTGTCAGAACGCCTTGGACCATTCTGAGAACCTGACGGCGCTGGGTGTTCACCTGGCTCGCCTGCCTGTGGAACCTCACATCGGAAAGCTCATCCTGTTTGGAGCACTGCTGGGCTGCCTCGACCCCGTGCTGACAATCGCCGGCTCCCTCAGCTTCAAAGACCCTTTCTTCATACCCCTGGTAGGTCGCCAACCCTCACACATGAAAGCAGCATCAGGAACAATCCATGCACGGTCACATGATCACAATATCCCGTGACTTGCTGTTTTTCAGGGTAAAGAGGAGATGGCAGATAAGAGGAGAAAAGTGCTTTCCCAGAACTCGAAAAGTGATCACCTTACTGTGGTCAACGCCTTCCAGGTAGTAGCATAGATCATGTCTCATTTTGGAGTGTGTCATACACAAAAATCAGTCAGTCTTGATTTGTCGTCCAATGATTGGTCAGGGTTGGCAGGAAGCTAAACAACGCGGCGGCCGGTGCGAGCGTGATTTCTGCTGGGACAATTTCTTGTCTGCCAACACGCTTCAGGTGATCTCAAATTTTCTCATGGCCACATGTTTTTTTTTTTTTTTTTTGAATAAAATGTGTAAGGCAATATAATTGATTTGACTATTTTGTTTAATTTTAGCCTTTTAGAATTTATTACGTGTACGAATCACATCTTATTTAACTTTATTAATTTTTTTATATTAATATTTGTCAGCATTCTAGAATGTCTTACTTGTATGACATCAAATTATCCCTTTATATTTACTATTTTTTACTATTTTTTTTTAGCAGACAAGAATATTTTGTCAAAGATTTACTAATGGAATGTACTTTTTTCCTCTTTTTTGCTTGTCTAATTACGGCGTTTTTTGTGGATATGACTTTCTTCAAGCTTCTGATTGGCAGAAATGGCGGAGTGTCTTCATTTTCTCATGCTACATAATGTGTCTGCATTCCTTTCTTTATCATTTAGATGCTGCACAACATGAAGGGCCAGTTTGCTGAACATCTCATGCATGCAGGCTTTGTCAGCAGCAGGGACCCTAAAGACCCCAATTCGAATGTCAATTCAGGTGGATAGAAAGAAGGAGCTGTCTAATAATAATAATGATGATAATAATAATAGAAGTGATGAGAGTTCATGTTTACATAAATAGGATATCTTTTATCCTCCCGTAGATAACGAGAAGCTGATCAAAGCGGTGATTGTCGCTGGCCTGTATCCTAAAGTAGCCATGATCCGACCATCACACAGCAAAAAGAGGCCCGGGTGAGCAAAATCATTAATATTAATCTTCATACAAACTCTGTGGATGTTATCATCTCTTTCAAAGTTGAGACACTTCAACACTTTCACTTATGTTTTATGTAACCTTTTGTAAGTTTTGTTTATTTCACAACCAAACCAGACGGTCGGGCCAAGTGCAGATTGCTCCCTGCTGTCAATGCGATGGTTTTGTCAGGCTCATGCCGTGCCATTTGGAACATAGCCGTCTGAAACGCTCATCACAGTTGTGCTTCCTTCTGAGCCCTGCTGGCAGGAGCTAAAAGCAAAATAATAAAATAAAATAAAAAATAAAACAAGCAACTGGTGCATCAGCATTCTAATGAAATTCTAAGTTACTCCAAGTTTGCCATTACAATGATAACTAGAATATTACTCCATCTAACTTTGTTAGACAGAATCATGTCACTTAAGGCTGCACAGTTCTGCTGAAACCATTTATGTGCAGTGCCATCTGCTGGTGTTGCTTAGTCACTGTACCATGTCTCAACAAAAAAAACTAACATTTACCCCAGAAAATGATCTTGCATTCAAATTATTATTATTATTATTATTTAAAAATATATATATTTCAGTGTTAAAAAAACATAACAATCATTGGGGTTAACCATCAGAAAGAATATGTAGTAAAAAATGTTACTAGCGATATTTTCCTTTTTTAATTGCCTGGGGAATATTGTCTGGTTTATAGCGAGGCAGTGCCGTCCATTTTGACTCTGTAAGGGCACATTTGTTTTATTTTCCACTTAACTCATTCACTCCCAGCCATTTTCACTAAAACAATCCCATTCACTCCCGGCTGTTTTACTGGATTTTGACTGATTTTACAAGGCCCACAGAATATTTGTGTTCTATTGCTATAAAAACATGAAACCTACCAAAAGAAAGATTAAAGTCTCTTCTTTCATCAGGAAAAAATTATATTTCTATCTGTTTCAGTTTTGCAGCAATTAGCATTAGAATATAGCTAAGTTTCATCATTATTCACAAATCTATTAAGAATTCTGAGTAATTGAGGTTTTTTTTCAACATGGTCCTGGTTCATGTCCAATGCTCTGCTGCCACCTGCTGGCCGTTTGTGTAATAACTACCATTTCTTCAACCGTTCTTTGCAGTTGAGAGGCTGCATCAAAGCCTTCTATGCTTTAGCATAAAAAAAAAAGTATAAATACATCTTTGGGACACTTAAAACATTTAAAATAGAACGTCTTATTTCAACGTTTTTGGGAGCAAATGAGTTAATATTACTAACCCCTATATAACTTTAGTTTCACCTCAGTTGACATAAGACTTTACCGATTTGTAGTGTTAACACACACACACTGTCGGTGTTATCTCGTGCAGGGTGAAAGTGTACACGAAGCACGACGGGAAAGTGTGCATCCACCCCAAGTCCGTCAACTACGAGGAGACCAACTTCAACTATACGTGGCTCATCTATCACCTCAAAATGAGGACCAGCAGCGTAAGGAATATTTTTATCCCTCTTTTATTTTTTTATTCCAGAACTCAGCAAAGGCGGGATTTTGCTGCAACTATGCTTTCATGCACTGATACGGCATCCTGCTTTCAGATAATGGATATAAAAATAATGAAATAATGGGATGTGACTGTGTTGAGAATTAACTAGACATATCCAAATGCATGTTAAGAGTCAGCACACACCTACTATTTAAAATGCCTAAATGAACAGTGGGAGAAATATCCACACATCTCTCCCAGCATGGCGGAAAAGGACATTGTTGTCTTTGTCCACCCCATTTCGTGCTGTTTAAAATTTAAATAAATAAATAAGGTGTGAATTACCAATTTTTACAGGCAGTGTAAAAGGTGGAACTGTGTATTTGTGTGTGCTGCTTCTGGCACTGTCTCTCAGATGGGCAAGTGGTTAAAGGTTGGCAGTTTTAGCCCCCAATGAATATTTGATCAAAACACTGCCTTTCAACTGCCTTTCAAACGCTTTTATGCTTGAAAGACCACACGCACAAGTAGAGAAATAGAAGGGTGGCAATGACGTTTCATTGCACCTCCACTACAGTAGGTGGCAGTGGAGGACTTCTCTCCTATGCACAGGTGTACTTAGTCGTGGCCAAAAGAATGACACAAAATATTGGTTTTCACAAAGTTTGCAGCTTCAGTGTTTTTAGATATTTTTCTTAGATATGAAATTTAATTACAATAATTTCACAAGGGTCAAAGGCTTTTATTGACAATTAAATGACATTCATGCAAACGTGTTGACCCTTTTTTTTTTTTCAAGACCTCAAGAAAATTATTATTTGTGTCATTCTCAAAACTTTTGGCCATGACTGTACAACAATAATAAAAATAATAATAATTGAAATGCACTGCCTAACCCTGAAACCCAACCCCTAATCTTAACTCTAATTTCTAAACCCTAATTTTAACTCAACCCCTTCCCCAAAGCCCTAACTGCTAAAGTCCAATTGTAATTGTCAAACCCTAAAACCAAACCACTAACACGATCCCCCAAAACCCAATTTCTAACTTTCTGCCCTAACCCTTACTCTAACCCAAATTTCCAAACTCATCCCTAAACCAAAGCAAAATTTTCTGCCGAATTAACAGAGAATAGGTTGTGAATGAAAAGATCCCTTTCTACCTTTGCAAAAAAATTCCGTTTTGTATAGTCCAGTTTGTAAATGCTTTTACTTGAATGGTCGATGTCCATAATGGAAAATGGAGGTCTACACACACTGTACTTTTTTCTTCTACTAACTCAACCCATAACATTTATCTTGACCTGCTTGCATCACACATCTTCACTTTGCCGCTTGACTGACATTTTCAAGTGTTTTTTTTATTTTTATATATAAACTAAGAGGACAAGATGACATTTCTTTTTACACCGGCAGACACTTTTCATCCGCCTCTAATTGGCCACTTTCTGTGACTCCGCAGATCTTCCTGTATGACTGCACCGAAGTGTCGCCCTTCTCCCTCCTCTTCTTTGGAGGTGACGTCACCATCCAGATGGACGACGGCCAGGAGACCATCGCCGTGGACCAGTGGATCGTCTTCAGGTCGCCGGCGCGCACTGCTCACCTCGTCAAGGTCCGACATAACAGTACATAGAATAAGCATTTTTTTAAAGCTATTTTATACTTCTATGAATGTATTTTCCCTAATACTGTTTCATTGAAAGGTATTCATTTTTATTCATTTTTGTTTCACCATCAAAAAGGGGGTTCGAGTGCCTGTTGATCACTTCTTGCAGCTTTCATTCTTATTATCCTTCCCCCAGAGTCTAAAGCGAGAGCTGGACTCTCTGCTGGAGGACAAGATCCGCAGGCCGGCCCCGGTGGACTGGCAGAACCACCAGTCCAAAGACTGCGCCGTCATCACGGCCATCATTGACCTCATCACCACTCAGGAGACGACGACAACATCAACGGCGGCGGCTAGGGGTGGCGCCAGAGGCCACGACAGGACGTGGGCCCCCAGGGGACAACACATGTACTTCAATGACGATGATGACGAGGATGACGACAATTAGCTTGGGACGAGACCTGAGTGAAAGAATCACAGGTTAGTCGAAGTATATATTCGAAAACCACCAAATGTTTGGTCGTTTCTGACGAGTTGGACAATAGAAAGTGAAAGCAGGATTTTTGTATTCGCTGTGAACGGTCACCTGGTTTTCAAAGCACATCATGTGACAGTCTGCATCCCCTCAGTAGTCACCACACCATGTACAGAATTTGAAAAAACAATTCATTTAGTGTGTAAATGTTATGACAATAAGAAATAAAACTGTATACTTCAGTGTTTGCCAAACTTTAATTGGGTCTTCCCTGTCACCTGTTACATACACGTATTTAAACAAAATGTTTAAAAATATGCAGTACAAGCGCCAATGGTATCTAAGGTATTTTCAACACTTTGAATTGGTTAAATATAATCGCCAGTGTTCCTAAAATCAAATCACAAACAAGAACACACGAATGTATGACGACAAAGCCAAAAAGTTGTCATAATCAGTAAGTAATGTCCTCAATAGGTCAACAATGAAGCTTTTATTATATAATAATTGATGTGACATATGTACAGTCACTGGACACTTCATTAGGTACACCTGTACAATCTGAAACATGCAGTACAAATTCCGCATGTATTTCGTTTACAGCATTTACAGTAGAGGTAAAAAAAAAGAAAAAAAAAAGACACTTTCTCATTCAATTTTGACGGTGAATGAGCAAGTTGCTTAATTTGTGTTGTATTTCAAAAACATACAAATTGGAGACTTCTTTACATATTTACATAGTTGATTTACAAGTTACTGGAACTCATGCTGGCAAGTGGAAATGTTGAGGATGTGGGGGCAAAGGACTTTCCCATGGCCAGACCCCCACGGCGGTGACAGATGGCCTTGTTAGCACTTTCAGTTGCGAGAGAACAACTTCACACAAATGTATGCGTTACCAAAAGGGTGTGTGTGTGTGTGTGTGTGTGTTCATAATATCGACCTGTGTAAGCATTTTCTGAGGTGTCTTATTTTAACAAGTGCCTACAGCTTTCAACAAATGTCATTTTCCACCTTAGGCGCACAATAGCAACCTTCAATATCACCTTCCCACCCAATGGCCTATGGAACACACCTTCAAATAAATTTACTTAACTGCAGATGTGGCAGGCACTTTGGCCTATGAACATGATATTAGCGTTATACACCTATC
This sequence comes from Leptonotus elevatus, assembly GCF_054856555.1. Classification (NCBI taxonomy): domain Eukaryota; kingdom Metazoa; phylum Chordata; class Actinopteri; order Syngnathiformes; family Syngnathidae; genus Leptonotus; species Leptonotus elevatus. Next base: position 18,933,202 of record NC_141245.1, on the reverse strand, counting down.
CTATGCTATTACTTGTAGCCGAAAGACTACTTCAGTAGCTTCATTTAGACAGAAGTGGTGCTTTGCGGCCATCTTGTGGCACGTTGGTGCCAAGGAACTATGCTGAAGTGAATTGTGGAGCTTCATTTAGATAAAATAGTGCTTTGCCTCAATCTTGTGGCAATTACGATGAAGTTGAGGCGCTTCATTCAACAACAAAAAATTGTGTTTTGACGCCATTTTATGTCTTGGTGCTGATGATCTATGAACAAAATGGATGAACGGATATTTGAGAGGCATTTATTTTTTCTGACGCACCCGGGGAGTCGATTAGAGAGAGGGCCACTATTTGAGAAAATATGGTAGTAGCTCAGTAGTGCGCCTTAGATTAAATAATTTAGCCCCCAAGGCTAATTTCACTTAGCAACATGAAAATTGTTCGGTTTGTCTATCGTGAGTAGACCCACAAAAAAGTCTCAGGAAGACGGCCATTTTGTTTTGAAGCAGCCATTTTAGGATTCGTTTACAAGGTTGTGTCTTGTGGCCTGGTGTCCCAATACTTTCTTCCACACAGTATGTGTCTCATGAGTTCTTCATTATTACTTTTTTCTTTTTCTTTTTTTACTTTTTAAGGCATCAAGTTGATGTCACCTTCTCAAGTTCCCATGAGTTATTCCTAAGATGTCGGCCATCTTGTGTCTTCCCTGTTATTGATGGTCATCAAGGACTAGCGTGAAAAAGAATAAGTCCCTGAAGACATCAGTGTCCATGTCACACGTTGGTCTCCAGGCCTTGCAGGCGGTCCATCCTCTGCATGTTGCGCTCGATGGTGGCCTGGCACGTGATGGGCTCGGCACACTCCGCCAGGAACCAGCCGCGCTCGCCATCACGTAGACGCTCGCCCTCGTACCAGCCTGACATAAAGACAGAGAGAGAAACCTCAAGCTCAGTGGGCATCGAACAACCTAATGAATCAACATACTTGGCTTGTCATGGATACCAAAGGAAGGTAAAAAATCTCAGTCTTAAGATCGACAATTATATCAGACACACAAATGAAAGTATCAGTTTCTTACCATCTTCTACCGTCTGTGAGATGAGCACCACGTCAGCCACCTGCAGTGACAACTCATCCGGCTGCTTGGCCGTGTATGTTCTGATCACTTCCACCTGCGTGGCATCTACAACAATAACACAGCATTTTATTCAAGGACTCTTTTTGGACACCACAAGCGTTTTATTCAACAGCCACACGGGGGCGCAATTGTCTTACTGGTCCTGTCCTGATTCTTGTCTTTGTTGACATTGTGGCCCAGGGCGCTGATCCACCGAGCACGTTCGTTCCTAAAAACACACAAAAAGCATGTTGTCAACTAGTAACAACTGGACACATTAGGTACACTTTCAGACACCCATTTTTTTTTTCTTTTTTTTTTTTTTTTTTTTTTTTTAAGAGCTCAGTATTGTTCATTCGGAAATGTCATCATCATTGCTCTTTTTTTTTTTTTTTTTTTTTTTTTTTTAAATATATATATATATATATATACACATATATACATACATATATACATATATACATATATACATACATACATACATACTTTTTTTTTTTTTTTTTTTTGTGTGTGTGGGTGAGTATGTGTGTGTGCGTGCGTGCGTGCGTGTGTTTGTTAGCTCACCAGAAAACCTATTAGAAAAAAAAATCTTATACCGTTCACCTAAATCGAACACCAGGAGACCCGAGGGGACCGAAGAAAACCAAGGAAGGTGAAATCCAGCACCGACCAGACACCCCCCACCAGAACTCCTCCCCAGCCCAAGAAACATCCAGACCCCAACAAATCCAAAAAACATAAAGTCAGGGAGGCCTCAAGAGACCAACGGAGAGACCGAGAAAAGGAAGGAAGGACAGACGAAGCCGCGTGAGATCCGAGACACCAGCCTCCACCGATTCAATAACCTGAGGAGGAAACAGATTGTGTCTGAGTTTCGGTAGATGCTGGTGTGGTGGATCTGGCATGCATGAAAATCTCCACCAAAGAGGGGAGCCGTCGACCCCCGCCGGAACAGAGCAAGCGCAACACCTCAGGGCCCCCCAGGCCGCGGCAGCGCCAAAGGACGACCCCCGGGCCCCACCAGGGCCACCGGCCGGAGAGCAAACCCAGGAGCAGGAGCGCCCCCCGCCCCAACACGGCCCGCGCCCCCGGCCCAACGCAGCAGGACGGGGCACTGCAGGCCCACCAGGCACCCCACCGGCCCCCAACCCCCGCCCCCCCACCACCCCCGCCCCCCATCCACCCCCCGCCACCCACCCCAACCCAGCCCCAGCCGCCCCCATGCCCCCAATCCCCCAGACACCCCCCACCCCCAGCACCCCCCCACCCCGCAACCCCCACCACCGCCCCCCCCCAACAAAGCCGCCCCCCCCCCGACCCCACCCCGACCAACCGGCAGCCCCCCAACCCCCGACCCCCAGCCCCCGGGGACCACCCGCACCCAGGCACCGGCGCCGAAGAGGGGCCGGACAGCGGAGCGGAGAGGGCAGCCGCGCCCACCCCACCCCCCGCCGTGTGGAAGGACGGAACACCGGGGGCAGAAGGGGGAGATGGGGGCACCGGAGGGCGGCCGACACCCCCGAACCCCAGGCAGACACCCATTTAACTATGCTGTTATGTTTCGTTTTGCAATGTCATGAAAAAAGCAAATAAAAAAATATATAAATTGAGCAGTTTTATCCACAAAATGTATTTTTATAGGCCTATTCCAACGTTCTAAATATTATGTCATCATCATCCAGGCACTCTGACAGTACATATATTGTAGTATTAGATGGTGCATGGGGGAGCATTGAGCATTTCAACAGAATGGGCCTCATTGAGTGGAGATTTGAGCGGTTCAGCAGGTTTAGAGACAACAGAGGTGTGTTGTTGAACAAAGGCAAAATCTCAGGAGGCCACTGAGAGACTTAAGCGTTTTCTCTGTCATTCTTGTCTGTTCTGCGGGAAGAATACTCACACGCACATAGTGGGCGGAGCCACGCAGGTCAGTTTCCGCGTAACTTTATCTCTGGGTTTCACCTGTTCCCACATCCCATTGAGCTGAGGGTTAGCATCTCAAGAGGGGGGATTTGAAGGAATAAATGAGTTTGAGTGTTTTCTGGGGTTGACTCATAAAACATGAAGGAACATGCTGACGGAAGTCAAGTTTGCGCACTCACACATGCAAAGCCTTTGAGTCAGCCTGGATTATTGTTTTCCAATTGTGCACTTCTGATCTTTTCTAGGACACATGGTGTCTCACATTGCCCACTTTACTGGTCATAGGATGTCGTATAATTAGGATTTTTGACGCCAGTCAGCGATTTTAAATAAACCAACCACAAGATGGAGCAGTATGTTTATTTAAATGACTATTGTATATGCTTGTTTACGGCATATCAACAAAAAGTATTTTGGTCTATGTTTAACAATATTAGTCATGCGTGGACATTTAGAACAATACATGAGAACCATTTCAAAATTATTTCATTGAAACCTCAATAGCATAGCAGTATCAAGCACGCGAGTGCACATTATTGCAGTAACAAGCAGGTGACACACTGATTCCTTTCCAGGACCTGAACTTAATATAATTCAATCTCCGACTTCAACAATATTGATTTGTTCCTATTCGAATCCCATTTTCCTCATAGGGGAACAAAGGAAGTTGACTTAATCCGTTCTAGGGTGAGCCTGTCACCATCATAAAACCTTCTAAACTATACACACAATTTTTACATTCCTCACAGGCCATAAAAGCATCAAAAATAATATCACACCTTGATTTCACACAATAATGTGTTTAGTCATACGCTGTTCTTTTGGAGCGGAGTTAAAACAGGTTTATGACCAGTAATCAAACATTGCACCGTTTGCAGTCATGCTCTGTACATACGCAAAAGACAAAAAAACGATTTAACATTTGGTAGCGAACTGACCAGATCTAAAATAACAAGTTTGTTTTTTTAAGGACCCCTGTAAATGGCCAAAATGACTCCAAAATGAATGCTTTCAACCCAAATGGCGCACAGGATACTTTTTTATTTATTTATCCTTTTGCTCATGCTAGACATGGCTACTAAATTTCATGTTGCCAAGTAGCCTGGGTATTGTCAACTAAGCAATTTCCATATCTGTTCTCAACCGAGTAGCCCAAATGCTTCCATACTTCTTGACCTAAATGAATTTGGAGGATCTGCAATATTTTTTATTAGTAGTCCTTGCTAGGTATGCTATGTACTAACTAGCATTAGCGGTGGCCACACTTTTGCACACTCCGTTCAGATGATCGGAAAAAGTAGTTTTGGAGGAGGCTTGATGAAGAAGTGCAAATTTAATCAAGGCTTATGCAAAAAAAAAATTATTGTGACTATTATTACATGTATCACATTTGGTACCGTAGTTTTGCCATTTCAAAGGCAACACAGAGTCCTGTGTATCATCAGTCAATCTTTCAAAGACAAGTCGTATTTGACGCACACCTGGAATTGACCAAAATTCATCTAAAAAAGGCCGCTTCAAATCAAAACGGCAGACTTGCCAAATTACTTTTTTTCAAGGCTACCAAATTCTCTCAATTTGCTAAGTGAAATTGGCTTTGACTACATCCTAAATGCCCCTGTAGGTGACCCACAACTTGTGATCTTATGCCTCTAATCTGGCCTACTATTGTGACTCGACTCCACACATGGTTTAAGTTTAGCGCCGTCACCCACCACTCAAGTTCTTATCACAAGATGGCGGCTTTGTGACTCATTAACCATCAACTTCCAGCACAACCTTAGCTTACATACTAGAGAAGAATCAACACATGTGTCGTAAATGTAATTTGATGTAGATAACCAGTAGGGGAAGACAGTTGCTTTTCAATATAGCGAACGTGACACATGCTCACATATGCCATCAGAACACAGCTGGAACAATTTATTACGACAGTGGATGGAGTGCATGTGTCTTACAGGCGCTTTAATGGTTATCTGTGGAATGTACATAACCAAGGAGAGTGCATGTGTGTGTATTTACATGCAGACAGGTGCTAGGCCGGTTAGGTGAACGGCTAAAGGACGAGAGAATGCGAAGCATCATAAATCCATTGTCAGTGGATCTTCTTACACCCTCTTCTACGTGCGCTGCGAAGTTCTTTCCTGGCTAGATAAAAAGCGATGACAAGTCTTCTTCTATCCTTCCTTCCTCATTTCTGGTCCTTGCTATCAGCGTGTTTGCAAACCCTCAGAACAGTTCCACAACCCAAAGTAAGGGTCAAAGCACGTTTTTCTACGCTTGACAGAAACATAACTTGTCTCTCGGCGGGAAAGGAAACTCCCATGTCGGCGCGTAGGGATGATTCCCATCAGCGAGGCTTCTTCTGGGCGTTTGACCCAGAATAGAGCGCCGAAATTAATCAAAAACAAGAACAGGCGCAGGCAATTCTAAATAGTCATGTTCTGAATACTGTAATCAATTGTTTCTATCGGTCAGTGTGCTGAGAGAGATTATCGGGTATGCCTCGATGAATTATCTAATTTTACTAATTTGGTCTGTAAAGGATTATTTACTACAAATAATGTATCTTTGTTCATCTTTCCATGGCAGCTATGTATTAGTGACAGGCAGAACAATTCCACAACCATCAAAGACTGTATACAGTAGTCATAAAAAATGGTAGAGTTCTATTTTTTACACCAAATAGCAGCTTGCTAACTAAGACAATCCATCTGTCTTGTGCATTAGATGTCCAAACTTTTTTTTTTGTTTTTGTTGAAAACTTGCTGCATAACAGCTTTCTGTTAAAAGTGATACGGCAAATAGTTCAATGAACTGTGACTAAATTCCATCTTCACGTGATACAGAACCACGACAATAGGAAACTGTTCTAAGTTGACCATTTTTAAAACACTTACTTGAGTATCATTAATGTTCATAAATCAGACCTTGACACAGGGCAGAAAGTCCAAGAAACAATTTTTGCTTCTAAAATTGAGTAAATTTTTGTCGCCACATTTTTGTTGTAAATAATGTATTTGTATCTTTGCCTATCAAGAGAAATTACAATGTTTAAAACAAGTTATTAGTCGTAGTGGCATCTACTCACCCTTGACCATGTCAAATACCATTTTTAGTATACTAAAATATGGATGGCAGACCACAAATGGCCCCCGAGCCATAGTTTGGACATGATCGGTCTAGTGTTTCAAATAGAATAGAAATCAAACAAAATCTCTAGGACAAATTCATCTATAGAGGACACGTGGAAATGGCCAAAGTGACTTAAAATGGCCGCTTCGGGCCAAAATCGCAGGCTGGCTGGGGCTTTTAGGCTTGAGAATATTTTATTTTATTTTTTTTTTCGGTAGGAAGTATATATTTATTTATAGTGTCGTAATGAAATCATGACTCATTTACTTTACCTCCGACCCAGACAAAAATGCAACCGGTTCTTCCTTGGCGTGTACAAATGAAAAACATAACAATCTCATAATTGGAATCATATGGTGGTGAAAACAAGAACGGTGCAACGGTAGCGCACGGCGACGCCTTCCTCCGATGCAGCCTGTTGCGTAAGCGCGAGGCGCACGTCTGACTAACGACTGTGTTATTTTGCTACACGCTTTTGTGTGACAGTGTCTGTTCCAGCCTGGAGACTATTGAGTTATTCACTGACCGGAGAACGGGGGTCACGCTAACGTGTGCGCGACACCAAAACAAAAGAGCACACAGGCTGGACAACAATGGCAAATCGAATCCGCCTAAAACCGACTCACATTCAAACTCAGTCTGCGAGTAGCAGTCCCTAAAGTTTTTGGCAATATTGACCGTTTTCACGTAAAGCAATCATTTGATGGGATAAATAAAAACAAATGTGGTTCTCCTCAATGAGCTGGTCCCATCTTGGGGTGATGGAAGGTAATGACACCCCAAGAGTGTTACTTATGTCCAGCCGACTCTGTAATTTTGTTTTGGTTTGCGTCATTGCGGAAAATCCTGCTTCCCAAACATAGGATGCGAGAAATCGAAGCAAGGTTTGGACTAAAAATCTATTGGCGTCTCCCTGCGGAGGTTTGAATACTGCCAATAACGAGATTTTGGTGTGGCAGTATCTCATCTGTAAGGACTTGAATGTAGTTGACGCATAAAGTTTTCTATTAATCATGATAAGATAATTATTTTCTAATTACCAACCACAATAATAACAAATATTAATGATAGACCTGCTATCAACTACAGGTGAGTAATTTCCCTAAGGGAACCTCTGTTGACGCGTTATAATTATTATGCAATCTGCAGTCCAAGTCACAAACCCATTCACACTCGGTGCATACATTAATGCACTATCTACAGCGGTTATAAAAAGTCTACACACCCATGTTCAAACACAACTTTTTTGTGATCTTAAAGAATGAGGCATGTTTTGGCCTATTGCCAATATAATTAAAAATATATGTGTATTTTGGAGCGGGAGAGTAAAAACAACCGAGATAATGTGGTTGCGAAAGTGTGCACACCCTCTCATAACTGAGGATGTGGCTGTATTCAGAATTAGCCAATCACATTCTCACCCATGCTAACGCCATGATTTAAAATAGTGTTGTTCCGATACAGTTTTTTGGCCCCTGATACCGATTCCCAGTTTTGCAGTATCGGCCGATGCCGAAACTGTACCGATACCTAGTTGTTGTTTTTTTCAAGAGGAAAAAGCTGCCCTGCCATTGGTTCAAAACATTCAAGGGCCAATAGGATATCTTGGCTCGGCATGCAGTGAACACGACACACACATCAGTCAGTGAATGTCGTGCAAAAGTTAAACACATGCTGCATCCAAAGTCCTATATTAGCGTCGGAAATAATGGTATCGGCATGTTACTTGTTAGTACTTGCCGATATCACTGTTTTAATGCCGTATCGGGGCCTCTCCCAATATCGGAACAACACTAATTTAAAATCTTTTTTTTTTGCTTTCTAGTAGAAGCCTGAAGGTTTTGTGCTAACACTTTATGCTAGTACCATAGCTAACTCATAAAACAAATCAACTTACCGAGATCTAAGGACCTCGATCTTCAATAGGTCATTCCCATTTAATTAGACTGACTAAATGGTGACCACGTCCGTGAGTCACGTGGTTGGTCACAAACTCGGAAAGAATGGTCATCGGAAGTGGAAGCTATTTTCCGACCAAAAACAAAAGATGGCACAGACACGAGATGATCAAGACGGGTTGAGGGAGTGAACCGACGTGTGTGCGTGCATGTGTGTGAATGGGGGTGGTGGTCGTGGGAAATAGCCCGTTTAACAATGGGACGCTGCTATGCAACCACTGTAAGAATGGACACTTGCCAGAATACTACAGTGCACACACACTGTGACATCCCAGCCAAGGCCCCCATGGTCCAAGTTGTCAAAGGATGAGGGGGTTTTCCATCACAGTGCACAGAGGGGGCAGTAACCCCTCATGTAGACATGGCCAACACTTGTCATGCTCGTCTCAATGCACTCTCTTCAGTGGGCCCCTCACAATTAGAAGCACCTCTTCGGTCACTTTGTCAAATGCCTAAAAACCAACATCAGCAGTTTTAAGTTGCTCTATTAAAGAAAATTACTTTTTATACTTTTAAAGACTCACCTCTAAGGCACAGACCGTGTCCCTGACTCCTCATCAAAGTTAATATTACTGTTAATATTACTGTATGTATATTATTGTACACTGACAGTATTAAGCATCTTTTTTTTTTTTTTTTTTTTATAAATACCACTTATAATTTTCCCTAGATTTAATAGAGCTTCTAATATTGGATAAAATCACTTAATATTATTCCAATAGGAAAAAAATGATTCTAATTTTAGGTTGATGAGCATCCCGGACTACTCGGCCAGACAAGTTACCATTGTTATAAATTTCACAACATTAATCACATTTAGTAGGGAATCCTACAAAATTCTCATGAGAAATAAACTGCTGTAGTGCGCGCGCACATGATGTGCAACTGTTCATTCTCAAACGCAGGCTGGAACAAATAAACCGCGTACGGAGCCAACTATATGACAGATCCCCTTTGTTTATGTGTGTGTTATGTAATCCGTCCAAACAAACCCTCTTCACTCTATTTACTGTACAAAAGGGAGATGCAACCGGCGGCTCGGGCAAAGGGTTTCTTAACAGACATAAAACTGTAATCCAAATAAAAGTACTTCTTAGTCAGATGTATGCAGTAATGGAATGATTTACGGTAAGAGGCACGTGTCTTTTAGCATATTTAAACCACTGGGTTGGAAGGTCGTCAACAAAACAATTAACCGGTGCAGCTGGCTCGACTCACAGTACGAGCGGAGACAAAATGACTGAGCGGACTAATAAACTTGATTTCCGAGGTCCCATTAGCAGGAGGCAGTAAAAGGTGAATGTCATGGCGCGACAATGGAAGTGTAACAAAATATCCCTGCGAACCAGAAATGGGCCAAAAGAGACTGAAGTGAAGAAGTTGTTAGTTGGGTTAGTTTCTACAGACATATGCTTCCAGACTGATTGAAAAATGCATTGGATGCTGGCCTTGAACGTGTCACACATAGGAAATAACGGAACTAGAAACATAATTTTGACCCATTGATGTCTTGGAATTTTGGTCTGCCCAAGAAAATGGTAGATATTTTTCAGGAAAAGCTATTTTAATTTAATAAGACATGTACTCACATTAACTCCGTCCCCAAGATCATAGGCACCTTTTCGCCAGAGTGGTTGCTTAGGAAACGCAATCGGAAGAGGTGGTTGGCGCCGGCTTGCCGTGAGCTCAGCATGCTGGCGGTGCCGCGGACCGGCGACAGGTTGACCTCCTCGGGCTGGCAGGGGCCCACCCAGATCTCGTCCCTCAGAGCGTAGTCGATCACAGAGTAGCTCTCCTCGCTGGGAATGAGAGGAGTACACTGTTAAGAGACGTTCTGCCCAAAAATGTGCACGGAGTCATCAGTCAAAGCTGTCTGTTGGTCAAGATGTATACTTTCAAGAGTGCAAAATAAAAAATAAAAAAAAAAAGGAAAAAAAAAAAAAAAAAAAAAAGAGTGCAAAATACGGAAACAGGAGAATTTGTGAATTGTGAACCGCAGATGCGCAGGTGATTATTGTATAAAATACTCGTTCGACAGCCCAAAACCCCCCCCCCAAAAAACTGGAAGATCGAAGTGATTGTTGGTGTTCTTTTTACACACCTGTCCTATCATATATGGTCACCCTAGATATATAGATTCTGTATTCTGTGGAATACCCTAAAACTCAGTCATCATTCTGCATCTGTTACATCTCTGATACTAACCGCCAAAGGCAGAAAATTGCCATGTCCACTTTTTCTGTCGGTGCCCAGAATAGTGACAGGAAAATAGGGCAGAGCTAGATAGAGTGATAGGTAGACAGCTAGCTAGCTAGCTAACTAGGTAGACGGCTAGCTAGACAGACAGCTGGCAAGCTAGCTAGACAGACAGACAAACTGCTAGCTAGCCAGACAGCTAGCAAGCCAGATAGGTAGCCAAACAGCTAGACAGACAGCTAGCCAGATAGATATATAGATTCTCTGATACTACCACCAAAGGCAGAAAATTGCCATGTCCACTTTTTCCGTGTCGGTGCCCAGAATAGTGACACAAAATAAGGCGGAAATTCCAGCCTAACCCTAACCCTATTCAACCCCCTTTCACCCAAACATTAAATTAAGCTCAGGTTTCTTCGTCCCATAACGTTTTAAAGCCCTCTGAGGCTAAAGACCAAGTTAATAATGGTCACCAAGAGAGGCTCATAAATCAGCAGCTTCATTATATGTCATACTTTACGGCCGTTAAAATAAAAATTTAACCTGTTTCTTTAGCCTGTATTTCCCATGAGAACCTGCCCCTGAGTGTACGTTTCTGTCGGCAAGCGCACACGCTCAGGAGGAAACATCTGGATCCAATTGTGCAACCTTACATGCGAAGCGTGTTTACGTAGTGCGCCCAAGAACAGGAGCTTAAGGCGAGCCCATGTGGGTTTTATCAACTCGAGACTGGAACGGCAGCCGAACTGGCGGGGAAGCGGCGTCACGTGAGCTGCCGTGTCATGAGGGAGCACGCTCCAAAACAAACGGGAGGGCGTAAGTGTCGAAATGCTTCTGTTTTTGCGCCCTCACTTCAAAATATGAACTGTTGGATTGGAGGTGAGGTCGTGGCCGGTCAGGGAATCCAGTCACGGTCTGGAGGGCCTCAACAAGCTTTGAGTGACGCTCAAACCACACCACCTGTTGAAGACCACCCCCCGCACTTCTACCCCACCCATTGTTCGCAAATCAACCACGCCAAACAATTAGGACTTCTGCAAAGAGGAGAACAATGATAGAGACAGAAGGGAGAGGAAACTGATTTGCATAATGTAACATATTGTTGATAGCAATTAGCTTGCCAAAGCTAACACTATTCTTAAACGGAACAACAGCCTGAGTGAAAAATTGTGTTTGTCAGTACTAGCAACCAGGAATTTAAACATCGGAATTTAAACATGTTAAAGCAATTTTGTTTTTTTTTGCCTGTTGTGAAATGTATTTTTTGTGTTGTGAAAAAGGAAAACAGAACAAATGGAAGGGGGTTAAATTATGAGAAAAAAAGTTGTAATGTAAAAAAATAATTTGTAATATCGTGAGAGATTTTAAAGGGAAAAAATGGGAAAAATTTAGAAAAAACTTGAGAAAAAAACTCAGTTTCACAGGACTGAAGTATAATATTTTGAGGAAAATTTTGCAAGGAATAGACAGAATTTTGTAAAAGTAAAAAAGGAAAAAATTGCTTTACGACAAAATAGTTAGCAAGTAAGTATCTGCCTACCAACCTCATTACCATGTTAGAGAAATAATGTCATGTTAGGGTAAAAATACTAATATAAAAAAAAAGGTCCAACTTCTTTTTCTTTCCCTTTTTTTTTTAAGGAGAACGTGATTAAAATATAGCCCCAAAAATTATTTGATATTTTACAATGAACAAACTGGTGTAAAAATGAACAGAAACTCATCATGTAACAGGAATGAAGACGTAATATTCAGAAATGAAAACGTGTTTCAATTAAAAGGATCAGTGCTCCAAGAACAAAGTTGCACTAGTTGGATGAAAAAAAAAAAAAAAGGAAAATTGACTTAAGTTTTAATGAGACAACATTACTGATGATAATATTACAATTCTATTCTCCGTGACTTGTTTGTACCTAACCCCTTTTTTTGAAGATATGTAACCTATTGGATTTGGGTGATTTTTCGTCACTCAGCGTATTTTTGTTTCATTCTTTAATAATTATCTTAAGTAGCAATGCACTGTTGCGTAATCCGATATGGAACAGAGGAGGAAGAAGTTCCTCGAGACAAAGAATGGGGAAGAAGCTTAAAAAAGTGAATCAATGTCCAACTTAAACGCTAACAAGACTTCATCTGTCTTTGGCTGATCATTTTAGTGTTTAACAAAGTTTGTATAAGCACTGCACACAACCCTGAACAGTGAGCAGCACTAAAAGTGCCCAGGCTGGTCCGCTTTTTTACAAATTATATCACATTGTCGCTTTGATTAACGACATGCCGGGTGCAGAGAAGCATTTCCGCTATGTCTTGCTCATCCCTAAATATTCTTACACACAACTGCAGGATTTCTTTCGTGTCACTTGTCATGACTGGTAGCCCCACAGGTAACATGTCTGGAATGCCATTCGCATGGCGGGCGGGGGTTGGGAACACGAGCAAAACCTGCATGGTTGTGTGGTGAGTTTTCACGCGCGAGTGGGTGGATATAAAGTGTTTTAAGTGGTTTAAATGATTTAAATGGCCCTAATCCAATTCAGTTCTGAGATTATAATAATTCATAATTCCTTCTGGAATGCTGTTCTAAAAATAATGGAAATATAAGAATGCATTTCAGGGTCAAGCCTTTTTAAGTGTGACAAATAAATTAAAGTAACATATCATCGTCTGTACAATGTGCAATTATTTATTCTACAAGTATTTTTTTATTTTGATTTGCAGATACAAATTTGTCAAGACATGCTTTTTGTTGAACTGTGTTGATGTGGATGTTTACATTTTCAACAATACTACTGCTGTAATATTTCGTTGAGGTTGAAGAAGTGAAGTAGTTATATAATCTGTTTACATGTGTTGTCCTATTGTTTGGGTTCCTATGTATTGCTAAAACCAAGACTATTGATGCTAACTTTTAGCATGTAAATTGCATTTTCCATTACAGTGGACAAACGAGACAGACTTGCGGTTCGGCACCCGAGGAGTCGCATAGTTGCAGGACCCCCCCCCAATATTTCATTTATTAATTTATTTATTAGGCCCTGCCCCATTTCCACCGTTTTCATGGAAAACATATTGAATGTTTATCAGAATATTTTTTTTAAGAATTGTTAACAATGCTGTCAGTTATGCGTGTATTTTCGCTATTCGCGCGCCGGGCCGGCCTCTATCCCCACTAGGGGGGGCACCAAGTGTATATTGGTTAGAATGAAGATAGTCTATAGCGTAGTCACACACAGAGATGACGTGGAAAACGCTATGGCTGTTCAAAAGATGCCCGGTTAAAAAAGAAAAGAAAATGAAAAAACAAGTTGGGGGAAGTGGAGATGAGAGAGAAGCCAGCTGCTGCGGATCTTTCAGCATTATGTAAGTGTTTCCGCACGGTCCAGCAACTCAAAGCTTTCCTACTGCATGACAGCCAAATCTGCTTTCCAGTATATATTCCCACTTTGGATCCAGGAATCCGTTCACTTCAACAAATAATCAACCTGAGCCGTCATTCGGCCATGTTGACTCAGAAATCAATACATTTGGGGCTTGACTTAAAACATTTAATTAAGGTACCATACCAAGCGATCAAACCTAAGGTACTATGAGCTGTTCTTATGCTAAATTTCAATCTTTAAAAGTTTAATGGACACACAATATGCACAATAGCTCCCGGCTGTTTTACTGGATTTTGACTGATTTTGCAAGGCCCACAGACTATTGTGTTCTATTGCAATAAAAACATGGAACCTACGAAAAGAAAGATTAGAGTCTCTTCTTTCATCAGGAAGAAAAAAAAAAGTAAATTTGTAACTGTTTCCGTTTTGCAGCAGTTAACATTAGAAGATAGCTAAGTTTCATCATTATTCACAAACCTATTGACAACACTGGGGAAAATACCTTTTTGCAACATGGCCCTGTTTGAGCTCTTATACTCCGCTGCCACCTGCTGGCCGTTTTTTGTAATAACTGCCATTGCTTTATGCAACCTCTTCAGGTCAGAGGCTGCATCAAAGCCTTTTATGTGTTCTAACGTAACTTTTTTTTTTTATGTATATGTAATATGTTTTTTTGGGACTATGGCAATATTTAAAATAGAACGTTTGTATATGTTTTTGGGAGAAAATGAGTTCATGGGGTCACTTGTGAATCCCAGTCAACTTGGGCGGGGAGCAAGCTACACTAAAAAAAGGGACGGACCGCTACTTTTGACCCATTTTTTTTTTAACAAAACAAAAAAAATCAAATCCAATTTATGATGTGTACCTGCACATAAGTGTAGTTTCCGTTCTTGCATTATTTTTTAAACGTACGCAGTTGTGGGAGTGAACACAGCCGACTTCACTCGATTTAAATTCATGGCAGGAGAGGGGTGCGTGGCGGAAGCATGACAAACTCGCTGGAGTCTGTGCAGGAGATCGACGCGCGCAAAGTACGTTTATTAGCGACTGCAAGGAGCTCTCCAGTTGTGGATGATGTAACGTTGGCGGCTGTGAGTACTTGGAAAACGTCTTCTCACCATGTAAATATCCCAGGGATCAACAATGACAGCACACTTTTCACCCTCTTTTTTTTTTTAGTGCCTCACTGAAAAAAAGTTGGTCAAAAAACATGTTTTCTTGTTTAAAAAAAAAAGAAGCTATGATATCATTGTTTGTAACCCGGCATGACCTCGGCTGTGTTTTTGTTTTGCTCGACAGCACACGTCCAAGTTGCGTGACACTGTAGAACAAACCAATATTGTAACAACTTCTCTCATTCGCACTCCTATTTCCCGAAAGCCGTCTTCTTCCAAACGCAAGCTGGACTGCACACACCAAAGCAGTCGGCCTCTTCCAGGTTCCATTCCCAGAAAAACATCATATGGAATGTTTCTCCCCCCCCCCCCCCCGCCCTTCTCTATGATTCTTAGGAATTTTGAGCCAGCCAGTCGACAATCGATTCCAGAAAGGTGGGGGCTACACACGCAAATGAAAAGCACATCATTTCCAGGGAGTGTTTAACTATTAGATCAAGATGGAATGGTTTTGATGACTCAGCAACAGTTGATGACACAAGAAAAAAATAAAATAGTTAAGTAGAAACGCTGCAGGTTCAGACACCTGCAGCTTTACTGGCCGGGGTGGGGGGGGGGGGGGGGGGTCAAAAGCACGCTAAGTTTCAGCCCACAGTTTCCTCTTGGTCCCTTCACGTTGTTTTTTTTGTTTTAAAAATAAATAAAAAAGGTCCCTCACTTTCTAATGGGGTCCCGAACGGTCAACAATTAATTCACAAATCCATCAAATGTAAAAAAATATATATATAAACAGTCGTGCCACGTCAGGCACCAAATGTTTTAAATCTTTACGCCCTTAACGTGTCAAGCAGTTGAGTTACGTTCAACAGAACTTCGCACCATATGCACGCCGCACGCACTTTGCTTACCTCTTCTTCCGGGTGACGATGAGGACATCGTTGAAGAGGAAGAAGTAGACTTGTTGGCGCGACGTCCGCTTGAGGAAGATGCCGTTGTCCTCCGCGAAGGCCGTCAGCTCGCCTCGCTTCACCATCCACCGGGATGACGAAACCAGCGGGAAAGGCTACAAGGTGAGACAAGACCTCCGGTTAGTAAAAGGAATGTGAAAACATCTTGAATATTTAATATTAGGTC
This sequence comes from Leptonotus elevatus, assembly GCF_054856555.1. Lineage (NCBI taxonomy): Eukaryota > Metazoa > Chordata > Actinopteri > Syngnathiformes > Syngnathidae > Leptonotus > Leptonotus elevatus. Next base: position 18,917,264 of record NC_141245.1, on the reverse strand, counting down.
ATGAGAAATAGAAGATACCTTGATCTTAAAGTCCAGCTGGGAGTTGATGGTGTACATCATCTCGGTTCTCTCCATGGTGCGCGCGCCCTCATTGCATTTTCTTACCACCTGCGCATACATACACAGTTAAATATATTGTTGCCTAAGAGAAGAAGAATATGTTTTCATCGTTTTTGAAAATACAGAGGGTACAAGACATTTTTGTGGAAGTGTAGCACATTTGTGTATTTACAAAAGTGCAATAATAAATACTGATTTATCACTAGGCATTAAGCAATTATTAGGCACTAAGTTTCCTGAATATAACTAGTTGATTTAGTTTTAAGATGTATATATTTTACATTTATTTATGTAGCAGTTCCTCTCTGTATGTTTTAAACTTCTATTTCAATGCATGTGTTTTATGTGTTAGCTGAGACAATAATTAGTCAACTATTACGCCCATACTTAAAAGATTTGTTTTTTCCCCCCTAAAAAAAAAGTTTATTAAAATAATTTGTAATAAGATTGAGGAGAGTGCGGTTTCCGAACTTCTGTCCAATGCTTTTTTTTTCTCGATTAACGTAATCAATCAATTAATTGATTGGTAACCCTATTTTCTATTATTTCAATTTTTAGAAATAATCAAATTATGTAAATATTTTCAATGGTATTGAGGATTTTCTCTGCATGTTCTGACGGTGTTTATGCAGTGTAATAATACATTAAACAATTTTAATGTAATTCAGTTTTTATTTTTTCAAATGCAATTTTTTATTACATTTTACTTAAAGTATTTCAATGCATTCATTTATCCATTTTTAAGTCATTAAGAAAACTATCCCAACATGACATAATTTAAATCTTTTTTTTTCCGTGTTGTGCAGTGTTAAAAGGTACTTTTTCTTTTCTTTTAGCAATTACCGTTTACCTCTGGTGTATGTTGTTGCGCTGTAGCCCTTAAAAAAACAAATATCCAATCGTTTCCCCTTGATTCTAATTAGCTGAAAATGACGTGATCAGACCCAATTTCCGATCACTTGATCGGGATCTTATCCTTAATATGTAGGGTTTTGTACTGATCTTAACAAGAATCGTTCAGCCTTTGTGGAGGTCCCCACTCTTCTGGTTTTCAGTGATTAGTGTTAGTGATGTGACATAAATGCAATGTTATCCACTGTTCACTCACTGACCTTGCTGACGGCATGTAAAGCCTTCTTACATTCTTCATACTGCGCCGAGTCTTTAGGAGTCTTCTGGCAAATTGTCTGCAGGTGGCATAGCACGCACACGCAAAAAACAAACAAAAAAAAAGCGGGATCAGTTCATTGCATTTATAAAAGCACACAGCGCCTTATCAATGCTTGATAGCGTGTCGAAACTCAAGAGCAGCTGTGGGAAGAAAATGAAGCGAAACCAAATGTTCTCAGGATCCAGAGGCCTCCGTGTGGACTAAACCCCAAAGGCTCTTGGGAGACTCGCACAACATATTGAAGCAAAAAGGGGTCAAAGTGGAGCACGAGAGAAGAAAAGGGAGAATAATGGAAACTGACAAATAAACATCGTAAAAGATAAGGTAGCTCAGGTCATGACGTAAAGTCACCTGAACTGAAAGTTTGTGAGTCAAAGCACACACCCTGCATGTTTGCTGTGCAACGACATTTAAACAAGTTAGGTAAGAGCCAAAGTCCGCTAATTCCAAAGCTCAGGCACACTCACGTCCATAAGCAACGGCAAGCGCGTGACCCTCTGCATGGGCAGGATGAGGAATGAGATCATGGGGAGGTTCCTGCAGTCAGGGTGGCCCTCGATCTTGCTCAGCGCCTCCTTAAAAACGGGATTCTTGGATCTGCACCATGTGGAGGAGGAAGAAAAAGTAGCTTTAGTAAACCGCCAAGGTCAAAGTGTGAGAGTCGTACATTCTGCATGAAAGCCACAGGAGATAAGATAATACTCACAACAGCCTCTGCAGGGTTCTCTGCTGGTAGACCTCGTTGGAGCAGTACGTCACGTAAGGATCGAAGTTGGATTCGGCGTGCTTGCAGACGATGTCGCTGATGCTTTCGATCACAACGTTGTGCTGGTGTTTCTCCTCCAATTGTTTAAAGAACCTAAAAACGAGGCACGGTTAGCCGCTTTTTGTGAACTGACACAAAATGGGGAGATTAAGCCATCTTCCAAATATTCCGCCCTTGGGGCTCGTACCCGAGGCAGGATGGTGCTCGTGTGTAATAAAATGTTGACCACCACCCAATCAATCAAGAACAATAGCGGTGGAATGCGCAAAGTTTTTATCCAGCTGGTTATCCATCTCTGCTTGTTGCTAATGGCGATACAGGAGAGGAGCAGAAGATTTTGCCGTAAAAGCCATATCGTGCTCTGGAGCTTCTGTAGCGGTGGCGCTGATGGGTCACCAAAACGGTTCCCCAATTTCTCAGATGGAAGAAAACAAAAATAAGAGGGAGGGGGGAAAAACTGCCCGAGACCCTAATGAGGACAAAATGAGTTCACCCATATGATATTGAGTCATCATGCTTCGGACCCTGGCAGTACAGTATCAGGCTTTAACCAATGAAAAACACAATAGAACTGCGAGTCGGTACTATCCGGTGTAATAAGGGGGGCATGAGCTCTAGGCGCTAAGGGAACATGCAGGACATGACAGATGCTGGAGTCGGCAAGGCAGGAAACATCCCCGACACCTTTCTCTTGTAAGATCACAGAAGAGGAACTCCACACCTCTTAAAATAGAGACACGGTCCAACATTAAACACAACAACAGAGGCTTTTCCCCTTCCTGAGGAGCAGCAGATGGTCTGTTTAACAGCATGAAACATTTAGCATGTCATGCGAAGGTGGCAAACAGGAACAAACCTTGACCAGCTGTGCACCCGACTGTGCCACTCCACATGCAAACACATGGAATGTCTATCTATAGGAGACAATGCTTTTTAGGAAACCCCCCCCCCCCCCCAATCTCCAAATGAGGACACGTCTACACTAGCTCAAAGGCTGCGTGAGTTATCCTAAACATCTATTCTAGGTCCTAACAGGTCAAGGATGTAGGATCCCACTGGGGGCGAAACTCACTGACCCGACTTCTGTGGCTTCATGTTGTTGTCGTGAGGGAATGCGGACGGTGACGCGACTAAGCCTTAAGGCGTTTGAATTTGGGATATGTATAGAAACAATGTAAAAAATAAAAAAAGACCTAGGGATGTCAGTTGATTTAATATTTCAATCGTGATTAATCCTATAACTTTAATAATTAACTCATGATTAATTGCAAATTAATCGCACATTTTATATCTAATAAAATAAAATGTACAATAAAATAGTTTTTTCCTCATGGTTTTTGATACTCTTGTTAGCGTAAAAGTAGAAAAAATACATTAACCTAATACAAATATGTTGGTGTCTTTTAGTTCATTGATAAAGTATTTTAGTAAGTTATTTGTTATTCAAGTTATATAATAGTAAGTTATTTGAAGTTATAAAATTCAAAAGATGTACTGTACTGTAAAAAAAAAAAGTGTGAGATTTTGATTTGTGTTGAGGTAATTTTTCTGCCAGTAGATGGCATACATGTCTAATGTTGGACATTGATGACACACAGTGTAAGGGGCGGGCATTAATCGAGCTCAAAATAAATTAGTGGTGTTAAATTAACTCTATATTAACGCACTAATTTTGACACCGATAAAAAAACAACATTTCAACCATAATAACTACAAATAACGTGCGTACTCAAATTGTGGCTGCCACTGTAAAGCTGAATATACACTGCCTACCTATAATGTTGCATAATTTAACTGCTTAGCCCATTTTTTGTTGCTAACCAAAACATCAGCATCTACTGGAACACATGAACAGTATTTTCCACACACTATCAGTCTGATGGAATCTGACATGATTGCGCAATAATGTTGTGTGTGTCCATGTTTATACTGTGCAACCTTTTAGGCCCATCCAGTCCACCTCAGCTCTTGAGGTTTCTCTGCCGTTCCCCGTTCTTTGATAAACTTCAGTTACACTAATGTATGACTACAATTCCACTGTTTGTCAAAATCTGCTCAATAATGATAATGTAAGGAATGCCCGTAATTGATCTTTCTCATAGCATGAGGCGGCTATTCAAATGCAATTAATAACACACCTGCGTGTAAAACACTACTCCCACCAGCTGTCACATCACGCACTGACAAATGTCACAAGACGCCTGCAGGCGTGATGGATGTTTACCCAGCTTTCGTTCACATAGCAAACCCAAATTCCGACTTCTCTTTCTCCCTCGTTTGATTGGTGCTACGGGCCATTTGTATATCTTAGCTGGTCAAAGTGTAGGTGTGGCGGGTATGGCAGAATGGGGCGTGTGTGTGGAGTAAAATGTACAAGGGGTCACGGCAAGTCTCAACAGGGGGGAAGGAATTTGCGCATGTGCATTGTTGCATTTAAGGGAATTAGCGTAAAGCACATGACATCTGTGGTAAAAAGTAGATTTTAAATAAATGTATGACTAATTCATAAATTGTATAATTGGGATGGGTTCTCGCTGAGCAACGGCCAAGTTACGGAATCTGAATATATACCAGAAAACAGTTGTTGATGCTGTTTGAAGCCTGCCAGCATGCATGTGCTCATTTGAACAAGGTCAACCATGACACAGCGACTACAAATGGTATTTAACGGGCTCTTTTTTTCACAAAGGCCCACGGGGGGAAATACTAAAACATGACCAACTGCTAAACCAAGTTTAGGTGCAAAACCCCCGGTTAAATGGTAAGACTCCACCAATCTGAGTGATGCTTTGGAATAATTATTAAAATGGAAACGTGACAAAAAAAATTAAAAGGCTCATACATTGAATTAATGTTATGTCCGATGAAAAGAATGCACCCACTTAATGTGAATTTACAGGACATTTTCTAAATTGTTCGTTCAGTTGAGTCAAACTTGAATGTTGTTGTACAATCTTAGTCCCTGAATAACTACTACGGTTCTGTTATATTTAAAATTAACTCAAAACAGGAAATTGAATTTCCTGTAACAGTTCCAACCCTCCCACCTACACAAATATATATTTTTTATGAATGTCATTAGGGACAAACATTTTTTTTTTTGTAAATTCTCACGTTTGTCGTATCACTATCGGGAATGGGCGTTAGGAATCCCTGGTAAGAGTGTATCATATTTAAATGACATCCAGGGTAAACACTTTCTGGTGCCAGGAATCTGAATGTGCTCTCTGCTCGTTGTGTCTTTTGGTATCACTTGTAAGCGTAAATGTTCAAACACTTTCAGTGAGCTTGGGGAAGAACATTTCTCACTAGTGTTTCCAGGTCACAAACGTCGTTAAAAAAATATCATGATGGACAGATGCAGTCAGAGAGTTTATAGAACAATTGCCAACCGGAACGACAATAAAAATACACTTTTAGCTTTATTTGCCTTTTAGTCTTAATCTCTTCTCAGAATCTGTTTTGTACTGGTCAGTTTTTGAAGGACTAAAACTAGACTAAACCCTTCATTAATAAACAATAACTGGGACTAAATCAGTATTCATTTTTGTCAACTAATGAAAATGAGATCGAAAGTATACTCAATAAAAATTGGACTTAAAGTTATTGACATTTTAGTTCATGAACAAAAACGAGACGAAAATGATATGATTTTGTAAAATTCTGTCACTGTAACACTGTCATGTGACACAAATTAGTCACACCCCCTTTCAAATCTGCAGCTAGCGAGTGCAACATGCACAAGACATGGGACAGGCAAGAAGTGGATTCACGGTGAAAGGTTAATAAAAAAAAGTAAATTATAGTTATAACGTAACATTAATCCAAGGTTTCAACAATGATGTTAATCCGACCGCTAACTAATGCTGGCTAATTTACTAGCTCGTAGCATGGAGCCATCACTTGTTGATATATTGTTTGTTTTTCATCAAAAAGATGAGAACATTTTATGCGAAATAATTTTAGATCCGAAATGTTCAACATAATCTGCTGACAAAAAATATACAGGGCTAAAATGATTGTCTTGACTAAAACTAGATGAATAAAATTATGTTTTCTGGACTAAAATAAAGACAAAAATGCTATATTTATAGTCGACTAAAAATGGACTAAATAAAAACCGGATGAGATTGACTATGATAAAAAAAAAAAAAAACACAAGCGTGATTGAAACTGGACTAAAACTGAGACTAAATTTTTAAATGGCGGATAGAATTAACACTACTGGTCAGCAGAGACCACTGTCAAGCTGCACTCTGAAAACAAGCCAGGAGTGTAGAAAGAAGGCAAATGCCCTGGTGTTTATCGACACGCCTCACATGGAAGTGAGTGCGCTCTCCCAAGTGTTGAAGTGCTATTAAATGCAGAATTAGCCGGCTCATTTGCCGAAAGCAAAATACCACAAACTTTTTACGAGGCGCACAGGAGTAGGCAAAAAAACCAGCACTTTTGTTATTGTAGTTAATTTTAGTTGACTAGCAAAAATAGGCAGAGCATCACCAAAACATTGTCAGGTGTATGTTTTCTATCTCTTACTTTTTGCTGGCCTCGCAGACGTCGGTGATGTTGGAGAAGAGGTGGTGATGTTCCGTCTTGGTCATGGCCTCGCTGAGCTCCGGCGAGTTCTTGAACATGCGGATCAGGATCTCCAGACTGTGGAGGTACGAGTGCTCGGAGGAGATCACCTCGAAGATGGCCTGAGGAGGAGTTCTGCTTTATTCGTCATGGCAGTGTTTCAAATGTACCGGAAGGGCAAAAGTATTGAGGAACTGATGAATTTGGCAACCGTTCCACAAGGCGCCAAAGTAAGTGTAAAATATAATCAATACCTCTTGTCTTTTGCGTTCTTCCTGACTCATCCGATCAGAAAGACCGCTTTTCTTCACCTTGGGGGAGAAAACATTTCAGTCAGTAAAACGTTTGGCATCAAGGAGTCTCATTTTCAACCGGCTTCACAGGGGGTTCTCCTCCGCATTTATCGCAAGTGTGTGCTGCTATTGCGTCTGTTGTCCCAGCGTACAATGACCGCGGCACTTAACATACCGCGCTCTGCGGGAAGAGGGGCAACAAAGTTGTTGTTGAAAACGAGACAAGAGATCTTCATTGCATGAGAACGCCCATGGCGACGGATGACACGCTGACATCAAAGTAACAAATCGCCTGCCGTTGTGCTCATTGAATATCATTGGCTGAAAGCACGCAGGGGGAATGTAAAATGCGTTTCAATGCGATCGAAACCAAAGCCATCTTTTGGAATGGACTGGGTGTGAACTGTGAAGCGAGATTGACTGATTCTGCCAGCGCCTTTGTCGGTGAGAAGTTAAGCCTGAATCGAAAGCCCGCCTTATTTATAGCTAGTAAGGCCCCGGGGGCACCTTCTACTTCAAATTCAACATGCAAAACAACTGGCTCAGCTCCAAGACGGCTCCTCATGCTGGAAAGACACCAGGAAGTGATACTGCTCCATCTCTAGTTATCTGGCCTCGCGCCCAAATGGGAACAAACAAAGCAACGTCAAACCTCTTGAGGCTTCACCACACAATGTAATTGGCTTTGTTCAAAATGTTCTTGTTTTATGCTGTACAAATTAGGGATGCCCGATGATGCTATTTTCGACCGATACGATAAACCAATAATTTAGAAAGTGCCGATGTCGATAACCGATAAGTAAGCTCGATAATTGTTTGCAAAATTAACTTGAATACAAATATACTTTCAAGTCCTGCTATAAGTGTAACGTGTACAAATACATTGAAATGTTGTGTAAAGCACCATGAAGCTGAATTTTATTAATATCTTTGCTTCAAAGACAACCAGTAACTTATTTTGAGTTTGCCAAAACAAAACAATCATGTTTTAAAAATGCAACACAAAACTGCAAGGGTATCTTTTGTGAACACGAGGTCGCGCACATTATGACGTCACAAATGTGTGATAGGAGAGGGGAGGGGAGGGGTTGGGCACAAATTGAGCCACAACCATAACAGATGGACCAACATGGCAAATCTATTATTATCGGCGGATTTCTTTATTATCTGGTTTATCTGTTTGACGTCAAATTGGCCGATAAATGCCGATAATTAGCGGCCACCGATATTATCGTGCATCGCTAGTACAAATTAAGCATATTTTCAAGTAAACGTTACAACATAGGGTTTTTATTAACTATTGCCTATACAGCAGTTCATTCTCGCTTGAGGAATGTGAGCTATTTAGTCAAGGTAATTAATTATTTTGACTATTAATGAACTACCTGATATTAGTAAAAAACATTTTGGTGGACACTTCGGACACATAGATGATTGCAGCGGACATGACATTTGCGCGTCCAAACCAATAAAAACGCATAATTTGGAGATGTCAACACTTCTGGTTCATGATTGGATCCTAGCTAACCAATCACAATCGCGAGTTGATTTGCATGAGGTTCATTGTTAAAAATGTTACATATAAGCTTGGTAAATTGACAGCACATTACAACCAAGCTATCCTGGCGTCCACTATAAAAAAATTTTTTTTTATTTCATGTTGTTCTTATGTGAGAAAAGAGTCCAAATCAGTTTTTAAAAAATGGCCAGCAGAAAAAAATGTGGGTCTGAAGGGATTAAGCCCATAATCACTCTGAAATTAATTTCTGACACATATTCCAGTTCCAGGGATGAGATCCAATGGAAGCAACTAGTAATTTTGGTTCTCGGCTTCTTTTTTTTCTGTTTTGTATCATTAGAAGACAGTGACATTATACCTGCGCATTCTTCAAAATACCATTTACAGCCAAGAAGGGTGATGATGCCGGGTACATCGTTTCACATCAGTACAGGATGTTACTGTTGTCCTTTAATCTGATCACTTTCAATCTCTCCTTTCACATGTTTTATCACGTCTCACCGAGTAAACAAGCCAATGAGGGTGCCCAGGAATAAACAAACTGGCCCATCTCTTCCTGGAGTACATTCCCTCCATTCCGATTTCTAACTGCATCATGCAACCGTGGCGACCGCACAACCCTCTAAAGGCAACATTTTATGCATAGCTTCAGTCTGACAAAATGAGAGGAGCTAGCCAGTGCACTGGCATATGAGACTATGCAGGGCTCCCAAAAGTGGTCTGGCTGACTGACTTGCCTCCCTGTTCTTGAAGAAGTGCGCCTGCACTCTTGGCTGAGCGCAGTCAACGACACTCACCAAACTTGATATGACGGCATTCTTGAGAATGCGCACATTCCAAGTACTGTACTGTATTCAGCTAAAGAGACAGGATGACAACGGAGGGGGATTAGACCAATTCATTGCGGGCGGATGGTGGAAAGGTCAACTTTCAAATATCAGTCAGAATCAAGTTGTTTTGTTGGTGTTTTGTTTAGATGTCCTATTTACAGTCAGTTAGTAATTTGGTGTGTTAGTCAGGTAGTTAGTGTCAATTATGTTAGCTCCTTAACCAGTAGGTCAGTCAGTTGGTCAGGTAGTCAACCGTAACTTTGCATACTCTGCTCCTTTTTGTTCAAATAGACACCTTTTACACCACATTTTATGGTTACTTTTTGACATTTTTCCTGCCTTTTTGCCCCAAAAAAATTTTGTGGACATTTTATGGTAATTTTCGGGAGTTCTTTTTTTGGGGGACATTTTATGTTTACTTTTTAAACAATTTATTTTCTCCCGTTTAAAAAAAAAAAAATAGTTTTCTGACTTTTTATTTATTTTTATTTTTTTAGCAATTTTGTGGACATTTTATGGTCATTTTCAGGATTTTATAGTATAGCAGACTTTTTCTGCTATTAACATTAAATTCTCTGACATTTTTGGCAATTTCACGGACATTTTATGGTCATTTTCTACTTTTCCTCTTCCCTTTTGGACATTTTATGGTCATGAAATTTTTTTTTCTTCTAAAAAATAAAATAAATATGTAAAAAAATATTTTTTAGAGATCCACAGGCGAGGGACTAAAGAGTCAACATGTGTTTGTAATATCGAGTGTGTGTCATGTCTAACCACAGTAAGCTGGCTCCAGGACGTCCGGATCGGTTTGTATTGTAACACGATGCTGTTATCGGCTGGAGCCTCTCTGGAATCGGCATCCTCATCCGAATCGTTATGTAATGCCTTTTCCTGATAATTCTGGTACAATTCCTCCTCTGAAAGACATTTTTCGAGAAGAAGGGATTAGTGTCTTAAAAAAGGATCGTCAATGACAACACCGGCGGGGTTATGAGTGAAATGCGATACTGAAGGCCTGCTCTCACCTTCGCTGTCAAAGGTGCGTTGAGGGCTCAGAATGTTCTTCTTGTCAGAAATCTGAAAATAGGAGACGACACGTGGGATTGTGCATACCCACCACAAACTCTGGCACCTTCCCCTTAATTGTCTGTTGACCTCTGCCATTGTCCACCAACAGAGCCACTGTGTGTGTGTGTGTGTGTGTCTAGCATTACATCATGTCTTCCAACCATCAAATAATAGATGTCCTTGTAAGGCTTGGTTCTGATTTCTGGAGTAAGTACATGAACTTTTTTTCACCCTGATACTTAATGTCCACTTTGAGGAACGCGCAAGAGCCTGCTATCTTGATAATACTGTTATCTTTATAGGACTTGCTCAGCTTACCTTGCTTTTTCTTGTGCCAGTAAGAGTTGTAGGGCTGTCAGGCTTGGGTGCCCCCGGGCTGGTGGGCTTTACAACGCAAGGACTGCCTGCTGGAGGAGTTTTATTATCGCTATCTAATCCCTTCACGGCAGCCTGGGAAAGCGCCTGCGCCTCCAGATCGACTCCGGTGACAACAGCCCTCCGGTAGGATGTACTCCTCAGCCCCCTCCTTAGCGTCCCCGAGCTTTCATTTTCCCCGTCCGTCCCTTCGCCGTGGCCTGCTCCCGTGGAAAAGTAGGCCCCCGTCTCCACCATGCTGAGGGTTTTTAAAGCTCGCTTGGGAGCATCCAAACCAAGCAGCCCTGCTAACCCTTGGCCTTGTGGTCCGGTTGCGTTGGCCTTGCTCTGTCGACTGCCTGAGGCTAAGCCCTTAGGGATGAGCTGCTGGGTGCCCATCTTCAGGGCGGCGGGGCTGTGGGTGCTGAGGACGATGGATGGAGGGGGGGAGATACACGGGGAAAGGGAAGGAGAGGGGGAAGAAGAAGACGCGTGCCTGGTGTCTTGGGAGATGGCGGGCGAGGGTGACGATTGCCTGAGGAGGGGCGGCTGGATGTCGGTCGGCGATGAGGAGCGCGGTGTCGGGGGGTCCGAGGAGGTGAGGGAGGACAAGGAGGGGATGCTCGAGGTGGAGCTGTGGGAAGGGGTCCGTCTCGCAGGAGGATACGGGCTTGGTGGAGACGAGAAGGACAGTTCAAGGTGGTTGTTGTTAGGAGTGTGTTGAACCGTTTCAGGTAGATTATGATATGATGGGGTCTTCTCCTTTGGCAAATTGAGACTAAACACACTGGAAATGAGGGCTTGAGGAGAGCGGACGTACTTGTCAGGCCAAACTGTCCGTCCATTGCTATGATTTACTGTGCTGTACTCTCCATTGCTCACTTTGTTGCCAATCGAGGCCGATCGGCTGACATCAGGCTTGAACTTAGACAAGGAGAAGCGTCCATTGGAGATGTGCCCAATACTAATACTCCGAACAACTCGGGACTTTTTGGAAGGTTTGTGTAAAACGTGCTTGAGCATCGCCGTGTTCTTGCCCTGAGATGTAACCACCAGTTTCTCAGCCGGCTGGCTCAAGGTGAAAGCGCACTTGTCCTCCACTGGGAAGTCCGTTGTCGTGACCCCGTTGCCCTGGCAACTACGTGGCCGCGGCTTCCTCGAGTCAGGTGGGCTTCTGTGGTTGTCCGTACGGCGCTTCCACAGAGGCATGATGTTGTTGTTGTTGGACAAGTCCACGTCGTTGCCGATATCCATGGTCCACGGGTGTCCTCTTCCCTATCTGCGTCACAGCCGGAAGGCCGCAGCGCAAACACCGCTGCCCCGCTGAGAGCTGATCTCAACCCTGAGGGCAAACAAAGAAGAATAGCAGTTCAATCGGCCATGTTCAGATTCCTATAGTTTGCTCATTGACAGGCAACTAAAACCAATAACATCAAAGTGTTATAAACTTAGCAACAACATGCAGTTAGGAGACTTTTGGAGATCTTTGGTCAACTGAAATGTCCTCAAATAGCAATTGTAAACTGTAAACAGTTGTCCCTCAATACACATGAGCACATCATTGTGTTTTTGAGGTTACAGTCTCGTGACAGTGGGGGGTGGTATTGTATTACAGTACATTGCTTTAAGCATGAGAACTGTTTATTGATAAAAAATTGTGTCAAACAACAAAACAAGGCCATGAGGTACAATGTGCAAAGTTTTATGACTTACGGTGTAACCTTCTTCAAGCAGGTACATGGAGTCAATAATAAGCAGCAAGTTAACGATCAGTTCCACTCTAAACTCCAAGCCTGTTTCTCACACTTGTACCAAAACAAACGAGAACACGCAAAATACTAGTCCTTTAACACCTCAGAAGTAAACTCAATGCAATCATTTATTTGAAAGTTTCATATTCACCTGAAGCAGAAACGTGCAGTCAGTTGACGTGCCGCAGGTCGACCATGTTCTCCCAATCCCCCTCCTGAATTCCGAGGACTTAATCCGACATCGTATTGGGAACCCACGCACGCAAAAAGTGCGTGAAAGCGGATTTGGAGGCGAAACAGCCTGGATTGGGAACAGAGGAGTAGAGTACAGTGCGCGGCAAAGAGCGCTGCTGAGGCGGGGCGGGTTGGACAGGACAGGGGGGTAAGGTCTCTCTGCGCCGGGGGGCGGGGATAGGAGCAGAAAGGGGACACCGCTCGTCCGGTTCTGATGCGGGCCCCCAAGTGGGCAGTATCGACCCTCTCACGAGTCTAAAGCAGAACAATCTGGTGATTACACGTTTAGTGCCTTTACACTTCAAAGTAAAATTAAGACATTTTGTTATTATTTTAACATGTTTACGATCAAATAAAAATACATATAGAGATTAGAATCATACATTACGTTAATTAAATGTATTCATAATAATTATAGTCATTTATTTAATTACACAACCGCGATGTGGGAGATGAATGTTTTTTAACTTCACTTGCTGTTAAGTGTATACGAGCGCTGATGCTCTGTCTTGTGGCCGCAGTCCGCCACCGTGTGGCTATTTACGGAGTTGCAACATACACTGATACAAATGTTGAAGTACGGTATTTTTAAATACAGTAGTACTGGACATATAGCACGTTTGAAAGATTATATAAATGCCTCATAGTGAAACACAGTGAAATGTTTTATCGTTGAATATGTCAGTGCTTCCTTTGACATCAGCCACTTTCCATTGCACAACTGCAAATATAAACTACCCCCTTAGCCACCCAGTACCCTACCCACACTTTTGTATGGGTGCCAGTACCACTTAATGGTTGAGCGGACTCAGCGGAGCACGAAAAAACTACAAGCAGCCACCACGTTTCTTTGTTTCTTGTTTAGAGCAACAACAACAAAAACTAACAACTGTCTATAATTCACAAGAGATAAAGATGACGTTATGATCCGACTTTTCAGTTTGTTTAAAAAAAAAAAAAAAAAAATCTTTGCTCACCATTTTAGAAAGCCAACCAATCTGGCCATTGGCCAATTAGAAGCAAATCATACACCTGGGCATTCAGCATCAGCAAATGGTAAGAAACTTGCGTCTTATTTAGTTTTTCCTACCTCACTCACTATGTTTGTGATTATAGGAGTTCTATCAACCACTATAAGATACAACATGACTACTTTGTAGTTTCAATAAGTCTTTAGTGACTAAATATTTTGGCAAAACATTCTTTGAAGAGATGCTAGCAACGCCAACGTTAGCGAAAAGCGAATTACTGTCGTATCATCCGTGAACTTTTAACACGATTTAAAGAACAATTTCATATTGTATGTTTCAATGGTTCGCGGTTTGGTATTAAAAGTAGCTTATTAACGGACTCCTCATTAAAAGTGTGGACAGGTTAGCCACCCTAGCTAACTATTTGAAGGAAAATGTGCATTCTGGGACTGGTAGTTTGGGTTGAAATGAAATAAATGCCATTAATCTGTGACAACACCTCATAAAACACCACCCAAAAACATTTGGTTTTGTTTTAATTAGAAAAACAGCACTCTATATTATGGTACTAATTAAAACATACAGTACTATTAATATAATTTAAGAGAATGTAAAAAAAAAACAATACAAAAAAAAATGTGTATCATTTATGATTTCATATCGTTCAGCTCTTTCTGGTGTGCATACCTTGGCCACCATGGGGCAGTGTTTAATATACAGTCACGAAGAACATGGCTACAATTGCTCAGTAAACTTACTGCAGTAATATTAATTTTGCATTTAGCTATCAGACTTTTATGAGACAAAACACACATGTAATCACATTTAATTTATGTTTCATTTTGCAGTAAACTTCATCTGTGAGAGGAATACAAGCTTGAAGCAGGCAACAGCCAAGCGCCGGGTCATTAGCCGAGGTTCCTGGGACTTGCAGTAAGTGTTACCTGGCACAAAATATGATCACTGTACATGAATTATTTGAAAGGTTCAAATACGCTGCCAGAAACCAATAATAATGTGCATCATCATTCGTGATATTAATATTGTCATTTTTAGAGCTGCTAAAGGGAAATATAGGGATGTTAAATGGCCTAAGTGGGAAGATTGAGGAATTGGCAAGTATTTACATGATCAACATAACTGAGAGATGATGATGAGCTGGATGAGTCACCCCAGCTGACTGCTGCAGGTGCACAGATGTTGCAACTTCACACGGAAACAAAGTCCAGTCCACTACAGTTCATCTTGAAAGTAAACCAAAAACAGATGAGATGCTTCACTTTATGCTCCACTTCAGTTTTATCAGATGCCAGACCAGTTCTCACATTCCTAACATTTGAAGTATTGCTGTATGTACACAGAAATCAATCTTTGGTGGGGATTACTGCACTAGCCTTGGCGCTTTTGTCTGTAAGCTTCTTAGCTCCGTCCGGGGTTAACCTCGAGAATTGTGCACGCTGAGCGGTGTCGGATGTAACAACACCTCTGTAGTTTTTTTTGCAAATTGAGAAGTCCTGTTGGTATTGGGTGTTTGTAATGAACGTGCCACTGTGGAGCTATGTTTATTTGCGCTATGAACACACACAGTTGGGATAGGGTGGAATTATTTTGAAAATAATGTAGTTGTGATTAGATATGCCTTTGCTTTCTTCATTTGCGACATTCATTAAAGCTCCACCGTAAAGCTGACCTTCTCTACTGCTTTGACTCATTGCCACTCGTCGGGAGTCCTCGCATCTCCTATACTCCATTGCCACCCACGTGTCTCCCGGCCCACCATTAGCGGAGAGCCGCCGCCGGCCCGCCTGCCTGCCATTACATATGCATGAACCATATGTTGCGCAACAACAGCTAATGACCGTAAATGTGTCGGCGGTGTGAGCACTTATGAACCCACTCATTCTCTCCATGTACATATGGAACCAAGGCGGGGGAGCGGGGGCGTCCGTCGCTCACACTGTTGACACTCGGTCTCGTCGTCATGGTTACGGGGCATCTCACTGGTACTGATTAGGTGACCTGTGATTGACTCACCCCCCTCCTGTGTGTTCTCTGTGCCGTCTTGCCCATGCAGGACGATGATGTCATCGTATGTGGCGCCTAGCAGCACTGGTGGGTGCAAATGGAGGTGAGATGGATGCCGAAGCACCTTTGATGGATTGAAATAGGCTTGTGTGGAGATTGTAGCGCTTCATCAACAAGCCACTAGAGGGCCACATCACAACAAGCACAAGGTAAATCAGTCTTTTTTTTTAAACTCCTATCATGACTGATTGTTTAAGTTTTTTTTTAAGTAATCTAGAAAAATTTAATGAAATGGGGATACAACTCTTCTGACGGCCTAATTGTATTTATGTTCATTGTTTTGTTCTCTGTTATATATATATATAATTTGTTTGCAAACCTTCCCTTGTTCTATTATGCTGCAAGTCAAAATGACCCATTCTAAAGTAAAACAAATATATATCATTTTTTAAACTCTGACGGCCTTCTTTTTGCCATATTCTTATTTTTATTATATACATCTATTTGTTATCAATTGCCAGTTAAGAGAGTGAAAATCCTACTTAAATCACCTGTTAAGTACACGGGCTGGTATAGCTCAGTGGTAGAGTGGCCGTCTCCCACCCTAGATGTTGGTTCGATCCCAAGGCCTTGTTGTGATCATGTCGAAATGTCCTCGAGCAGGATTCTGAACCACCAGTTGCTCTTGATGGTGCCATCAGTAGTTGACTTTCTTAACCATTTACAGTACAGGTTTCATGACAGCGAATTTGTATACAATCGCAAAAAAGTCGACAAGCATCAGTTATTAGTAAGATTATTGCATGGTTCTGTCACTCAGAAAACAAATACTGAGATGAGCACATGCACAATATGACAGGAACATGTTATTGCTCCCTCTCATGAGTCTGCATTCACTTTTCATCAGAATTGCATAATTTATCATCTCAGTGTGATTTATTATAACCGGACCCCCACCCAGAAGGGTTCTTCCCCACAGCGATTTGCTCTATGTGTCTTATGCAGTAGTTACAGTAAAATATTTAACAGGTTAATTTGCGACATGCTGGATGTCATTAGGAATAATTACATACCTTTGGGATGTTCTTAGCCTAAGATGCGAGTCTCCAGTTCCACTTCTGTGAAAAACACACACAGATGCACGCACACACACAGCAAAATTAGCCTGCAGTGCATGACTCACCTGGAGGTGGAAAGTATGATTTACAGAACAGCTCAAATATGGTATACACTTGAAAGACACTTTATTAGGGACACCTGCACAACCTAATGAGCTGAATTTCCCCCGTCCCCTCCAAGATTTTCAGTTAATCTAACTTCATATTCATTGTATTAAGTCGTTGTTTTGAAATATATTGTTCTTACTCCTACACCTTTTAAAAAATATATATATATTAAGCAGCAGGCACCATACATGCAAACAGCTGTTTAATAAAAAAAAAGAAGAGAAAACATACGTGCAGATCTTTATTCTGCAACTATATCCACTGTTTCAGCTTCCATTAAAGAAAGGTAAGAATGATGGTACTAGTATGTGTGCAAATGTTATTTTCATTATTCTCTTCCATTTTCATGATGATATTCACATGATTCTGCTGAGGACACCTAAGACACTTGAGTGATATTGACCCAACATTCTGCCTTTACAGGGACAATGCTGAAATTTGAGTTTATTATTGTTGTTTTAGTTTACAGTCCCTACAACATTTTGTCCTTATCTCTTCCTGGATCTCATTAGTGATCTAATTAAATGCCCAATGAGGCTGTGACCTGATGGAGTGAAAGAGGCGGATGCTCATTTGGTGCAAAGATAACATCTGTAAAAAATTATTTATACAACAAATGTCCTGAAAGAGGCAGGAATGTTGTTACGTTGTTTACAGCCTGTGTTTGCATGTGTGTTTGTGTATGGGTGTGTGTGTGCGTATGGAAGGGAGGTGGACAAACATCAATTTAGCCTCACTGGGCGTAAACCAGGAGACACATCTGTTTGGTTTTCTCACGCACGTATTTGGAACCAGCTGACGGCAGCATCAGGGAATAAACTGTCATAGGGCTCATTTACTCCACAACTGCACGGAAGGCATAATTATTGTTTTAGAGATAAACATGGACGGACGGATACACACTCCCACGTACTGTATATATAGACACACACATACTGTAGATGGCTCCAGCTCCAGCAGTTATACTTCATGCTGCTATTTTCATTTATGCCATTCTTACTTGCTGCCAAGGTTGAGAATCTGTTGACACTCATAATTATTGACTTCATTATTACCTGTCAGTCAAAGCAGAGCAATATTTTCTTTATGTAACAAATGTTTTTCTTGCTAAATGAATATCCGACTTGGCTTTCCTGTATAGATTTGACATGTTCTAGCCAGTAGAGACCCTAAATCAGGGGTCACCAAACTTGTTGAAACGGAGAGCTATTTCTTGGGTGAGTACTGATCGGTGTTATTATAGTTTTTGAATTTTCATTCTAGTTAGTTTTTTATTTCATTTTGAGTTTTGTTTTTAAATATTTAGTTAGTTTTAATTAGTTTTCAGAGCAGCTGTGTTAGTTTGTATTAGTTTTAAATATTTAAAAAATGCTTGGTTTTAGTATTAGTTTTTGTTTTACAAAATGTTGTGTATTACTTGTGTGCAATGTTTAATACAAATAAATACCACGGTAAAATAAAAAAAGCAACGCACTTACCTAGCGTTGCGTTTCGGCTGAATTAAATGAAAAAGTAGGCAAAGCGAGCCATCTGAGCCAAAAGTCAACCACGCAAAATTGTCGCCTTGGAGCGACGACATCTGAAGATGCTTTTCTATTGGCTGCTGCTAGATGACGTCACTTCTCTACAACACACTCTCATACGTGCTTATTCCAGTTAATATTGAAATATACTTAAATCACATTTAAAATCAACCACAAACTAAGGACATTTTCACTATAATTATAGCTAGTTTTAGTTAGTTTTGCAAAAGTAAAATGTAGTTTGAGTTTTCATTTTTTAAAAAGCCTTTTATTTTTTATTTTATATCATTCAACGGAAATTTTTAATTTTAGTTTTAGTTATTTAGTTAGTTTTTAATTAACTAAATTAACCTTGGTACTGCAAAGCTAGCAGTTTCATACACATTCATGAAATAAGGAATTTGTTCAAATAATTTGGGGGTAAATCTCATCATCGTCATCGCGCCAGCTAGCATGTCTCCACGAGACCCAGTGCGCACAGAGCGACTTGGCTCAACGCAAGTGAACTGGACAATTGCAAAAAAAAAAAGAAGACAGTTGACGATTCCCACCTGCCCACCCTGGCTACTGACCCTCCCACGCATACTTTACCTCCTCGCTGTAATCAAGAAACTGAAGCCCCTGGTTTTCTTGTCAGGAAATATATTGTACTGTATTATTATTTTTCAAACCACAAATAACATGGTTCAGTGGAACAGAGGAAATGGGCAAGAAATGAAGGAGATAGAGTGGATATTGGAGAGCTTGTTGACATTAATCACCCCATTTGTTGACTGCACTTGTGCATTTTGGCGATAGGGACTCTCCACGCTTAGCTTTTCAACCACAACTAGATATGAAATCATACTGTTGGCCACACATGACCATTAGTTGCAGTTTGACGGTTCAGTCTCATTTGGCTTGTTGCTTAGTGTGTGGCAGTCGGGCCTTGTTCAAAAGAAATAATACATGCTATACATTCTGTTCGCTATAATGTTTAATCAAGGACCCCTGATCTATTTCAATGAGTACTTTTCAGACATGCCAGAGCACAAGCACGCCGTGCTCCCTGTATGGGTTGTGTTCAAAAGCGAGGTGAAAATGCAAGCATGTCATGCGTCTTAATGTCCTGTCAGAGTGTCATGGTACGCTCTGAATAGCTCACTCCTCCTCTGTGTTGCCTCTCACTCTTTCCTCCCACACCGCTCAGCTCGCGGATGCAGCATTCCCGCCTGAGCGTCCCACACTGTCGTTGAATGACAGTTTTGTCTTCGGATGACACATGACAAACCCCTCCTCCTATTTTTTTGTCTTTCATCTTTCATTCCTGCAAAGCGTCGTGTATCTTTCCATACAACAATATTGCCCATGCATGATTGACAAATGGTGGATGCATCACATCACAAGTGCTAGTTTCTGAGAATGTGTGAACACACACCACAAAGTCACTAAAACATCCGCAATAAATCATTTAGCACGCTTTACCGCCAAGAAAACGATGACATCATCAGGATGGCATCACAGTCAAATGTACACTTCTCTCTGCAGTGTGACTAATACCCTAATTGACATTTTCAACTCTATCGCTAGGGAGAATGGAAAAGTTAGGAATATAGGTTTATTTCATTAACCACGTTTATATACCATTAATGCATTTGTTTGCACATACGTTACACGCTCAATCAATTATGGAAAAGCTGGAGACTAGTCGTGTGTCCTTCAAAAGAGTTGCTGCTCACTTTTGATTGACACTGTTAATGTGGATCTCCTAACGTTGTGCTGGTTTACCTAATGCTGTATACAGTAGTGTTTCTGAAGACGTTAATATTTTAAGAACGCACATGGAGGCGGGCACGAGGGGGTGTGTTGTCCATGAGTGAACAAAAGGCACCGCAGTATGAGCTCATCCGTGAAATAGGTGAGCTCATGTCCTGCCTGCTGCTAAAGAGGACGTCTGACAATGGTGGACCTTGGTCAAAAGTGCGACATGTTTCGGCTCGCATTCAGTTGTGGAGGTGTACAACTTTTTCCACAATGTACTGGAATGTAATTACTTTTCTCTGATGGATAGATGGATGGATTAAGGAATTGAACAACTATGGTGGTGGTGGGGGGGGGGGGGGGCTGAAGAACAATGGACACAACTGTAAAATAGTCCCATTTCTAGCTCATGATATCCCATCACTGGTTAACTATTTTTGCGCTATATGGTCCTTTTAGGCTACCTGGATGGATGACAGACAGATATCGATAGATGTCTGGATGGACCAACAGACAGATAAATGACAAATAGATGAATAGATAGAGAGAACGATACATTGAAGGTCAGACAGATTGACATATAGATGAAGGGATGGACAGACAAGGTTTCTCATCCACAGGGGAAGATTTTTATTTTTTTTTCTTGTCCTTCTGGTGGCTTACGATCAGAGGATGTTGTTAATATTTGTCAACTGTAGGCTTGTGAATCATTTTAAGACTCTTCTGTGATTTAACGGTTATATAAATAAATTTGACTCGATAAATGGACTGACTGAGAGACATAAGTGGACAGATGGATAGATACTGCAGATGAATGGACAAGCCGATAAAATGGGTGGATGGGCGGACAGATAAAATATTCCTTCCTTGGCATAAGCAACTATACGAGCAGACAGACAGAACGTATCGACAGATGTACTGTACAGACGAACCGAGAGACAGATAAATGGATAAACAGTTTAGCAGTGCGAGCAAAGATAACAATCCTGATTGTCAGAGAGCTGTACATAAATTTCTCTTGCTCCTACACACTGACTCATCCGTCCTCTCTCATCTTTTCATCTTTCGCTCTCGCTTTCTCTATCTGTGGATAGCACATTGGAAGAGAGCCTCCTCGCCCAGACAGACGAGCTGTGACCCCACACAGACTAATGCAACACTTGGCCATGAGCGACATTATAAAAAAAAAAAATGCATGCGCAACAAAAGCGCAGGGTTCATTTGGACTGCTGATGCTCAGGGAACACAACCGGTGATGGACTCGAAGGCAAGCTGTTTGCAGTCATCGTCCTACGCGGTCGGTGACCATGCCTGTATGATGTGCTGCATTAGTTATGCCTCTTGAAATACAAACAGGGACTGACCCTTCTTATGAAAGTACACTCTGATTGCCTCTGCGCAGTCATCACACGTGAAATCGCTTCTCACGCTTGACAAACTGCCAAAATGTGAAAATCGCACGCGCTCTGCTTTAATAATAAAAGACAATACAACACTTGAACGTTTTGCTAGAAAACCGGTCATTGTTGTTTGTGGGTCTACCACAGGGCCCGTATTGAGCCAACGTGTACAGTCACAAGTGCCACTTCACTTAACAAGCTACAGTATGGCTCTGATCCCCTCCCATTTTTCTTCGTTCTTTGGGAAAGAGCCCAGAGAGCATGGTGAGTTAGCAGTTAGTACGTTGAGGTTCATGTTCGAATCTTGGCTTGTATTTTGGATGGAAAAGTCCACAACAAAAACAAAACAAAAAGTGATAATATAATGATACTATGACCAGCTATTTGTCTCAAAGGTAAAAAGAAAAAAAGGTGTGCCGATTTCGAGTCGTGCCATCCAAACTGTTTCCTGTCAACGGTTACTGTACAATGCTGTCTTCCCGCGATTTGTGTAACCCAAACCTTATCATCAGCAGGCACAGATCTAAAACTGTGTGTATGTTGATGTGTGTTGATTTGAATGCTCCCTGGAGGTTGGCAGAGTGAATTCACTTCACAGGAATGCACAGCTGAGTCTAGCGGTTTTTGCATCAAAACACCTTCTGTAACGTTTTTTTTTTGGTAATAGCTCGCTACAGTCGCCCCATGTTGCCACTCTGCTGCTTGCCATGTCAGATTCAGCTACCTGCTATGAGCCGTGCCCCAAAATAGCCTTTAAATGTACCGTTTGCATTAATATTGGCCTTTTTTTGGGTCACAGGCTAATGTGGGGGGAAATGTTATCGTAGCCGTGCAGGGACCTGTATAAAAAAACAAGCACATGCATTGAGAGAGAGTAGGACAAGCTAACAAGTTCATTTTATTTTCTGTCCATATTTTAACAATTTCCTTTTTCACAGTGTGATTTAGATGTAAAATGGTGGGACTGCCATTTTATTTCAACATGAGGCAAACAAACCACCAAAACAAACAAAAAATCTTACACATTTTTGCACCAGAATTTGTATTGTTTTATGTTATCCAGCTAACTAAAAAATATATAAATAAACTAACTGAAGTAATCAGATTAACAACTTCATCATTAAATGAATACCCCTGATGTTGTCAAGCAAAAGCCAGTAGTATTATTATCTTTGTAAAGACAGCTTTTTGCGCAGGTGTTCCTAATGTTGTGGCCAGTGAATGCATCTCCCATCATGTCCTCCTGGCTAGAACACTTCGCTCTCAGCCGCCTACACTTGGTTCCAGAAATAGGCAAATATTCCGAGGGAAGCATGACGGCCACATTGAAGGAGCCACACACCTTGACGAGGCAGTAAACTGCTATTTGACAGCCGCCGTTTAATCGCATCCTGTCGATTGAGAACACATGTGACACCAAATGCTTTCTAGGTGCATTTTCATTCAGCTAGAATTTGCCTGAAAACCTGCGGAGAGATTTATATCCACTTTTAAAAGTGTGGAGTAGCATCACTATTAGCAATTTATTTTATATATATATATATATATATATATATATATATATATATATATATATATATATATATATATATATATATATATATATATATATATATATATATATATTTATATATATATATATATATTTATATATATATATATTTATATATATATATATATATATTTATATATATATATATTTATATATATATATATATATTTATATATATTTATATATATATATATTTATATATATATATATATATATTTATATATATATATATATATATATATATATATTTATATATATATATATATATATTTATATATATATATATATATATATTTATATATTTATTTATATATATATATATATATATTTATATATATATATATTTATATATATATATATTTATATATTTATTTATATATATATATATATATTTATTTATATATATATTTATATATTTATTTATATATATATATATATTTATATATTTATTTATATATATATATATATATTTATATATATATATATTTATATATTTATTTATATATATATTTATATATTTATTTATATATATATATATATATATATTTATTTATATATATATATATATTTATATATATATATATTTATATATATATATATTTATATATTTATTTATATATATATTTATATATTTATTTATATATATATATATATATATATATATTTATATATTTATTTATATATATATATATATTTATATATTTATTTATATATATATATATATTTATATATTTATTTATATATATATATATATTTATATATTTATTTATATATATATATATTTATATATATATATATATATATTTTTATATTTATATATATATATATATATATATATATATATATATATATATAATTTTTTTTATTTATATATATATATATATATATATATATATATATATATATATATATATATATATATATATATATAATTTTTTTTATTTATATATATATATATAATTTTTTATTTATATATATATATATATATATATATTTTATTTTATTTATTATATATATATATATATATATATATATATATATGCGCGCACACACACATCGTTGGCATTGGGCAGAATCATCGTACCTCCATTGCTTTTCAGGAGACCCCAAAAAGGGCATGTTTGTTCAACCATTAACATTGCATCGTTATAAAGTGTAAGGCATTTTCAACCGTTTTATTCATTCAATTATGACTATTATCATGTGGCTCACTAAGAAGGCTAATACATAAGTATACGTATACTTTAATGCTGCAAACCAATCCTAACTGCAGCCACAAAAATAAGCATATAGCCTACAGTTTAATATAATTTAACAGAACAAAAATATAAATGCAAAACTTTTGTTGACTGCCATTTGTCTTTTGTCTAGAATAGATGATAAATTAATTTGTGGACATTGAAAAAAGTCTCCAAGCTCAAGTTCATCATATGAACAATGGAGCAAAAGTGATGCTTTTTTTTTTCAGTATGTACGGTAACTAATGTTTAAATAATATAAATACAATGTATTACATGACTTCACTACTACACGTCGTTCTAAATTTTGATTCAGATATTCCAGTCAGGAGATGCCGAAATAACAAAGCCTTAGAGCCCCCCATTTAACCACGTTATTTACATAATGATGCAGGTTGTGTGATATAATATCCACAGTGGGATGGGAAAGAAATGCGAATAGCACCAATTAAAGGTGGCTTGAAGTGTGGTGTTGTCATGGCGACGGTTCGAGCAGGTCACATATGAAGTTTAGCTGCCTTTGCTTTTTTTTCTTGTGCCATTTTGTTACCTTAACTGCTGCAATTGCAACCAAAGCAGCTTCGGCGAACCTTTTCCTTTCTCTCTCGGGCAGCTGTGCTCTCGTCCGTATTTGAACACCAGACACTTGGGCACAAGAGGGGGGGGGGGGTGCCATAGGGGTTTACAATCCCCAAGCCAACACACCACTGCCATATTTCTTACAAAATGGCCATCCATGTTTCATTGTTAGCACAGAGAGGTTGAAAGAGGAAGTGTGACACTCTTTAATTCCAGTGACCTTCCTTTTTTGTTTTTTTCCCTTTTTTAAGTTTCAGTCTGATGCAAGTCTTGGCAGGTCAGACATGCCAAGTGAAGCAATTAGTTGGCCTGTGTCAGCATTTTTCTAGCTAAATGTGCCTCTGATGCCTTTTCTGCACTCGACTAGGGGATCATTCTACAGTAATATTCTGTACTAAATGCAAAAAAAGCAAAAACAAACAAATGTATAAATATGTCTATGGGACACTTAAAACATTTAAAATAGAACATATTTATATGTTTTGGGGAGCAAATTAGTTAATATTGCGTTAGTGAAATATGAGTTGAGCAGCAAAATCCATGTCAGGGGCGGTCATTTTACCACTTGCTATCAACTGAATATGACATCACAGTTGCTCAGGTAACAACTAATCACAGCTCAGCTTCAGAAAACAGGTGAGCTGTGATTGGCTATTGCCTGTGCTCTGAGCAACATTGATGTCACCTTCAGTCAACAGAAGAGCAAAATGGCCGCCCCCTGAGATGGATGAAAAATGGCTGGATTTTGCTTCATAGCTTATTCCACAAATGTAATTTTAATCAGAATGTCTTGTTTAGACTAGTGGGGTCACATATAACATATTATTGTCAAGAATGTTTAAGATTGACTTCCACTTGTTAAAAAAACAAAAAACACACACGGTGGAATCAGATAACTTTAGATTGGACTTCTTCCGATTGTGGATACAAATCCGATATGTCAGAAATAGCAAACTCATGCTGCAAGTCAGTGGAAAAACAAAACAAAAACGTCAACTGTAAGGTTAAAAAAGAAAGCCTTTCCGTTTTTACTTGCTCAACATACTTTTCGAGTGTCGATTTCTCCGGCTCCGCTGATGTTGATGAAAAGTCAAGGCATAATGACTCAGACAAGTTGTTTGAGTATGTGTGTGTGTGTGTGTATAGATGACAAGCATAGGCAGGTCGACAGACGAGTAGGCAGGAGGAGGAGGAAAACTAGCTGACACGTTAACACAGAGGTTGCATATTGCTGTTACACAACCGCAGACGTGAAGGTGCCAACATGATAACATAGGTGGGCTCATTATGTGACGTGTGGGTGTGTGAGTGAGCGTCCTGTGGGGATTTATCTTTGCCCAGCAGGCACCATATGGTCCAAAGTGTAGACTTCCTCAAAACAACACATACACACACATTTTGTAAACTGCAAAAAAAAAAGAAAAGAAAAAGAGCATGAACAACAAATGTAAAGGGAAGGATAAGAGACAGTGAACAAAATGGAGTAAAACATTCAATATTTGTAATCAAAATGTCTATGCAGGAAGTCAGGAAAATGATCAGCAGTCACTCCTGACAGTAACTTTGGGGGGAAAAATGCGTTTTGAACAGCAGGCCTTTTCATAGGGGGTGGTGGTGAGGTGCCAGGGGGGGCAACTAAGCCCCTCATGGTCCATATGGCCAGGAGGCATTCAACACCACTGCAACATGACATGACAGGGCAAGACATTGACTGCATGTGAGCAAGCATATTGTCTTACACTTCAGTTGTGATTTGTGTCCGCGTAGTACGCACACACTCAAAATTCCACTTCTTATTTTTTTAAAACTTGTTTTTCTACACAATGTTGGCATTTTGTTAACATGTATTTCAGTTCACACTGACTTGTGATTTCCGTGTTGTTAGCGCGACTGGTAGAAAAAGTAGGTCAGTGTTACACGTACCGCACTCCATGTGCGTTCAAATACGGTCCAGAGCTGAATCGGCAGCCCAGAATTTCAGCTCACTGGTAACGCTCCACACTCACAAACCGGAGGGCACCAGTTTGATCTCGACGTGCTTCATAAAAAAAAATAATAATAATAAAAGGTCGATTGTGAGAGCAAAAAAGGTTGGGCTTACGATATTATGTCATTATTTATTCATTAGTCAAGTAAGAGACTTATGTTTTTTGTTTTATTTTCTACCCATAAGTGGCGGCATACATTAAAAATAGTTATTGAGTAAACTTTGAGTATCATTTAAGCATGTTGAGGTCTCTTTTTGGAAATGAAAATATGGTCACCCCAGTGTTGTGTCATACAACTTCTATGCTGAATAAGTTCCTAATTAGCACAGTTATTGTCCCCGCATTGTCATATTTGGCGACAAAGATGGATCTGCACTTTGCGCCTTTGCCCTAGTTCCTCGCCGCCAGTCCCTTGGTCCCACTTCCACTGGTATGAATATTTCAAGGCTATCTCAGATTGCAATAGCTCAAGCTAGCGAGGCTAACTGCTATTCCCATCCACAAGCAACTTATTTTCTTTGTCTCAAAAGTCCTCTGTAAATTGGACAATTAGAAGAATAGATGCCAAAAAAAAACAACTAATCAGTTCAAGACTGTTGTTTGTTTTTAGACCATTGATGGTAAACAAGAAAGTAAACATTTATTTTTTATTTTTTGCTTGTATTGCCTTCATGACGTTTACATCTGTTGCTCTCCTCCATCCTCTCAGCTTTATTTTCTCCCTTCCAGCCTCATTGATATGCTCAGTCTTGATATTGATTCCCCCCCCTGTCCTAATTGGCGCACAAGTCATTACAGCTGACATTTCTCACATTAAATATCAATCAGCTGGGTTCTAATCACACTCGCAAAAGGAAAACAAATCTCAAGGGAGGCATTTGGCGGCTTGGAAATCTGATTTAGTCAACATTTGTCCTTCTGTCAAATGAATACGGAGTACAAACTAAAGAGGCTAATGCACTTATTTGCTAAGATGATAGAGGAGGAGAGCCATGCGTATAGCAGCTAAATGAGGGCAAACCAGAAGAAACAACGATCTTGCCTGGGGCCAACGCAGCTATAAAGCGTATTTAAGAATGTGAGGGGAAACAAAATACTATGATGGACTGTTTGCTGAATGGGAGAAAGATGAGATAATCTTTGAGAAAGAAAGCAACCAAGGTTTCACCAATACTTACCATAAGATGTGTACAGCGAAATTGTTAAAGATAAATAAACTACCACTTATAACATTTTATTAATCAAGAATAAGAAATATTAAATAAATATTTATATTTAAGTGACTTGAATTATTTAAATGCATTATTTTTAATCATAACAAATGCATTAATTTAAAAATGCTAACCTGCATTTTAGAACATTGAAGCTATATAGATTCGAAAAATAAATTCAATAATAAAATGTAAAACAATAGTTTAATACAACTTCAATAATTTCAAATAACTAAACTCATTTAATTTTATTGTATACAAGTGCAGCTACCATTTTGTTATAAAAATGATTTCCATGTTTTAAATGTGTTAAGAAATTAAATGTAGTAAATACACTTGTATTCATTATTTTTAACGATATTAAAAATATTTTTCAGAATATACTTTTAAAATATACTATTGCTTTCTTACTTTATTCTTTGTAGTATTAGCGGGGCGGGGGACACATCGCCTGTCTACATGTAAGAAAGAATGTACAGTGGCTAACTGTCAATGATGAAAAATGTGAGCGTGAAAAGTCCTAGTCACACTCTGGGCACAGGAATTGTGAATCCACCCTTCCTTCCTGTCAGCACCGTGCTTGTCACTTGACACTATGAACGCTATTCAGTGTCATGTCACATGTGACACTATGCTGGAGTACATACAATTTAAGTCATTCACGACAGAATGTGCACACTGACTGCACAGCTGATAAAGACGCATTAAATAACACTGCATGTGGGAGTTTCCCAATACAACAAATGGGCAAAAGTATTGGGACAGTTACAGGAAGAACGCAACCAATTCCGAAAAAGTGCGATTGAAGATTGTATTATAAATACTGAACTACTACAGTACAAAAAATTACAATTAAAATCGAACAAAATATGAAACATGCTCATTCATTCCTCAATTTAAAATAAATTTTAATGGATCAGTTCCTTTTTGTAATTATACTTTGTAATTGTAATTTTTGTAAGTAATATTATTATTCTTTGCAAAGAAACAAAACTGTTCTGACAATTCTGAAAACATGCAATTTAAATTGTAAATACAATAAAAAAATAATTAAAAAAATAAAAATACCTATGGCAAAGTAAATATGAGGTAATTAAAATTAATTTTTGCAATTTTTTTTTTTACACATTTATTCATTCTTAGATCCGTTTTTGTGTATGTATTTGTTCTTAGATCTGTTTAATTTTTTTTTATGTGAAATAAAATAGGTACGTCTCAAATTTTTTTAATAGAGATATGCACGACTCAGGCGGCACGGTGGCTGACTGGTTAGCACGTCCGCCTCCCAGTGCAAAGGTTGTGAGATCAAGTCCGGGCTTCGGCCTTCCTGGGTGGAGTTTGCATGTTCTCCCAGTGCTTGCGTGGGTTTTCTCCGGGTACTCCGGTTTCCTCCCACATTCCAAAAACATGCATGGCAGGTGAATTGGACACTCCAAATTGTCCATAGGTGTGATTGTGAGTATGGTTGTTCGTCTCTGTGTGCCCTGCGATTTGCTGGCAACCAGTTCAGGGTGTACCCCGCCTACTGCCCGAAGCCAGCTGGGATAGGCTCCAGCAACCCCCGCGACCCTTGTGAGGACAAGCGGTACAGAAAATGGATGGATGGATGGATATGCACGACTCTAATATATAATATTTGCCACGCCCATTCAAATGTCCGAATTACCACCCATTTGTGAACAGCACCAGTTTCAAAAAACAAAACAAAATGGAACAGGGATAACAATATCTTGGCTCGGAATGCACTGAACACGTGTGATCACAGATCAGTGAGTGTTGTGCGAGACATAAGTTAGAGGTTACTAGTATCGGTAATCGATGCAAGACAACCCAATACTTTTGTCCGCGACAGTGATGTGGAAAATGAAACGGCAGGAGTATGATACACATTCACTGCACCTGAAATTCACACAGTGTGCTTTGGAGACAAGTAAACAAAAAGCCCGGGACAGTAGAAGCTGTACGACAAAAAGTGTGGGTACTCCTGAAACAGTGCAGTGTGGCCCAGCGGCGCTAATGTGGGTCACGAGGCCACAGATTCCCAATGTCACAGGAGACTTCCTCTTCCAGTGCTCCACACAGGATATGAGCAATTTCCTATGGGCTTTGCCACTCCATAATTCCCAAAAACAGTCAACACCGGGGCATTTTTAAAGATAACGCATCATCATAATTATTGTGTCATAAATGGCTGCTTTGCTAACAAACAATGTCCGAGTATGTTCAAGGTGTGGAAGAACATGCACACCTTTTTTGAAAAATAAACAATCATACAATGCTTTGAATGACTTGCTGTTGTGTAGGAACACGATTCGGTGAAAGTGGATAAAGCATAAATGTGAAGCCACTTTTTAGCATTGTGGGTGGAGCTGCTGTGTTTTATTCATTTCATCAGTGCAAATGAGTCAGCTTTGCCACACGGATTGGCATTTCCTGCTGAGGCTCATGTTTGGCAAACTATTAAAACAATCTTATGAAAGCTTTTAAAAAGCTCTCTGTCATTACGCTCTCTAATTGTTGGACAAGCCAGGACCCCGCTCATGCTGTATGTTATTGTTCAGAGTTGTGCATGGGAGTAATAAAGCCTGGGAGCAAAAAAAAACATTAAAACAAAAACAGTAAAACAACAATGGAGAGGCCTGACTGTTACCTTTCACATCAACCGCTGTAAAAGCTTGAACCCTGCTGAAAACCGGGTCGGCTGATGTTACATATTGTGTGGGAAATTAAATAAATGTAAAATTTTACACAGAATTCCACAACCTACTATTCTCCTTTTTAAATTGAGTCAGTAAGAGGGATACACATAGTTTCTATAGCTATACATGAAAGGTTTAGCTTTGTTGGCTCCCACCAGGTTTTCTTAGGCCTGCCTGCTGCTCAGGTTACGAAAGAGAAGTTGCATAAAATGCGCCCGAGGAACAAAGTTTGATGATGAATCACAACTCCTGACCCGGTCAGGCGCGGGGAGTCGAAGGAAGAAGAGCACGCGGAGATAAGCAAACACACCTCAGAAGCAATATGACAGGCGAAGGAATGCGGGGAGGAAAGGGGCCGATGGAAGATGATGGAAAGAGGAGCACATCGCGCGGGGGCCGGGGTAGGAAGGTTAGGGATGTCGCGGCATGTTAGTCAGAATGCGGGGTGGGGTTGCTGTGGCGACAGCAGGGTACGGACGTGGTGGTGGGAAGCGCTCACATGACCCGGCGTCAGGCCCTGGAGGAGGATGCCACAAAGCCTCCCCCAACCACTTGTGTACTGTGTTGATGATGGGGGTGGGAAAGCAGGAAGACTGAGTGTCAAATGTAGTTTTTCTGAGCTTATACAACGGTAACATTCCCCGACCATGCTTGTAATTTAAAACACTCGTATCGCAAATGATCTTTTTTCAATAAAATCAATTTGTAAGGTCATTAATCCATTCCAACGCCCTCCAAAAATACAAAAAAATGTAATGCTTTTTAACACGGAAAATAGCAGTCTATAACATTGTACTTGACAAAAACATGTATTAATAACACAATAAAATAGAATGTGTAGAATTTAACAGTTTGTCCATCACCTTCTGGTGTGTGCAACTTGGCCACCAGGGACAGTATTATACAGTCATGTGGAGACAAACGAAGAAGACTTTCACAACTACTGTGAGTGACTTAAGTCATTTTTCACAGAGGATAAATAATATTTGTGAGTACAGTACAGTAAATAACCATCTGTTTTGAGTGTAATTCCACCATCGCTCACTAGACGGCGACACACTATTTAGTTTGAGACAATTTGAAAGAACAACAAAACAGTATTTCAGCACAGCCTAATTTTTATTGAAAATAATTGAATGTCATCCTGTGTAATCCTGCTTTTTATGCCGACAAAGCGACAGCTGTAGGTTGATTTTATAATGTACGACTTTGTCAAAATTATTGATGTACATTATGAGATGATAAGTTTGTTAGTTTGGGGGGAACTACTAAACTAAACTAAAATCTGCCAAATGAATGCTAGCACATCTATGACATTTTGCATTGTTTGTTAGCATTAAGCTCTGTGGATTTAAGGCATTGCTGCTGTATATGATTTTTTTTAAATACACAATACACTCTTTGTTCTAAGCTATGCTTAGTTTGACAATAAATCAAAAGAAAAGCTCAAAGCCTTTTTTCACTATCGACCATTGTTCACTTCCACCAGCAGTCGAACTTCAGTTTCTCAATTTTTGCATGCTAGTCAAAGCAACTAATCGGTCAAATGACAGCTTACGTTTCAAAAATCTCCTAAATCAGGTCACTTCTATCTCAAGGCACTCCTGTACGCAAAAATGGAATGGCTGTGCCACTTTGTGGTGCACACAAATGCTAGGCTTTTAGTAAGTACACACATCTTCCGAATGGTCGACAGGTAATTGCCACTTCCAAGCGTAATGGCAAGAAGACAAAAGGCTTTTTTCTCACTTTGGGTCATAAAAAGCCACATGTCAAGAAGATAACACAAAACACTAGATATCCTCTATTGTTGTCTGTTTGTTCTTCTTGGGTGGGCTGTGTAGCACTGCTGGTTGGTTGCTATCCAGCAATCACCATCCAGCCCTCCATTTTCTATACCGCTCACGCCCAACATGTTCAGGGTTGCAGACAGCTGGATCTTACTAGTCAACAGACATAGAGACAGACAACCATTTATACTTGCATTCACATGGTCAGTGGGAACTGAACTAGGGCTGCCCCTACTTTAGAATCGATTATTCAATTGATTATTCCATTGATTACTTGGGTAATTTAAAAAAGAATACAGTAAAAGATCTAGTCTCGACTGTCACACGTGCTTGCTCTTTATTTTTCGTTTATATTTCCCACAATGATCACTTCACTTTACACCAGTGCTTCTCTGTTGCTAAGATGTAATTTTCACAGTTTTGGGTGGTCGGTTATAGTACTGCAGAAAATTAAAAAAAACACCACATTAAATGCATCATTCATAATGAGATACACTTGGTAAACCACAACAATGGAGGCTGACAAGAGGATTTACTTCTTGGGTAAAGGGCCTGAGGTCACAGTGCAGCAAAATGGTGACTGGAAAGTTTGATACTAAGGCGCTCAGAGCTATGGCACAGCAACAGGTCAATAACAAATCTGCATGACCAGTCGTGCTTCACGTCAATCACGGTCTCTGCTCAGCAAAGCTGGAACTCTGGCTGACCAGCTACTACAAATAGTGCCTGTTTTTGCCAATGAAACGAGTGCCAAGATGTGTAGGTGTCATAAAGTGGCTAATGCTAAAGGGAATTATTAGCTTGCTAATAGTACTGTTGGGCAGTGAGATTACACTTGTGGAAACACAATTTTTCTAAATGGAAGTCACAGCCCGTCTGACTATAGGCACATTCCCACGAAATGGTCCAGACTAGGGCAGCTCGGTGGAATAGTGGTTAGCATGCCAGCCTCAAAATGAGAATATCCAACAATGCATCTCCTCTCCATGGATTGATGTGCGGAATGGTTGCACAAATAAGTCTATTTTTGGCTTCTTCCCTTTTCACTTTTACATCCTATTATGTAAAGGAAGGGAAAATTGTCTGTCAACCAATCAACGGACAGTACTCTGGTTAGTTCCATCCTAAACAAGCCTAATCATACTAATACAAAAACAAACAGGGCTGTATCGATTAGATATTTTGGAACCTTTATATCCATCCATTTTCTGTACTCATCCTCATTAGGGTGGTGGCTAAGCTCCAGCCTACCCCAGCTGATACGAGGCAAGAGGTGGAGTACACATTGGACTGGCCACCAGTCAATCACAGCGTAATAGCATATTTGACGACCCCTTACAATGGAAATATCCCAAAACCTGAAATGAGCAATGCTTGTAGCAAACAAAGAAATAGATCAGTCAACTGAAGACATCAATCTAACCATCCCAGACATGAAGATGATTTTCTTCTGCTGACTGGTCTCAGAAAGCTCCCAGTCAAAATGTTGGTGCCAGATGTTAGGGGAGTGCGTCTGTCATTATATTCAAGAAGAGAAACTCCCAGAGAAGTATCACGCAACGTAGGCCCTTATGCGGTTTCACCCCAGAATCGTGCACAATTACACAAATAGCAGAAACTCATCTTCCCTTTCTCTAAATGCATGTATGCACTAAAGTGGTTGCGTACGGCCGTCTGAAGGCAGGACTGGCGTTCGACGGTACTAAATAAACAACCAGGAAATGTTCCAAACCATAAGTCTCGTGGCAAAGACTGAAACCACACCCAAACCTCAGGAAATCTCTCCGTCTGAAGGCAGCACAGAGCTTATAGGAAAGACCTTAATATTCCAGACAGTATTAGGGTGCTTTCACATCAACAGCCTTTAGTTTGTTTTAAACAAACTTTGTGTGGTTCATTTGGACAGGTGTGAACACAGCAAACAAACTGTGGTGTGGACCAAACCAACCGGTCCTCCAGAGGAGGCGGTCACGGTATGGTTCCAAATGCACTCTAGCGCGGTTCCTCACTACACAACCGCCATTCATATTTACCCTCAACATGTGATGTGATGCATTGAAAGCTAGCTATGGAGGACCAAAAGTGTCAAAATTACAAATAAATAAATGAGGGAAAAAAAGAAAAAAAAAGTGAAACTAAAAGCAGATATTAAAAAATTTAATAAAAATAAATGAATGTAACTGTAATAAAAAATAAATGTTAATGTAATAAAAAATGAATGTAAATGTAATAAAAAATAAATGTAAATGTAATAAATACAAAAATAAGTATATAAATACAATTAAATATCAACCAACAAATAAAAACGCTCTGCTCACATTTATTTATTTTATGCTGCAGGTCGAAATGTTATTCAAATGAGGGGGCGATCCTTAGCGTGTCTTGGGCTAGTTTTTATTTACATTTTTTTTCTTGTATTTAATTTTTTTTATTATATTTTTTATATTCGTTTTTATTTTCACTTTTATTTATTTTGTCATTTTTTGTGCTTTTGGTCCTCTATAGTTAGCAGGATGAAGTAAGGTGTTCTGGATAAGCTCTGACCATGCTCGAAAATCTTAATGGTGAACGTAAACAGAAGTAAATTATCTTTGTTGTATGCTTATAAAAATATTAAGTACACTTGGCTATTTACTGGTTTGTGGTATTCTGGTGGTTTGCCAGATAATCCTAATTATGAAAACACCTACAATTTATACTCGACAATAAGAGAAGAGCCTGGTCTGTTGCGATTTTGGTATGCGGAACCAAACCGAGTGAAACAGATACTTCATAAAAACCCATCAACAGATTCAGACCAGAGAGAGCTAACGACACTGTGAAAGCACCCTTAGTTATTTTGCCTTCACCGCATTCTGCCAAACCAGTCATCATCAAAAATGTGGTAGCAATGTAACCGAACAAAAGCTACTAATCCACACGGGGATGCTATGCAGTAAGTAACTCGTCCAGTCTAACTAGATCATTTGGCCTACTTTCTTTTTTTTGGTGGTCTGTGATTATCTCAAAATGGTCAGAAGTGCATTTGGCTCTGTTGCTTTAGTATTTCACAACTTCTGCAATTCTTTGCAGGATACTTCCCAATGACTGGGCCATGAATCTATTTAAAAGCATAAACACCACAGTGCTTTAAAACCAGCGAGTCACATCCAAAAACACTGCCTCTCCTCCCGTTGCTTCACGGGTACCGGCTAAAGACATGACATGTCCAGACATCACAGTGTACGGAATGCTGGGAATGGGAGGAATTCAGGGGCATTCCCATACATGGCGCAGCGTGCGCCACAGGGAGAAGGCCGCTCCCTGACTTGCGGGGGAAATGGGGCAAGCATCGGCTCACACAGATCGGCCCTTGTCAGACCGAACAAGACTCGGTTTCTTTTCGATAAGTAGCGCGGCAGAAATTCTGGAAATGGTAACTCCTCCGGGGGGAAAAGCACATAGGATGTCCAAAATGCGAGCCATCAGCAACCTGAGAATCTGACTTTACCAACCACACTGAAGTTTAGTGTAAGGAGAAAGTTACTGCGCAGTAATGTAGCTAAACTGCAATCTTGATGGAATATTTGTCCAGCAGCAAACGTGCTGCCATCAATAAGCTATAGTAACAATTTCAACTTATATAAACAATCAATTTCCGTCCAAATTTGTATGATTTTCTCATGACAAGAAGTGTTTACTTTACTTGACTGTAGCCCATTGTAGAGTTACAGCATTAGAGGAGCAGAATGGACTTTCTCCTGACTTGACAAAGTTGCTGTTGCATTTAAATGAGCTAAATCCTCATGGGCGGGTAGAAGACAAACAGGAAGTGGTTATTCCACTCTTTGCTATGGCAATGCACGCGAATGGTGGCTGCAATTACAAGGACACACTGATGGGATACATGACAACTTGTTTCCAGAAGTTAAACAATGATTCCGCATGACCTGAAACAAGAACTCAGCAAGTTGCACAGGATTTTGAATTGCTGTATTGAGGCCTTTAGACAAATCTCCTGAGACCTTAGCAAATCTCCTGAGACTTCAACTGAGTGAGCTTTGGAAGGATTAACTCCACTTTTCTGGAAAACTATGCCTAAAAAGTCAAACAAAACTTCCGAGTTCAAACCATCATTATGCCTTCATAAGCAGTGTTTTGTTGTTGTTGTTTTTACATTTTAAAGCAGTAAATACATCTCTGCCATGGCTGATCATTTACAATATGGGCAAAGCATCAATAAGGCAACAATAAAAGCACACACATGCACACACAATATTGTGCTTAACTATTTAAACTTTTTTTTTTAAACATCTAAGTAGTAGTTTAAAGCTGCTGTGGCCGGAAAATGAAACTGCACACAACCTTCTTCACGTACACAACGCACACGACGTCACATCCGCAGACAGAGTGTGGGAAATTCGAACCAGTCTGAAAACTATTGTCCCAGAGGCTTGCCGGAGTACCCATTGCAAACAGCTAAGGTGATAATCTACTAATTTGACGATGGTCCAGTCATAAATGGTCAAATGAAAAGGCTATTGTAAAGATATTTTTAGGTAAATTGTTACATCGAGCAGTTTTAAAGCGTTAAGTTGTTTTAAAATACTGACCGTTATCATCTGTATGTGCATCGTCATTATCATGATTTTACCGCATTTAAAAAATGTGTTAAATGTTAAAAATCAGTATGTGTGTACCTTGTTTTATTCAGGTTAGTCATCCAAAAACACTGTGCACATTGCAGTTCTTGACTCGGAACATCGCTGACCACGATGCGCAGGCTAAATCAACTCATGTTGTCACTTAAGATTTAACGCAGCTGCTGCTCAGGCCTTTTTTTTTGGGGGGGTTTAATTATCGCATTGAGTAACTTGATAAAGGGAGGCTGATACAGTTAAGAGGAATGCCAGAGAGCTACAGCGAAGGAGAATAGAAAACCACAAGCTTGTACACAACAGAGCCTCCAAAATAGCACTCTGACGCTCGGGGAGCAGAGGCAGCCTGTAATTCAGTGAGGAGTCTATATAGTGATTAAGTCTGGTGTAAAAATGAAAAAAAAAGAGAAAAATGTTGAAACCACCCACTCATGCTGGCAAGGCTCCGACTCCAGCAGAAAAGCCTGATTTATCACTATGAGATCAATAAGCAGTTTGAATGCAAAGCTGAACAGTATATGTGTGGTCAAAATGGCCGACGCCGTCAGCGTCACCACGATTGTGGCAGCGAGGTCACGATGCTCACAACCCAACCCCCCTTAACCATGGCAACCACGTCACGTGACTACCTCTCGTGACATAAGAAATATATATCCGGCAAATATGTTGAAAGCAGGAAGTGAAACCCTCAAGCAAAATTGAAAAGAAATTCATCTTTTTTACACCAAAGGGCAAATTCTTCAGTTATCAGATGTTTACGCTACCGCCTCCATTTGAAACAGTCAAAAGATGGAGGGCGGGTTAACGTTCACACTATCTGTCTTATAAGCAGCAATAAACGCTCTTATCAAGCAACTGTTTGAGGCAGAGTTCAATTTCAACCACCCGCGCATCATGACGCCGTTTAAACAGAAGGCTCGCCTTCATTGCAACCGATAATTACTTTTAGTTGGTTTTCTACAGTGGGAAATTGGACTCCTCTGTACAAACCAAACATTTCAGCCACACTCTTCGTAATTTGCTACAGTTGAAATAACAATATGGCTCCAAGGTCAAACTGTCACCATGATAAAACATTTAGTCTACTGTAGAGACAATATTTTGATTGACATTTAACTTACATGGACAAAAAAATCAAACAAATAGCAAC
This sequence comes from Leptonotus elevatus, assembly GCF_054856555.1. Lineage (NCBI taxonomy): Eukaryota > Metazoa > Chordata > Actinopteri > Syngnathiformes > Syngnathidae > Leptonotus > Leptonotus elevatus. Next base: position 18,878,911 of record NC_141245.1, on the reverse strand, counting down.
GTATTCCTTTAAAGAGTGAGGTGTGAAATAGTTTATCATTAGATTGTTGTTTAATAATGTCTCGCTTTTTAACTTTGACACGAACATGTAAAAAAATATCACAAAAAAAACTGATCAGTGACAACATGCAGATCACGATTCTCTTTTGGACAAAAACAGAAACCGTCTAACTTAACTTTGAGTTACAACTTCTGGTGTCTTGCTGAGTTTTACCAACTTTCAGCATTAGTAAAGCCAAAGAAAAAGTTCATCCTTTTAAGGAGCTTCAAGTACGAACGTCTCATAAGATATATTAACTGAAGTTTTGAGCGACTTTGAAGGCATATTTCCGCCCAAATTGTTCAGGAATTACAACTTGCAATGCGTTTAACCTCTTAAGTTCCACTGTATTGTACATGTAGCGTACGTCTTATTTTGACGTCCTCACCTGATAGATGAAGCAATCAGCTCCGTGGTCACGTCGGCCAAGCCAAAGACGCTGACTCAGGAGCTTCGCAGGTGCACTACACGCTGACTCACATAACTGACATACTGACACACACGTACAGTACATATGTGTCATGTAACCACCTGTCTGACATTGTCAATTCAAACTGAGCTTTTTTTTTTTTATAACGCTCTCGCTATTATGAGATCATCTGCATGCAGGCGCTATAGCAAACAGGAACACAAGCAAGAGTAGGCCACTTTTAAGGTGGCAATCAATGGGATACTTCTGTTTTCATTTAACGGAAAGTTTGAGCGCAAGTAAGATTATACCGTTGGTAGCCTTACTTCCTGTTATGTTGCACAAACGACAACCCCCATTATTTACAAGCTGGGGGAGGAAGTATTGTAACTTTTCAGAGCAAAGGCAAAGCAGTGACGTGATTATGGATGAGCTAAACTTGAAAGTAGAGGAACCACCTCTGAATTGAAACTCATGAAGCTGTACAATTTGATTTAAAAAAAAAAATCGAAGAACTGAAATTAATAAATTTGCACGTTTAGCTTTTTTTTGGTGACAATTATGGTAACGTATCCAAGGGATTTGCTCGGATTCATGCACTTCTCTTTTTCTTTTGACTTATTCAAAAAGGCAGGCCTCCAGAATGGAATGACACGAAACCTCAGCATACCTCATGAAACTAATTCATTAAGTTGTTTTGCCTTTTTCTCAGGCTTTTTTGTGACACTTTCCTGAAGGACTAGTTTCAGATTTTAAGGGAAGATGGTGACTGTTTGGTATGACAGTTTTTATTAAAGATGCCTTTTTTTTTTTTTTTTTTATATATATATTTTAATATACAAACTTTCCTTGGTTTAAGACATAACCTTGTCGGTCCTGTGCGCGGACATTATTTTAAGTCGTAACGTGGTAGGTAACTAACCTACTTTCGAGTAAAGGCATAATGCGTGGGAAAAAAACACCTCTAGGCCATAAATATAAAAACATCAAATGAAAAACAAGAAGGCTGACAGGAAACTGAGCCAGCGACTTTGTATTCTTGCAACACACATCAAACTAGCTAATTGTGTACAATCTGGAAATGTCGTATGCTAGGACTGCCGTAAACTGAGGACCGCCTGTACTGGTTAGCTTCTTTTAATGTCTCTGGAAAGTGGAAACAAATGTCTTCTAAATTTGACACACCACGGAGAAGATTGCCGTTAACAACCCTGCCAAATTTTTAATGATATATATATATATTTTAATTATTATTATTATTATTATTTTTACAAATTAAAGGTTGACTCACGTTTGGACATGACAAAAACAAACAGAAAGAGAACAATAAAAGAGAACACAGCCTGGTGTTTTTTTGTTAAAAAAAAAATGCCATCTGTATTAAAAGTTTTTTTTTTTTTTAAAACAGACACAGCCCACAGGCTGGTCCAAAATTCAATTTACAATCAGGATTAGATTTGTCAACACCATGTACATCATCATCATCATCACCACCACTCGTCCTACAAAATATAAAGTTGATTGAAGAGGTCTGGAAGTGGTTTGGTGCCATTGTCGTAATGGTTCCAGTACCTGTGCATTTCAAGACTGGGCGCGGCGCTGAACACTGTCGACTCACGGTACGGGGAAGGAAAAAAAAATAAAAAGACCCAAACGTACAGAAGAGCACCATTCCTTGTACAGAACACCTCTGTTGCCACGCCGAGGTGTGTTGGCACTAAACGGGAACAGCTGAAGTGCGTTGGGGAGAGGGGACAAAAAAAAAAAGGCACTGGACACGAGGCGGGGGTCCTCACGTCAAGTCCGCTAAGATCTCCTTGCAAACCCCGACAAGAAGAAAGTTGTTGCGTTATTCCACCACCAACTTGTTAGACTTTGGAACAAAAAACTAAAAGAACCTCTAAGTCTGTACCCGTCCAGGATTGGGTGCGGTTATTAACAAAATATACTTTCAGAGTCTCTCTCTTCCCCAAATCTTCTTTGAATGTTCACCGTGCCGTTTCCTTGAAGGAGAAATTTTAGTTCCTTGGTGGGCTAGAACCAGTGGGATCAGACCTCAACTGTGGACACGGACCACACCGCAAAGATTCTCCGACCCAGCAGAATTCCTGAAGAGTGGATGGACCCCTCCCCTCTGCCTCGGTTGCTCCCCTCCTCCTCCGCTTGTTCCCCTGCAGCATTCCTCTTCACTTTTCCTCCGAGGCCAGGCTGAGACGCCAACAAGACACACTTGCTGCAACACACTGCCACAAACAACAAAAACAATAGTCACCAATCAAGCCAGGACCACAAACGAGTACTAGGACGAGGGCCAATACAGGAACGCTGGGAAAAGCTCTGAGAATGTGAAACAAGGCCTATTCCATCTTGGATAAAAATAACCAACGGCTAACTTTTTAGAAATCTAATCAAGTTACAAGAACAACTCGTCTCTCCAGTTCTGCAAACGAGTCAGACGCTTCCTCAATCCTATCAGCGTGAAGAAAACAAACAAACTAACTAAAGGGCTGACTCAGAAGGAGCTTGTTTCGGAACGACAAGGTCAGAGGTTCATAACAAAGTGGACCAAAAAGTAATGGGGTTAGGAGGCGGTTGTGCTGCCAGTGTGCCATTGAGCAAGCCACTGGACTCCTAAAAGTTACCTGACAAACTTTGTGTAAAACCCTTAATTTGTACATTTAGTCTCATACACACTGCTGGACTCCATGTACATAACATGAATAGTGTTTATTAACCAGTGATTGGTGTTTATTTTGTACTTCGTATTCGTATAGTGATTTAAAGAAAGGGGGATTGATGTACTGTGTTACCGTTTCTGTCATTGTTTTCCAAAGTAACAGATGTTTGCAAATGTCTTACTTTGGATTAAAGACATAAGATATTCCGTTTTCTTTCATGAAGCATTACAGAAATCAGAGAACAATTACTGTTTATATACTGAAATCAGAGAATTTGGACAATTTTAAATGGCTCCAAACAATTACTCGATAATTTAAATAGTTGTCGATTAATTAAATAATCGATTACTTGTCAATTAATCAAATAATTTTGACAGTTGACAGCAGTTTTGTATTCATGGCCTAGAAGTGTTTTTCATACAAATCGTTACTGTAATAATGACTTTACTGCGGTGTTAACCCCGGCAAGCGAATGACTACAGGCCATTTCGTCTCATTTACAAATGTGTGGTGTTGTCACCATCGGAATGGGAGTCTGACATTAACAGGTGATACCTGTAAATATATATCAAGTTCAGTATGGACGAGAGCTTACATTTAATACTGATCACGCTGTCAATGTGTATAATCCTAAGAGTGGTGTTTTAAGGAGTAATTCCCTTACTTTGTACTAACTAGTGTGACTTGTGTTTTCCTATTTTTTATTGGCCAATGGGACCGTTATGATTGAGGCTCTTGAACTCTGCCTAGCAACAAGTGACCACGTGACCACAAAAACCACACTACTGTTTAATACTCAACTATGCTAGCTCCATTTTGTAAAGTTTTACAATGACGGTGTGGGTATATTAAAAAACAATAAAAGCCCAAAAAACGGTTTTAGTGCACTGACCAATAAGTTAATGACATTTTTGATAATAGTAACTGTAATAATGTTGTGTGCTCACAAACGACTGGCCCTGTATGTGTAAACGGACCCCCACCAAGAATGTGGTGGTTTCTGCCTTGGCCCCCGCCCCACCCTTCTGCAAAGTTTTCATTTGAATTTGTCAAGACGTTTCAACGCTAAGTGGCTATCAAACAAACAAACGGCGATAAAAGCATCAGCTAAACTTATGGGAGTGTGATGTAAAGAGTTTCAAAGTAATACTTATAAAAGGTGTACTCGTCAACTCGACTTACCATTGCCCAAAAACAAAAAAGCGAGCAAGGAGCCGAAGTTGTCTTTTACAGGATGACACATGACGAACAACACTGGTCGTCGCCATTCGGCGTGGACGCATAATTCATCTGGCGGACTATCTCGGCGAACAACTCGTCCACCGAGGTCTTGTTCTTGGCCGAGGTCTCCATGAAGGGACAGTTCCAGTCGTCCGCCAGCGCCTTGCCCTCGCCGGACGACACCTCCCGTTCCCCCTCCAGGTCCACTTTGTTGCCCACCAGGATCATGGGCACCCTCTCGTACCGTTTCACCCGAATTATCTGGTCCCGCATGGGTTTGATGTCTTGGAAGCTCTGCTGGTTGACCAGGCTGTAGACCAGGATGAAGCCCTGGCCGTTTTTTATGTACAAGTCTCGCATGGAGGCGAACTGCTCGGTGCCGGCCGTGTCCAGGATCTCCAGCACGGACGGCGAGGAGTCCACCTCGATCTCCTTCCGGTAGAAATCCTCTATCGTGGGGTCGTACTTCTCGATGAAGGACCCCGTCACGAACTGGACGGTTAGTGCGGATTTGCCGACGCCCCCGGAGCCAAGGACCACCACTTTGTACTCCCTCATGGTTACCCGAGAGAGCAGCCTGGCTTCCTCGCCCCAGCAGTTGTATTCGTAGGGAGGGGGGCTCTCCAGTCACTGGAGTATGGGGCGTGGCTGCCAACGAGCTCGAAGTGTGCGCGGGGAGTGGAGGGGTATACACGGTTGTTCCCGAGCCACTCTCAGCGCTGGTGTTGTGACATGCCGAGTCGGCGCTAACACAACCCGGCCTGTTCTTGGTCTCGCTCCCCTCGCTTCTTATGTGTTCGCTCAAGTAGGCACACCGCGCTCGTTTCCCCCTCACTTTGATACAGTCAAGTATACGGATCATGCCCACTACTTCCTGTTGCGGCCTTCCCAAAATAAAAGCTATCATACATCATTTTAATTGATCGACTGCCACCTAAATGAGTATACTGTTACTTTAAACTACAACTTCCGGTGCAGCGCTTGATAAATTTAGGTAATTTAGCCGGGCTTCCTGCCCACGCACGCGTGCGTCTGACGTCTCTCACAGCGGACACTTGTCCGTGTTTTAAAGGTACAGTACCGTACATGTTAACCTCACAAGACCTGCTCCTTATGCCCCACCTTGGAGTTTCGACATGGTTGATCCCGGGGCTTACCAGCGCTTGACTCACAGCATTCTTTTGTCCTGCGTGCTGTCATGTGAAGCACTATACAAACGTGTGAAACTCAAAACAAATGCAGTGAAATGCTCAAAACGACACTCGGTGGTGACTACTACAAGAAGTGACTTTATCACCCTTGTGACTTGAAATTTCTCACACTAGTCTCTTGTAATACACTCAACAAAAAAATACATTTTAGATCATATTTATTTTTCTAGATATAACCTCTCTTGTTAGATCCCAAATTTTTGATAGGCTAAGCCTCTTGCTTCACAAGAAGAGATAACTTAAAATTTCCCACACAAGTCCAACTCAATACACTCACAAAACATAATTTTGGACCATAAAATTTCACCTGATAGAACCGCTGATATTACGCCCTAAGATTTGATGCATAAAGCCTATCATTTAACAATTATGTAAATACATTTACATTTTTACCTTATTTTCCAGTTCAAAGCCCACACTCGACCAAAACAAAACCCAAACCCATATACCGCAGACCATAGAATTTCACAAGACAAGGGTGCTGTTATGAGCGTTTTAATTTTTTTTTAAATGGCAAGTCACACATTCAACAAGTCTGGTTGTCTTAAAATTTCTCACTCGCGTGCACAAAAATTCCTTTTATGACTGTCATCACCCTCATGACTGCAGTGTGTGACACAGCAGGCATTGTTGTCAGTGTAAAAAAAACAAACTTTTGACCGCGCACGATGCAACGAGGCAGTCGTACTTCCGTTCACTGAATTGGGCAACGTGCGCTGTTAGATCAATATCAGCACCGGGCTGCCGCACGGAAGTTATTATTGTTTCCCACAATTGAGTGTCATGTGTGACGTCGCATATTCGCGTTAAAGTCGGTTGCGAAACAGCCTCACGTGTTTCTGATCAATGGTGATATAAAGCCCAGCTGCCATGACTTCATCACCTCCGGTGAAGGCCGCTGAATCAATAGAGTTTTAATTTGTCCACTAATCAACAGCAGAGCACACACGCACACATAAAAACACACTCATAAACACACACATCAGCCTGAATCATGAGTCTGAGTCACTAAAGGCTCCAATGTGTTTCACGCACATTTCCATAGAACTCACATGCACAAGCACAACCATTGACAATTTGACATTGACTTGCACTGGTAGGTCAAACATGTGGATTGGCCTGAGGCTAATGAGACCTCCGTGGTGTGGATTGGTCAAAATCGTGTGGCCCAGTCAGGTGGAGGTGGCTCTTTTTTTCACGCCACTCTGATAATTAGATAGACTCGGCCGCCTAATCGGGCTGCGACATTCTAACACCGCCGTGCTGAATGCTCAACAACACAACAAGAAAAAAAGAGTTGTGTGATGGTGACGTGTGGATTTTCACACGCTTGTTGCAGTTTCTTTTGGTCACTTCAAAGTGCACATACACGGACGATAAAATACTTAATCGTAAAAAGTAGGAATCTTGTTTGACTACTTATGACAGTACGACGGCGTATTAGGGCCACATATAATTTTATTTTTTTCAGAAGGGGGGTAATATTCTGAGAAAAAAAAAACTCACAAATTTATAAAGTGGCAAATTTGCGAGAGAAAAAAAACTCAGAAACTTACGACAAATACACGTAGCGTGGATATAGTCTCATGTGAGGATCCGTTTGTGCTTAATGGGACACTGTTTATAAAATGAAAAGGCAAGTTGGAGACGGATTCATTCTTATTTTAAACTTTACTCATCATACACGGCAGCCAAACAGACAACACTTCCTGATCCCCTATCAGCTGATTAAAACTAACCAATCAGAAACTAGCATACTTAAGCAAGTGAATGACGGAGAGCAGCAGATTTGACACATCAACTTAGCGACTTGTACAAAAAAATACCAGAATGTGTAAATAATAATTCTGGAAACATAAATGTACAAGTAAATATATATTTGAACAAATTAACTTTAATGCTTGATCCCCAGGGTGTGGACCTTCGCAAAGCGAGGCGTCTGTCGCTGGCCGTACCCAACGCTTCAAAGAGCGAATGCTTATGGTTAACCTCTGCTAAAGCAATTACTATCTCCTTATTTGAAAATCAGACCAAAAAATATTGGTATAAACATTCAAGTAGTACGCTACGTGCATTTCTTGTAAGTTTCAGAGTTTTTTTTCTTGCAATTCTGCCACTTTATAAACTCACAAATTTGCCACTTTATAAATTCGCAAACTCACAAGTTTTTTCTTGCAAATTAGCCACTTTATGAAGGTTTTTTTTCTTGGAATGTTGCCCCCACCCTAAAAAAAAAATAAAAATAAAAATATATATATGTGGCTCTAATACGCCGTTGTATGACAGTATTCCGTTTTATTGACTTAAAATTTATCTTAGAAGTCTTTAAAAGAAAAATGAAGTCATTTTGACAACAGAATGTCTCTAGATGTATTTAAAAATAAAACAAAATGGAATTAACTTTTTAAAAATCTCTTTGTTTAGTTTAAGTCCAGTTCCAGCGCAAATCCCCAAGCATACTATGTATAGTCCATCCTAAAATGCACTAGAAACCCCCCCCCACACACACACACACGCCCCTGAAGAGTAATTTACTTGAAATTTAAAATCCGGTTTAATACATAAAAAAAAAAAAAGTCCCAAAACGTTATCTTTTGTTTTGTTGCAACATTGTTGGTCGGGAAGCAAAAGTTGTTAAATTAAAAACTGTTTTTACAGCCATAACTCAGCATCATAATTTCACACAGAGGCCTTTTTATACCCTTGGCTCACCCCTATTTATATCTTATATCACCTCTGGCATGTTGTAATTGAAAATTGAAGTACACTGGCCCCATGTGATCCCCGCAGAAGGTGAACCTCTTCAGAAGAATGCAAGGAGATACATAAAAGATACAACGGGCGCTTTCTTTTGGCCCTGTGAGAGTGATGGTAGACGAATTAAAATGTCTGAAACAACTGAGCTAATTAATTAAGGGGATTAGTCGCCTCCCTCGTCCCGCCGCTTGAGAGAGGCCTTTCAAACAATGTGTTTTAGGCTCTGCCGTTTCAGTGGCAGAGTCTGTGTGTGTATGTATTGGGAGGAGATGTTATTATGTGCTGTTTATAGCCTTCTTGAGCCTGAATTAATTACTACATTTTAGTTTGTGTTTGCGCTCAGCCTCGGAGGCAGTGCTTGTGTGTTTTTGATTTATGAATTATTCAGCCGGCCATTTATCATTCCTGTAGTGGCGCACACTGACATTTAGTGTAAATACTACCCCCCCCCCCCCCCCCCTAGCATCTTGTGATGTGGCTTTGCAGTTATAGATCTGCAATTGTAGTCAGAATATGAGCGTTTCATGGAGCAAAAAATATTTTTGTAATATTTTGTATTTACATTGTCAAAAGCAAACAAACACAATTTATTACCGGTAATCTACAAAAAACTGGATGTTCAAAAGCTAACTAAAAACTAGCTCAGTGACATACCATGTATCCACTAGCATGTTAAAAGGCGAACTAACACAAAATATTTATTCCCCCCATCTTGTGATGTGGCTTTGCAGTTAAAAAAAAAATCTCTTCTTGTGGTCAGAATGTGAGTGTTACAAGGCATTCGAGAAATTTTGCCACTCCAGTTATTGACATGATTGACTAGGGCAGCCAGGGTACGCCTTACAGATGCTTCGTGTCTCGGTTCTGGTTTTCTCCAGGTACTATAGCTTCCTCCAACATTAAAAAAAAAATTATACTAGGTTTATAGAAGACTCTGATTGTCCATAGATGTAGCATGTGCCTCTTCACCAAGCCAAAAAACAACAACAAAACAACAATAAACAAACAAAAAAACCATAAACTTGCAATGTACTGACGGACCTTTGGGAACTTGTTGATATAATCTAAGACACTAGAACACCCTCCAAAACAGTTGAGCAGCATTCTAGAAATATGCAAGAAGAGACTTAAGTCCAGCAGGAGGCAGCAGACTGCCATTCAACCATGCACGTGCGCTCTCAGATGTTGGAATGTAGAATTCATAGTGTAGGAGAGTGCAGCAGCTGGATAAGAAGAAGACACAGCATCTTTCATTGGGCCCACAATAGCAGCTTTCATACATTGTGTGGAATGTGGCCCACATTAACAAGGCATACAGTCCACTACAGTTATACAGTAGTTAAAAGGTGAAATATTAATTGGAGCTACTATTCCTTCATTGTTGATGAATTAGTATCTATCTATCTATCTATCTATCTATCTATCTATCTATCTATCTATCTATCTATCTATCTATCTATCTATCTATCTATCTATCTATCTATCTATCTATCTATCTATCTATCTATCTATCTATCTATCTATCTATCTATCTATCTATCTATCTATCTATCTATCTATCTATCTATCAAAAAAGTATATGCTACTAACTAAAAGACTAATCTGACGGCATGGTCAAAACAACTAACTGCTTAATCAATTAAAATAGCATGTTTTTTTTTTTATTAGAGTTCTGTTTTGACATAAAAATATCAATCTAAAACAACTTAATTCCTTCACATAATGCTGGGCTTTCAACAAATAAAATTACTAACTTTCTTTCTTTTGGTAATGTATTCGCTAAAATGCCAGTTTCTAATTAAAATGCTAACCGATGGACATGCTGACCGACTGCTGAATTTGAATAGCATGTTTAAGATGGGTGTACAAAGTTGAGGAGGAATGCTGGGACTTGGGTGTAAAGTTGGAACAAATGATACTACTTCTGAACTGTTTCGTTAAAAGCAATTGTCGCTGTGACCACATGCCGCACCAGACACTGGCGTTGACGTCATCTTGTTACTTAATCGTGGATTGCCATGTCGCTGTTGTTGTAGTTGTTCAAACATCGGCGTTGACCTTGAAAGCAGCAACTAAGATGGTGTAAAAGATCTCTGCAACGCCTAGCAGCTTCCTCACCCCTGCAGACCCTCAATCGATATCTTCTTGATTGGTGACTTGATGTGCACTGGGTAAGACTAGACAACAGGCGGGTAGGCTGAGGAAAAAATTGCTTGGTCACCGTCAAGGAGCAGCTGCTAAATTTAGCGGGGAATCCAGGACGACCGGATCGGCTTTCACACACGGCGACGCTCAAATAAAAGTCCATAGAGTGCACACAAACGCATAAAAATGAGGAAATGACAAACATTTCAATTCCCAAGAAACGTTTGGGTTTGAGAGACTGCATTTTTACCTTAAAGACCCTCCACTAGGCTACTAATATTGTCATCAACCTCTAGTTTGCCATTGCCAACCTAGTGTGACTAAGGTGACATATGCAGTCCCAACAAGAGCCAGCAAACTGCGCTGTTTTTCTTTTGCAATAGGCATTTTATTTTCAGTGAAGAGTAAAGAGTCAATGTGCGTAATTGGGCACATATGGACAAACCACTAGCCTAAAGTCTATTATGTATCCTAAATGCTATTTTGTTTTTAACATTTCAATAGTCTATTCCCCCTTTCGTAGCTGCAGAGCAAGCGTGCCATATACAGCTGATGAGTGCTATTGATCCGGCCAGCCGTGCAATTCTGAAAACAAAATAAACCGGCAAGCAGCGGTGAATGTATCCACTTATTCATGGCCCATCCTTCTGATGATCATCAAACTTTCACTTTGTGCTCTGTTCAAATTCCCTAAGAATTTCAACAGAGTGCATGTGTCCATGTGCATTTATTCCTTCATGCTCTCAGCTGCTCTAGACAAGGAGGATAATAGAAGGTAAACATGCAGGCCGTAGTGGGAAAAGAAAGGTGAAAAGGCAGACGGGTCGGCGAGAGGAGAAATTATAGTCAAAGAGGAGATATTGTTTGCATCACGACTGGAAACGCACTTCACTCCATTTTCACACCGTCATGGGTGTTCATATGTAACATGAAAGTGACTAATTGTCTTTAAAAAAGAAAAACAATGACAGTGTAGCTTAGCCTTTGAAGAGTCTGCTAGCTTAATGCCGGTACAATATTAGAGTGCTATTTTGTTTTGAGAGGATGGAATAGATCATTGGAATTTCCATCCATTTCAGTAAGGAACGATTGTTTCAGATGTAAGGGATTTGAGTTACAAGCATGATCACTGAACAAATTATCCTCGCTTTTCAACTAAGGCAACACTTTATGTTTAAGTAATAATAACATTCATCCATGTATTTTCTATACTGCTTATGTATAGTGGGGTCAGAGGTGAGCTGGAGCCTACAGTTTTTCTAGCTGATTTTAGGCGGGAAGGTTACACCCTGGCGTGGTCGCCAACCAATCGCAGGGCACATAATAATAACGGCTTAGATTATATAGCATCTCTCAAGCGGCACAAGGACGCTTTTTTTTTGTCTGAAGAATGTCAGAAACCGTTTATTTCAACACCTAGGAACCCTTATCGTATAGGAAAAAAATGGGATAATATGTCTCCTCTAACATGCATCTGTTCACAGATATTATTTATTAACGTCAGTTTAGCGAGAGAATGATGCATTGAAACGGTTCAAGTGTATGGCGATGGCAAAACGTGAAAATGTCCTCGTTTTTTTTCTGCTTCGCTAATGTCTTCCTTGGAAGATGCCCAGCTTTAAACACACAAAAAGAAACAGCAACAGCCGGAAATAAGAAAAACAACAGTGGAGAGTCAGCTGCTAAGCATGCAAAGCGTCATGAATAACACTTGTGAAAACACACAGAGCAGCTGGATAGTTAGTTTGGGAAGATCATTCATGCTTGCATGTCACAGCAGGAGAGTGGAGACGGTAATACAATAGAAAGACAGCAGCGTCTTTCGAGTTAATACATTTTGACACTGAAAGATTACCATCGTTCACAAAGAGCCGACTTGATTTGTATATATATATATATATATATATATATATATATAAACTATTTGATCCATTCTCGGGAGCTTCTAAACATCAGGTGACACATTGTTAAATTTTTTTGTCCATTTGCAAGACAATTACCAGGAAATGCTGGCTTGTGGCCGTTTGGCACAGATGCAAGAAATGATTTAAATGCTGCACGTGGTTAACGTCGGCATCCATCAGCAGTGTTTTAGCACACTTATTAAATATTCACCAAACACCCTTGCATGCTGCGGAGAGTCGGTAAACATACACGGAAAGTTTTCATGAGTGCAATGAAAGTTGAATGAGTTACATAGAGAAAATGATTACAGTCGATAAATGGACGACTCATTAAAGCACAGAGCGGAACAAAGTCGCCATCGTGCTTTAAGGACAAGTAGCGGTAACGTGTTTAATTGTCTTAACCCTGCACAGAAGTTTGTGTTTATCCTGACACACACAGATCGATCTGCTGATGAGCTTCATCAAAAGTGGCAAGAACAAGTGAATCTGTGAGGGTGACAATGAAAGACAGAACTGAACTTGTTCACTGTGCAGGCAATGTTTTGAGTAACATAGTCAAAGGCACAAACACATATCGATCGATAACCAAACCAAATGTCAGCATTTTTTTTACAGAAAAGGTCCAATTGTGGATATCTCTGGAAGATCACCCTAAATTATCCCGTGGTTAAGATTGTTCACATTCCCGTTGGCTTTAGGGGGGGTACACACATTCCATGAAAGTTGGTGACAGAAAGTCGACTAGACCCTAGACCAGCCAAAATCAGGTCATGGAATAAATTGCCCTATAAGAGCCGTACAAACCCTCCTATGAGTATTTTTTTTATCCGCCACTATGGAATTAATACCAAATACAGTAAAAATGTGTCGCTCCACTTGCTGTGTATACACAACACACAGCTGGCCACACAGCTTGTAGTGCACACAAGCTACTACCCGCACTGTCGTACACATAATGACACACTGCACCATTGCTTGGTACAATCTGCCCGTGTGTAAACCCTGGTATTAAGAGATTTATCATCTCAGCAGCAGCAGCAGCAGCAGCAGCTCAGTCCGAAGAATGACAGCCTGGCTATTCAGGTAGAAACTATCAGCGGAAGGAAGGCCATCACACGTCACTTGCACGTTGCTCAAGTCGCAGTCGAGCTGCTGACACGACGTAGCGCTTAGACTTGGAAGAAAATTTTTCTTGTCTATCCAATGCACGCTCGTGGCCTCATGATGTTTGTGGATGAGCTAGTAGAGTTTAGAATACAGGATTACAAAATCTAATTTGATTTATTGAACTGGAATTTCATTAGGTACAATACTAAGAGGTATATAATATTAAAAAAATCATGAGGAAAAACATTGATTTTATACAATTGGTGTCTAAATAATCAAAGACTTTCTTGGATCTCCAGTATTTTCTTTGTTTTTATTGTTCGCACCATACCATATCTTAACTCTATTGCCTTGTAATGGATGGTATTGTACTGTATCGCACCGTATCATACTGAAATGTATTGTAATGAACTTAACTTTGGAGTCAGCCAGTCTTCCCTCGTGCGTCTCGGCTTGCCTCTTAACTGGAACACATAAGAGGGACCACATAATTGCTGTTCTGGCCTCCCTTCACTCTGCACTTTAGATTTCATTTTAGACTCTGATATATGTTTCCAAATCCCAAAATGCTCTTTGAGCTGCTCCACCGATGTCTCAGGTCAGCTGGCCAGCTGCTCCTTGAGGTATCGAACCATATTTTAAACATATTGCCTTGCTCGCGTATGGTACGATATTGTATCACATCCTATCATCGTACTATGTGTTATTGCATGGTATCACATTGTATATAATCGTACTGTACAGCATCATACCATACCGTATTTTAACCGCATTGCTTCATACGGTGTAGTATGGTACGATATTGTATTGGTTGGTTCCATATCACATCTTATCGTATCGTATCACAATGTACCACACCATATTACAATATAATAAAGACGGTATTTCGTATCATAATGTATGTACCATATCTTAACCACATTGTCGCTTATGCTATGGTATCTAATTGTAATGTTTTGCAACGTTATCATAACTGACAACGATCCCAAATAATAAAAGGACAATTCATTTGGTTGTTTTTAGATGTGAAAAGACGTGGTGCAGGTGTACCTAATGAAGTGTCCGTCGTGCGTATATATTTTTATGCTGTGATCATTTTATGTTCTCTCTCCTCTATCGCCTCCCTCTAATCCAAAAGCATATTTGCTTTCACGTTAGCTCTCGGCTTCTTGACTCGCACCTCCTTTATCTCATAGCCCCCCTCCTCCCCCCATCTTCCCTTTGCCACAGCTTTTTTTTTTTATTCAGCCTCAGCTGATCTCAAAGGCACAAGTCCTAGCTTGCAGCACTTATCAGACAGGCGGGCCGGCCGACACATCTCGCTCCAACACCCACTCAACCGTCAGGTCGATCTGTTTGCCATAAACTGTCATCTTTTCACAAGATCGTAAAACCATCATTTTTCTTGCATTATTCATGCATAGATGCAAAAAATACGAAATATGTCATTAAGTGACGGATGTGCCACACCCTGAGCTGGTAGGCTCCGGTTTACCTTGCTTAAGGCGGCACTTGGAAGCAAACGAACCACACTTCAAAAATATGCAATTTCGTCTTAAACTTGGAACCTTTTTGGTCCTTACAGACCAGCGTGGCTTGACACCGTAATGTGCGGATGTCCGACAACGCGCTGACCTTTAAAGCTGAGGCATAGCGGCGCCACAATGCGGCAGAACATCAGCGAGAAGTCAAGATTCCTGCACAGTCCAATGACGTCGCTGTACGGAAGAATGCAGTTAGGTCAGCTGCATAATGGCAGTGTTAAAAATGCTACCTTATCTCATTCGACGCTTGTTGCCAGGCTTCGTTCGCGAGTCCACGCAGGACTGCTTTATCCCAATTTGTAGTCAAACTGCTGTCAACATGATGGAAGTGTTAAGTCAAAAGCGAGCTCTCAGCAGACATTCAGCTCACTGGGCTGACGCTGTGGAAAGTAACGGCCCCAGCGGGCGTCTGGCGGACTCACGATAGCATCGCTCTGGCGGTGCGGCCATATGCCGTTCATCATCTTGGCACCCTTATTGTGGACAGGGTGACAATGTGGATGTTCACATTGAATGACAACATGATGGATGGGCTGCTTGTTTCGGATACTCGGGGCCAAACGTGTGATCCTTTTTTCTTTTTAATGGGACGGGTTCTCAATTAGGCTTTTTTTGTTTAATCGGGATCTTTTGTCTTATGGTAAAATAGAAGAAAAAAATACACTAGAAAACATTTCCTTCAAATTTTTCATAAACAATCATTCTGAATGTATAAAAATATTTAAACATGCACTCAAAACAGTTGGGTCAAAAGTAACCTAATTATGGATAAAAATAAATAAAAATGGACTGATCCACTTTATGGGGGGGGGGGGGGGCAGCATGATGAATCGCAATGTATCCCGCTCGACATTTGGGTGGAGCCAGTATTTATTTTTTTGATGGTGTGGCCATAATGACATGATTAAAAGCTAATTTTAGCTGAGCTTTAATTTACTAGATAATATTTTTTTCCTTCGCTGTTTCTTTACGTTTGTCATTTCTGTCACATGCGCCGATTTGCTTGCTAACAGCCAATCAGAGAGATCAACTGTCTCGGCCATTTTGCATACTGCTGAGCGACGGCTCATTCATTAGCACAGTGACACATGCAGCAATCTTTTAAACATGCTAAACATTATTGTTTCTCCTGCTTTGTTTAAAAAAAAAAAAATATATATATATATATATATATATTTAAACAGTTTTTCTCCCCCCGAAAAAATCTGCTCTTTCTTTTGGTAGGTTTGTAGTGACGTTATATGGGTCTTCTTGAAAAAAAAACAGTCAAAATGCTCTAAAATGCCAATATAGAATAGAATAAAATACAATAAAATGGCTGGCGGTGAATGAGTTAATTACATGACCTCATACTTTATTGAATCACATTATACCTCATCATATCACAGCTTTATAGGATCATTATTGTCAGGTAAACAAGCGATGAAAAATATTATATTCATTACTGAAGATGAAGAATGAACACAAGAGTCGATCAATGACTCACACAGTCTGAGTCCTTGGCTGTTTGGTTCATTGACTGTCAGTGAGGTGTGAGATATGCCAACCTGGCAAAACTCTTCTACACTAAGCGCTTCAACACCAAAAAATAAATGCTTAAAAAAAGTCAACAATTGTTTTCAACATGGGAACTCGATGTTGCCGTATTGTGCGGTGGAGTGCATAAATACCATCTTGTAACCGGGAGAGTTGTGGCTCCACGGCAGGAAATGCAGGATGTTTTGTGTGTGGTTCCCACAGTAGCGTTTTCCCGCTTTGGCTCACGCACAAAAAGCATCTGTCCAGGAAAATGCTGCCAACCTGTTGTCACGGTTACAACAATAACAACAGAATTTTGGCGCACCGATCCGCATGCAGTTTTATCACAAAACTATCATGAATTTGTAGCAGTGAACTCAATCATACTAAAAACAACAAAAGACAAAGTTCCCATTCAAATTCATTGAACTTACTTTCAGGGTTTGTTGGCGTATTTTAAGTTACCAGTACCTATCAACATTTACAAATACAGTGGTGCTTTGAGATACGAATTTATTTTTTTCCATGAAGACATCTCTCAAAACAAATATGTTCAATCATCATTCCCCATTGAAATGAATGGAAATGCAATTAATTTGTTGCGATCAATTACAATAAAAAAAAATGTAATTGCCTAATGAGATGATTAGTAAAAATTAGGGGCGTCAGGCGATAATTTTTTTTTATCGTAATTAATCGCATGACTTCAATCGTTAACTCACGATTAATCACAAATTGTATATCTGTTCTAAATGTACCATAAAAAAATTCTAGGTTTTCATACTCTTGTTAACAAAAGTAAAAAAATATATATATATTTTTTTACGTTTATAACCGTCAATGGCAGTGAATGAGTTCATATGCTCAAGCAACACGCCACATGTCACAAAATCTGTCATTTGTAGTTTTACAGCAGATAGGTGGCTTCCCTGTGATGGATGTGTTTGTGTGTCCTCACTGTACATGTCCTTACGAGGTGTCCATAGTCTCTCACTAAACTCTGTTTTTCAAGACTTTGATTCCACATTTGGTGCAAGGGTACCTTCCTGTCATTAATCAAAGGGCACACACAAGTGGAGGCATAAATCTTTGGGATTTAAGGACGGCTGTCAACGCTTAACTTTTGTTTTGACAAAAGAAGCAACAAATCGGCGAGGGAAAAAGGTCTTCATCACCTTCAGGCGCCCAAGCGTGGAACAGATCGAAAGCTTGTTTTTATTCACACGCCAAGCAGGGAGATTGGTGCCCACAGCGTTGTCTGGCCCCCAGGTTCCTGGCCAACACAGCCCCCTCCCTCATTGCTACAAACACAAAAGATGTCTTTGGAGAAGCTCAAGGAAAGAAGTGCTACTCTTTTATTCCTCCTTCTGTTTTGTTCTCTTGGCTATGTCGATAAGGAAAAACAACAACCCTGCAGGATGAGGATGAAGAATCTTTGACAAGGATAGCTTTGCACCCTAATTCAGAGCAAGAAATTATATTTTTCTTCTATTGCAGAAAACGGCAAAAAGCAGCCCACGTTGAATGCATCAGTCAGTAACAAGACACTAAAAAACACCAACAATGAGGATATGTATAAAAGAGAGGAATGTTACCCATGGGAGACTGAGGGCAGAGCGGTGCAGATAATTTGAGATTGTGGAGTACAATATTGCAGAGGACATGGTACGCTAACTTTTTGAACACATCAGTCAACATGTACTTCTTGGTGTGCGGTATAAGGGGGAAAAAAAGTATCAGAGAGGAGATTGAGGGCAAAAGGAATACAGAGCGCGGCAGCCAAATAGAGACTGTGTAGTACAATAATGCAGTAGTGTCCAGGTATGCTGATATTAGTGTGATGGTTTTGTATGTTAGCTTGTTTGCTCCCAAAAACATATAAATGCGTTCTATTTTTAAAGTGGCCATGCTCCCAAAGACATATTTATACGTTTTTCTTTTCATTTTAATTTGTAATACTAGAGCAGCCTCTGAACTGAAGAAAATTGTTGAAGCAATGGTAGTTATTACAAAAAAATTGCCAGCAGGTGGCAGCAGAGTATAAGAGATCAACCAGGGCCATGTTGCAAAAAGCTCTTTCCCCCACTGTTTTAAACAGATTTGTGAATAATGATGAATTTTAGCTATATTCTAATGCTAATTGCTGCAAAACAGATACAGATAGAAATACACTTTTTTTCCTGAGGAAAGACGATAATCTAATCTTTCTTTCGGTAGGTTCCGTGTTTTTATAACAATAGAACACAATGTTTTGTAGGCCTTGCAAAATCTGTCAAAATCCAGTAAAACAGCTAGGAGCGAAAGGGGTTGCTTCAGTGAAAATGGCTGGGAGTGAATGAGTTAAAATGGTTAAGCTTAAAAAAATAAAAGTTTTTCTTACATGTATGGAAAAAAAATATTTCAGTGGACCTCCGCATACCTACATATTTGCAGATTTTAATATATATTTTTTGTTCCTCCAGTTATACTCCCCGTCATTTGTGGAAAACACATATTTAATTTTTATCAGCATGTGTTGAAGCTTTTTTATTTATTTATTTTTTGAAAAAAATGGTCCAATCCATTTCAATGGCATCAATTGTATGTACATTTTTGCTATTCACTATCCAACCGGTCTCTATTCCAGAATAGCGGGGTTGACTGTAACTGACAAAGTGGCAGAAAATGGAAGATATTTACTCCTATATTTACTTTTTGGTAAAAGGAAGGTCAAGGAGATAAACAGTGTTGAAGCAAAAAAAAAAGAAAGAAGCAAGAACACCCTAACCCCGGCAAGAACAAGGAGCGCTACAGCCAAGTGGAGACTGTGGAGTGCAATACTGCAGTATAGCTTTAGTATGCTCACAGCAATGAGACATTCAAACAAAAAACAACAATGGAGGAGATCAAGTGTCTCGCATGTTAACTTTTTAAAATTAAATTTTATCCAAAGTGCAGCCAAGTGGAGACTGCGGAGTGCAAAACTGCAGTGTCCAGCACTAAAGGCCCACTTGTCCTTTCTAGCCATGAGATGATTAATCGACCAATGGCTGACACTGTCACCGTGACAGCACTAGTGCTTTACATCACCACGGTACTACAAAAAAAAATGGAAAACAGTACTGTGCAGTGTGAAAGGGGTAAGAAGCCCATCAAGCACCTTTCAGATGGACTGCAGCCAAGATATTGAGCCGACTTGCAATTATGGCCATGCAGTGTCAATGTATCTCCAAGTGTCTCTTTTTTAAAACACTTTTATTCTCCATGTTGCAATAAACAGTTAGTCAAGTTTTAGCGACAGTGTTTGCTACTAGACTTCACACGCACACATTAAACAACATCCTGTACAGTGAAATCGACATTCATTACGGTGTCCTATACACATAATACTGTTGGCATTTATCTTCTTGTTTTGTTGTTGTTGTCTGTGCAGGTTAACAAGATGGCGGCCGCACAGCTGTTTCAACCTCGGAGCTGTCGAGCTGCCAACGTGGTCCCCCGTAAGGAGGGGGAGTAAGGGGGGTGGGGGGGTGGACAAGACCTCCTCTTCACTTAAAAACTCCATGTCGGTGAGTGTATTCACTGGACACTTCATTAGGAACACATCCAACAAACGAGCTGTATCATAAATGCAACAAAATCTCAGTATGACAAAGTGCATCACGGTTCCTGTTTTGACTGTCACAAGGTGTACCTAATGTTGTGTCCTGAATGTCGCTAAAATCCTTCCAAGTCTATTACGGCCACTCTCTTCTTCTGCAGGAGGCAGGTTGCAATCTTTTTAATCTCTTTTACTCCTCAGCAAATTCAAGAGCAAAACCTTTTAGTCCCAAGTATGACATCATCAGCGGTCCGTAGTCCTCACGGGGATGACGAAAGGCCACACTATTAGGCACAGCTGGACAATCTCATGAGATGTGGCCGAAATTCTGCCTTTACAAAGATGTTCATGATTTGACTGATTCGTACGGGCTATGACTACGCAACGAAACATAATGCAGATGACGCGTAAATATATTGATCATATATGACACAATCATGAATAGTGCTGTCACTATCAAATATTTTTAGAATCGATGAATCTATCGATTATTCCGTTGATTAATCGACTAATCGGATTGATTTTAATGTTGCATTAGAGTGTATTTCCTCTGATAACTCTTTATTAACCAGTGATTGGTG